>NC_140578.1:37293568-37896068 GCF_057381845.1 Rhamphochromis longiceps
AAAAAGACTGGTCCCTGCTCTCCAAAGCAAGATGTGTGCACTTACAAATCTGTGAATGTGCATGTGGTTGCACACTAACGCCTCCACTCATTGTCAAGGGATTAAGACCACTAAACTAATTCAGTAGAGTAATAAAGGCTTTCTGTAAACTCCAGATTAATTGGGATTAAGCACTTAAACATTTTAGGTCTTGTTGAGGCTGAAAAGAAGGTGAGAGAAAACACTTTTCACTCCAGTACAGCTCATTCAGCCCTAAGGGAGAAAGCATTCACAAACTGTGTGATGTCTGACATTTAAGAATAAAGGATGACTGAAGGAGCCCCAAAGCATTAGCCACCTGTGTGTCTGTTAATACCCTCTTGTATGTGCTCGTAAGGGTATTTGCACACCTCTGTTTCAGATTTTTGAGACCTCCTTTTTTCCCTGTCATTCCCTGGAAGAAGTGAACTTATTATCACAGAACCAAAGTCAGGACAGAGAGTGTGTAAAATTGGACCGTGGTGCTGCTCTCCACCAACACCTTGGAAAGTGTAGCGTGAAATGAAAAAATAGGGGAGGGATGTACAACGGCACAGCCAGGGTATTTGTGGGGGTATAAAAGGGGTGTGTTTGTTTTCAAATACTTGCAACTTATCTGCCCAATTTCTTTTTGACAGCGAGTGCCGTTCTGCTCTGCTGCACTGTATTTGAGCCTACAAGCACTATTAGCTCTTGTAGCTCAGACTCTTCAAAGCTTCAACACTGAGCTGCAACTTTAATTGCTTTCTCATAGCAGACTATTAGTTATGAAGTGCATTATTGAAGCATTGCATAAGAATTAAAGATAATGAAATATGTTCTATGTAGCTGCCATTTTTACATTGGAAATTTACCATATTTGTAATTCCTCAACAAAAAGAATTACTATTATTGACACCTGCAGACAGTAAGTGAAGGGAAGGCAGTGTTTGCAGAGACCTTGTGCAAGCTAGCAGCAGGCAAAGGCATACAAGTTCTGTCAACAACTGGGAGGTCTGGGTATGTTCTGTAAACCTGAGTATCACAATGATTACAACGCATTTTACTATGAAGTGCTGCACATCTAATGTGACTTCTGCTTTTTATAACAGGAAGCAAGACACAGTTTTTGCTGGCTAGAATATCTGTTACTTGCTATGCTACAGAGATGTGGATGTGGTTAATAAATGTATTAAGTAATTTGAAAATGGCTTGCTGAGTTAATGGATCAACTTGTAGAAATTAGACATTCACTCTAGATAGCATAACGCTGCATGCTAGCTACCTTGTCGTTCATCACTTTTAGCAGACCGATAGAGTCCAACAGTGAAAATCAGAAAATCCTTCCACAAATTAAATTGCCTGTTGATACTGACTGTTGTTTTGCACTGAAACTACAGGCCTGTTAGCTTGCATGAGCTTTATTAGACAATTTCTTATGGCAATTATTATCTTATGGGAAGTTCCTTGGTTACTGTAAAAGAATGCAAATGAACAGTCTGTTTTGTAAAAGTCTCTGGGTTTAAAACTTTTGCTCATATGACACATTTTCCAAAGAACAGGACATATCAGGTCAAGCTAAAAACAAGAATCCTTACTTTCTGACATGATTACGTTTTAGAGATGGTGAGGAGACACATTCGACACACTGGGCTGCAGCTTGTCACAGCTGGACTTTTATTAAACCCACAGAAACTGGATTTTTTTGTTCTCTTCTTGGCCCGATGAAACCACTTAACAAACTCTTCAAGTTCCGCTAGTCTTGCAAGACTGTGCTCAAACACCGCTCTTTGACTCTAGAGCCAATTAAGGGCCATTTACTTTCATGACACATACTTGGATCATGGATAGAGAAGCAGCAAGGGAGCAAAAACTTGCAGGGCAGGTAGAGATCCCTGTAGACTTTGTTAGGGTACATTACGTTACATAATGAGAATGAATAAACAGATTATTTTATGGGCAAGTGTTAATCAGGCAAAATTAACCTTGTGAACCCAAAGCGTTGATTCACACTTGTTATTTTTAGCCTGCACAGTCACTGCAAGCCCCAGCCTGGCTATGATTACTTTCAGTGCAAGTCAGGCTTTGAGGAAGTGCCATCACCTGGGTTTGGTCATTATGGCTCTTAGCGTTTGCATGCACTTAATAAAGTTGATAGTCTGCATGTATGGTAAAAGTTTATTTAGCTTATTTTGTTTGAATGTGGAATTCTCTAAAGTA
Organism: Rhamphochromis longiceps; assembly: GCF_057381845.1. NCBI lineage: Eukaryota > Metazoa > Chordata > Actinopteri > Cichliformes > Cichlidae > Rhamphochromis > Rhamphochromis longiceps. The sequence goes on from NC_140578.1 coordinate 37,295,786, forward strand.
GCATCTACTCAGCGAGTTCATGTTTCAGAAAGCATGTCAGGTCCATAGATAAAAGTGGTCGGTCTAGACTCTATCATTTGCTTAGCAGCAAAAGCACACAGCTTAGAAAATATCCAGTAACAAAGAAGTTTTATATTTGCCATTAACCAAAGTGTTTTCATTAAGCATTCATGTGGTTGCCAGAAGTACTATTGAAAAGGTGGCAGTGAGAGCTTTGTGTAGAAGACAGCTGCTGGATGAATTGCTTCGCCTCAGCTCTTTGTAAATTGATTAGAATCTTGCTCTGGTATATTGTGAGGCATGTTGATCTTACAACCTTAATGCTAGAGGTGTACTGAACTCATGTGTTTGAGTACCAAGGTAATGCTGGGTGCATGTGTGATAATACCTGCTTGTAGAAGATCAAACAGATGTGTACAAAGTGCTGAAGAACTGACCATACACCAATTAGTCCTGATTTCCTTATTAACTGTGGAAAGGTTGGCACATTTCTTCTCTCATTACACTAATGCATGGAAACAGATTTACCATGGTTTCTTTTTAAAGAAGGGATCACTGGTTTTGTGAATCTACTCACATCAAACAGCAAAAAGCCTCAAGCCCTTGTAGATAACTTTTTTGATAAAGAAAAGCCTCTGAGAATACATGACAAGATGCAAACATTAAGTTTTGTACCACATTTGTACTGGTCCATAAACACAACAAAAATACAATAAAAGTGGCTTTGCTTACTGGAGGTGCACACACCTTCAATCTTCTAAAATTACAAGACACATTGCATGCACAGTACATTGAGTTTTGCCTCTTTCCCTTTGCTCTGCACTTTCATATTGAATACAAACTGAAATGTCTATTCAAAGTCGGTGTATTGCAGCTTTTCGCATCTGTTAGGACACATTTCTTCAAACCTTCTGGCCTTTTCTCAAAAACTTTAAACACAACAAAACAGTTTTACACAAACTATAGTCACAAAACAACCGACTCTTTTGGCAAAACCAAACTATCTCATCAAAACATTTTTATCTCCGCTCCAAGCAAAACAGTGTTCTCAGACCATAAACACAGACAGCAAAAGAATTACTAAAAACCACAAAAACTGTTGTACATCTTGTTTCTCTACATCTGATTTCCACATAGGAAGAAGAAAAAAAAATATACTTAAACTTTGTGTTTTATATTATTGCATTTAAAAAATATACATATATATTTTTATATCGTAGACAACAATTGTTCTTCTTGTTATCTTTCACCTTCTCTTACATGTGGTTGTCCTTCTCAGATTAGTGGTGTAACTCAAGGCTTAACTCGAGGTGTCCATATACATGATGAAATAGAGGGAAAATTTAGGTGCCTGGCACTGCTCTGTCAGATCTGGGACAACTTTCCAGGTGAGATCGGTCAAGGGTCTGGTCAGGTTGGGGGGGGTTATGATGTATTTTTGTGCTTTTTTGCCTTTATTTGACAGTTTAGCAGTGAAGCTAAACAGCTTCCAACAATTTTAACTGAAATAATGACACTTTTTAAACCTTAATTAAATTCAGTTGTTAGTATTTAAACCTTCTCTGACCACATAATACAGTCCAGGTTCTAGACATCCTAAAAGGAAAACTACATAACCCCTCAACAGTAATAAAAAGACATCATAAGGAGCCCTTAGTAAAAGATTGTAACAATACTGTACTGCCATTTAATCTAATTCCAGGTAAGGTCACTTAGCCTATGTGCAAAATTTTTTTTTAGCTGTGATAAACAACATCATTTTACAGCCCTGGTGATGGCTAAACATCTGTCTTTTTTTGTTCAGTAATTTAACCTTGGAAATTAGGATTTCATTGTTGAACAGTAGGGTGATCATCTCAGTTTGAGTTGCATGTCTGTACTGCAGTGATTGTAACCATTTAGAAAATTTAATAAGGTTCTTCATCTTATATTTTTCCATGTAATTGTCAGACTATACATCAAACTAAAACTCAACAGATTACAATGGAACTGGTTCCACCTTTCTTTTAGAGAAATGTTATGTCTACCAAGTACATCCAGAAAGACTGACCAAATTCAGCACTATGTATTGAATGTTTTAATGCAGTTGTTCAATCAGTGGTGTTTAGTTTACTTTATCTAAGTTAGTATGGCCCTCTGCTTTTGATGTTTGTTGATTTCCCTTCTTAGGGTTAAGCAGTAAAAACTGGGCAAAGGTCCCAGTAAGAAAGGAACCTGGGTCCCCTGGTGGACTAATTAGTGACTCATGCCACTGCTACCCATCCAACTACCTAATATGGACTTTTTAGGTGTCTTTGCAAGGACTGTTGCCTTGGACTGGGCGATATTACTATAGCACGCACAATAGAGAGACCCAGCAGGGATCTGACAAAAATACACTGGATTAGCCTGCATTGTGTTAGTATATGAATGGCTCTGGAAGCCGTGAGACAACAGTTGTCTATTCTGGGACAGTACAGTAGAATTTCTGTGAAGCTCATGTCCTAAGCTTAGAGTGTCATACAAATGCACATACCGTTTTTCACTTGCAGTAAGGTTGTCAGATTCTTTCTATACGTTTAATACTTGCTTTTTGGGTTTTAACACACCACCCTCAGCCTCATGCCCACCACTGAGGCACATGTTGAAATCCAAAGTGTGACAGCCCTGTCATGTCCTGTTTTAATCACTGTTCAGGGAAAGGCTTTAGCAGACAGCAAGAGATTGTCAAATCACTTGAGTTTGTTAAATATAGTGAAGCCCAAGAGGTCCCTTCTAGGTAGATCATTACTCGTGTTTGCTCGGAAAATTTTGTAATGTCATGACTGATCCTCAGGACCATTTCCAATTATATTTATGGATGATGAGAGTGGGGCCACTTGTACAACAACGGGCCCTCGCTCATATTCCCCAACGCTAAAGATAAACATGGTGAAAATGCGCACTCTAGCATGTTACCTATTCATCACTCGCCTTAGGGACTGCCGAATGATAACAACATAAAACTGACAAGAGGAAATGACAAATAAAAAATGTTAGGTTTTTTTTTTTTACCTTCACATTTCAGCCTTTATGTTTGGCATCAGCGTGTGTAATTTTATTCCCCTGCAGTGTACGTGCAGTCCAGAAATGACCCGCAGGAAGACAAACACACAAAAAAAGCAAAACCAAAAAATAAATAAAGAGGACAACACTGAAACACACAGTGAAGCACTGGTCCCAAATGCACAAAAATTGCTCTCTTCCAGCCTCATGATTTGCTTGATTATCCACGCCGCTCACCTCCGAGTGACACAACGCAATATGAGAAATGATGAATACAGCAGCTCGTCAACTGTAACGGTCGTTTTGGGGGGGATAAAAAGACAAACAAATAAAAAGAAAATCCTCAAATAGGAACTGCTCTTTGAAGGGGTATTATTGAAAATGCCTCTCTGGGCTTTATTCCGACTCTTTGTCAGCCTTCACAGTCTGATCTCAAGGGTTTTGGTATCAAATCCTGGACATGACAAGTGGTGACTATTTATAGTGCAAGGAGTGTTGAATAATAGCTTATTTGATCACTCGTTCTAAGCGGCTTGACAATTTGGTGATCCTGTTTCTTGTCTGTATTTATTTTTAAGGGAAAATCATGTTTGAAGCTACTGTTTAGTGACAATCATCAGAAAGCCACAATGCAGGAAGTTGGCAGACTTTTCTTTTTTTGTGTTCTTCCTTGCTTCAGTCCTTTTGAGCCTCTTATAACACATTAGTTCTGCTTTCCTTAGCTAAATTAAGCATTCGGCCGATTAAGGCCTCACTAATCGTTTAATGGGGAGGGGAATGTGAACATGCCCAAGTACAGACCTTCTCTGGCACCGCTTTACTGGCTTCTATGTAAACATGACTCTGGGGTCAAGTCATAGCTTGTGTGTCCTTTAGTGACAAGGAGGATGTGTATGTGTATAAATGCAGGACTTTCCAGGAGTCTTTGCCTGTCTTTCTTTCATTTCTTCCTCATATACCTGCCTCCCTTCTTTTCCCCTCTTTTTCTTCTATGATATTATCCCTTCCCATTTAAGGAGTGTCAACCATATGGCCTGCAGGCCAGAAGTGGCCAACCACAGGGTCCAATTTAGCTCAATGGATGGCTTTGCAAAGTATGAACATTGCTGAAAAGTGATCATTAACATTTCTTAGTATTACAGAGGAGTGAAAATGACCAATGAGTTAAAGATATTTCAGAATCTTGATAGGTTGGATGGATCATTGGATAGGTCCTTCAAATAATAAGCAATTTTGGCCCTTATTAGACCTACTGTAAGATGTAAATTGTAAATGGGCAGCGAAATTTAACGTTTTCAGAATGTGCTTGAACCTTTTTATTAAAAATGAATACGTTTTTTAAATTCAGAAATATTAAGATATTATTTTTTATAGTAATATGATGTGGTGGTTTTACAGCTCTGGCTCGAAGTCAAATTGGATTATTAATCAATGTGAGTTTGACACCCTTGCTATATTGTGCCACATTCTTTTATTATTTTATGTTATTTCCTTCCATCACAGCGGTTCACATTTTAATGAATTACCCACAATCCTGGCAAATCAGCTGTTCACAGTTCCAGCCCTCTTTAATACATCCAAGTGGTAAGTCTCATTGAAGGTGTACCATTTAAGCTGTTGCACACATGCAAGCCACTTGGCAACCCATGTCAACCCCAACTCCTCATTTTTATGCTCTTTCTGTCTCGGCTTCAATTTCATATCTGTTGTCGTTATTGTCTACTCTGTTCTTCATATGACTTTTAGCTCCTCCTCCCTTGCTACCTTGGGATTTTTATGTTGCTTTGATCTGCATGCATTTGCTGCAGACCTACAAGCCACTTTGCAGCCCACCTACACCAAATTAGAGATGCAGCCTAAATCAGTTGGTTGCTCAGATACTGCTCTACACAGATGACAGGGAAATAAAGAACCTACTATTTTAAGCTGCTTCATTCAATTACTGTGCCTCTGAAATCACTGTCATATCTGTCATTGGTGCCTGTTTGGTGTGAGAGTCTTGTTATGGTCCCTGTCTTTCCAGGTTTAAATGTGCAGCACAGAAAGTTTATGTAGGAAATTGTAAGTACCCATGTATGGTGTACTCCAAATATAAATTACTGCAGTGGGAAGTCATCTTTTTGGCTATAGTCGTGCTGAGTGAAGCACAGATAAGAAACTGTATGGGTGCAACACCTTCCCAACTCCCCATCTATCGCTCTCAAAAACACAAACCAGTAGTCTCAGGAAGGGTTTTATCAGAGTCAGCACGGAGCAGGTTGACAGTGAAGAACGAGCCTAGTTCACCAGTTTCAAAAAGAGGATTTCCTCTGTGGCAGTGCATCTCAGACTTATAGATATGGTTCCCTAAATAGTTCATAGTGGTAATATATTTTAATGAGCATATGGGCCAGAATGAGAAATTAAATTCTCATTGCGGTCACAGGCTGTGGAAAGTTTCAGAATAACTCTGTGTTAGTTAGTTTTGAATAATAAGGGGAAATACAAGTTACTCTGGTGTTTCATTTGGCCAAGATCCAGCGAATTAAACTTAATCTTTAACATTTCCTGTACAGTAGCAGAATAAAAAACATGATTATATAATGACTGATGAATATTTCCTTCAGTCAGTAGCTGTAATGAGATGATTAACCTAGCTGTCGTGTGGGCAGTGGGACCACAAATAAAAGATTAATAAACATTTCTTTTGTAGCGGTAAAATGTGTTCACTTCCTCATTTACATGCACTTGCCAGCAACGCAACTTTATTGCAACCCCTTGCAAAGTACTGACTTAATTTTCCATGGCACAGATTCAACAAGGTGTTAAAAACATTCCTCAGAGATTTTTGCCCATGTTCACAGGGTAGTATCACAGAGAAGCTACACATTTGTATGCTTCACATCCAACTCCCCATTCCAAAAAAATGACAAAGTGGTCATATGAGATGGATATAGTCACACAAATTGTGTGTAATTGGTACTAAAGGGCCCAACGTGTGCCACATTATTACATCACCACAACCTGCAGCCTGAACCATTGATATAAGGCAGAATGGAGCCATTCTTTCATGCTTTTTACACCCAATTCTAAATTCTATGTCACAGCAGAAACTGAGACTCACCAGACGAGGCAACGTTTTCACAGAATTGTAACCTCAGTTTACTGTTCTTAGCTGCCTGGTGTGGTCTTCTGCTGCCCGTCTGCTTCAAGGTTTGACATGTTGTGCGGACAGAGGACCACTAGAAATGGTCCTGGGGATCAGTCATGACATTATAAAATTTCCTGAGGACAGAGGCTCTTCTGCATATCTAGGTTGTACTAAGTGATTATTTGAGTCACAGTCGCTTTCTTATCAGCTTAAAAGAGTCTGGCCATTCTCCTCTGGCCTCCTCAACAAAGCATTTTTGCCCAGAGAACTGCTGGATGTTTTCTCTTTTTAGGACGATTCTCTTTGAATTTCCTGTATAAACATCTCAGGGTTCAAAGTAGATCAACAATTTCTGTGTCATGGTCCTGAGTCTTCTGACTCAGTGTTTATGGTTTTTGAGTATTTATATTCTTTGTTTCTGTTTATTTCTGGTTATACTTTATTGATTTCAAGATCTTAGGTTTTGCACTGTGCCTCCTGCGAGTCCCATGTGTCATGTCAAGTCAGTAATGCTTCCTTGTCTACATTCGTGTGTCTCCCCAGTCAGTCGTGTCTCCATGTCACAGTTTGCCACTGTCTCTGTGCTCCATGTGTGCTCTGTTTTCCCTGTCAGCTGTATCCCCTTGTCAAATCCGCATCTGTCTTTTGCTTCCTGTTTTACTTTGACAGTCTGTGTTATATGTCAGTGTATTCTGCTTTATTTCCTTTGTCTCATTATGTGAGATTAGCCCCAGATGTGCTTCCTTCCTGTTTTCCAGTCCCTCCTTACTCCCTGGTGTATTTAAGCCCTGTGTTTTCCTCTGTCTGTTGTCGTGTCGACCCTCGCAATTCTGTGTGTGCCCCCCCATGTTTCCAGCCATTTCCTAGTTACTGTTCCTGGTTTTTTTTCTGGTTGGCGTTTTCCAGGTTCTAGTTTAGTTTTGTATTTGAAGTGAGTTAGTTACAGCCAAAGTAAAGCTTCCTCTTTTAGCTCGCCCTTTTGTTTATGAGTCCTGCGTTTGGGTCCTACATCCTGCCTGCCACACAGCTTAACCTTGACATTCTGAAGTATTCAGACCAGCACATTTAACATCAACAGCCAAATGTTCCCATTTAGCACCAACAAATGGTCCTCATTTATGATGCTTGGTGTTAACTTCAGCAGGTTGTCTTAATGATGTATAAACCCAATGAGTTGCTGCCATTTGTTAGATACTGTTCAACTGTTTGTTAACACAAATATTGAAGCAGTCAATCAAAGTGACAAAAGGTGGATTTGACCTTTCACTTGTTAAAAATGCAAACCAACATAATTAGTAAAGATATGTACTACAAAAAAAAAAAAACAACAACAAAATGACCAGATAATTTCAGTCACACATATGATATTGTTAGTAAATATCCATAACCTGCTCATCAGATCGAAGTCTCACATAAAAGTCATAAGAACAGAGTATAAGAGTACTTAATCAAAGAGATGGACTTGGTTACAGATAAAGAAAGTGGCCTTTTTAATGCCATTATCAAGATAACAGGACAGTTATTCTGTTATTTTCTAATAACAAAGCTTGTTTGCCTGTGATCATGAGTAAGTCTAACCTGTTATCTTGTGATAGCAGAGCTCATGTTCTTCTGACAAGTCAGTTATTTTATCACCAAACAAACAATAAAGAAACAAAACAACAATTCTCTGCTGTTTATCAAAGATTGGAGTGCCATGCTAGTAGGTTGGGAAGCACAGGCCAACCAGCCTTCTCCTCTCAATAAGAGACAAGTTCTCACGAAAACATGTTTTGTTATATTTCTGGGAAGTGTACAGAAGAGCTGTCACTATCCCATTCATGCTGTGCATTTCTGTTCTTCTCCAGTGTTTCTTCCTGATCATGGATCATGCAGAAATAAGGCTGTGATAGATTATGACTCATGCATGAGGATGAGGACGGCTCATCATTAATTCACTTTAATAAAGATGCGAGGACGCGTGATAGTTTTACCAAGCAACTTGGTTTTCCTTCTTGACTTTCATAAACAAAAATATTTTTGAACAGCTTTTCTTCCAGCAGCAAACTACCATCACTGAAACAGAGCCTCTCCCTGCTGCCCTCCAATGTTTTCATTGTACCAAAAGATGCACAGCAGGCAGCAGTGGTTGCTTTGAATCTATTTTCCTGTTATTCATATTTATGTTAATAGGAATTTTAAACAAAACTTAAACCAAACCCTGAAATTCATGATATAGCTTACACATTGTATGCCAAAAGTCTTTTGACCTCAAAATGTCAACTTAAGGTGTAGCCATTATTGATTAACCTGTTACTCTATACTTCAGTCAAGGTTTTTTGCGGGGCTCAATTAACTTTCTTTATGACAATTATATAAGACACTGTCATTTAGGGTAAAGACTACCCAACTTTTCAATATATAATATAAATATATTGAAATATATTGAAATAATAAATATGTATTTATAAATAATATAAAACTTTTCAATATTTCAATAAGTTTCATTTATAGAGCTCCAAACCACAACAATATGTCTCGAGGCATAATATATTGTAACGTAAAGATCCTACAATAGTGATTTTTCAGTGATTGTAATGAAACTGTTTTTAATCATGACTAAAAAAATTGACTTTGTATATTGGTAACTGCTTAAAATGAAGTCCATTCACAGCCGTTCTCAGTTTACCTGCTTTGTAAAACAGGTTAACTGAGAAAAAAGGTTAATCTGAAATAGACAGAAAACAAAATAGTGTAAAAAAATAGGTGGAGAGAATAAATATAAAGCTTCTCTCTTGTAAAAATATACAGTATAGCTGCATATTTTACAGCTGTACAAATATGGAGATTAATTTTTCTCTCCCAAACTCAAAATGCCATTTTTCACCTGCTTGTTCAATATTCCTAAAACAAATTGGGAGGGATGCAATTGCACATCTGTGACTTCTAAACTGCCGACCAGTCTTCCTTCTACTTTTACTCTTAACATTATCTCTTTCTCTGTGTTGAGGGGAAAAAAAAGGGAAAAAATGACAGCCCTATTATACTAAGACACTGCTGCCAACTGTTCGGGAGACACCGGATGGAACAACGGGGCGCATTATCCATAATTAATAGCCCCCTGGTTGTTTTAAGCACCCGGCCTATGCATTTTTTAAAGAAATATCCAGTGAATATGTTATGTATAGGACTTGTAAAAAGATTGGACAAAAGGAATCAACATCCCAGAAACTGATGTGAACTTTGCTTGCCAGCGTCAGCACACAACTGCCTCCCAGAGTGCTCAGTTGCTGGGGGACTAACTTGGCCACCGCACTTGAATATGCAGTTCAAAGGCTTTCAAGAGACGTTTTTTGACATCATTACATGCCAGAGACATTTAGCAGGGAAACATAAGCAATTTTTTTACAGGGGGATTTATTCAGCTGTGCTATCTTGCTGCCTTTTCTGATAGGAAGTAGCTTGTCAGGGATGTCTCATACACAGGACATACAATTTGCTCTTGCAAATCTCTTTTATGATAACGATAATATATGATGATAAATGTGGAAAGACGCTGTAACTGCTTGCATCAGGCTGGCATTACTAAGCTGTGAAACAAGAAGGGAGAAAGTGATTAAAATTTAATTAAGGCTTTTTATATCAGCAATGGGTGAAATTAATGTAACCCACATAAAAAGGTTGTTGGTGACAAGTCAAGGAACTCTGCTTTTACCCTTTTGCTTTAGTGCTTTAGTATGTTTATTTATAGCTTTGGTGATACAGCCCACAACTTTACTATTTTGAGGAGTGTCACTGTTCGGAGCATTTTCAGCTATCCTAGCAGCACGGTTAAAACAAAAAAACATAATATCTATGGGATCAAAAAAAGGAAGGCAAAGCAAGAGACTAGTTAACCTTACTATCAATAGCTAAGACCTCAGTCATATATTCCACAGCTGGTCCAAACTGTCATGACAGATGGCCGCCCCTCCCTAAGCCTGGTTCTGCTGGAGGTTTCTTCATGTTAAAAGGGAGTTTTTCCTCCTCACTGTTGTCAAAGTGCTTGCTCATAGGGGTCATGTGATTTTTGGGCATGTCTCTGCTTTCTTTGTATTATGGTAGAGCCTTTACCTTATATTTGAGGCAGTGTTGTTGTGATTTGGTGAAATACAAATAAAGTTGAATTAAATAAAATAGGTTCCTGGCAGTTGTTGTATCAAATAAGTTACAAAGAGAGTGTTGGACTGAAAAACTTCTGATTGCTTTTGTTGCTAGTAGATCAAGACTGCTCTTTCATGCAAACTGAAAGAGCAGATCTCTTGTTTGGGATAAAGACCCCCCCCCCCCGAAAACTGTGGCACAAATATTACATAGACCAGCGGTCCCCAACCCCCAGGCCACGGGGGATCATTTGAGTCATTAGGTACCGGGCCGCGAGAGTGAGACTCGGGTGTGAAATGTATGGTTTTCAGGGTTTTTATTGGTTTTTAGCGTTATTTTGTTATCGTTTTTTTACGTTAACTCGGTTTTCCTGGGTCTTTTCACGTGTGTTATGAATAAATCTTCTTTTTTTCAGTACCGGTACTAGTTTTATTTTGCTGTATTTATCCGTGACACCTTAAAAGCTGGTCCGTGAAAATATTGTCGGGCACAAACCGGTCCGTGGCGCAAAAAAGGCTGGGGACCACTGACATAGACTACAATCTCATTGTGAAATGACGATACAAAATTCATCCACATTCAGCATTTAAACAGCAGCTGGTAAGCGTAGTGCACTTCAATGGTGGAACTTTGCATGTGATCCTCACCGGGAAGTTCCTACCCTGAGGCGCCACCAGCCCCCTTCATCTTCTTGACTTTTGTTTTGCAGGGGCTTTATGGTGTGAGCGCAGCATCAGCACATTCTGAAGCACTCAGCGCTGTCCCTCCAGCGCACGATCAGATCTGTTTTGATGCTGCCAGCTTGTCATTTAATGCCTCAATGAGGTGCGCACGGCGACACACAGACATCATTTTGGAGAGGGACTGCGGGTAAAAAAAAGAATTGCTGTGAGAAAATAAGCGCCTGCAGCAAAAAACACAGCAGGAGTTCAGTTGATGGGTAGATGCCTTAAGCGCTGACAGCTTTCAAGAGACAATGATTGCCTTGTTGGCTTTCTTTTACATTCCAGGACCAAAGTAGCTGCTTTTGTAGTCACTGCAACATTACAATGTATAATACATACTCTGACACACTCTGTGCTTCTGTGATGTACTGCAGTACAGCTTTTTGGAAGATTCTCCCTACCACTTTTATCCCAGATGTGTGGATAATTGGATTTGTTAAAAATAAAGGAATTATTAAAAGACCATCTTCTTTGTTGTTTTTTTGCCCTCCTCTCATATTTCAGGTTTTGTGTTGCCCATGCTGAGTCAATAACTTCCCCTCATTTGTAGGAAACTGAAAGGACAAACACAGAATCCCTTGGGTTACACAATCCCGGAACACACACCGGCTTACTTGAATGCTTGAACACACGTGCATGGAGCAAAGTACACACACTGAGTTTTGGCTAACAACAATGCCCCCTCTTCTTTCATTAGACTCGTGCACAGGTGCAGAGCATGCTTCTTGCTGATGAAAAATAATTTATCAAAGTCTGCGGTGCCATTGCGGCAACCTTTTTTTCTCCAAATATCACCTTCACAGGGAGCTCCTTGTTCACGCAGTATTGTTCTAAGGCAACAGAGCCCAGAAACTGCCTGAAGCGACTAAATGAGGTTCCTATTATGAACGTTATGATTAAGCGCCCCCATGTGCGGTAACGAATCTCCTGCCCATCTTGCCCAACCTTTAATCTGCATTATCTGTCCCAGAAAAGGGCAAAACCACTCTTCTCACTTATCAAAACCTTTTCTTTTTTCCTTCTTTTTGGTAATTGATCATGATTTCACACATGGTTCAAAACTTGCGTTTCCCTTAGTAGCACAGGTGGTACTGTGGTTTCCAACACATTAAATGTAGCCTGAGCCTAGAAAGCACACTTTGACTGTGTCTCAATTACTTTTGTTCACTTTCATGTGGTATGCTATGTAACACTACTGTGTAGCGCTTGAATTTTAACAGGGTAGTGTTACTTCAAATTGAACACAATAAGCCATGTAGTTTGAAATGTTATAATCTACATATTTCCTAAAGTTTTGAAAGTTCTGCAGTTTTCCTCATCAAGTGCACTACCATGGTCGTTGTTCATGTTGACTGCGCTGCTCAAAATATTAAAGGTACTCTTTGAAAGAGTTCCTTTAATACTCCCCCACTGAGACGAGCTTATGGGGGGGGGGGAATCATGCTGGATATCTATACTGATATGGATTGGGTAATGTGTTCAGAAAGAAAGGACATCACACATCGTTTGAAAGAAATGAAAATCATCAGCCTACAGACTGAATTCAAAGACACATGGAAATTAAAGTGAAAAAAAAAAAAAAAACATGTGGCAGGCTAGTCCAGTTTGCCAGAATTTCATTGCAGCAAATCGAAATTTACTTGTAAAATCAGTTTTTTTTCTCTTTGTCAGTTTAACAGTTTCTGTATTTCCTGTCACTATTCCCTGTCTGTTTTCTTGCCTGGTCCTTCCTGACCTTGTACTTTCTCCTCACGTTCCCATCTTTCCTCTCTCCCTCTTTGGACTGACAATCATACACAATTAGATTGTATTCAGTTAGAAAAAAAATTACATTAATATGAAAAAAAATACTATTAAGATCACCAACAAAAAGTCCTCTCTCAGTGTACTTTCAACCAAAAGGCAAATAACCAAACTACATGAACATCTAATAAAAGATATAAATATTGAAACACTGATCCAACATTATTCTTGATTCACGGATCATTTGATTTTACACTTTTACCTGAATGTGGCTCCTTTTTTTGAAAAAACTTCCTTATATCCATTATGAACCTGGCTGTCTCTCTGTACACAAACACACACACGCACACACACACACACACAACAGGAGTTATAAGGTTAATGGGCATCCAGTCAGTTAGCTAGTTAGTATCCATTTCAAACAGGACAGTGGTAACAACAGTAGGCTAGGGACAATTTTAAGTTTTAGATTTTAAATAGGCTGTATACATTTCAATGCGAGCAACAGGACGGTCAAATGTCGCTGATTTTACTACAGAACAGGATGGATTGTAGAGTAGCAAACATCAGCGGAAAACACGTTTTCAACACTGCAGGTTACCTGGGTGTAATGCTTTCATGGTCTGAATCCTACCTAACTATATAAAGAGTAACTGAAGGTTAAGTGTAGCTAATATGTCCTGTTTTAAGCCAGGCACTCACACCTCCGCTCCGCTGAGCCACCATCGCTCTAGCAGCAACGGCGCTAGAGCCAGAGTAGGGGAGAGGCGAGCTGGAACAAACCATTATGGGAGGGGGGAGGGGGGGGGAGAGGGTTATCTATACTTTTGTTGTTAAAATGTTACATCTCAACCAAGTACTGTATGCTTTTTATATTTTTAGTAGTGTGTCACACAAACAGTAAATATTTCAAAGTAAAAAATCTTTGGGGGTGCTTTTCCAAAAATGGGCTACAATTGCCCCTGCTGCACGGCGATGGGCATGAGCACAGGGCCCACAAGAGGATGTCGGGTCCTCAGACCACCCTGATAAAGTCTGTTTCTGATTATTGGGTCAAATAAATTCATACCAGTGACCTGCTGGAAGTCATTTAGTTCTGGCAGTGTGCATCCTGCACCTCCTCGCACAAAGAAACAGATACAGTTCCTGCTTATGGGTTTAGGACCTGTAACAGCCCTCTCCAGCTCTCCTAGAGTAACTGCCTTTCTCCTTGAATCTCCTTCATGCACAGAAAACCTCTTGACCATTATGAGTACAAAATCCAAGAACTTAAATTCATATGGAAACACATGGTTTGAGACAGAATTTCATCTTCAGATGAAATACATACAACTAAACTGATTCTGGCAAATGAGCTAAATTCTGCCCAGTTATTTCAAAAGGGAATCTGAAACATGTGTTCACGTTATAGCCTCATGTGGACCAGCAGATTGATGAGCATGTGCTACTTGTTGATAGCACTATTGTTAGGAGCAGAGATGGGCAGTAATGCATTACTTGTAATCCGATTACTTTTTTTCATTTAGCGAGTAAAGTAAGGGATTACTATTGCAAAAACGGTAATTAGATTACCATTACTTTCCCATAGGAACGCTGCGTTACTGCGGTACTAAAACTGTGATTTTTTTTTGCGAGAATGTCTCATGACAGTGACGTAAGCGAGTGCGACGTTCGTGACAACAGATCAACAATGGATCATATATCGAGTGTGGGAGAGAGTGTGAGCGTGCAGTGTTTAAAGCGTGGAAGTACTGACCTTATTTTGAGTTTGATTCCATAAAAAGTGACAAAAACATTAGCGTCCGTTGTGTGTGGGCAGAAAACTTCTTTTTACAGCAAAACCCCCCCTAAACTTCCAAGCAAGCACCGAGTGTGCTACCACATAATGGGAAATTCACAGAGAAACTCGCGGATTCTTCAAATGACCGCTGCGGCACACCTGCACCAGGGCAAACCTCCGCCTGCCCCACTCCTGCTTTACAGGTGAAAATAGAGCAACAGGACCACTGAGTCTTTGATTTTATTTATTTTCTGCTGTGTTTTACTTGCATCTATTTGAAAGAGTGAGTTTAAACACAAAAAAATATTTTATTTTATGTGCTGGAATGTGCAGAAAATAGGTTTAAATGTTAAACAAATTTCTTCCATTTGATCCCAAATTTTGTGCTAAAAACAACACTTTAGTGACACTTTTAGACGTGCACCGTGCTGTACAAATACAATTTGTCAATTCATAACTTCTTTTTTAGGATTAGGAAAATACCATGGTGTTGGTTACAATATTCCCCTTCACAGTGCTTTCTTATTTTTTTTTCAGACACTGAAGAATGTCTATTGATGTCTAAGGTACAATTATCAAATCTGAAAAAAACATCCTCCAGTGTGTAAAATATGATGCCTGAGGTTGCTGACCAAGCATCAGTATTGTGATGAGCTGGGAGTGAGAATGTGCTGCTTTTGCAGGACCAGTGTATAAATGGCCCAGCAGACACATCTGGGCCTAATCTGGGCTCCTTACACTTTATTCATGGCACTGATAGATGCTGTGTGGGCTAGACGCCTGACAAAAATCATGAGGTGGGTATAACTGCAGATATGCCAGGATATTAATACAGAGTTCAGTTCAGTTTTCATGTGTTGCTGTCTGGTCGTCCTTTTTTGCCACAGAGACAGAAAAAACATGGGTGCAGATAGAGCCATATGGTGACTTGACTAACTCATGGCTATCATATCTTTGTTGTTCAGATCTCAATATAGTTGCATTCACAGTACTTCAGCATCTATCTAGTGCTACAGAAAAGGATTGAGCATCAATGGAGTAACTTTTTTGAAATAGCAGGTCATTTCAATTTCAAGATTTCAAAGAGCTCAACCAATGTGACACAAACTGTTTCTGTGTATTGTGCAAACCAGTCTGTCTGCTAGCTCAAGTCCAGTGAGTTTATTTTCCAGGGAAGGAAGGCAGTGCTAATATGTTATAATTGTATTCTCAGAGATGGAGAATGTAGAAAAGAGAGGCCAGGAGAGGAAGATGAGACATTCTTTTCAAAGGTAAGGACTCCTCAGAAAATATGTTATAAATCAGAAATTTAAAGCTCACATGTAATGTCCTAATTCATAACCTCAACCAAAGAGGTTGTGTTTTTTGTAGTGAATTGTCTGTAGACATGGTAGCTCAAAACGTTTTGAATGAATTCTGATAAAACAATCCATTAAAAAGTACCTTACATCAACCAAGTTCTTCAAGGCAAGTAAAGTACTGGATTAAGATTTCAAATATTATGTCAGATTTGACCTCTGACTTTCAGATCAATGTATCAACCTTGAAGGAGTGGTCAAAGTGATAATAATGCTATATAGATCTATTTCAAACTATGTCTCATACTTATTGAAAACATATAGGCATATATGGAGTGACATATGGGGGTACATGTTAATATTATTATATGCAAAATTATTTCAGGTTTATTAAATTGGGTTGCAACAGAGCAAATAACAAAAGCGTGCACACTGCATTTGTTTTTTACTGCACTACAAACCTAAAGTATGCTTAAAAAGACCCCCCAAAAAAGCATAGAAAAACAATACATAGTAAATAATACCAACCAATCATACATTGCATATTCTGAAATATTTCTGCAAACATTTCTGAAATAAATCCATGTTATTCAAAGTTTACACTGGTAGTTAGTTTTGTTGCGCAACTGTTCACAATGATGAACACTGTGGCAGTGGTGACTGATGATTATGATGTGCTTGGTGTGTGCTAGGTTAGGTCCTGGATAGCAGCAGAGATGATATAAGAGAGAGAGAAATGGATGGATTGAAGAAATTGCAGCAGCAAAAGTAGTAGAACAAGTATAACTACCAGGAGAAAAGGCTTTGGATGACTTTCTATCCTACTGACTTTTGAAATGGAAGTTAGTTTCAATGATGTCGCCAAAATAATTGGAAATATAAGTGAATAGGTATGTTTCAGAATGGCTGCTGAGTATCAGGACTTGCTTTTTGAAGAAATAATCAATTTGAATTTAAACTGATAATGTTCTTTAGTAATCCTTTGCCGAATTCCATCTTTATCCTAGCTAAGGGTTTGGAAAGCAGCCATAACAGGCCTATGAATTGTAGGATCTAGTTGGCTAAATACATAAAGAATAGGAAACCAACCACAGCACAGGTAGAGGTATGCTGATCACAGCCTGTCTACAGAGATGACCTTCTGGAGCTTACAACAGGCCTCACAGAAAACTGCAGACGTAGGCCACCAATGGCCTAATATGATATGCCAGCAACGCAGTTAAATCTATCGCAAACCTCAACTGAGCACTCGCGTCACTGCAGCAACTGGAAAAATCCCAAAGATTTCTATTTAGGATTCATGCCTCTTCCTTGTACTGTCTCTGTGTTGTGCTGTAGTTGTTACACACAGAGCTGGTTTGGGCACTCGGAGAAAATAGAAATCCTTCTGTTTTTAAAGCTAATGTGCGTCTTTCTCCAAGAGCCAAAAAGCAAGGCATTCAGTCCACCAGCTGCTGCGATTAAACAAGACTCTGGCTATAATGAGCAGCTCCATGTGATGCTAAGCAATTTTATACACAAGAGGCGGGATGCTACTGACAAAAACAGGCAAATCCCTTTCCCTGGAGTGATCAATTGGGTGCAGATCTGGCAGTTTAGACAGCTGTGGCATTTGTTTGATATGGTTTTCATGTTCATCAAGCTAGATAGTGACCATGCACGCCCTGTGGATGACAGCACTGTCATCTTGCCAGAAAGCACTTGAAACTGGGAGGGCTGTAGAAGAACATATTATAGATAGAAGCCGATCATTATTCAGCGGCTGCCCTCTGAGGGGTTGAGTGGACTGAGAGAGAGCCGGAAAAATGCACTTCACCTGCTTTCATGAATCATATCTGTAAGTTAGTGAGGTGTGTCCTCTTTGTTTTGTGCTGTAGCAGTATACTGTATGTGTGACTCAGCACCATATGAGATAAGCCACCGAGGTAGCGAGACATCTTTAAAGTCAGACGTAGGAACGAATGCTGATAGAAAGGCCCTCCATATGCTGGTAATGGACAAAAAAGGAAATAAAGGACTGTTAAATGGATGATTCATATTGTAACATTTAACTGAAAAAAATCTCCCAGTGTGGTGCTGTTATCTACTTTGAGTCCCCAAGGCTTAGCACACTGTGATTAAGAAGCCTCTTAAATCTGGTCCCCGACAAACTACAAATGCTTTCACCGAAGTAAAATACGGCTTTGAGTCGTTCCCTAAATGGGGTCGTTGCGGGAGCAAAGAGAAAAAAAAATTCTCTGTTTCAGATTATGTTATAACGTCCCTCACACTAATGGATTTGGTCTCCACCGCTTTTGTTTATTGCGTCACACACACACTGAAGAGATAGGACTCGAAGAAATGAGCCGACAAATTCTGGACAGAAAATAAAAATGTATCGGCCAAGGCTTGTTGAGGTTTATTTTCCTCCTCTTGGAGCATGAATTCAAGTACAACCCAAAAGAAAAGAGACGGTATGGGGTTTTGGGGGGGAGACTTTTTTAAAGCAGACCCTTTTTAAACACCGTGACATTGCTCAGACGAATGGGGCAGGTCGATGTACTTCAACTTCATCTCAACTCAAAATATAAATTTTAGTTTGATTAATAATTTGTAGTAAACGTAATTCTCTTAGAAACACATGGATGCAGAGCATCTCCTCTGATGCTGTTAACTCCGAGGCAGGCTGATAATTAAGGAGGAAAAAGAAGAAAGAAAATATATAAATATATAACCTTTTTGTTTTCAGTTCACTACAAGACCAGATGTGCCTTCATGCTGAAATATAAATTTATATATGTACACTATATTGGCAGAAGCATTCACTTATCTATCCAATTCAATGAACTCAGATGTTCCAATCATTCCAATCGACTTGAGCACCTGTCCAACAAATCCAGTTGTGAAATTTCCTCGTTACTAATTATTCCACAGTCAATTTCCATGGATGAGTAGCTGCATCAAAGCCTTAAATCATCAAATGCGACGCATCTCTGGTATTACTTGGCCTGTCCACACAATTTAAAAACTGGTACATAGTTTGAAGTCTGCACGTTCTAAACATCTAAAAACAGACACTTGGCGAGGATGTGTCTTACATCATCTTAAAAATGTCATGTTTCTTGGATGCGCCTCCATCGACTCTCGAGAGTTAGACATACCTTCTTTTATAATGAGTGCCTGGGTCTATGTTTTTGAAAACAAATCAAGCTATTTAAGAACGGAATTATTACTTATGTACATTAAAAGAGGATATGAAACACAAAAATCATAGCAAAAGCAAAATCACACAAAAGTGGCCCAATACCAGACGGTCATCAACTTTAATATCTAAAATCAGGCAAACCCAAAACAAGAGTGCATTTCTTCCATCTGTAGGCCTACAAGTTTTTGACAGAAAAGAAAAAAGTTGCGACTAATTTTCAAGTAATAATTTTAAAGTTACAGTGTACCTGGCAGCCTCGCTGCATTATATTCCTATAATTGTTTAACCATACCATGCTCCCGGAATTGAGTTTAACTTTACAAAAATTAAGGCATTTCTACCATCAATTCCTGCATTAAAAGCAGAAATCAGTGCATAAAAATTTACAATAATGCCTGAAATTTGCTGTTTGACTCTCCAAATTTTGTGGGGGAGGACCCTCCCCCGCAATGCTTATGTTATTGCTCAGATGAAACGTTCTCTAAAGTGCAGCAATGTACAGAACATCAATGGTGCGAAGATTAGAGAACAAACCGAAAGACATGAGAGAACGCAGTATCAGAGAGGAACCGAGATTAGAGCGAGCCAGAGAAGAACGTAATGGAAAACATCACAGATCAGAAGAAAACAGCGAGGGCTAAACAGGGAGCAGAGCAGAACTGAAGCCTTGCAGTTGTGTCAGAACTCTGCTGGAAAACACATCTGGTGCCAGTATGGAGGTGTAGTGGTGGATTGTGTGCAAATAGAGTCTGATTATAGACAACAAGGGCAGAAAAACAGCCTTCTTTTCTGTTGATGCTGGTGAATTTGAGCAGAAAACTGCAGTCTGATCATGTTGATTGATTGCTGTCAAAGAAATGCTGATGTGTCTGCAGTCTGTTTGGCCCAAATCCACTCTAAATCACAATAATTTGTCATTCACAGCTGTTACCGCCCAAAGGCCTTCCTCAATATGGCCAGAGGCTTCATTATATCACTTCACCGTCTGCAACAGTGGTTACTAATGCCTAGGGATCTAAATTGTTTTCATTCTATGCTTTTAATGAACCACATATGGGATGAGGTGAATAACATCAAATGCATTTAACTAACGGTTAGGAAAGAACACATGGAACATTATGGATTATCACGAAAGCTGAACTTGAACTCTAATATCAAAATGATCAGAGGATCCCCAAAATGTCCCGTCCTAATAGTAATTCAGTTTAAAAAAAAAAAGCCAAACAAAAACCAGTGTTGTGATTCTTTTGAGTAGGTGCACAGACCATTGCGAAGTAGAGCGAGTTCTCATTGGTTCTTATTAGATCCACTAAAATGAACAGGAGCAAAGGCCTATGTCGGGCTGCTAAAAAAAGATCACACAGAAGGCTTTCATGTCATTAGATAAATCTTATGTTATATGGATTAAACACACAAAGGTTTTTCATAACCACAAAGACAAGAACTTGCTTTATTTTTCATGTCTTTCACGCATTTTTCCCCTACTTTCATTGCAAAGCATTCTTCTTCTATCAGCTATGAAAAAACAGACAGGGACTGATATAAAATAACAAAGATTTAACCTCTTAAGCCCCAAGGGGGTTTCTGAGCTTCCTGCTCGAAAATGTAATGCCCAAATCTAATTGATTATTTCTCTGCAATTACAAACTCTGTGCTTACAATCTTGGTATCAAAATAAAGCTAACACTTGTGAGATTTCATCAGAGGTGTAAATGTTGAAGCAGATATTACTGTGTCAAAGTTACTAAGACTGGAACACAGAAAAAGTAAGTAGATTTTATCCTCGCCTAATTTTTGTTTTTAATTTTTAACTAATAACCCTTTAAAAAATATTCCTCAGTTCACATTTGATTCCAGAAATTCAGTAACCAACATATAAACATCATCTGTGCAAAGATTTATGTTTCTAAAGTGAAACAGTGAAAAATTACAGCCCTGTCAATACATGAATATCCAGAAGTTGTACAAAAATGTCCAATTTTGGCACACAATTGGACACCGTGCCAGTTGAACTTTTCAGGTATTAAAGAGCAGAAATTAATAAATTTTATTAACAGGCCTAAAAATGCTTTTTTTAAAATATACTTTTGAAAAATTAACCGCACATTTACATGATAATGGCCCTTTTCTGCAGTGCGCATGGAGCGTTTAATTGGTCTTGCCCTTTAAACTCTGAGGGGCTGTAACTTTGGTTTCTTTTGGTCAATATGCGTGATTAACACCTCGTTTTAATTGTTTTAGCCAATAGAATCACAGTAACGATGCCACGTTCACGTCACTTCAAGCAATCAGACGTTGCAATGCCAAAACCCACGTGGGCCCAAATTTACTGCATGTGGCGTCTGTCCAGTCACGTGTCTGTAGGTGCGTCTAAAATGGAGGTTGTCGACGGAAAACGGCTCTGATGCAGCTAGGTAGGCATGGTAACTACTGATAATTACGTGGCTACCGGCTACCATGGCTACAGGGTGGCTGTAGCTCAGGTGGTAGAGCAGGTCATCTACTGATCGGAAGGTTGGTGGTTCGATTCCCGGCTTCCCCTAGTCTGCATGCCAAATATCCTTGGGCAAGATACTAACCCGAAATTGCTCTCCGATGCATTCATCGGAGTATGAATGTGTGTGAATGTCAGTTGTGCTTGTGCGAATGGGTGTGAATGGGTGAATGCACAAGTTGTGTAAAGTGCTTTGAGTGCTCAGAAGAGTGGAAAAGCGCTATATAAGAACTAGTCCATTTACCATTTTACCGGCAAAAATAACGGAGGAACTCTGGACGGTAACCCAATTTCTGTCTTAGCGCATTTGCGCCGCTGTGTGTTTTGTGGTCTTCTTTTGCGGCTTATTCAGTGAATTTTGGTCTGATCGTGGTGAAACTTGGTGTGTGGAGTCAGTGATTGCTCTGGAAGCTAACCAGCCGGTTATATGAAGTCTGGAGAATTTCTAGTTCGGTTTTGTTTGTTTAGCGGTCTTTTGCGCATTTACGTAACTGCTCGTTTAATCATGGCTTGTTTTCGATGTGTTTGGTGGTTGTAGAAATGATTTATATGACATTTTAGCTGAGATTCAGAGGTTTCTGTGGATACCACACGTCTGGACTTGTGTTTTGGAGTTTGTACATGCTTTGTCTCTAGGGGCCACTGTATATATTTATATATAAACATATATAAATAAAACCACAGGGGTTTTTTTTTACATTAGTAATTCCTTTTGTGCATAATTATATATTGTTGTTAATAATAAATTAATTAAAACAACAAACACCCTGCAGAGCCGGTTGGGAGCCAAAAGAGTCGGCTCTTTTTAGTGAGCCGAGCCGAAAGAGCCGGTTCTCTAAAAAGAGCCGGAAGTCCCATCACTATTAAGTGGTTTTAAGATAAACTCATTCTGGTAAAACGTTATAATTCATTATTTAAAACCTTAGGTTCCAGTTTTTATGGTTTCTGGTTTTCTTAGTGAGAAGATTAACATGAGTCTAAAATAGTTGCCACAGTTTGGGAATGTTGGGTAAAATGAATGTAGCAGCGTTGAAACACAGCAAAGAGTCTTTTAAAAAATTGTCTGATGATATGATTTCCTCAGTGAAACAAAGAATACCTTGCAGATCTCTTTAGCTGCCAAAATCAGTTTGCATCTATTTCAAGGTCAAAGTCAGGTCAGGAAAGACAACATTGTAGTATTCCTTACATAACTGCGATGTGAAAAAATCTTAAAGAAAATCTTAAAGAAACACAAATTGTAACATCCAAGAGCTGATAGATTTATTTATGCTTAGGGTACCTTTGCTGAACAGAGACCACTGACAAACAACTACAACTTGGGCCCTTATAAAGCAGTTATTCCCAAAAGACATATAAGTTTATGCATATCGAGTACTAACACATAGTAATAACAATAATATAATAATTAACTGAAATTAAGATGGTGAACTAAGCAAATGTGAACTAAATTAATTTAAAAAGTTAAAACAGTGAACACAAAGCAATAGACAGTGTGGAGCAAAAATGGATGTCAAAGTAATGACAAGAAAATAATGGGTTGAAATGGTGAGCTAAAAGTAAAACTAACTGTTTAAACTATTGGAAAATTATAGACAAAGGTTAGCTACCAGTTTGGATAAACAATTGCTTGGTAAACAGTTGAAATAGCTAGCTGAGTTTGTGGTAGTTATAAGTTAAAAGTATGTCTGACAGTTGAAAGTGTTAGCTAGCTAGCTAAACATGATGGATAGACACCTGAAATTGGACACTGAACATAATGAATATCTGAAATGAAACAGTAGCTACAAGAAGAGCATAAATCTTAGAAAGTCATAGGATAAGTCAGTTAGCTAAACATAACTAATAAATGGTTGATGAAAAGATGAAAGTAATCAAGATCTATTTTAAATGAACAAACTTGAACATGACAGGTAGTGTTGAGGAAGTGGTTCATGCTTCCATTTGAAGATAGTTCAATAAAGTACAATTCCTTAGTGGTGATCAGTCTAATAATAATGCACCACTGTGTGTTTAGTTACAATTGTAAAGTACTGTAAAAAAAAAAAAAACTCTTTATAGTTATTGCACTTTGTTACAAAGGACATATGATGTATCAAATTTTATGCTCTATCGTGTTTTATTTATAGCTCAGCTATAGCTTAGTTAACCTTAAAATCCTTTGCTTCTTAAAATCATCATGCAAAAGTTAAAAAAAAGAAGAAAACAATACAGTTCTCCAGTATCACGTTCATCTTCAGTACCAAGAATCAGTTTACACATTCAAATTGAACCCAATCCCAGCATTACAGAGAACCACATCTGTGGGCTGTTGTATCTTATAGTTGTTCTTCAGTGGGCTTTTTATTCAGGCCTATGGCCTGTGGAGCTTTGAATTGCATATGATACTTGTGGACTTCTGACAAGTGTAGATTAATGCTGCACTAGCAGAATGCAGTTTTTCCACACTGCACCACAGTTTAAAGGCAACTTTACTTTCAAATATCAATAATGTATACTGACGAAAACAAGACTCTGCCACTAAATGCAGAAGACAAGTAAAAGAATTTGCCAAGGCCTGAACAGCATTGAGAAGTTGCTCTCATTTGTTTTTGAGAAAGCCCCTGAGCTTTGCTGCTGACAGACTGCTACAGGGCCTAACACACAGCAATAACTCCCAAGAAATGTGAAAATTTCTGATGTAGTAATATTTATATATTTACTGTAATATTTAGTGGTGCAGCCCTATACTGTCTTGCTACAGTGTACAGTTATTTTCTTGAAAACAGTCTCTGCTCTTGCCTTACATTACAATGCACAGCATGACATTATACAGCAATTAGTTCTCACCAAGCTATAGTTAAGGTTGAAACTAAAGGGTAGCAAACACCAGCAGGTTTTAACAACCATGCCTAAGTGACATAGGCAGGTGAAATAGTTATCAAAGTTTCTGGCATTGTGAGCGAAAATTACCAAACACCCTTCTTAAATTAACATTTTTCATACAGTTTTGATAAGCCAGTATTTATTAACAGAGCAGTGACACCAACACAGTGCTGGGTCATCTAGTGAAAAGGTTACCTTGCCTTCATGCAAGTTATCTTGTAGGGTACACTGTTGGCCAATCAATTAAATAGAAGCACACTACTTTGGTAAACGACTTTTAATGAGTAAAATGTCAGGTCAACATTGTGCAGCGGTTTGAAGTCTGGTACTATGAAGAAACCCTAATCTCACCCTCTGGCAGCTAGTATAGGCTAAAGCCCCTGCAACCCTGAATTCATATGAGTCGAAATTGATGGATGGATGGATTCTAATGCTGTTACTGGTCCAGTTTTGGTACTTTTTAAAAATCAGCTCATGTTTTGACAAGTTTGAAAATTAAATGTCAAGAATAAATTGAATGAATTAGGGTTCCTTTGAGAAGATACTAATGGCAGACTGTGGGCTGGGCAGTGAAAAACACTGGTGAATTTGAATGTGGCAAAACAGTAGAACTGACTCCCTACCACTGCAAACATGTTAGAGAACCAAAACATATGAAAGGTGGAGTAATTTACATTGGAAGAAAATCCTGCGGGACATAATGTGAAGCCTTTAATCAGCATGTGTGAATCAATGATGAATTTCTCTCAAAAAAGTAAACAGGAGAAGCTCCACATTCAGGCCCCAAGAGTTACGAGGCCTTTGACAGAGCTGACATAACTACATAGGTGGGTCCAAGTAGACTTCTTGGGTTGTATTTCAGAATAGGACCTGGGTAAACTGGGTAGTAGTGTAAAACACTGGTTGTGCTGGCATTAAAGCAAAATATTCAAATCTACTTCCATTCATTCAGCATAAAATCGTAGTATGGACCAATATCACCTATCAACACTTTATGTCCAGACAACCAACAAACACACCAACTTTGAGGAGCAAAGCATATGAGATCAGAGACTACTCAGGACAGAAATGTTTCATCAGGGTAGAGAAACAACTTTTTATTGATTTCAAGTAACACTTTCCTCCAAGTTGACCCAAAACATGTCAGAAAAATATCCTCTAGAGCATAACAGAACCGCCTTGGTGTATGGATGAAAGTTGCAGGGTTTCTCTTTGATTTCTCACCCAACTGTAGATTAACAGTTTATGGCCGTTTTACCTCTCCCACAGTTCAAACTTCCAGTGCGGCAGGAAAGTGAAACATTTCTTGCTACCCTGGTATTAAGTGACTTTTTAAGTGAAAAAATATCACTCCCATCCATTAGAAGGAAAAATGACAGATAGTGCCAGAAACAGCTTGACTCCTCCACATAAATTTCTTGATAATATATTACGTCTCAGGCTATGGGTTGGATTATTATAAAAGCAGTAATGTCATTAAGGTCTGCCTTTTAGCTGTAAGAGAAAGAAAACTTGGAAAATTACAAAATATAGCTCTGACTTTCTTCTGCTGGCAGTCTGAAAGCCAGAAAAAACTAACTTGTCCGTATTGTTTCAAAACTAGCCGCTGTCAGTGAAGGGTTGTTGGGGTTTTTTCGCTGTG
The DNA here is from genome assembly GCF_057381845.1 of Rhamphochromis longiceps. Classification (NCBI taxonomy): domain Eukaryota; kingdom Metazoa; phylum Chordata; class Actinopteri; order Cichliformes; family Cichlidae; genus Rhamphochromis; species Rhamphochromis longiceps. The sequence goes on from NC_140578.1 coordinate 37,321,793, forward strand.
CAACTTTACCTTTGTCATACTGCTTGCATGCAGGGATATCTCAGTGCAGAGTGAGGGGGAAAGAAGACGGGAGTCAGCAGGCGAGGCTGGTTTGTCAGAGAAGACAGTTGATGCAGATCCCTCAGAGTAGCTCCTAACGAGGGCCCCTGCAGGCTTCGAGCCTCTGGCAACGCTTCAAGGTGACTCAATTTATCCTAAAACGCAATACACGAAGACCACCTTGAAAGTGTAAATTATAGAAAACTGCAAAGAAGCCTTACATTACAGCTATGGCAGGCAGCGGATTTGATGTACATTTTGTATAAATGTTTCAAAGACACCCCACCTGGCAGTAGCTGGAGTGGTGTTGCTGAGGAAGCAGAATCGTGGTTCATAAGCTGCTGCATGAATCCCTAAACTGCCTGGAAGATGCAGAAATGTGCAACGAATGAGACATGCTCATCCTGCCCTGCAAAAAACATCTGTGATGGTGCCTGGAAAATTTGTATTAACTGAACCTCATGTCTTAATTTTTTTTTCCAAAAACACAAGTAAATGGAGGTGGTGAGAAGTTCAGTAAGTAAAAAAAAGCATTAAAAAAACAACTAACTAGTTATTTACAACATGATCTTATGTGCATTGTTGAGATGATTTTAGATATTAAATTTTTAAATCTCACAATTATTGTTGGTTCACTGTTGCCGTGGCAACCCTATGTTGAATTACGTTGAAAGTGCATGAAATTGGCAGGTGTGATTGCTTCACAATAAGCCAGGGTTCTTTTTGTCTGCTGTACTTAGAAGTTACATTGAAAAGACATACATTTTACATCAGTTTCTAAATTGGCTTACATGTTGCTGTCTTCTATGCACGGCTACATACATCATTGATGAAACACATTCCATTATGTTAAAAACATAAATGCAGGACAGAATGTTTCACAGGCATCAAAAGTACCACATCACTGAACAAGGGGTATTAATATTCCAACACCTGTTAGCGGCAAACACACATGGTCCTAATCATGATTACGAACTTCATTTAAATATCATTGACAAATTGTGACGTAGTTCAGTCTCAGAATTTTCCTAGTATATTCATCAGCAGTGCCATACAAAGTTTTGTGTATAATTCACACAAAACTTCAGGACAACATTTTGTGTTTCTGTATTTTATGTGAATGGAAGCATTTTAAGCATGTGTATTTTCTCGAGTATTGAGAGCTATTACATCACACATGACCTTTGCCACCTCTGGCCCAAAAATGTAGACGTTCAAATGCAGTTAAATGGTAAATGGCCTGCATTTTATATAGCGCTTTACTAGTCCCTAAGGACCCCAAAGCGCTTTACATATCCAGTCATCCACCCATTCACACACACATTCACACACTGGTGATGGCAAGCTACATTGTAGCCACAGCCACCCTGGGGCGCACTGACAGAGGCGAGGCTGCCGGTCACTGGCGCCACCGGGCCCTCTGACCACCACCAGTAGGCAACAGGTGAAGTGTCTTGCCCAAGGACACAACGACCGAGACTATCCAAGCCGGGGCTCGAACCGGCAACCTTCCAATTACAAGGCGAACTCCCAACTCTTGAGCCACGATCGCTCAAGAGATTAAATGCAAAGAAATCCATGTTTGGCTTCATGATAGTGTTTGGCTGTAACATAAAACATATTACCTGTGTGAATAGATGTTTTGTGTGCTCCAGAGCACAAAGAATGAAAAGAAAAAAAGCATCTTTATATCTTGCTTGTTTGCGTTGTTGGCGTCTTTTGGAGCGTCTTAAATGGAATCACTTGACAAAAATATGGCTTAAATAAATAAATAAATACTAAATACTAATACTTGCTGTGTGGTTCAGGTTATCCACTTTACTCTGTTATTTAGCACTAATTAGAAGATAAGCGTGTCTGTGTGTTGCTTGCTAACCAACCTTGCCTTAGGTTTAGATAAAAACATAGCAATCCACTCTCTGGTCTAAATGTTGTAACTTGTGGAAAAAAAGTGGTACTTACCAAAATTGTAAGATTGAGGTCCAAAAAACAATGGATAATTTGTACAGATAATGACCAATTTATTAGACCCCATATGATATATATATATATATATATATATATATATATATATATATAAAAACACCCAGCACGCCCCTGCGGGCGGTTTATGCTTCAAGCTCGGGTCCTCTACCAGAGGCCTGGGAGCTTGAGGGTCCTGCGCAGTATCTTAGCTGTTCCCAGGACTGCGCTCTTCTGGACAGAGATCTCCGATGTTGTTCCCGGGATCTGCTGGAGCCACTCGCCTAGCTTGGGAGTCACCGCACCTAGTGCTCCGATTACCATGGGGACCACCGTTACCTTCACCCTCCACATCCTCTCGAGCTCTTCTCTGAGCCCTTGGTATTTCTCCAGCTTCTCGTGTTCCTTCTTCCTGATATTGCTGTCATTCGGAACCGCTACATCGATCACTACGGCCGTGTTCTTCTGTTTGTCTACCACCACTATGTCCGGTTGGTTAGCCACCACCATTTTGTCCGTCTGTATCTGGAAGTCCCACAGGATCTTAGCTCGGTCATTCTCCACCACCCTTGGGGGCATCTCCCATTTTGACCTCGGGACTTCCAGGTTATACTCGGCACAGATGTTCCTGTACACTATGCCGGCCACTTGGTTATGGCGTTCCATGTATGCCTTGCCTGCTAGCATCTTGCACCCTGCTGTTATGTGCTGGATTGTCTCTGGGGCATCTTTACACAGCCTGCACCTGGGGTCTTGCCTGGTGTGATAGACCGCAGCCTCTATGGATCTTGTGCTCAGAGCTTGTTCTTGTGCTGCCATGATTAGTGCCTCTGTGTTGTCTTTCAGTCCAGCTTTGTCCAGCCACTGGTAGGATTTCTGGATATCAGCCACCTCCTCTATCTGCCGGTGGTACATACCGTGCAAGGCCCTGTCCTTCCATGATGGTTCCTCGTCTCCCTCCTCTTTCTTGGGTTTCTGCTGCCTGAGGTATTCACTGAGCACTCGGTCAGTTGGGGCCATCTTCCCAATGTATTCTTGGATGTTCGTTGTCTCATCCTGGACTGTGGTGCTGACACTCACCAGTCCCCGGCCCCCTTCCTTCCGCTTAGCGTACAGCCTCAGGGTGCTGGACTTGGGGTGAAACCCTCCATGCATGGTAAGGAGCTTTCTTGTCTTTATGTCAGTGGCTTCTATCTCCTCCTTTGGCCAGCCTATTACCCCAGCAGGGTACCTGATCACGGGCAGGGCGTACGTGTTGATGGCCCGGATCTTGTTCTTACCATTCAGCTGACTCCTCAGGACTTGCCTGACCATCTGCAGGTACTTGGTGGTTGCAGCTTTTCTAGCGGCCTCTTCATGGTTCCCATTCGCCTGTGGGATCCCCAAGTACTTGTAACTGTCCTCTATGTCTGCAATGTTGCCTTCTGGTAGTTCAATCCCCTCAGTTCTGACTACCTTCCCTCTCTTTGTTACCATCCGACTACACTTCTCCAGTCCGAACGACATTCCAATGTCATTGCTGTATAGCCTGGTAGTGTGGATCAGTGAATCGATGTCTCGTTCACTCTTGGCATACAGCTTGATGTCATCCATGTGGCTGACAAGTGCTCCGTTCCGTAGTCGGTATCCATAGCCAGTCTTGTTAATGATCTCACTGAGGGGGTTCAGGCCTATGCAGAACAGCAGTGGGGACAGAGCATCTCCTTGGTAGATCCCGCACTTGATGGTTACTTGTGCTATGGGCTTGGAGTTGGCCTCTAGTGTTGTACGCCACATCCCCATTGAGTTCCTGATGAAGGCTCTTAGGGTCCCATTGATCTTGTACAATTCTAGGCATTCCAGTATCCAGCTGTGGGGCATTGAGTCATAGGCCTTCTTGTAATCAATCCAGGCAGTGCACAGGTTGGTCAGTCTGGTCTTGCAGTCTCGGCTGATTGTTCTGTCTACCAGTAGCTGGTGATATCTCCCCCCTGACCTGGTGTCCTGACTCCTCCTTGCCGTAGCATTTGTGTTGTACCTCGTCAATCTCTAGCTGTGAGAGCAGTCCCTTCTTTCGAATGTTGGAACACTGAGCTACTAGTTGTTTCGCCGTCATTGTGGATGTTGGGTATCGAAGAATCTATAGGTCCCTCATCCTATTCATGTAGCCCCTTCCGCCGGGGTTACTTGCGTAGTAGCATTCCATCAACGCCCTGTTTTCGTCCCTTGCCCACCGATGCCTTCTTGTTCCAGTAGCCCACTTTTCGTCAGGGTGCCCTGGTTCCTCACACACATTTATTTTATTTTTTTATTTTTTATTTTTATTTATTTTTATTTTTTTTATTTAAACTTTATTTATACAGGCAGTCCCATATAGACACACAGTACAGAACAAGCCTGGCAGAGAACCAAAAGATTTCAGAGACTGGAAAAAAAACTAGCGAGAGATGCATCAGAACTACTGTGAGAACAACTGCCAAGACTCTGATGAATGACTTAGCCAAGTTGGGAATTGTTATCTTAAACAAGACAATCACTGGAACTCTGCACAGAAATGGACTCTGAGGTTGAAGACCAAGAAATACTCCACTTCAAGCCATACTGTAGTAAGCTTAGGATAACCTGGAGAAACATTCTGCATACTGGAAGCATTTTCTTTGGTCACATAAGACAACACTAGAGCTATTTGGCCACAGAGATGCTGCTTATGTTGGACGAAAGAAGGGAGAGGTGTAGAACCCAAAGAACACAGTCTCCACAGTAAAACACGGTGGTGGTGATGTTGTGGGGATGCTTCAGTGCATCTGGAACTGTGACTCTCAACAAGGAGAATGAAAAGATGAAGAAATGATATGTGAAGAATAGAAGAAAACCTCAAACCGTCAGCAGCAAAACTGGTTCTGGATCATCGCTTCTCTTTCTAGACAACGACCAAAAACATACAGTGGGGCAAAAAAGTATTTAGTCAGCCACCGATTGTGCAAGTTCCCCCACCTAAAATGATGACAGAGGTCAGTAATTTGCACCAGAGGTACACTTCAACTGTGAGAGACAGAATGTGAAAAAAAAAAATCCATGAATCCACATGGTAGGATTTGTAAAGAATTTATTCGTAAATTAGGGTGGAAAATAAGTATTTGGTCAATAACAAAAATACAACTCAATACTTTGTAACATAACCTTTGTTGGCAATAACAGAGGTCAAACGTTTACTATAGGTCTTTACCAGGTTTGCACACACAGTAGCTGGTATTTTGGCCCATTCCTCCATGCAGATCTTCTCGAGAGCAGTGATGTTTTGGGGCTGTCGCTGAGCAACACGGACTTTCAACTGCCGCCACAGATTTTCTATGGGGTTGAGGTCTGGAGACTGGCTAGGCCACTCCAGGACTTTCAAATGCTTCTTACAGAGCCACTCCTTTGTTGCCCGGGCGGTGTGTTTTGGATCATTGTCATGTTGGAAGACCCAGCCTCGTTTCATCTTCAAAGTTCTCACTGATGGAAGGAGGTTTTGGCTCAAAATCTCACGATACAGGGCCCCATTCATTCTGTCCTTAAGACGGATCAGTCGTCCTGTCCCCTTGGCAGAAAAACAGCCCCATAGCATGATGTTTCCACCCCCATGCTTCACAGTAGGTATGGTGTTCTTGGGATGCAACTCAGTATTCTTCTTCCTCCAAACACGACGAGTTCAGTTTATACCAAAAAGTTCTACTTTGGTTTCATCTGACCACATGACATTCTCCCAATCCTCTGCTGTATCATCCATGTGCTCTGTGGCAAACTTCAGACGGGCCTGGACATGCACTGGCTTCAGCAGCAGAACACGTCTGGCACTGTGGGATTTGATTCCCTGCCGTTGTAGTGTGTTACTGATGGTGACCTTTGTTACTTTGGTCCCAGCTCTCTGCAGGTCATTCACCAGGTCCCCCCGTGTGGTTCTGGGATCTTTGCTCACCGTTCTCATGATCATTTTGACCCCACGGGATGAGATCTTGCGTGGAGCCCCAGATCGAGGGAGATTATCAGTGGTCTTGTATGTCTTCCATTTTCTGATGATTGCTCCCACAGTTGATTTTTTCACACCAAGCTGCTTGCCTATTGTAGATTCACTCTTCCCAGTGTGGTGCAGCTCTACAATACTTTTCCGGGTGGCGGAGTTTGGAGTCTGACTGTTTGAGGCTGTGGACAGGTGTCTTTTATACAGATGGTGAGTTCAAACAGGTGCCATTCATACAGGTAACGAGTGGGGGACAGAAAAGCTTCTTACAGAAGATGTTGCAGGTCTGTGAGAGCCAGAGATTTTCCTTGTTTGAGGTGACCAAATACTTATTTTCCACCCTAATTTACGAATAAATTCCTTACAAATCCTACCATGTGAATTCATGGATTTTTTTTTTCACATTCTGTCTCTCACAGTTGAAGTGTACCTCTGGTGCAAATTACTGACCTCTGTCATCATTTTAAGTGGGGGAACTTGCACAATCGGTGGCTGACTAAATACTTTTTTGCCCCACTGTACGTCACCAAAGAAAACCAAAGTTAAGATTCAAGAATCTTTGTCATTCTGCAAGTCTAACGAAATATTCCCTCACATTTTACATAAGAAAACCCCCAAGTAATATAAATATATTAAATAATGAAATATAAGTAAAAAAAAAATCATCTATTTCTCTATCTATCTAATTAAAAAATAGATATATTTAAAATCTAAATTTTAAGAACTGTATATATACGTGACTTGAATCTCACTGGTCCACTCCAGAAGATTGTCAAATCTGGAGGCGCTTGTGAGATTTGCCAAAGAAGAATGGGCTGGGATTGCTCAGGAGACGTGTATGAGACTACAACACAGGACTGCGGGATGCTAATCGTTTTGACAGTGGTAGTTTTTTGAATTTCTGAAATCATTTTGTTTCTGTGTGCAAAGTTAAATAATTTAAAGCATCCAAAATAAAACTAACATGTTTGAAAAAGATGTGTTATTAATTCTTTACTCTGTTTAACAGCACTTGGGAAATACTTTCAAAAATACTTCTTATAAAATCCTATTCTATTCTAGTGTAATCAGTAAAGCTAGGTTTACATGGATGTAATAGAAACAGGAAAAAAAAGAAAACACTGAATCTCTTTGTTTTTCACTCTTCCAGGTATAAAGATGACTTTAATTATCTATATGTTTGAGGCATTAATAAAAGAAACATGCTGTACATAAAATGATGGATTATGTTTGTCAGGGCAGAAGTACACTGCTGGAGGTTGCTTTTAATGGATCGTGGAAAACAATAGAAGCTCATGACCTTCAGAAGGCTCAGTGAACCTTGTAGTTAATGCACTACAATGTCCAGTTTAGATTTTCATGTGTTGTATTAACAATGAGGAAAAACCACTGGTATCATCACATTTGAGAAGGCATCTAGAGCTACCAAAGTCTGACCCCAATTTAAACCAAGGTTGTTCTTCTTAAGCTAATGCTGCCCTTTAGCTAACCTCATGTTGTGATGGTGTGCCCAATTCAAATTCTTTTCTTTTGAGTACATATGCGAAGAACCTTTTTTTACACTGGAGTTTGTGCCCGTTTTGTGAAAGTGTCTTAGCTCTTTGATTTGCTAGAGATACCGTGGCAAGGACTCAGGTGTGACTTCACATGCCTGGGGACAAAAACACCTGCAACCACTGAATTATCATTTAAATGAGATTTAATTTCAGGTTGCCATGTTTTACTTCAAAAATAAACTGGCATTCAGACAAGTCATACCTGCCGTGTAAGCAGTTTTCTTCAACCATATTTCATCATCTGCCTTTCTTGCCACCTTTGATCAGCTGTATTATGCCTATTGTAGCCTTTAAGAACATCAGAGCTTATGTTCTGTACACTATATGTTTATAAGCCCAGCACTGAGCTGAAGAATGTTCTATATAAAAGAGCAAAGGCAAGACAGCTGGCTGACAGCTCCCCACATCAAGGGACAGGCATTAAACCACAACTCTAAATGAGCTCTCTGTGTCTGGTGGCAATGCCGTGTTCAGCAAGAATTGGGAGCGAAACAGCAGCATTTCATATGAATGCTGACAGCTCCACACATTGGCCAAAGTTAACTGGGTGTTGAGTTTTTTTGAGGCATTAGGTTTGTAAATCTTTGATCAGTATGAAACAGTATCTTGAGAGGCCAAAACTTTGAAACGTTACTTTTTGATTAGGAAAATTGATTATCTGACTCCCTGAACTTGGAGTGTTCCTACTGTACTTTTGAAGGTTGAGATTTGCTTAAGTCTCTCCAGTACCTTGAAAAAATACCACGAAGTACTCAAGATCAAGGCTGATAACTATCGATCTTCAGTAGTTGGGAAATAGTAGCTAAAAACGTTTTTAAAAAATTAATGTTAAGCAACTTTAATTATCCAGAAAGCCCTTCTAAGTCTGTTGGACAGTACTAACCACTTTCTGTAATGGTTACAGGACAAGATAAATAATAGATTGTTGTTCAAAAGTAGTAAAACATGACAGTGAAAATGCATGAAGATGGCACCAACAGTAACTTTTACAGAAAGGCATGCAGACAGATGATGACCCTCCTCCTTGTTTAAGAAGACACTAAAAAATAGACCAGATTAAAAACATACTGTTTTCTGCTGCCTATCTTTTATTCATTAATACATGCTGACAGCCCGCTGCTTGCTTGCGTATTTTGTTCTTTCTGCACTCCTCCCTGGCTGAAGAATTGTAAAATATTATTATTATTTCTATAATTATGTAAATAGTTACTATTATCTGACAATAATGGGTAGATTTTTTTATTTATATATTTCTTAGAATCATTTTTTTTAACAAATGTAGCAATAAAACACTGAAAACCTCACTGTACCATCAAGCCCATAATTATTCATACCCATGGCAAATTTAGCCTTAAAGTTACTTTTATTAAACCAGCAAGTTTTTTTTTTCTTTTTTTTACCAGAAATGACACAGGTGTCTCCCAAATGATAATAAGATGATGTACTAGAGGCATCACTGTGGAAAAAAAACAGCTTTTATTTACATTTGAGCAAAAAGTGTCATGTCCAAAATGATTCATACCCTTGTCACAATGGCTGTATCGCAATTCAGGGTCTGCAGCCTTAAAGGCCACATTTTAAGGCTGATTACGTCACCGCGACGTGACGAAGGCTGTCCCAATTCGAAGGCTGCTTGAAATGCGGCCCTCAAATCCGTCCTTAATTTCCCTGAATTTTAAGGACGTGGCGGTGTTGACTTCGTGGCCCAATATATCCCAGAATGCATAGCGCGGCAGTGGGTGTGGATAATTTTGCCAAAAAAATGGCGGATGAGGGGCAGCCGAAGAGTAAACTTTAAGGAAGTACTGAATATCATGTCACTTATTTATGTGTAAATGTTTAATAACAAAGAACATTAAAACATTACTGTTGGCCACATGTCGGCAAAGTTATGTGACATTAGTGATGTTTGTACTAACTTGGTTTTAAAGCCTTTACTTTAAACTATACGCCGTTCAATAGCTGACCTTAATCTTACAGAGAATGATCAAAGCTCATGTAGAAACAAACAAACAAATGAACAAAAGATTTTCTCCTTTATTTCTGTCAAACGTATGACACGTTTCCAGCTGTTAGTATCATGATTGCTAGGCAACCTGGGCAGCACAACGGAGGCTAGACCGTCCCATTTCACAAGCCTCGCACTTCCGGCCTTAGCGGTCTTTAAGTATGCGGCCCTTGAGGATCGTTGAGGCTGCGTACTTTAAGCCTGCCGACCCTGAATTGGGATACAGCCAATCTCTTTGAAAATCCAAAGTTCTATACCATTCCAAATAATCCAGGCTGTTCTAAAGCGTCCTGATTACCCTGATTAATTGGGAACAGCTGTTTTAATCAACTCAACAAGTGAAAAACAGCAGCTATGTGCAGTCGTCTTGTGGACAGTCATGGCTAAGACTGAAGCTGTGCATTGTGGCTGCTTACAAGTCAGGAAAGGGCTACAAGGACATATCTAAATGTTTTCAAGTTCCAGTGGCTACAGTGGAAAAAATGTGAGAAAAAGTGTTCTGCACTGTATGAAAGCCAAAAGTGACACCTGTGCTGGCCAGGAGGAGAGTGAGAGAAGTCAAAAAAGAATCCAAGGATCACCACCAAGGCCATGTCCTTGAATCTGTGCTCTGCTGGTGGCAGACAGTCCAACGGACACTGCTGGGTTCCACAGATGCAGACCAAGGAGGATGCCAATTCTCCAGGTAAGGTCCACAAAAGCTCGCTTGGCCTTTGCAAATGCTTATCTGGACAAAGAAGAAGACTTCTGGTCTTCTGTGTTATGGTCAGATGAAACAAAAATTGAGTTGTTTGGCCACAATGGTGTTTCCTTCATCTGGCATAAAAAAGGAGAAGCCTTCAACCCTAAGAACACCATCCTCACTGTCAAACATGGTGATGGGAACCTAATGCTTTGAGGGTGTTTTTCAGCCAGTGCACCAGGGAACCTAATCACAGTAAACAGCACCAAGGAAACAAGACCAATACTTGAAGATTCTCAACAACAAAATCGGGCAGTCTGCAGGGAAACTTGGCCTTTGGCACAGTGGACTTTTCAGCACAACAATGAGCCAAACCGCACAGCAAAAGTGGTGAAGAAATGGTTAACAGACAAAAACATTAACATTTTAAAGTGGTCCAGCCAGAGTCCTGACTTGAATCCAATTGAGAATCTGTGGAGAGAGCTAAAGATCAGGGTGATAGCAAGGAGACTCTCCAAAGAGAAAGAGTTGGAGCTCACTACAAAAGATGAATGGGCAAAAATATCTGTGGAGACATGCAAAAAGCTGGTCTGCAATTATAGGAAGCATTTGATTGCTGTAACAGCCAATAAAGGCTTTTCTCTTGATTGTTGACACACATTATTATTTTTTTCCACAGTGATGCCTCTTGTACATTGTATTATTATCTTTTTGTAGACACCTGTGTTACGTCTGGTCAAAAAAAAAAAACTTGCTGGTTGAATAAAAGTAAAATTTAAGTCAAAATTTGCCAGGGGTATGAATAATTATGGGCTTGACTGTACATAAACCTACCATACTGGAAAATTGTACATAAATTATCAGCAGAAAATGAAGGAAGTTATGGTGAATGCTTTATATTCTGTTTAATCTCTTCTTATTGTCTAAATTTATATTTCTGTTGTTGCTGTCTATGAGACTCACGTATTGGAGAGGGGGGGGGGTGGGTGGGGGGAGGCTTTTAATGAGCCCAGAAACACAGGCCTACATCATGATTGTGTATGTAGGCACACTAAAAATATATGTGAAGAAAGTGAACACTGAATCCAATGTATTGAGCATTGTGTGCCATACTTAAGTCTCAATATCTAATATTCAAAACTTTTCATGAAAATTTAAGGTGGTGTATTAGCAGTTCGTTCAGCAAAGTGATTTCTTAGAGTTGCTAATCTGAAAGCGCATTGTGGTCTCTCATCAATTTCAGGTTTATCCACAAACACGTACACAGATAAACAGAAAAAGCTACTGGCCTCTCAGTTTGATAAGCTCAAGTCATTGTTAATAGGACACAAACACTCTGGCTCCATACAGATTACAATGGAAGCAGAGTCAAGTCTGCTTCCAGACACAATAGCCAACTGTGGCCACACGTTTAGAGTAATCTAAAGGATGAATACAAGCTAAGGAGATTTATGCCAGGATTCCATTTGAGATGAAAGGGGATAATTCACTTTCACTTTGGTATATTTTAATCAATGTTTAAAAAAAATTGCTTCATTTTAATTTCATTTCATTTTCAGATTTTACTGGACAAGCACCACTTGCTATGCTTGCTCTAATGGAAGGCCTTTTATCTAGTGACAAGAGTTATTGAACACTGGCCGAGCAGAGTGTGTACAGAGGTAAAATGTTTTCAACTTTCAGACAAAGTAATGACATCAACTACCAATGATAGTGCTTGTGACAAATTAAGTAAATCACAATGAGCGCATGGCTCCCTGTTTGGACAGAGCACATGACCCATTAATCCAAAATTTAAGAATTTAACCTTTTTTTTATTTTACAAGCACTCTTTATATGACTAACTCCCTCATTGTTTACACTAGAGAGAAATTGTTAACAACTTCAAAAAGAAGAGAAGCTGTGTATTGTGTTGGTGTATTATGGTAGCCCAAAGCATTCACAAGCTACTGCTGTCTTGACACAAAGGAAAACTCAACTCTGCCTAGATGTTAACATGTGCGCTTCGCAGTACTGTAACTCATCGACCATTTGAGGTAGAGAGAAAAATTCACACGGTTACTGAAAGAAGAGAGGCTGAGCTTTATGGGGATATTATGGTAGCACAAAACGTCCACAAGCTACTTCTGTCTGAATAAAGAAAAGTCAACTCCGCTTAACTTTTACCATGTGCGCTTCGCCCTAACGTAACTCCTCGACCATTTGGGCTACAGGGACATTTCAAAAGGTTACTGAAAGACGAGAAGACAAGCCTTGCGAAACTTTATCATTAGAAAACGCAAGCAACTACAGTCCAATCACAAGTAAGAACTGATGACGCATGGAGCAGAGAGGTGGGTGTGTAGAAGTAGCAAAGCCCCCCCAAAAAGGGCTGAAAATTAAAAAAAAAAAAAAACTGAGTGGCCTAGGCTCAACTTTTTGTTTATGTTTAGTATAGTTCATATTTTAAGTTGATGTTGTGTTACATTTTGTTCATGTTGAAAATCAGTTTCCACTTAACTATAAATTTGAAAAAAAAAAAACAGTCCATTTTAAACTGTTGTTCCATTGTCATAACAATACAATGATGTAAAATCACTGCCAGATTTTGAAAGCTGAGGTTGTTCTGAAAAAAGGGGCAAAATCATTCACTTGTAGTATGATTTCTGACCCTTTATAGCCAAGATTAGCTTGGTCAATAAGGGGTTAAACAGGTAAATTACACCCAGTCCCTCCCCTTGCCCCCAATGACCCTGTTTTTCACACCAGGTTGTAAATGTTCATTAGAAATGTAAAGTTTGACTTCTTTGTCTTGCAGTTTTCTTTTAGTTGTAGCACTTGTAGCATCACTTCAAAATGAAAACATGAGGAATAACTATTGGGATGAATCAAGCTGTCTTAGCTAAATGACTAAAAGGCTGTAGATGAACATGTCAGCATTTAAACCATTTAAACCAAGCAATGTCACCAGTGATTCTCAGTTTCATATAAATCCCCTGTTAGGAAATCAATTGTTTGCAGGGTGGAGTAACAACATGTTCTTTCTAATTGAAACTGGCACAGCTGCACATTGGTGTGCCTAATCCCCTGATGCACAAGCAAATCCCATTTTGATTGGGAGTGTTACTGTGAGACATAATTACTCCTTAGATGGGCAATTTTCAGCAGCGGTACATACATTTGAATATTGTAATGAAGTCACTTGAGGGGGCCTTTAATAAGGGAGGTAATCGTAGTTCCAAAGTCACTTTAGGCTAAACTGCTTGGTTAATCTCATGTATGACGCAGGTAACCAGTCATTGGTGTTAGATGGAAGGGTGCTATAAATGCATTTATCAAAAGATATTTTTAAATGGAAAGTAAATTAGCTATTAACAGCGTCTCTTTCTGTTTGGCTTTACAGCATAATTGCTGTGCACAGAACTGTAATTGGAGTACTGTGTGCTTATGCCACTCAACACGAAGTGAGAGCTTTTCAAAAAGGTATTGCATGTCAGTGTCATGGAAAATGAATGGGTATTATTTGTTGCCAGGTGACTGTTCAGGAAAATGCTTTTATACCACTTAATGAAACATAAAATAATCTGAAATGGAAAAGCAAAGACGGGTCTCTTGATCAAGGGCAAAAATTATATATACATATAAATATATATTTGACACTGACATGAATATCATTTTTTTCCATTGTTAGGGTAAGCAATGTAATCCCTACTTATACCACAAATGGTGCTGAGAAATATAGCTTGTTACAGCTCAACGATCCAACCTGTGTTCTGAAAGAGGGACAAGGATATGTTCTGTGATGGGGCCATGGTATTTATATATATTTACTTAGACATTGCTAGGTATATTGGCATATATTATTCTGTGGGTCCCAGTTACAATAAAACAAGTCATCCAATATTTCTAACTCTAAGATCGGAAAAGTCTTGTATGCCAAGACTAGTTTTTTTTCAGTGCAATGGAAACTGATGAATTGCTCATGGTTTTGTGGTAAACCAAGGCAAAAATACTGGGCAGGTGTCAGTAAACGTATAAAAATCTACCAAACTCAACCTAATCTACTTAGAATATCTGTTATAAAGTCTATGATTAGAGTGCCAAGTATAGCATTATACTATTTTATATTTTTTTCACAAGTATGAGCCTCAAAATTGAGTATTTTAATATATATGAAAAGATGAGAAGCTGTACTTTGATACAGAGTTGACAAGCGTAATGCTAAAATGCTACTTTTCCCATGCAAACAATTTCGGTTTAGCTATCCAGCATGCTATTTATGTACTGCAAGTTAGAGTTGGTGTAAGTTAGATAGCTGCCAGTAGAAGCACAAAAAACATTAGCAGGAAGTGACATAATATGTAAACACTCTGGCCTACTCCTAGTTTACCATGACAGTTTATACTCTGTTTACTGGGAATGTTGATTTGTGGTCAAAGGTTCATATATACTCATTATAGGTATACAAGTCATGTTAGCTGGAATGATTATGATCACAATGACTCTAAAACAAGTTCAATTAACTTCTCATTAGTGATCATGAGTGACTAAACCTGCTAGTTTCTCATTTGCCAACATAAAAAGAAAGATCACTCAATACTCAGAACAATGGGAAAGTCCAAGGAACTCAGTGAAAATCTGCAAGGGGGAAGCATAGATGTTGGGAACATCTTTTCTAAATAACTGCTGATTCCAAGATCAGTTCAAACAGTTGTCCATAAATACAAGTTATTTAGATCTGTCACCCATTTGCCAAGGCCTAGAAAAAGACACAACTGGCACACATTAAAAGAAATTGGTTAGGATGTTCAGAAACAACCCAGAAATTACCAACATGCCATGAACTGGAAACTCCTGGAACACCAGCAACACTGTCTACAGTAAAGTGAGTTTATATTGGATGGATAGCTATTTGTTCTCAATGACAAGAGGTATGTTTGAAGGAGTAAAGGTGAGTCTTCTAAAGACTACATTACTTCCAGATTACATCCAGATTCTTGAATTTCACCTCAGATCACCAGCTAGACAGTTAAACCTTTGACACAGTTGGGTATTCCAACAGGATATTAATCCCAAACCCACATCAAAACTAGTTTTGGAATGGTTAAAGAAGCCTAGCATTTAGCCCCAACCTCAACCCTACTGAAAATCCATCTACTACACCTAAAAGCCAGGTCGGTGCCAGGAAACCAAACAATTTAAATGTACCATTTCCTCCAAGAATAGTGATCTAATATCCAGTCAGGATTATGCCAGCAGCTTGATGGCTACCAAAACTATTTGGTTGAGGTACGACTGTAGAATCATTGCAAGCACAGCCCAGAGAAATCATGAAAAGCCCCAAATTACCATGACATTCATATCCATGATGAGTGTATGTAAGCGTCTGGGGTCCAAATTTCATTCATCAAAAATAGTTGCAAAGATGTTCACTGTGGGGATCCCAATTTCATTTACAAAATCTGAAAATTGATCCAACAGTAGTTAGGATACATTAGTTTGGCCCAAAGTTTTGAACAAATGGATCACAGCTACACTAAGTTTTGGGAACAGAACGATTTATTCATTAGTGTTGCAGCATATTCTGTCCTATCTTTTCAAAACTGTATGGAAAGGTTCTCTAAATAGTTTAATTTAGCCTTTTTCTTTTTTCTTTTCTTTGTTTTAAACAGGACTCTCTGAAGTGTTGGTTGATTAAAAGGGTGCATTTGCATAAAAAAACGTCCATTGTACCGCCTGAATCTCTTAGAAAGAAAAGTGCAAAGACGCTGTCCCCGAGTTTGATCTGCGACATATGCCTTTTTTAGTCGTCTCTTTTCATAGGTCGTGCAGTCATTGCTGTTCCAGAAGTTCAGCTGTGCCGCTGTCTTGTCACTGATTGTGTCCATCCAAGCTTGATGTAAGAACAAATTAAGTCCCCGAGGGCAACCTCAGTGTTTCTTTATACTGGAATAAATTAATGGGGGAGATTTTTTTCTTCCGTGACAATAAAAGTATGTCTTCAAGGGTTAACATACTTTAAATCAGGATTTAGAAGAAGACAGTAATTCTAGCACTACGGAAATGAATTTATATATAAATATTAATAGCATTCTTTTTTACATCATGACATCATGTAGTACCATTGAAGCAAAATTGCAAATGCATGTCATAAAAGCTAATAAAGTGCTTTCAGAGAGGCTTTAACTCGTTTCAGATTCATTGTCTTTTCTGGCTGAGAGTGCACATGTGTATGCATGAATGTATGTCTGTGTGCATGTAGTGGATGAATGTTTTTTGCAGAGCAGTCGATGTCACTGGGACTCAGCTGTGTGTGGGTTGACAGAGGCTAAGGGGCCCATTGTGGCACACTAAAAGCCAGGTTAATGCTTTCCATGCATAATCTGGAAGCTGGGGCAGCAGCAGTACATCTCCTCTCATTTAAATCTCACCGGCTTGTGTAATGTCTTTTATTCCTTGAGTGGCAGCTCTCCTTTGTCTTTTTTTTCTTCTTCCAGCAGCTGCTTCCCACCTCAGCCGTAGCGATAAGCATGTTCTGTCTCGCAGCGGGGGCTAAATGCTGCATCAGGAAGTTTACCCCTCTCTATATGAATCGTGCTCTCACCACTTATCTACACAACAGTGTAACGGCACCATGGGAAACTGCAGTCAGAGGACTATATCCTCATTGACTGCTGCATTGATTTTAAATTAGCATAGCTGTAAATGGCCTCTGTGCAGGCATTTATTCAGATTACGACACAGGGAGCAGAACATGCAATATTTCAGGTTGACACTTCTTGTTAGCGCCAATAAATCCATGAATCCATGTCCTTTCAGCTGGAGACTTTTAAAGAGCTTACTGATGTTTGGACAAGAAAAAAAGCTCTGCTTGCTATGGGGTCAGCTGCAAAGCCTGTGATTAACCTCCAATTATTATCCCAGTTAACCCCACGGCTACTTATTTTCATTTCAAACAATCTGTGGTATTACATGGCATTATTAAAGGTTAACCCTTTTGTTTTGTTGATAGTTATTGCACTTGTCTAAGGTCTCACATACCCCACAGCTCTATGTGCAAAAAAATAAGAAAAATTGAAAAATCAACTATTTTC
The DNA here is from genome assembly GCF_057381845.1 of Rhamphochromis longiceps. Taxonomy (NCBI): domain Eukaryota; kingdom Metazoa; phylum Chordata; class Actinopteri; order Cichliformes; family Cichlidae; genus Rhamphochromis; species Rhamphochromis longiceps. The sequence goes on from NC_140578.1 coordinate 37,339,092, forward strand.
CTTTGCCTTGAGGTTTATTTTTCATCCTCGCCTGGCCTTATTAAGACCAGCTATGTAGAAAAGTGTTGAAGTGTTAAACTACCATCACAACAGGCCTTGTTTATTTCATGAGGATAGGATGATAAAGGATTGTTATTACACCAAATATGGGAATACACCATGTGTTACATATTACAGTTAACTGCAGTTTAAAAGTATTTGAACAGGCTAACATAATTTAAACCCATGACTGCCTAAAGTCTAGAATCCATAAATGCGTTTCCTCCCTTGACATGCTCTGCTTGTCAAGCTTGTTTCTGGCTCTTCCTGCATTCAGTTTTGTATTTAATAAGTGAAAAGCATGCTCCGTTGGGTCGAGATCAGGTGGTTTAGGCCAATGACCAATTTCGTTGCCTTGAGAAACTATTGGATTGCTTTTCCAGTATGCTTTGGGCCGTTATCCATTTGTGAAGTGCCATCCAATCACTTTTGCAGAATTTGGCTGAATCTGAGCAGACAAGATAGCCCTGTGCACTTAAGAATTTTTCCTACTACTTCTACTAGAAGTCTCATTTTCAGTGACACAGTCACCCATATATGTCCATTCCATAAGAATGGCTCAACCACGTTTGGCAGATAATGTGGTGTCCTTATAATTCTATTAGCTCTTAGATGTTTTACAGCAAAGTGTAATCTGGCTTCATGTGTAGTGTAACCAGTGGTTTGCATCTTGTGGTAAACCCTTTGTATTGACATTAATGAAGGTTCCCTCCCCGAGAGTGTTTTTGACTTGGTGTGTGAAAGAGTTTTCTCAATTTTGGCAAAGATTATACAGTCATGCACTTCAGTGGTCTTCTGTGGTCTTTCAGGCATTTTGGTGTTGCTTAGCTGACAACTGCATTGCTTCTTTTTAAGAATGTACAGACTGTTGATTTGGCTACTTTTAGTTGTTTTTCGTTATGTGTGATCGACATAGTTTGGTTTTTCTGCTCAAGACACCTTCTTCGCATGTATTCAGAGCTCTTTGGAAAGCCTATTGAGAGTTCCAAAGAAAGCAAAGTTGCTAAATGCAAATTGAACAACTGGAATCAACTGCACACCTTGTATCTGATCAATTCGTCATGGAATAACAATCAGTTGTCCAGTTACTTTTGAGCCTCTGAACCTGTGTATAAGAAATGGTTGTAATTCCTGAACAGATAATGAAATATTTCTGTTAAACCCCTTGATTTTACGATGACAGTTTCTATCAGTCACATAACTAATGTCACTGAAGCACAGAGTTACACACTTTGATGATCTGTACCAAATAGCTGGCCATATTATATGTCAGATATTTTCCCTAAAGATGCACCACAGGCACCCGTGGTATATATGGTATATATATATATAATTATATAATTGTAGGTTTGTTTTAATAGTGAAGAAAATAATGAAGACAAAAAAATACCCCCAAAAAATATCTTTATTTGTATTTCCTCCACTCTATAGGACATCTTAACACACTGTAAGGTACTGCAAACACCAATCACAGCTATTAAGCATATAAATGTGTGGTAACAGCTTCGTATTGTCATTATAGTTGCACAGGGCATAAATTATATGAAATTTTACTAGAGAAATAAAGCAATGGCTGGGTGCAAAAGATGCAATATGACATGCAGCCAATGACCCTGGCTGCCGGCCCCTTGATTTGGACAAAAACCCGCAGGCCTTTGTGGTTCATGGTCAAAACCTTCAATGTCCCGCGGCCACTGATGTCCCCCAGTCCATCTTTGTTTGTTGTTGTTGACTTTGACATGTTCCCAGTTCACAATCAGTTCCAATCCTCATAAAGTCAGGAAAGGACATTAAGTATAAAATTATGGCTTTAAAGATGGCTGCCTGAAGGACGGCAAACACAGTGGCCCAATTCCAGTCCAGAGCCCACATGATTTCTTTCCATGACGAGCGTAGCAATGTGTGGAGTCTGCTGAAGGGTCTCTTGTTAGTTGGCCTAATAACAGCACTGGAATTCAGGCAATTTGTGGAACCTAGACACCCTGATCTTGATTATCAGATGTAAAAACAGTTTGAAAAAGTTAATAAGGAAGTTAAAAGGAGGGGAAGTTCAACTGAATTCTCTCAATAATTACTTTTTTTTTTAATTGCAGTTAAATATTGATGATGATTTTAAGAGATCCACAACTCAACATTTTTTATTAAGGACAGTATCTGTTGTCACAGATATCAGACCTGTTTTGTCCTTGGGGTAAGGGGGTGGGGTGTCTTGCATTCCATGTATGCACAGGGAAGTACCAGAACAGAGCAATGCCAGCAAATATAACTCACTGGGCACAGAAATATCAATATTCTTGTGACTCAAGCGAAATTAGTGCCATTTTAGATAGTTTGCATGTAAGTGGCAGATTTGTACTGGGGCTCTTTCACTTTCTTATCTCTTACACTTGAATAATTAAATTTTTTTATCTAACTAACGCATGACAAATAGTAGATTTAATGTAATTAAAGTGCAGAAACACATTTTGGACTTTGTTAACGATTGCCCCTTTCTGAAAGTCATTGACTGCGATCTGCCTCAGTCACACTCACCCTAGCCACTATAAAATAATCATGTGAAGAATGTGCTGATGTTAATTAAAGAAAGTTTACTCTGTCAGTGACTGGCAGCCTCCTAAGCAATGAGTTCAGTCAATCAGGTACGTCTGCCTCTATTTGTCTCTTTGCACTCTGGTCAGCACTTTCTATCCTTGACACAAACTGAGCAAAGTCTCATCGCTGCAAGTTACTGTTCATCAGGAGGACAGTAGCCGTGGACTATTTTTGACTGCACATGCCAAGAGCATCAGGAGAAGGCTGGCTGGCCTTTGGTCAAGACAGTAGCTGATGTGCTTTAAAAGCAAACCCAAAGGGAAACTTGAGCCAATTTCATACATAAACTTCAGGCAGTTTTGGTCAAATCAGGCCATTTATCACAGTTGTCCTTTCTCACATGTGGCACACAGCAGGACATAGTCCATCTCAGATGATTTTACTGCACTGCCTGGATGAAGCATGATGCACCAGACTGTTAGCTGTGCTATTCCCACATGGGGATAATTCTGCATGCACTGAGAACTAGGAAGATGACCATTTAAACACTGTCTAATTATACATGTTCTCATGGTTTCTGGGTTCTTCAATTTTTTTAATGTTAGCATTGGATGCCATCTTTTTTGGTTTTGTGCGTGGGATGGGAATGTAGATTTAAGTGCTAAGTTATCAGTTAGCAAACCTAGAAAACGCGAAATGCTCTATCCATAGACTATATGACTGCAACACACAAAATACTAGAATTTGACTCATGAAAACTGTAGTGTAAACGTACTGGACGGTCTGTACCACATAGAATGTGGCAGATAATTTCATTAAACGGTCCAAAAGGCACATGTAGCACAAACACAGCAGGGAGGTCCCGTTTAGTAACTCAATTAGCAAAGCTGAAGGATGAGTTTACTTAGATTTGATTGCAAATAATATAATTACAAAAACAGTCTTACTGAATAACTTGCTGTAAACATACACGGCAGACCCAGTGGCATTTTGATGCTTTTTATTAAAGCTTTGACGGTTGCTGTCCACAGTACTCACAGAGCTGCAGCTCTCCCGCTGCCCGCTCAACACTATCACAACAACACAACCACAGGACCCAGTACAATATTTAATTCGGCGGGGCGTGATTGCGGATGCCGTGCAGGTGCGTCCGCCTCCTCTGCACGGCACCGCAGGCCACGCCCCGCCACACTTGCATTTACCTTTTTGGAAAAAAAATTATTGGAAATTAATTGGAAAGAATGGATTTTCATTGTTGTTAGAAAAATCTTTTAGCACAGGCTGTTTCTCAAAAGGACTACATTCCAGATGGAAAGATTTTTTTTCTTTTTTTACCTCTCTTTATGCTTCACACAGTTCGACCGCGTTGAACCAACCAGGTCCATGATAAACCTGACCTCCCTCCATGGAACTTAACACCCTTGTCATCCTCCATTGCTGTTGATGCTGCTGCAAAACTGTGTCGGGTGTTATTTCTTGCCTCCGGTGTTGCTTCCTAGGTTGTGGCTTGCCCTTTTATCTCTGTAATCACAAGTCAGCATAGCGAGATCAGACACACTGTCCGAGTGACTCCCCTCCCAGGAATGTGATCGCTCAAAAAAACTGTAAGAGCATATGAAAGGATGGGAAGGTATTGTGTGTGTGTGTGTGTGTGTGTGTGTGTGTGTGTGTGTGTGTGTGTGTGTGTGTGTGTGTGTTTGACTTTCGGTTTCAGTCAACATGTGTGTCGCACTGTGTGTGTGGTGAGTGGTCAAGTATCAGAAGTGCAACTTTCTAGTGCAAACACTGCTGGCAGCTCTCCATAGTAATCAAATCACAAGTCACGAAACCCAGCATGGATCAGCTCTGAAGTTCACACAAGTTTAAAGTCGTGTGGGCTTAAGTGTGTGTGTGTGTGTGTGTGTGTGCATGTGTGTTTGCAGTTGGTAACCACAATGAAGGAATGGGATTCTACGTGTGTTTGTGTGCCTGTGTCACATCTACACCGGGGTCATCAGAGTGCCATTCATAGTCACAGTTTATGACGGGTGTCTGACAAGCCCCACAGGAGAATGCTTGATGTGCTGATACAGACAAGATTTTTTTTTCCCATCTTGGAAACAACAACAACAAAAAAATGCAAGTTAAAAAAACACTGAATTCCCTGCTTAAAAACTGTTACCACCAGGGACCTTGCGCTTTCAGTCATATGTACTTTACATGCTCTTCACGGATGCGTTGTGACTGTACCTCATGCTGCGAATGCAAAATGATAAAAAGTAATAAAAAAGAGTCAAGAGTAGGTAAGATAAAGAAAAAAAGAGAAAACAAGGGACTGATAAATCGTTGCCAGTGAAGGGGAAAAAAATCAGAACAAAAAAATAAAAGATGAGTTTGATAACAAACAAAAAACAACAACAAAACCCAGCAAGGAATATTTTTTTGCTCGCTATCTTAGTTATCTCTCAATTTCTGTACTCCCTGCAGTGTGTGCAATCTCTCATTTTACTCCACAAAAGTGACGCATCCTCAATTCAACTGTTTTTTCCTCCCTCTTACAGACAGATACCTTATCCTGATCCAGATTACAGTGTTAAGAAATGTTTTCCCCTAAATGACCACGATTAAAAAGAAACATTATTTACTGCTATCCATACTTCACTGCTATACGGGTCTATGAGATGCACTTATGTGGTAGCGCTACATCTTTGATTATTCCTTCAATAACCTGCATCAGCTCTATAGGTAGGTGCCGTCCAGTTGTTGTTGTTGTTGTTGTTGTTGTTTGCCAAAGTATAAGGTTATAACGTTTCTATGAAATACCGAATGTATCAGAGTTAATCTGATGTCGCTTGTATGTGCTTGTTATGGAATTTTAAAAGTAAGGTTTCTTCCTGTTAAAAGGGAGTTTTTCCTTCCCACCGTTGCCAAAGTGCTTGCTAATACAGAAGGTGTCTGATTGATGAAGTTTTCCTGTATTACCCTAAGGCCCTTACCTTACAATAAAAATCTTACCAGGTTTGGTACTATATTTTAAAAAAAACTGAACCGTGATGGTCAAAGAAAATGAGTGATCTTACACTAGGGTGTGTGATACCACTGATTTCCTTTCCGATCCGATACCAAGTAAAATTTAGGGTGATATCGACAATACTGATCCGATACTGATACTGTGTAAAAGAAAAAAACGTAATGTTTCATTGTATTTCATAGTACAATATATAATTGCATTATGTAATTGTAATAACAATATAATATAGCTTTGTAATGATTACTGGACATCAGACTACTTGTTCTTATCGCTTAATAATGCAGAATAATCATATAGAAATAAAAAACCTGAAGTTGTGCGCTAGTTGAACACGTTGCCTGCCTGCAGTACTAAAGGAGAGACGTCTATCTCGCCCTAGCAGCACCTGTCCCTGTCTCTCTCCTCCTCTTCAGTTTACCTCAACATACGCTCATCATATTCTGTGATATAATTTACTCTGAGGTGTTTGATGAGGGTTAGTGGTGTTGCCACAACACCTCACTGACTTTCCACATGTATTGCAAACCACGTCTTGGCTGTTTGTGGAGGTAAAATATGTCCACACATGACTCCGTTTACGCTCAGCCATTGTTGTGAGTGCACATGCCAGGGGCTGCGGCACATTTATACAGCATATTTTGCACATGACTATGAAAGAGGAAGTAGTTCCTTCCAATTTAGACGATCCGGATGATATAGTTTCTTTCCACTGTGTTCCTGTTAATGAAAAACTACAAAATTACCCCAAAGTACTAAAATATCGATATTTTAATATGAGAAGCGATTCTAGAACATAAATTACTGGTATCGGAAGAATCAATATTTCAATATTGATCCGCACACCACTAATGTGCTGTGGTGAAACAGCAATGTCCTGACTACAAAACTGCATTGCCGCAGGTATTCTTATACTGTTTCATGCAGGTCATAGAAAAAAGAACGTGTCAGAAATTTGAAAGGGAAAAAAAGGCTCATAGACCATATAAAGTGAAATAAAATGCTTGTCACAATGAAGATAAGTTATTTATCCTGTCCAATTTCTCTTCCTGCATAACAGATGATCCAGAATGAGTGCAAACTGAATTATGGTAAACTCTCAGTTCTCTTTTAAATGCAATTATTCATCTTTTTTTTGATTATTTTTAAGCAGCAAAAATGACTTGGTTACTTTTATAGGGCACTAGGTTCAGTGTAGTTATTAGTGCTCTGTTTTTGTGTGTGTTTTTTTCTGTCTCTTTCCTGAGCAAGAGTCATGGAGACTGTTTTGAACACTGGGGCAGAATTTGTATGATGAGATGGACAACATGCGTGGCAGCATTTGCTTGGGAATGTTTCTTTGTTTTCCTTCAGCAGGCTCAACAGTTATTCTGTAGTAGCCTATTAATAGTAACATTACGTCTGTAGCTGCTAACCACAGATGTCAGTAAATCTTAGTAAAACACAGACTCGGCTTATTGCTTGGCTTATGTGAATGTACCACGTGAAATGTGGTGGGATCCTTTTTAAATCACACATGGTCCTCTGGCAATACTAATCCTATCTGAATATAATATTTTTGCAGAACTGGCAGGTGTGCTTTTTAGCAAATTTCATGGAATGGAGTAGTTTTCAAGGAAAAATATTAGGTCTGTTACTGCATTAAAGTATCAAGCCAAACATTCATACATCCATCCATTTATGCATTTTCTACAACTTATCCTGTTGAGGAGCTGGAGCCTAGGCCTTCTGTCATGCTGCAAGAGTTGGGGTCACTCTGACTGACTGTCTGGCTTTGTTAGCACTGTGACAGAATGCTGACATGTTCAGGCTAAATTGGCCATATTTGTGAATGTGAGTGTGAATTGTTGTCTAACCTTACAACACACATATCTTTGGGTTGCTGGAGTACCCTGACATGGGGAGAACATGTAAACTCCACACCAATAGGTCCGTGCCAGGATTTGGACAGCCTGTATTATTATTATCATTAGCATTCCCTTGTGTCATCTAAATGGAACAAGATTATTTGTCAAGATTTATGAATAACTGAAACCCAATAATCTAAGATCACCTTTTGCTAACTGAGAAGGCAAAAACAGTTTTGATTGGCAGACTAATTACTGTTCACAACCTGTAGCTTCAACCTGAAAATTAGATGAAAGGCATAAGATATGAAATGTTTCTTAATTACGTCTGACACATCGGTATAAACAGGTGCAGCGTACTTATTTTTACACCTTTTTTTAACAAGTGACTTGATTCAAACACGGGAGATCTGCAAGGAGAACTATTATTCTGATAAGCTGCTCTTTACATGGAAATTTTTAAGTTTTAAGAGACATAAAGTGGTCAGTTTTGTTGGAAAAACACTGAGTCCATGTGATAAACCTGTTTTCATCCAAATTCAGGACACAGTATTGATGACTTTTGCAGAAAATCCAAAAAAGAAATTGTTGGTTATTGCATGTGCCATGCATGTTTCTATCTCCCACCATTTTTTTTTTATTGCATTTAGATAACAGGTTTAAGGTGATCTTTACTTAAAGCAGGAGACTACAGTTGGTTTGGCTCCAACCTCCTAGCTGAGAAAACACTCGCAAGAAATTTGATACACATGGAATCTGAAGAGAGTTGAGCAAACCTCCTCTTGGAGCCTAAAGTGAATGCTAGGATAGAAAACAGGTCGAAACAACAGGCAGCAATGCCAAATTACGATGGTGTGTTTGGTATATTAAGTGAGGAAAGGCACGTTTTTGGTATGTACAGCTGCCAGAACTAGTCCTATGAAAAACTAAGTATGCCCTAACTGCTAGCAGAGTAATTAAAACTAACAAAATGCGCTTGATTAACTGATCATCAGCAAGTGTGAGCACCTCTGGTAGTTTCTTAGTCTTTAGTAGTTTGCTGGTCTGGAGCATTCAGGTGTAAGTTATCACAATGGCATCCTAGCAAATTCACTCCAAGGTCAGACTGTGCAATGCTCAAAGAACCTGCCAAACTATGTCCATTCATCTTTGTTGGTGTGTCATGTCTTCAGTATGCTCTCCCCAAACAGAAAAACCTATTTTCACAAGTGAGAAGGTGGATAATGTTTTTTGCATGCTAAATGTGAAAAATAGTGTTTCTCTGCACAATTTAACAACTTGATTATTTTAATATTATACCATAGTGATGCATCAAAAGCGCTTGGTTATGTTTCAGATGTTCACAAGAACATCGTTGAGCGTTGAAATGAGCCATCTATCTAGCTTTTAGTCTTTATATAAACATTAGCCATGTTAAGCTAACTCCCAGCTATAGCATAACTATAAAGAACATACATGACGGTGGCACTAGAAACAGAACATACTTTTATTCTTTTACCTTGAAGTACTCAATGATAATATTCTACTACCTGTGAGCGTTCAATTTCCATTTAACAACTTCAGCTTCAGATGAACCCCTAGCTGCCTGAACCTTTTATAGACTTTAAATGTAAATTGCAATTATCGAAGTAAAGAGAGATCTATTCGATTTTTTGGTTTTCCAATTGAGATTTGCATCCAACATGAAACTCTACCTGAAACCAGCTCTTTCATGTATGTTACACATATCTGTGGCAATAAAATGAGGATTCATTATGGGGCCCAAAATCTGCAGAGAGATCAAAGACGTGAGTATCTATTAACATCATTTTGAGACAGCAGCTATCAACAAGAGGAAGGAGGCAATGAAAATAAGAACAGGTAGAGAGATTCAGTAATCATCACTTATGAAACCAAAGCTCATATTTCACCAATTTGTGTCAGCCTGGCAGCTGCCCTGTTGAATATACTCATTTGAACTGTAGTTTCTCATCATTTAGAACATTTCTGGATGAATTCAGAGAAGAAAAGGATGAATGAGCGAGATCCAGGAGAAGAAAAAGTGCTTTGGAGGCTGTAAAATGAAATGTCACCACTTTCGAATTGCTAAAAGCAACAAGTCTATTTGAGTAATGAATGAATGCGTTCCGCCGCATTCCTCGCTTTTCCTGGTTTTTCACGCCTTTTTTTTGTGAGCGTGTGTGCGTGTGGGAGAGCTATCACATTTGTCTCCATTGCAAACCCTAAAGCTAGGATAAATGAGTTTAAATTATAGAGTATTTGCATCACTGAGCAAGATTTTGGATGAATGAGCTGCAGCTCTTGATGAAATTCTTCTCCAGGCTCACCATAAAATTTCGACCACGTGAGGCTCCAGCAATTCAATTATTCTGTTGGATCAACCCCAGTGTACGCCATCGTATTTGCATTTGCCTGCAGATGGGAAAAAGTAAGTATGAATATTGGAATGGTTTTATTATGACATTGCAGATAACTATGACAGTTAAATGGTAAATTTAAAGCAAACTTGCAGGTACCCAGAGTGCAAATGTATTTATGTATTCATCATTATATCTGATTTTCCATGTGCCTCAACTGTAACTTTTATAAGGAAGTAATAATAAATAATTTACAGTGGCACATGAAGACTGAAGATGGTCCAAACCAAATGTATGCTGGCTGGAGTTGTCCAGTTTTTCCTGCCCAAGCCATGAAAACGAAAAAGAGTATATATATAATATTCATTTTTGTCATGCAACAAAAATGCTAAAGTCAGTCATACTTAATTATGTTGCATGACAAAAATCTTAACGGTGGTACTTTGAGTCAAAGCATGACACATAAGTCTTATGATTCATTTTTTATACATTAGGAAGTAACCATTAGAAGCAGTGTTCTTTTAAAGCACATACAGTCTGTTTATTGTACAGTTCCTAGAACCATTTCAGGTTTACCTACACTTGCCTCAACTTGGTGGCTATCTTAGCTAAAGGCTATTACTTAAAACAGCATTAATCATCTAACCTTGGTTTGTCCAAGGTATTCAAAAATATGAAAACCCCCACTTCATGCTGCCAAAGCAACTCATGACCATAACCTACATGTTGTAGCTCTTTACGGTCCTTAGGAGGCAGTGTCACCAACAAGCGGTCTGTGGGCTATTCGTGCCTGTGCTGTTGCCGGTCCTTGCCAGCCAAAGAGGGAATTTGTCCACATAGAAATAGCTGATGTAAAGCCAAGTGTTAAATACAATGAACAATGTCCACCGCAGCCACCCACTGTGCTTCTCATACTATATTTTTAGATCTTTGATGTTTTTTCGTACTTCTCCTGTTTGCATAGGCACTGTGTAGGCAAATACCTATGCAAATGGACATAATCTCTGTACAACAGAATAAGCATAACTTGGAAGCTTCCCATGTTTAAATGTTTGCTTTACTTCAGCAGGTAACTTGTATGCAAGCCTTCTACTCCACTAATTCAATTCAAATAAAATAACAGGATTTTTCGACTATATTTGTGGAATATTTGCCTTTCTGAGCACTTTAAATTATCTAAGAAATTAAAAAAGGGATTGTTGTGCAGGATTGTACCAACAACCAATCCAGAAGTCTGTGCTGTTGTTCTTCTACTAGATTGCTCATTGTTAGCTCTAACAATAATTCTTCATTATCTGTGTATTCACCTGAGTCTGTGGATGCACCTTGCCAACCAAGCTTGACGGTGGTAGATAGATAACACCACACTCTCATCAGAATATTTTCACTATAAAGCTAATTCAAAGGTTTCAAATGTAAGCCACAAACCAGGCTATGGCAGGCTGCACTGTCCAGCTGGGGAGTTTTCATGCAGGAAGGCTCCTGCACACAAGCAACAATATTGGTGGTGGCGCTGCATAACAGTGTGACATCCACATCAATGCTTGGACCCAAGATTTCCTAGAAAACATATTGGTTTATTAAGGTGAAATTACTACCAACCAGTTTAATAGTGACTAGCAGGGAACTGAGGAGCCGACAGTAAGTTTTCTGTGTGCCTCTGTCCCAATGCCATCGAGTAAACTTCTGAAACATCCACAGGAACTTTATTTGGTGCCCTTATTTTCTTGAAAAGATTAATTGACTTGTTTACCTTGGCTTCACCAGTCTTCCCTTTTGGAAGACATCCCCAGGCAATTTTGGGGTCATGCCTCTAAGTCCCACCTGAGAAATATTGCACATGCTGAACAAAAGCAGTGAACTTCTGGAACACTCTGAACTTTTAATAGTGTGTTTTTGGGGTCACTGCGCACTGAAGGCAGAGGCAATGTGTCACAGTTGACTCTCAAGTTGGGCCGTGTCCCAGAGGATTCAATATTCCATCAGGACTATTATTTCTAAAGCAGATTAATCCCTGTCATTTAACGCTTGGCTGATGTCCATTTGAAGTCATTATGAAGAAGCACTGACAATGTTTCATAAATTATTCACAACATTATCTGGGACTCTCTTCAGTCACCACGCGGGGTCTTAAGGCTTGGATCACTTGTCACTGGAGAGAAACTTGTTCACCTTGATAAATTAAATGGACGTATCATTTTCAGCATGCAAGGGGACCTTGTTGCAGTATGGTGCCATTACCATGTGTTGATAATGGGTCATTTCACGCAGCAGTTTTGTTCATTTATGGTGATATGAACAAATGGACCATGATATAATATTTGGTGAAAAGCTTTAGCAATGACTGTATGTTCAGTGCCATGTCTTCAGACTTCAAAAATAACAATGTGGAAAGCTAACATTATACGCAATGGAAATTATGGATCATTATTTACATGTCTGTATTTGTTAACTAACACTTATCTGTTCTTTTGCTTTATCACTTTATGGTATTAACCTGAATAGATCATGTTTGATCTATTATTATCCACATCTATTCCCTACTGCAGCAGCAGTATCCCAGTTTCCCCACAGGGATAATTAAAGTTTAATGTTATCTAATTAAAGAGGTGGATTTCCTTTCAAATTTAAAACACAAAAAAAGTTACAATATGAGGTCTACAAATGAATTGTAGGGGAAAATGATAGAATATGCAGTTACATGTAGTTTTGAAGGTGATCATTTCTACCTGAAGTTTCAACACTTAACTTGCTTAACTTGTGTTAAACAACATATCACATGAAGGCATCTACTATCACATTTTTAAAAAGCTGAGTATATGTAAGTCTTAGGTTTCTGCACTGGTGTTAGAGGATAAGAGTGTCGTTATTGTCACCAATTTCCAGGTAACTATCACATGGAACAATGATTTGATCCTGTGTAGCCACAGCTTATTTCTCTGAGCCACAGAGCTCTATTGTTGTCCAGAAGGCATTAAGCATGCACCAGTAAGCCACACCATTGTACCACTGACATTGGCAGTGGAGTTTATTTTGAGCTAATCCCACATACAACGTGTTGGTGCTGGAAATACGCAATAGTGTGTATTAATCGACAGTGACAATAGTCCCTGACAGAAGCACTATTTACATTTTTCTATTTGTTCAGTGTTTAAAAAAAACTACAGTAGTCCACTGTTTTAGTAACTTAGTTACTATAAAAAATTAATGTAAGCATGTAATGTAATGTATGTAAGTTATTTATTTAGACTTGTTTTGACAGTGGTGCTATTACACACAAATGTTACATAAAACATACTGAATATATTCAGTCTTTTCTTACTTTTACTTTATAAGGCATGGCTAGGATCTGCTAGGAAAAAATCAAGCTAGCTGCTGTAATAGCATTCCACCCTTTTTTAGAATTATGGACACTGTGGGCTCCAAAAAGCAATATAGTGGTGGCCAAAATGCTAATGTTAAGACTTTATTTTGCAAGTCCAAAATAAATGGGTGATGTTATAGTGGTTATTTGCATCTTTAATATACAGTCTGTTATTTGCCTCATTTAGAAAAAGGAAATTTGTATATTTTATATTATACATTAAAAATACAAGGCCAGAGTATAAGCCAAAAGACCAAACAGAGATTTGAAATTTGACCATTGCTAATTGATACAGTTGTGTAAGATGTGAGCTCAGTTTCATGAAGTTGAATGATTCATGAAAGAGTGGCATCTGAAAAGTAGCACCATTTAAGCCCAACTAATGTAGTTTTAGTCACGTCTGACATCAATTAAAACATGTTAAAACTGACATAGCAGCATATCATGAAAACTAAAGCCAACCAATAATTTTGAGCATAATTTTCAATTTCAGTGACCCAAAAATAAGTAAAGTTTTCTACATTTATTTCAAAAGTGTTTTGGCTGTAGACCAGCATAATCAGTTTGTTGTACTTCCAGTAGATTTTGCACAGTCACCTCCGGCTTTTTTAGTCTTATAACATACTGTGCTGTTCCACTGCACAGTATATTATTTGTTCAAACTTTGCTGAATTTATCTTGTGGATGAAACTTGGTGTAGAACAGCTTCTCCTTCATGTTGACAGGAGAACAGTAAAGGTGATAGCAGCCAGACTCCTCCCTGCGGAGGTGTTTCAAGCAAGTCTGACTAGGCATAATGCCCCGTGGCAGACCAGAGACCCGCTGGAGGAATTATTTATCCCAGCTGGCCCACGAACACCTCCGAGTCTCCCGGGAGAAGCAGGAGGATCTGGCTAGAGCTGCTCTGCTCAGTCTCCTACCCTAGCAACCTGGACCTGGATGGGCAGCCAAAAACACAGCAGATAGATGGATTTTTGCCAAGTACCACAAATGCACTGGGGTGTTTGGTGTTTTTTGCTGACAAGTACAGCAAGACTTGAGTTTGCAATACCACTGTGCAATAAGTCTGTCACAACAACTGGAATCAGCTTTTGAAATCATCTCAAGAGTAATATTGCCGTTTCACTTTCATTTTTTCCGTTGTTGTTATTTATAAGTATCGTCAGACCGTCTGATGTTCGAACAACATCTGTGTATGTGCCCCAGTACCCAGTAAGCTGAACACACATGAGATAATTACAGTCATAAAAGCTTTCTTATCCCACCAAGCAATGCTTTGAAGCTTTGTTAGAGATTTAAAAAAAAAAACCCATTGTGATAGTGTGTTTTCATATTTAGCATGATTACCCTTTGTGATTATTACTGGGCACAGACTTGGACATTTGGTTTGTCAGTCATGTATCACGAACAGCTGTTTTTTCCCTCCAGTTTTTAAGATTTTTCATGAGAACATTAAACATTTAATGAAACATCTAATGAGGATCTATTCATGCAGTGCATTTCTCTAGCTCCTTAATCCTTTTCAGGGTCATGACAACAATTAGCGTTATAATAATTTCCTGGTTTGGTTTTTTTATTGATGCTCCGTGTGGTTACCATTCCTTCCCATGCCTTTTATCTGAAAGCTGGCTTAAATATTCTACTAAAGGGGTTTGTACATGTGTGTGTTTAAATTGTGTTAATATCCTGCAAACTGACCCTTAACATAGAGTATATGAATTTATTGATTTATTTTTTGTTAAGGAAAGGATACAATGAAAGCTGAAGCTGTTCCCTTTTTAGGTCATAAAGAGCAACTAAACACTGCATATTAAGTAACATTAGCATACATTGCATTCAGAGTGAGAGTTTTCTGAACCATCTTTAGTCTAATACTGCCTTTGTTTTTGTTTGTACCAGTGGGAAATATCTGGCTCTTTAATAGTTACCCATTGTTTTCCTCTTCTCATCTGGGAGCCCAAATATCATCTGATGAGTAGCCTCTGGCGACAACAACAAATATTTCCGGTCTACCAATATAGACGGATATCTGGGACAGGATTACTTGTTCTATGTGCTGACCATTGTTTACGAATGCACATACTTTTTTTTTTAAAGCCAATAAATTTTAATTGTCTTCAGAAGATGATGGATTTAAAATTGCAATTTGCAAATGCAAGCCCTCCGTTCACATGGACTGTTTTATCTGCATGCAGCTAAAGCCTGCTTAAACATGAAAGGTCAAAACTACTTTGCCTACAAACAGAATGCACCCACTACCTTGTCTACTTGGAGACCTTGTGACAACCAAAATTAATATACCTGTGTTCAATGAACTTGTGATAACCTTTGAAATAGTTGTGTTAAAAAGAGACCAGGTCTTTGCACCACTCACTGTCAGCTACTATCTTCAAAGTGACTTTAGTGCAGCAACAACACAGCAACATGGTCTGCAATCAGTCGGCAATCTTGTTTTCATGTAACAATCTAACTAGAATATAACCAGTTGGTCATCAGGTGCCCAACGCAAAAATTCAGTGCAGTCACTGAGCAATCACCAGTTCTTACCTAGTTGCAATGAGGATGCCATCAAACATTTATTCTAGTGTGACTGAGCCATCATGCAGATGTTTGTTTATGGACATAAGCTAGATGCTAACTCTGTTTTCTCAGTGTTTAGTGCTAGCTACTGTAGCAGTATATCTTTGCTTTTCTATTTATATATGTACCTACTTTCTAACTATTTCTTGCTAGTATTTAGTGCAAGGCAAGGGGTGTCTTTTAAACTGGCACATTCTGGGCATTAAAACCAAAACAGAATGGTAAACTAAGCTAAATAGGCCCTGTGATTCTGAGAGAAAACCAAAATTTCAGTTTGGATTTGTCTTCACAACACCTGCATTCACATTAATTAGTAATCTCAACCTTTGTTGACAGAAATAAATAATGATTGCGGGTTTAAAATTTTAAATCTCCTTTCCATAAGAAATCCAGCTTTCATCTATTAAACCAGTGCACATTCCAGAAAAACAGATGGGGGATTGAAATGACTTCCGTCATCTGTGGAAGGTTTTTCACGCTCACATCAAAACTGCCTCTTCTAACACATATGTGCACACGAGCACATCACTGATCTGACAACTCGCCATCTTTATTTCCACTGTCATCTTACATGGCCAATTCCCCAGCGGCAACCAGACACTCCTCAAGTTGTGTATCTTTTCTTTGTATTGCCTCAATTGTGCACCCAGATCCTTACATGAAAAGCCTTGCTTGTCCATGATCAAACATATTCTAATGCAGTATAATGTGACTGCCAGTGGACACTAAGATACCCCGAGATAACCCCTGAACTTGAGGCAGTGAATAAACCACGGCACTCAGCATGCATCTAGCAGGTTGTCACCTCACATTTCCTTGTGTAAAATTATCCAAGAAAATAACCTCCACCCACTTCTTTCCTTCCCCCTCTACCATTTTCTCTCAAAGGGAAGGATATTAAGATGTTCTACAGCAGCAGTATATATTTATTCATGTGGCAGTATGAGTTGGAATTCTTTTTAAAAAATATTGCCTGAGAAAGAAAAGGAATTGCTCACTCTCGGAAGCTCTGGTATGATGGAGAAAAAATAAAATATCTGCAGCGGTGCCTATTTGGCTTTCTTGTTCAGCTTTTTTTTTTTATATATATATGAACAAAGACTAAAAATCTCAAAATGAAAAATTGAAGACAAAAATGATGTTGAATAAAGTGTCACTGTGTTGGTTTTTTTTTTTTTTTGTTTGTTTTGTTTTTTTGAGGCTTTTCCACATTGCACACCCACATGCAAATAATCAGCAAAGTCACAGTGAAGTTTATAGTTTAGCTACAACCCAGGAAAGTTGCAATATATCTCCACATATAAAACCCACTCAAATCAGACACATAAAACGCTGCATTATGCTATACATCCTATACACCGTTTCAGCCTTTATAGATTCTTATGAATTTTAATTCGACTCTAGCAACAAGGTTTTTGCATCCATTTTTCATGAAAATGGTCTAATTTGTGAGCTAACTATCTAACCCGTATTAAAATTCTTTAAGTGCCAAGTTGCCAATGAATGCAGCGGACCTAAACCCACTCTCACTGTAGTGAGCTTAATCGTAGTCATTAGTGCTTCATCGAGGTGGAACTTTATAGAAAAAAATGTTGATTTGCATTTGAAAATGAACTGGCTGCTGGCAAGTAAAAGTGGAATCTTTTTGTTGTTATTTTTAGGCACTACATTCACTTCCCTTCATCAGGTTATCTCCCAGTCTCCCTAGACGGCTCTTTCTCCTTCTGTCACCCATTCTTTCATACATATGGGATTGATATTCTGGAGTCTGGAAATAGCAGTTGGAGTGTGTTTCAAGGCATTTTGTCTGGTCTGGTTAACAGGCTCAGGTCCAAGCCACCATAATTTCTGTCTCGCTGTTTGTATTAACATTTACCCAGAGTGTGCTTCCAGAACGGGAGTGTGTGCTGATGTGGAGATATATCAGTTGTATTTGGCTGAAAAAAGGAAAAAAAAATAGAAATCGTAATGTTTTGTTGTTCAAGTAGAGAAGTATGGGTACCTGAGCACCGTTGGAGTACACATCTGGTATTCACACAGTTCTACAGAGGGATCATTGGAAAAACTGCTGCAGTAAAGCAGTGTAGATAACACTGATCATGTGCATCATGATCACATTTTCATGTATCGCTGATGTGCTTAAGGTGTTCAGTCAATCTGTGTGACTGACAGTATTATATGGACAAAGCACTTTACTGGCACTCAGTCTTGATCTTAGTCATCGACTATGAGCACATAATGTAAGTATCAGATAATGTCAAAAGGTTCAGACTGTATCATGCCTGATTCAGTTTTTGCTGTCATTCCCTTTGCAATAGTCACCTTATACAATATGGAGTTCCAAGCATTTCTGCTATGCTTTGACTGCTCTTAGAACATCCCATTCGGTAAGTGGGTCAAGCACCATGTCTGGCACTCCAGTGTGTCTCCAAGGTGACCTTTCCACTTCTGTTATATTTTCAGGAAAATGGACAAAGGGAGCTTAATCTGCAGAGTGGGGTGTAATGGTTTAGTGAGTTGCCATTGTGCACTCTTGGGTTTCTTTTTTTTTTTTTTTGTCCGGATTTTCTTCCCAAGATGAATTAGAGAGTTTGGAAGGAGATCGGAGTGCCAGGATGGCGGTCCACCCTTGGCCTCAATTCACAAAGCACCGCACTCCACACTACTGTGTGTGGTGGGCCCACAGGAGGGTAGCTTTTCGAGCTAAGCCCAGCCAGACCCCATAATCTCCACTTGAAGTCCACTAGACCCTTGAACTCCAAACCACTACCCCGAGCCAGGCTCCCAGTTGGGACCCCAGTGATCCTGTTCTAGGTAGAGTAAACTGGACCCTTGATTTTTTTTCTAAGGTGTCATAGAACTGTTCTTTGCTCCCTTATTCAGGACTAGTTTGTAATGGAAGACCCTACCAGTGATACAAGGAACACTGGTAGGGTCTTCTGGAAAGCACAAACCCCTCCACCACAATAAGGTTGCAATCAATGGATGCCCAAAAGAATGAGGTTGCAGATATCTGGTGGAAATTAATTTCCTTTGAAATTAATTCCTAATCTCTCCACATATCTCCATTAGAGAAATGTGGAGCTTGGACATTCAAGGGGGACTCAGAGCAGAACCACTACTCCACCACATTGATAGTAGCCAGTTGTGGCTTGGGCATCTGCTTAGGATGCCTCCTATGATCTATCAGGAGGAGGCCCCAGGTTGGACCAGGACTTGCTGGAAAGATTATATCTTTTAGCACCCCCCAAAATAGAGTGGAAGAGGTGGCCAGGATGAGGAACCCAAAACTGGATAAGTTCCAGATAATGAATGGATGGATGACTTGATAGACCTTGATTACCCTCTGGAATAACCAATCCCAGGAAGAAAACAATGACCATGATCTAAAGTGTACTATTTTCCAGATGAGCATTTTTTCTGGTCTTTGATGAAAACCGTACTCTACTGGTGGAGCCCATATTTTCAAACACATGCAACTCTTGTTACCGGCGATACTTCTATCAGCATGAAGGTTTAGTCATGCTGATAGAAATCATTTGAGTGTTTTAGCATCTTCTGCACCATAATGCAAATGATGACCTATAAGTGTTAAACTATGTTCATGAATATTTCTGTCCACCTTGTCTTCACAACTTTTCAACTTTTCACATTATGAATTTTATTAAGAGTTTAAATGGCATAGAGATGATTGGGTAAAGGTCATGGTTTTTATAGGAAAGTTGAATTAAGTGGATTGTGATAACATTCAGAATGCCTTCAAGAATTTGGCATTTTATTAACAAAGCATTTTAAAGACAAGAGATTCATATGACAGTGCCGAACTTTGGAACGTTGTGATCACATTTTCTACAGTGATGTACTTCTACTCAGCTATGGTGTCACTTGACAAATCTGACACAAAAGTGGGTCAAAGTTTGTGTTCCAGTTCAACTTTCCTAAGCCACTTTTTTCTTGACTGCATATCACATTATATGACTGGTTTGCCTTTCGTGATTTGAATGCCATGTCTGTCACTTAAAACCATAAACCACAAATATTTTTCAGTCTTCTAAGCAGTTACCATTTAACATCTTGTCCAGCAGATGTCCAGTGAACCAGTGGGCTAGGGTTGTGTAGAATTTTAGCCACATACTAAACAAGCACAGTTTCAGAAACTATAAGATCTTAACTTTCAAATCAAGCCTCTTACATTAATTTTGGCCCTATAGTTCTTTTATTAACAGATTTCCCATTTGGGAATGCCAAACAGGTGAAAGGAGTGGATGGGGACCTAAGAACTTACGATTACAATGGCCCAGTGCATTCAAATCACAGTTGGCATTAAAATATGATGATCTATTCATTCTGGATGCTACGGGTCTACATCACCATGACCTGACCTTGACTCAGGTATAGTCTAATCAAGCTGGGTAAGTTCACATTTTTATTTTTTTTTGCCAGTGGTCTTGGATCTTAGTGTGTAATACAGTCATCTAATCCTAATGCTCTTCTTTTCTATAGCTTATCATGCTTCTGCTTGTTCCAGGGTCTTCTTACACCTAGGGCCTTATTATGTCAATTGCATTTTGGATTCAATCTAATTATCCATGGGTTCACTCAGATTGGGTTTGACTGTGTTCATATCCCCTCTTCACATTTTGTATCCAATATGTGCACTGCACTTGACAAAATCACCATCTATTATTAGGTTTATGTATCAATGCTGTCTCTTGGAAATGCATGTTATTAGACTCATGACAAACAACTCTTTTGCTGATGTTGTTTCCTGGGGCAGTTTGTCCAAGGTTGCAACATTTACTGCCAAGTTTCAAATGCATTATGCAGTATACAGTCTGTTGCAGTTTCTCCTAGATGTTTACATTTGAAAACCATGCTCACAATTGGCCAGGGGAAAAATTTGTCAGACTGACATAATGGACAGATGGCATACCGTGATAGTGCCAAGTCACTGACCTATTAAAACCCATTCCACTGTGAGTTTGCTACTGGAAATATTGTGGCTGTAGGCTTGATTCCATCCACCGGTAATAGGTGGTGCTAAGGTAGCAAAAGCCATAATTAGAAAGGATGTCCACATATGCATATGCATCCTCCCATAGTCATTTCTGATTATTTGAATGACACTATAAAGCAGTCAGCTTTCACTTGCCTTGAAGATTAAGTTGGTTTTTAAAAAAGAACTATATAAAGCTGATCAGCTGATCTCATTACTGCATTTCAAGTCACTATGCAAACCTTTCCTTCTTTTCCTTTGTTTTCAAGGACTTGTCTCCTCTCCTTTCATTTACCCACATTAGCTGAAAAAGGAGCTTGCCAGTGTCAACCAGACATTTTTTTAATGCAGTTTAAGCACCACGTTGAGCTCATTATTGATTTTCTTCAAGTGGCACGTCTCCATCTTGGCTGCTGAACATTGGTCCTGAAGCCTTTTTAGCTTTCTAAAACTAGCATTTCTGGGTTTCAGCTTATTCTCTCTTTCTGAAGGCATTTGGATTATATATTTATATTCAAGAATGGAGCTTGAAGTCAGCCTCCTTTCCTATTAGGGCGGGCAACCTTCTCCTTGCTGCCGAGTCTCTTCCCAATTACAGCGACTACTGCTGATGAAATGGCTGTGCAACATGGCGACTTGTCATTTGGCCAATTATTCTTAATGAAGCTCCACAGAGAGAAGGATAACTGTGTTGTGCCATGCTGTGTTTGTAATATCTGCACCAGGACAATAGTATAAGTGTTTCACATTTGACTAATCCATCGTTTTTAGCATTTTGCTATCATTTTTTATAGCCTGTGGAGCCCACTGATCTGTCAAATTATAATACTCTCTTAATGGCTGGCAACATGCATTTAAGGTTTTTTTTGAGGGAATTTTAGCAATTGATTTGCTACATTCTCAAGCTATATGATGTCACTCAATATCATATTTGGGTTAATTATTGTTATTCTTAATTATTTTATTTCACTTGAATTCTATAGATGTATTCACATATAGATTGCAATAGGTCTCTTTTCCCCCACGCTCTTACTCTTGCAGGAATTATCTGCTGTGGTTGGACGCTTTACTTCTCCATGGCTTGCTTCTCATTTATATACTCAGACAGATTCACAGCTGGGATCTGCTCAGCACAGCCACAGTCTTCTAATTCTAGTTGCTGAGCAGCTCCACTGGAGTATTTAGCAGTTAAGTAGCTTCCTGGAAGGTAGATTTTTCACCCACCTAGAGGAAACTACTCATTCACTTACAGTATGCACAAAATATTTATTTTTATAGTTTTAACATGACATCACAACCCTCACAGGAATGCCCATCTGGATAGAAAAACATAGCTTTCTTCCACTGCCTGACACTTACTTGGTGTGTTTAGCTAAAATGCTAAATAGGCCACTTAGTTTATTTTCAGCTGTTAGCAAAGTGCAAGTATAGCACTGGATCTGAACACATTGCTATATTGCTCCAATCTTTTTTTTTTCTTTTTTTTTCTTTTTTTTACAGTATCTCTGAATATTGGTGGACCAATTTAACTGCCACTAAGCTTATTAATAATATTACTGTCCAATCGCTACAGCTCCGGTAAGAACTGTGTTTTGACGTAACAAATTACCCTTATACAGTGGGAACTCATTTTTAGTTCCTTTCTCAAGGCACAAAATACAGCAAGGAGCATACGATTGCTAATTGCACCGATATTTAACTCAGAAAAATAAAACATGTCTTAATTTTTGCACTTGATAATAAAATGAACAGACTACACTTGTGTTTAGAAAAGAGCACAACTTTGCAAATGACCCGTAAAACCAATCACACCTGTGTGATCTAACCCCTTAAACACAAATTAGAGGCACTGTAGTCTTTTTAATGTAAACGCCAACCAAAAAGCATCATATCTGGTTGCAATCATATTTATGACTTAAAGCAGAATGAAAATAAGGCATTTTTAAACTAAAGACTATTTAAAGAATATGGATGCATCTTTTGAGGCTTCAAAACGTATCAAATATCAAACATCTAACCTCTCATTGTCCATCTGCTTTTATAAACGCTTAATTATCTGGTTCTGATGAGGGTTTAAATATGACAAGTAAACCTAGTTGTCTGATATTGTCAAATTTAAAAGCCCTTTTCCGAGTTACTTTAACCTCCATCATTAAGACTATTAATGTGCAGCAGAGGTGGCACATAAAGCTTGCAAAATAGCTCCTCTAAATTCTATCAATCCACAGATAAGCTAATTCTCAGGTTTATTGCTTACATTGCCCACATCCAGTGATAAACTCTACCTCCATAAGATAGACATGCCCGCCAGCTATTTGAGACCAACTCCAGCTGTAAAATGGCCATGATGTTTTATGAGAGACAAAAGGAAATCAATAAAAAGCACTCAAAATCAATATGAAGAACAGAAAAAAAGGGTGGAGAGAGACAAATAAATAAAAGACTTAAGGTGCCTGTCGGTTTGCAGCAGATTACATCAGATAATCAGTATTCCAGTTTCAGACAATAACTGACTTGTAGGTAAAACTATCTTTTATCACCAAAGGATCAAAAGAGCTGCAGCTCCTTCAGTATTCTAGTGGTGAATATTCAACAAGAAATCCTGATAAGAGAGAGTATAGAAGCTTTGCCTTTGTATAGGAATTGTGTCATGCAATAAATCAGGGACGCATCTTTTTTTATTTTATTTTTTTTTCAATTTATCAACATTTTAGACTCGAGGCTCATAAATAATGCCTGATTTTCACAGGTTTCAGTTTCAGTAAGATTTCTTTTTGATGCTGCGAGATTACAGTTTGTCTATTTTATGCTGACAGTTTTCTTCTTTTGTTTCTGCCTGAGCTTTGCTTACAGCCCGTCACACTGGTGCTCTGAAAAACCATAATGTTGTGACAGAGTTTGTGTTGGAGAGAAGACAAAAAAAAGTAAAAAATCTGAATATTAGGACGTGTGGTACTGCATCTTCAGACAAGAAATTAGGACTTGCTCTGTTGACATCCCACTGCCTTGAAAAGTTTGTCTTTCCAATTCTATTTGAAGACTGGGGTTAGCTCTCTTACTATCTTACTACTAAAATAGATTTACCACACTACACAGAAGCAATAGTACCACTGAAATTTAGAGGGATACTAATTAGTGTACCGTGACACAGCTTTCCCACCACCTACTGATCATTATGTATGTACTGATCTCGGTCTTTCATTGAGCTGGTTTGAACTGGTCTTTCATTTTTTTGATGTCTCCTCTCAGGTGTATCTGGTCAAGCCAACTGAAATGAGAGCTGGTTGACTGATATCTGCTTATGTTTCACTGTTTCATTTCTGTTTTGCCATGCAGTCCTATTTTAGTCGTTTTATTTCTGTTAGGTTTAGTTCTGACGTTGGCCTAGCTCACAGGGAGCCTACGGCTCTTTGTGGGCTGAACTGAGTTGGGCCAGTTTTGGCTTTGGGCAGCAGGTGCCCACCCAAAATAGGCATCTTGCCCACCCAATAAAAAGTTAAGAGAAATGTTTGTTTCTGATCAGCCAATGGAAAAATGGTACAGAAAATACTAATGTTGTTTCTAACTTCTGACTGGCTGGGAACTCTTAAACTGCCTCCAGTACACCCTCTTAACGTGATCAGAGAATATAACCTGCTCAGGTCAGAATGGTCAGTATGTTATTTTAGCTGTCTTCGATCCATCCCTTTTTATCGGCTTATCCAATTCAGGACACGTCACTGTATCAGTCACTGTATCAGTATCTCTATCACAGAGAGACAAAAACACATTTATGCTCACAGTCACACCTCCGTCCAATTTAAAATCACCAAATAATTTAAAATCCATGTCTTTGCACTGTGGGAGGAAGCTGAGGGGTGCCTGGCAAAAATCCACATAGGCACAGGGAAATTATGCAAAGTCCACATAAAAGGGCCCCATTTCAAACCCAGAACTTCTTTCTGTAAGGTGATATGTTTAATAGCCATCAAGTCTAAATTCCTTTGTAGCTTCAGCTTATCTTATCATGACACTTATTAAAATGTGTCATGATGTACTCTCTCTCTTAATTACCTGAATGCTAGCAATCAATCATTAGTCATGTGTTTACATCTGTTAAAATCACCAGAGACCAAATAAGCAGATGAACGATATGAAATAAGGTCCACACTATTATTTCTTTTCCTGTGAAAAAATCTACAGGTGAGAGGTTTTATGATTAAGTATTATTATAATTTTATTTGATTATTTGCATCTTGCTTTCACTGCAGCTACTGTTTAGGCATTAATTAGAGCAGTATTTGCAGTGTTGGGACTAACGCGTTATTAAGTAACGCGTTACAGTAACTACGTTATTATTGTGGTAACGAGCACGGTAACTAGTTATTATGCCAAAATCAGGAACGCGTTAGTCGTTACTGGGATTTAGATAGGGTCGTGGCTATCGCGGAGCTTCCACAGATTCAGTAACATTAGCAAGTGGTGGAGGCCAGCAGGTGGATGAAGGAAAGGGGACGCAGAAGGAAAAGAGACCTGAGGCGGCCGCCGGTCCAAGTGTGAACTGAACTTCAGGTAAGAAGTTATGACCTGCAGTCTCTCTGGGTCAGATATAAACCAAGTTTAGGTGGAGTTTATTTTCGTTATTCTGACTTTTTCCGTACTGCATGCTAGCTAGCATGACGGGGTTTCTATACAGCTGGGTGGGTGCTATGAAGTTAATGATGTTGCACTTTATTTTGTTCATAAGTTATTAGAGTTGCCAACCGTCCCGCCTGGTATTCAGAGAAAATATTACGCATTTCGTATTGAGGTGAAAAGGAACAGTTTGTCCCGTAATTCAGCTACAATGAAAAAGACACAAAGCTGGAGTTATTCTGTGTCTTTACGCTGCACAGCTGCCTCTTCTTCTTTCATTCTCCCCCCTCCCTCTCCCGTTTCTACTTCAATCATCAGGAAACCTGATCAGGAAACCAGCGGATGTCGCGCTAAACAACAGCAGCACGTTTAAGCTTGATCAGCTATTGTTAGAATTTATTTAATATTAATTTCTAGTATCAGCTGATGTTTGCTGGAGCCACAGCTGCAAAAAAGCTGTTGGTCATGATATCAGTTTGGTTATGTGGTGAGAGGGAAACATGAAGATGAAACCAGGAGATGTCCTTACTGAATCATCAGAGCTGAACAGGTGATGGAGAAACAGGTTTATCCTTTAGCTGACATAAATGAGTTGAAGGGAAGTTATGAACTGTTTCTGAGAGACAAATAACACCAGGATCCTTTTTTAGGCAGCTGACAGCTGGTAACTGCGCAGGGGCGGATCTAGCAAAGTGTTGCCAGGGGGCCAGGTAGGGCATTAACAGAGAAAGGGGGGCACAAAGAAATACTTTTCTTTCTTATTCTCATTTAAAATGTCTGGCTTTTAAAAAAATAATTATCTGAATCTTACAACAAACGATTGATAGATTGATGCATATATACCATCAAAACAGTGTACATCACTGTCACAACAGTGTTTATTTTCATTCAAAGGCTTTATGATTTTTCCTATAATGGTGGGCTGGTCTCTAGTCAAAATGCCCGGGACGATTTTTTTGTCCCAGTCCAGCTCTGTATGCAGCTCATCTGCAGTCTGGTGTTGCCTACATCTTCCTATTCAGAAGGCAGAATTTCTGAGTTCTGAGTACAATCAAAAGCACCACGACTGCAGTTTTTGTGTTGGATGTAAAAGGCGCACATGACGCTGTGACGTAGGCTAGAATCACGGCAGCAGTCAATGACGGTCCAGGCGTGGGATTTCTCTTGTGGAAATATGCACATTATCTTTTCCTTTCTATTGGTGGGTGGCACAGTGCACTTGTGGCAAGTAAGCAAGCTAGAAGACTGGCAAAGTTATGGAAGAAACACATTAACAAGAGAATTCTGAGTAAAACCAAAGTTACTTTCCCTAGTAACTAGTTACTTTGAAAGTAACGAGTAACTTGAAGTAACTGAGTTACTTTTGAGAGAAGTAACTAGTAATGTAACTAAGTTACTATTTTAAAGTAACTTACCCAACACTGAGTATTTGTAATAAGTAATGTGACGCGTACAAAGAAGCTGGAAAGCTTTTATTCTGAACACTTGACAGAACCTGCCTTTGTTTGTGTCCATGTGTATTAACTGCACTGAGCTTTATATATATTCTAGGATTGCTTGTCAAAGGCCCAGAGAATAATTGTTGGATTGAAATGCTTCACTCAGGGCCAAACATGAGGAAGGTCGGAAAGGTCCAAAGACAGACCAGAGTTCAGCAAAATAGTGGAAGAGAAACAGAACAAGAAGGCTGAAACACCATAGCAGGAAAAGGGCAAAATGCTATGGCCACTGGGAAGGTGTAGAATATAAGGTATTCTGATGAGTTGATTTAGGGATCGAGTAGGAGTGCAAGTTACTGCTGAAATTAGGTGATGGAAAGTTTCCAGAAGCATGGAAAACTTTGAGGGCTCTTGCACAGCCAGAAAAAGAATAGAGAGACAGGCGAGATTAATGACTGCAGATGTGTTACAGTGTAAGAAAGGGTCAGAGAGGTTCTAAATGAATCTGTTTGCTGCAAAGTCATCATGGATCCTCTACCCTTTGACAACCTTTTCAATTAATACTTTATTGACTTTCACATTGGAGTTATGTGCACTAAAGCCCAAAAGGTCACTGTGGTTGCATTTGTTAAATTAAGTGCTGTTATATTAATTTTTAATATGAGCATGTGCAGTTTAATTCAGTAGGCCCATCCACAACATCAGCTAGAATTCCAGAGCAAATACTGCTTCTCAAGGAACTCTGTTATTTTAACACATTATTTTACTGCCTTCCAGTTGTCTTTATCTGTTTGGTTTTTTTTGGCCAAATTTTAAATCGTAGTTTAAAAATGTTTTGTATTAACTGTTTAGGAATCACAGTCATCAACCATTTGTAGTCCTCAATGTTCAAAGGTTCAAAATAATTGGACAAATGAATCAAAAGAAATGTCATGGCCCATTGAAACCTGTTCCCTTGTTATCCCATGACAAATTAAAAGGTGAAGCTTCCGTTGATTCCAAGCCAAATCAATAGTCTGGTACATTTCTAAAAAGAAGAAATGGATTGGCCAGGTCAACAACACCAAAAGGTTTAGAAGACCATGAGACTAGATTAAAGGGGATTATTGCAAATTTCTTTGTTGGTCACCCCTTCACACCATGTACACCAATTTTTGGACAGTTGAATCCAAGATAAAGTTATACCTGAATGACAGAAAGTGGAATAAGGAAGAGAAAGAATCAGCTCGTGCTTTTTCATTAAGTGAAGACAAAACTGAAGGCAAAAAGACCCATAAACAAGCAGCAATTCAAGGCAGCTACAGTGAAGGCCTCTCAAAGCCTCACAAGGAAGAAAACACAGCATGTGGTAATGTCCATGGCTACTAGACTTCAGGCAGTCACCAACTACAAAGGATTTCCATCCAAGCATGAAAAAAACTGTGATAATATTTAAAAATGTTCAAGCAACTTAAAGAAGCCCAGACCCTTTTTTTTCCCACGCTCCTTAGACTATGATGACCTGGATGACTGAGAACCTTCACAGACAAAGCTGAAGCTGGAAATCTGCATTTCAATGAAATCTTAGTTGTGAGATTTAAAGCCCAGTATGTAAGTGTACAGATGCAAAACTACAAAAAATACTGTACATTATTCCAGAAACCTCTGTGTACCAGGTTAGTTCCACAGGTTTGACTCACAGTGAAAATGTACTACATCACTTCCAATGTAATACATGCTAACATCTGGAAGGCTAACAAGTAATCCTAAACTAACAAAGGACTGGTCAACATTATCTGGGTACTTAAAGTTAAGTTATTAAGACATCCATGTGTTAAATGCGTACTAGCTGTACTTTTCTGTGCTTTAATTCTGTAGAAGTGGAGCTAAAAGGGATTCTCTGCAAGATTTATGCAAACATCCAAGTGGAGCTCTGGCAGAGAAAAATGTTAGACACTTCAGTTCATACTTTTGTTTTGTTTTTGTGCATTTCTTCTGTGTCTGGGCACTCCTCTGGATACTCGTACACCAGAGAAGAGCTCCTTAACTACAGGACTACAACGCCTGTGGATTTATTTCCAATATTTGTCGCATCTGCGGCAGATTTACTTCTGACTCTGATCAGGAAAGCGAGACGCCGAAAGAGAGGGAAGCGAGCCGGCGCACTCGTGCGTTTGAGGAGACGCGGACTGCGAACTGCTCTTCCTGGGATCTTCCTTTCCAATGTACGCTCACTCGGGAATAAGATAGACGAACTGGCCCTGATGAGAAGCATGAACAGAGACTTTGCCTCCTCCTGTGTCTTATGTTTTACGGAGTCGTGGCTCAGTGAGAACATCCCAGACTGCGCGCTCAAGCTGGAGGGCTTCCATCTGCTGCGCGCGGACCGGCAGGCCGCTCTCTCCGGTAAGTCCAAAGGTGGAGGTCTCTGCTTCTACATCAATAGTGGCTGGTGCACAGATGTGACAGTGATTGCTCAGCACTGCTCTTCCTCTCTGGAATATCTTTTTATCCACTGCAAACCGTTTTATTCTCCGCGGGAGTTTGCTTCATTCATCCTGGCCGCTGTTTACATCCCGCCAGACGCAGATGCGCAGGCAGCTCAGTGCGCACTCGCGGAGCAGATTCTCCACACGGAGCGGACATTCCCGGACTCTCTCATCATTGCTCTTGGGGACTTTAACAAAGCCAATCTGAGCCATGAGCTTCCGAAATATAAGCAGTATATTAAATGCCCAACCAGAGAGGAGAGGACATTGGACCACTGTTACAGCACGATCAGCGGGGCCTATCGCGCGGTGCCCCGCGCTTCACTCGGACTTTCTGACCACGTCATGATCCACCTAATCCCCGCGTACAGACAGAGGCTGAAGCTCTCCAAACCTGTCGTGAGGACTAAAAAACTGTGGAGCAACGAGGCTGTGGAGGAGCTTCGCACGTGTTTGGAGACCACAGACTGGGACACATTGAAGGCTGCTTCTAACAGCTTGGACGAGTTTACGGACACTGTCACCTCCTATATCCACTTCTGTGAGGACAGCATTGTGCCATCACGCACCAGGGTGAGTTATAACAATGACAAACCCTGGTTTACTCCTAAACTCAAAAAGCTGTGGCTGGAAAAGAGAAAGGCGTTCAGAAGCGGAGACAGGGACTGCTACAGAGAGGCCAAGTACAGGTTCACTAAAGAAGTGGACATTGCTAAACATCAGCACTCTGAGAAGATGCAGCAGCAGATCTCAGAGAATGACTCGGCCTCTGTGTGGAAAGGTTTTAGGAATATCACAAACTACAAGCCTAAAACCCCCCACTCCACTGATGACTTGCTCTTAGCCAACACCCTTAACGACTTCTACTGCCGTTTTGACGAGCCATCAGGCAGCCTTCACACCTCCAACGGCCCCAACAATAGAGGCACTTTGGACACTAATTCCCCCACCTCTCCCCCCTCCATAGAGCCATCACCACCTTCAAACTGTTCACATACAACACCCCCCTCCTCACCCCACACAAAAGAGGATTTCACACCACCTCCTCCCACCACAACTCTTCATATTCATGAAGCAGATGTGAGGAAGCAGTTTAAGAACCTGAATGCTCGGAAAGCTCCCGGCCCAGACGGCGTGTCTCCTGCCACCCTCAGACACTGTGCAAACGAGCTGGCCCCAGTGTTTTCTGGCATTTTCAACTCCTCACTGCAGGCATGTCATGTGCCTGCCTGCTTCAAGTCCTCCACCATAATCCCTGTCCCCAAGAAACCTAGGATCACTGGACTAAATGACTACAGACCCGTGGCTCTGACATCTGTGGTCATGAAGTCTTTTGAGCGCCTAGTTCTCTCCCATCTCAGGACCCTCACGGCCCCCCTCCTGGACCCCCTGCAGTTTGCATATAGAGCCAACAGGTCTGTAGACGACGCCATCAACATGGCCCTACACTTCATCCTGCAGCATCTGGACTCCCCAGGAACCTACGCCAGGATCCTGTTTGTGGACTTCAGCTCTGCCTTCAACACCATCCTTCCAGACCATCTCCGAGACAAGCTTTCCCAGATGAATGTGCCTGACCCCATCTGCCGGTGGATCACTGACTTCCTGACGGACAGGAAGCAGCATGTGAGGCTGGGAAAGAATGTCTCGGACTCCCGGACCATCAGCACCGGCTCCCCTCAGGGCTGTGTTCTTT
This sequence comes from Rhamphochromis longiceps, assembly GCF_057381845.1. NCBI lineage: Eukaryota > Metazoa > Chordata > Actinopteri > Cichliformes > Cichlidae > Rhamphochromis > Rhamphochromis longiceps. The sequence goes on from NC_140578.1 coordinate 37,370,031, forward strand.
CTCCTCTGCTCTTCTCCCTGTACACCAACTGCTGCACCTCCACCCACCAGTCTGTCAAGCTAATCAAGTTTGCAGATGACACCACCGTTATTGGACTCATCTCGGACGGGGATGAGTCTGCCTACAGGAGGGAGGTTGAACGTCTGGTGTCCTGGTGCAGCCACAACAACCTGGTGCTGAATGCCCAGAAGACAGTGGAGATTATTGTGGACTTCAGGAAGCACACAGCCCCACTCCCCCCCATCATCCTGACTGACACCCCCATCACCTCTGTGGACTCATTCCGCTTCCTGGGTACCACCATCACCCAGGACCTGAAGTGGGAGCCCACCATCACCTCCGTCATTAAGAAAGCCCAGCAGAGGATGTACTTCCTGAGGCAGCTGAAGAAATTCAACCTGCCAACACGGACGATGATGCAGTTCTACACTGCAATCATCGAGTCCATCCTCACCTCCTCGATCACCGTGTGGTACGCTGGAGCCACTATCAGGGACAAACAGAGACTGCAGCGTGTTGTGCGCTCTGCTGAGAAGGTGATTGGCTGCAGACTCCCATCTTTGCAGGACCTGTACACCTCCAGGACATTGCGGCGTGCAGCTCGGATCTCAGCTGACCCTTCTCACCCTGGACACAGTCTGTTTGACCTGCTCCCCTCAGGCAGGAGGCTCCGGTCCATTCGCACCAGAACCTCTCACCATAAGAACAGTTTCTTCCCCTCTGCTGTTGGACACATGAACAATAACCATATGACTGTTCCCGCTACTAACACATGACCCTACGCTGTGTTCACTGCATCATTCCATGATTGGCACTGATCACCACCTGCACTCATGTATATATCTTTCAACGTAGCACTCTTAATTCTTATTCTCATGTATATATCTCATGTATAGCTCATGCACATATCTTTCTACGTAGCACTTTTAATTCTTATCCCTACTTTTATTTTTTCATGTCTATTTAAGTGCTATTTATGACACTATGTTTGCACTGAAGCACCGCAGCAATTTCCTAATGTTGTAAACCTGCTCAACATTTGGCAATAAACCCCTTTCTGATTCTGATTCTGATATAAATACCTGTCATAACAATCAACAGTTTGGCCATATGTGATTTAAATATTTGTAGTTTGAAACAGATAACTAATGGGAAGGCTTGAAAGGAGTGCTGAGGAGCATCCAGTTTTGACTACTGTGTCAAAAAATGTGTCTAAATACTTACAAACTCAGACATCTAGTATCATATCCTTCACCTCAATAGTCTTTAAATAATAAGCAAAGAATGAACAACAGATGATTCTTAGTAACAGCACCTGTTAGCTCTAGCAATTTCCAAAAGCAACATTAATAGTAGAATTTGTAGCCCGCTAGCAGGTGCCACTAATACTACTAGGAAATATATAATCTCATAAAGAGCAGAATGTTAGATTTTTAATACTATTATATGATATCAAAACACCTTCTATTGTAATATATCATTTGTTGGGATCAGTGTACATTACCCAAGTGCTAGCATCTATATTTGTTCAAATTTAAATAAATAACAGCAAATCCGGGCCCTCCCCATGCTTTTCCCCAATCTCTGTTGTGCCCTCTACTGCTTTCTTCTATACATACTCTGATGCAGGTTTCCATGACAGGCGGGGATCTTGCAATGCATGCCTCTCAGCTGTTGTGGTAGGGCTGATTATGCATCTGTCTCCCACCTTCTCATAATGCCTGCAGTATTTAGGACCAGCATTTCTTCTCCACCCTCGCCAGATCTTTCAGGCTCACCTTAACCCTCATGTCTTATTTTCATGCTCACCTTGTCTTTTCTCCATCTCCAGGAACTCTCCAGTGTGATTACCTGCTGCTTGCAGCTCTGTCGGATCCTCTGTGCTTGCAGTAAATTGGACTTGGACTTTGAAACTTTTTTGTTTCTTGCCTGTTTGCCCACTGTGTTACCAAACCTGCCAAGTAAGAATGAGCTACCTTTCTGTTCGTCAGTTCTTGTTAATAAATACTTTTAACTATGTGTTTAGATCTCTTTGACCTTTTCTAGTGACTCAGCTTCTATCAAAGCTTTTTATATAAAAAAGTCATCTGGGACAAGTGCCCCCTGCTGCACTGCCCGATAGGGTTGAAGTGAAACATCTCTTCTGGATCAGCTCTGATGTAACGGTGCTTCATGCCTTTTGGCAACTTGTGTAAATAAAATAAAACATCTCTGCTTCTAGCAATAATGCGAGGAAAATCAGAGCCAGCATTGTTACGACCCCCTCTGCTAGGCGTCAGGGGAGGAGTAACATACACAAGCCCCCCACACAAAACTGAGTAAAGTAAAAGGTTTTAATTTCAAACTTTAAACTTTATGTATAATGAATGGCCTCGTAGATTGACAGCCATAATGCAAACAAATTAAATTACAGCACTTTCTCAGGAAAAACTAATCCAGTCTAAATGGGGCTTTATGTTATTCCAAATTGCATTACGTGTGTTTGGAAATGTCAACCAGATTGTCCTACAAGGAAAGAGACACCTCAGAGATCAAGTGCATATACCTTATCTCTCTCTTTTTTTTTTAAAGTAAGTTTGCTGGCCTAGGGGAGCTTCTTTCACTTTAAGAGCTATCGAGGAACTACTGTCATAACAGCACAGTTGTTGGAGGTGCTCTTTCTGAGAAGTCTTAATTAGTGTGCTAAATGAAAGGCGATGGTCCAGTGGCTTTATATTCCCACAAAAGGAAGTACATTATTTCAAGATGAGCTGGTTGTGCGCTTTTGAAACTTCCTGCTGAAAAAAAAAAATCGAGGAAAAGCCTTTTCACTTCAATTGTTTGGCACCTTTTTTTTTCTTCTTTTTTTTTGAATTGCTTGATTTATTCTTTCCAGTTCCGCTAGAAACCCGGTCTGCAACAAAGATCATCCCACCCACACGCACGCATTCACGCACACACAAAAGCTCGAATGCACATGTTAGCGCATGCTAACACCACCCACCGAACAACAGAAGCGCGCACACAGACGCGGAGACACAAATCTTAAAAAGATGCACACACTCGCCCACTCGTGCACAGACACACATGCACCCAGACGCTCACACACATGCGAGCATGTACAGACAATCAAAGGCAATGGTGGGCATTGCTGATCTCCCAGGTGGATTTCTTTAAATTCAAAGTCTAAAGAGAGGACAAACAACATGCAGGCAAAAGACATTTTTTATATAATAACCTCCTTTTAAAAAAGAAAAAATGCAGCCTCCCAGCTCGATGATCAGAAACAGTAGTCTTTAGTCTCATATATGGTGACTGCTGCAGAGGGAGTCTTCATTTTAATAACAAGGAGATGTGACTCGATGTGGACAGAGCTGAGAAAAGGGATTTCTTTGGTATGGTAATCACAGGTAAAGGATGAAGGGGAGGAAAGATGAGGGAAATGGGGAAGATAGGTCTTGGTGGGAATTACCAAATGCTCGTTTCTTTTTTAAATGTTATTTATTTCTTTTGTTGCTCTGTGCACTATATTTATCGTCCAGATGCATGCTGCCATTTACTCAGTCATACATACAAACTAAAGACATGTTACTTATGAGTGAGGAACTTTCTTCAGTTGCATAAAAGCTGGTGTATATCTTGGTCTTAATGCCCTAACTCGAACACACATTGAGTTTGTCATGATGTTCAATTAAATTATAAACCTTTTGAATGTCATTGCATTTGACAGTTGAATATAGCAACATTTGTTCTGATGTCTGACTACTGTTTCTTCCTAATGTGTTACTGTACTTTATTACTTTTTTTGCTATAATGTCAGCATTGTTTCTGATATTCAAGAAATGTGTTATTTAGTTTCTTTGTTTTATGTGCTGTACATTTTCCTGATGTGTAGCACATACAAGACACACTTGTAGAAGTGCCTTAAACCCGCATTTTTTTCTAATGACCAGCAGGGGGCAACTCTGAACGAAGTCAGATTCTGTAGACGTTTATAGGAAAGAATCTCTCTGTGAGTAAACTGCGTATTCTCCAAAAAGTTGCAAGTGGTTGCTGTGAATAGCTGCAGGTCTATAGGGACTTATCACGACCACCTAGCAATCACTGGCCACTCATGAAAAGTCTTTATTCTGCAACTGGTTGGCAAATAGTTGCTGGCTATCGCTATAGTTGCAGAGAGGTTTACAGTGCTGCACAAAAAAAACTCATATCAACTGCTTTAATAGCATGTTACAGTGGTCCCCATTAGTTTGTATGAAGATGTCTGTATACCTACACTCCTCAACAAGCAGTAGTTAAACTGTTTATATGTGACACAAGCCGAAAAAGAGTATGTTTACCTTCAAAGCAAAAGTTATGCTTTTCGCCAACAGGCCTCTTGGAATGGGGCTTTAACAGTCAATTTCACAGCAACTGCCAGCAACCACTCATAACCAGTTGGAGAATAACATTTTGCCCTAGATCACCGACCAGTCTCTACGGCTGTGTGAATGAGTCCTTATTCTATGACCTCAATGAACCTTTTTCTGACCTTTTCCTGATGTGTTTATGAACTCAATCACTAGTGCAAGACTTGTTTAACACATAATGTTTATTTATACAGTTGACCCCCAAAATCCACAGGGGTTACGTTCCTAGAGAATGGGCAAATTATGAAAAAACGATGGCTATTGTCAAAAAATGCCTATAATGCTTATTTTTATCATTTGAACCCTAAATAAGAACAAAACAAAAAGCACAAGAACACTCGGTGAAACACTATAGCTACACTCAATAAACTGGTTATGATACAGGCCTGCATGTGCCAGAGATAGAGGAGAGATGAAAAATTCTCTCTGACTGGCTACTTTCAAACCTCCACTCAGGGGTATTTCACCATTCCAAGACACGTTTTCCTACCCCAAAAATTGCAGACGGTATTTGCGGTTTATCTAAAATTGCAGAGGTTATTAGTTAAATTTCTGTGTGGAGTTTGCATGTTCTCCCCGTGTTTGCGTGGGTTCTCTCCGGGTACTCCGGCTTCCTCCCACCGTCCAAAGACATGCAGCTTGTGGGGATAGGTTAATTGATTAATCCAAATTGTCACTAGGTGTGAATGTCAGTGTGAATGGTTGTCTGTCCCTGTGTGTTAGCCCTGCGACAGACTGGCGACCTGTCCAGGGTGTACCCCGCCTTTCGCCCTATGACAGCTGGGATAGGCTCCAGCGCCCCCCGCGACCCTGAAAAGGATAAGCGGAAGCGAATGGATGGATATGTATATATACAATATACAATGTAATTGTAGAGGAGACTGCATGTCTCCTCTACATCCAGTCATGTTCAACCTGTAAAATAGTCAGATGTCTATTCATATTAATGTACAGAATTCACCTGCTTGCTGCTACTACTGCACATTCACCCAATGTATATACTACATATGTATATATACATATATATATAATGTTTTTCCTCTACCCCCCCCCAATTTTTTTGCACATGTCGAGGAGCGTGTCAGGCTACATTTCACTGTGTGTTATACTTGTATAACTATGCATGTGACAAATAAAGAACCTTGAACCTTGAACCTTGAACCTAACTGCAAAGGTGTGTCATACTTTTATGTTTTACTTTTATTAGTTATAATGTTCCAAATAACTTTTTATTGCCACAATTAGCCAACACTAGTCACGGCTGTTGTTAACAACAACTTAATAAGTTAATTAATTCAAGGGGCATGTTTATTGTGCTCTCTAATCTATGCCACATCTCTGCTTTGCAGCAAATTAGCCTCCAGCAGAGCAGAATTACAATAAAGCAAAGTAATTAAAGGTATATAATAGCTTTCTGTTCTGGAAACAGGCTCTTTCTTCCATTGATATACAGTATTGAAATAAATAAATATGATATGTGATAGTCAAAGACTGATAAAGAGCCACTTTGGGTGTTCTTTGTGATCATGAAGTCTTGCTGGGGATGTGGACATCAGTTGTGACTCAGAATATATGCTGCATCTGGCTCCTTTCCAGTAGAAACAAGACAGTTTATACTAGGGTTCAGTTTTTATTTCATTCCTTTAAGTGTATATAATAAATTCAAATTTAAATGTAGCTATTTAAAATGTTGTTAGCGCGAGCTTTTAAGGAGCAGAATTAATTTCAAATAACACAGTAAATGTCAAAATCACATAAAACAAAAAATTAAAAAGAAAGCTTTGCAAAATGTAGTATAGCAACATTTCTCATCACTCTGGTTAACTAGTTTTTCCCCACTGCAGCTTTTATATTACTTAGCTCTTCTGGAGAAAAAATACTGCAAACTTTAGGCTGTATTTTTCAAGGTGATTTGATTGGTAATTTTGGTAATTTATTTCAACATGTGAACAATATGCAGGTACATTTAGAAAAGAAAATAAGAGAGAAAAAAAATACTATACAAAAAAACGTTCTGATTAATTTACATGTTGAAAGTGTGGCCACTGATGTGTTTTAGGAAAGAGTGCATGGGTATGCTATAAATAGCTTGAGAGACACATTAAGTTGGATAAGCGCAGACCATTAGAAACCATTAGCTCTCACTGTATATGTCTGTTTGCCTTTTCTTCCGGGGGTTTCTCTGTCCAAGCTTATTGGATTTGTTTGCCATTTGCACAGCGGATCTCTTGTGTACATCTCAGCATTAAACTGGTAAAAGAACTATAACTAATAATAATAATAACTATTCTTCTTCTTCTTAATAACAATAATAATAATAATAATAATAATAATAATAATAAATTTAAGACACAATATATACAAACCTGACAATTAATATATAAATAACCCTCCCTGTGCCCGGCAGTTTCTTCCTGTTAAAAGGGAGTTTTTCATTCCCTCTGTCGCCAAAGTCCTCGCTCTTAGGAGATTTTTCTGTATTATTGTAGGGTCTTTACCTCTCAATATTAAGGGCCTTAAGGCAAATGTTGTTGTGATTTGGTGCTATATATTGAAAATTGAAGTGGATGGTGCGGTGGGTGCAGTTTGCTCTGTGGTGGGGTTGGGTGGACTGTCCCGGGCTCTGTGGGGCCGGGAGGCGCTGCTGCACTGGGCCCCGGTCTGGATGGGCCTGGGCCCCCTTTCCCTGGCGGGTCGCGGAGTATGGGGGTGCCTACTGGGGTCAGCGGGGGAGCTGGCCCCAGGGAGGGATCACTTGCCCCTCCCTTCCTTCCCTCCCAATCTCCAGCTGCCTCCCTCTTCCCGCTCCACCACAACCACCCACACATGCAGGACCTTGGAGTAGGGGTATGTCACCAGGGTGCAGAGGAGGCTACCCCCCCCCCTCTGTCCCCTTCTGGCTGCCTCTGCCTCAATTTTATCCCACAACTTAGACATTCACATTACTCACACTCTCATTACACATACATATAGGATCTTGGGGGTGGGCACGATACACGGAATCCAAAAGACCATCAGGGTGTACACCCCACCCCTGGTGTCGTTGCCCACCTCTCAAGGTTAAATACACGTAGACAGTGAGGGCTAGCAGGAGGGACCATGCGCTTACCTGCTGCTCTCTGGCAGGTAGCTCCATGCCCTCCTGGGTTTTAAATGCACCTTAGAACACACATGCATCAACACTACAATGAGCGGGTGGAGGGAGGTTTGGAGTCTTCTCTCACCCCCATTCTCTGCGACCTGCTGGAGCGGGGGTGCTAGGAGTAGTTGGCCATCCGACTGCGGTCTGGAGTGTGGGGCCTCCCTGCTGCTGCGGAGTCGGGGCGGTCTGCCTCCCCCCACCGCAGGGAAAAGGGTAACACCACCTGGGTCTGGGTGCAGTTCCCACCTCCAGGGGCAAGGGTACCTAGACCCGGTTTGTAGAGTACGCTTGGGGAGTGTGATCGTGTGTACAGCGTCTCTTTATGTCTGTCTCCACGTTGGTTGAGTGTGGAGTAAGTGCATATGAGAGCATGAGGGTGGGAATGGATGTTTGTATCTGTGTGTGCCTGTATGTCTGTGTCTATATGTCAGATTGGGTGTCAGGCGCCACCTCTCTGGGGACATCTTAGGCCCTCCAAGGTTTGGAGGCCTATCTCCCCCTACCACCACTTCCCCTGCCAGTGGCGGACTCCCTCAGACATCGGTGCGTTGGTGGTTCTTTGTGTCCGGGGATGGGCGTCCAGGTACACACCGGCTCACTCCTTGGCGGCCGCTTATCGGGGCCTGGAGCCTGGGGCTCGCTCGGGCCACTTCGGAGGTGGGGTGCCCCCGGCCTCTCGGCCTGGGGCTCAGTCACTCAGGCACGGCTGGCTGCCGGCGGAGCTCACGGGCGCGTCACTGCAACTCCCCCTGGCTTCTGCTCCGCGGCTGCTGAGTGAGCCCTCATCTGGGACTCTCCTCAGCTCTTTCTGGGACAGTGGCGCGGCTGCCCCTCTGTTGGTCTTCCTTGGTCTCTTGTGTTCTGGGGGCCTCTGGATGTCTGGAGTTTTGATCTCCTCCATACCTGCTTCATGTCCTGGAGGATGGGGCTGTGGCCCCCCCACACCCTCTAGCAGATCATTACATGAAGGAACCTTTTAAAAAAACAAGCGCGTCCATGCTCACAGGTGTACACATGGGTGATCACACCCACAAACTACACCCTTTTTGGCTCCTACCTCAAAGCACACTGTGTTCTGTTGATCTTATGTGCTGCACAATAATGTTTAATATTTAGTATTTACTGTCATATTCCCATATATCATTGTGATGCTGTTTATTCTATTACTCTTGTTCTCTTCTGCTTGTTTTCTTTTTTCTTTCTCAGCAGGTGATCCAGGTGATTGATATATGCATTTTTTATTTCTTTTTTTCTTTCTGCTCATTCTGTTGGTTTTTGTTTTTTGCCCTTCTCCCCCGTCCCTCTTCTCAGCTGTTTCTCTTTCCCTCTTTCTTTCTCCCCTTCTTTCCCCCAGTCAAGTCTGTCCCGTATTCAGTAAGTGAAAATAAAATAAACAATAAAAGGAAGAAAAAAAAAAGAAAAAAAAAAAAAGAAAATTTAATTGGAATTGGATTTAATTAAATATTTTTTTTTTTAAAAAGCACACAATAACCTATATCTACCTACGAAATTGACACCCTCCTGGGCTTGGGAGAGCCCGATTGTCCTGCTGAGACACTTGCTGCCGGCTACTCGATGGTCGGTTACGTCTTGTGTCTGGCGACACTCTCGATGGAGGACATTGAACGACATCTACCAATTCGGAAACATGATAACAGAGTTCTGGCTGATTGGAGCTGGCTCAGACCTGGCTTATTGAAGAACAAGAGGCAGCTACAGCTGTTCAAAATCCCACAAGGCTGGCCGACATGATAGATGATGGGCAGGGTTGTGAGTACTCAGACTTTGTTTATTGAACGCAATATGGATACAATCTTGGAGACGCTCATGGCTCTGCAATATGGATAAGATCTTGGAGAAGAAGAATGAGGATTGAGAGAATTGGTGACCAGTGACGAACATTAGACCAACTGTCAAAATTGGATGCAGTTGTTCACACTAAACCCAAACATTCATTATCTTCACTCATGCAGCTATCCCACTGGTGCCAGCTGAAGTCCTGCCAAGGTCGAAGCTGACTGGAACAACGAAAATTCTTTCATGATAACAGGACTGTTGTCAGAACTCTTTGTCCCCCCTTCAAGGCCACATGGGTCCACTGGAGACTGTTGACCTTCGCTTAACCGGGCGTGGTGACACTTTCTCTCAGCTGAACACGGGATACACACACGCACACATGCACACTGATACTAATATGCCCTTACCATCCCCATCCCTTCCCCAAATCCAGCGCCTCCTCCGATGCTTACCTCAGATCCGATGTGGACAGCGGATCAGCTGGAGGCACGATCAAAGATTGCAGTGGTCCCAGATCCAGCTGTACACACTGGAATATTCTCCTATGTTGCTTGCGTTTTATTGTGTTATGGTGTGATGTAATAAGTGCATTCCTGGATTATCCTTTTGTGTTACACATTTCACTGTTTTGTTCCTTTGCTACCTAGCCTGACCTGTCTCCCCAATGTGATGTTTGTGTATTGTATGTACAGTCGGCAAGGTATGTCATCTCAGTTGTGGGCAACTGCAACTGACAAATAAAGGCTATCTCATCTCTCATCTATATCTGCAGGTTTTTAGTCATCCAAAGAAAATCTTGGACAGCTGAAATCATACATACTCATCTACCTATCAGTTGGTGGCCAGCAATTGACTGAACTTAAAGCATTTTCAGCATTGCCATCTTAGCTTTTTGAAACCAGAGAAGTACGTAGCAGGTCTCTTTCTAAAACAAAGACTCGCTACATGCTCACAATTTCCAAATTAAACATCATCTTATATTTAATAATATGTCACACTAGCAACTGAGCCCTTAAACTTAAAATCACAAAAATATAAAGAGTGGGTATGAGTCTAGGGAGCTGATGGCCTCTTTCCCATAGACGTCTAAACAACAAACCAACAGGAGAAAACAGGACATTAAAAAGTATGCATGTTTAAGGCTTCAGTTTTCACGCTCTGAAGGGGTGTGTGCTATTTTTTACATACAGTATGTGATGTAATCACAGGGCTGGGGGGAGGAGGGGGCACTCTGCTTGACACTGATAATATCAAACCAGGAGAGACGGGCTGAAATAACTAGAGAAGATAGAGTTTGTCAGGTGTGAAGTGTCTATGCTTTAAATGAAGTGGGGGGCGTGGTGTTTCCCTCCAGCTTTGATGTCTACCGGTATCCATTTGACAGTAGGTGGAGAGAAACCTTTAAGGAAGTGGGGCTCATGAGTGTTGATGCTCTCCGCCCTGCGGTGTTCTTGTGTCTTGAGCTCTTCCACCCGAACAGAGTGAGCCGGGTGCGTTCCTCCCCGCAGCTAAACTTTCCCTCTGAGCTGTGAAACCTCCCTCATTGGAATCCAGGGCACATTTCTGCTCATGAGTTTCAAAGAAACGCTGACATCAGGCTGTCTCTGTTTTACCTCCGTTTATTTATTTATTTTAATGAATGCGTTTATGGTTTTATGAACATGGCACAGAGGCTCTTTGTGGCTATTTTGCTTGTTTGAGCTGAAAGTGTTTTTCCTTCCTTTTTGTCTGTCTCTCTTAGCGTAGCAGCCCTAGCCAGTATTGACTTTAAGAGCTTGACTAAGGGACTCATTCACACTAAACAGGCTTGACTTAACACAAGCTGAATATTTTAATATCACCGTCTGACATGCAAGGTTTTATTGAGTGCTCCTTTGTTTGACTCTCTGTTGTTAGATGTGGAGTAAACCGAATGCACAGATACGTGTGTGTGTGTGTGTGTGTCCACTGTCTGGAAGTGACAAAAAACACGTCTGCACTCCGGCTGATGGAGTAGTTGCTCATGAGTACATCTCATAACATCAAGTTTGGTCTGAGACACTGGGAATAAGATGCACAATGAGCCCGTGAGCGCATGTATGTGTGTGTTTGTTCTGCCTCCAGATTGAATTCATAATCTTCCCATTTGCTGTTTCATCTGTTGTAGTGGGAAATGATGCATCACTCCCTCGGTGCCAGAAATAATAATATCATTCTCCAAAGTCAGATATCTCTCCACCGAGTGCCAATACTAGATAATTAACTCCGAAATTAACTTAGGAATGTTTTCCTAAACTATTACACGCATTAAACACACATAAACAAATACACACAAGTGCATGACTAATATGTTTTAATGGAGCTTCATGTTCACTGTGATAGAAATGTGGCAAGGTGATAATGTTTTCTCCGGAAGAGACACATCACCTTCAGGCACGTTTCTGCTCGACTGCTCCCCAGAGTAATAATGTCTCTCCATTTTTTATTTGATATTTATTTATTTTATTTTGGAGATGAAAAAAAGAGAAATGACATATGCTCCTGAAGCAGCGGCCATGAATCATTGATGAATGGCCCACATCCGACAGTTGCAGGTGCCCACACATAGCAGGCGCTTTTGTTAGCAGAGCTGCACTTTCATTTAAAGAAATGAAGACAGATTTCTGATATTGTCAAAAGTCCAATTACTTCACACCTCACGGGCCAATATAATCGAAGCAACACAGTAACGGGAAAAATCCGTAAAATGCAAAAGATGGAGCAACAATCTGTCTAACCGTTCGGGACAGTTGTGTTACATGTTTAGGTTGTGGTTATTGTCTGGGTTGGAGGCTTGTTGTTCATTGCTTTCATTATAATGCAATGAAAGTTTGCTTTTTATATTGAATGCCATGATACTATACTGTCAACAACCCAACTTTGCTCATCTTAGTTTCTCTTTATTTCCAAGGAGACTCAAAACAGCATCAGTAATTGTATCAGTTAAATAATAATTATCCTGCTAAAGGATGCCACACACCAGCTCATGTGATTTGGTGTGCAGCAAAAATATAGATTGGCTCAACAAGTTGGTGTAATGCTGCCAATAGTTTACAGTGAGGAAAACATGAGGAGACTTTAACTCTCGTTAACTGATCTTTGCAATAACTTTGTATCTGTAGTTGTGTTCTACCTTTCCTTCATCCCATAACAGTAATGAACAGTTACATATTTCTGGGTTTTCATTTCAGATATCCTCTCATTTACATCTGTCTCCTTCTAGGCTTTCTCATTGCTGTTGTAAAAGTGCTGACCTAATCAGTCATCATCATCCTGAATTTGAATCCTAAATATGAAGCGTGTTAAATATAGTTAGGACGGTCCCATTGAGTCTGTGAGCAGTTTGGAAGGTTTAAGAGTGGTTCTGTAAATAGCAGAATATCTGGGCCGAGCAAAGTTCTGCACCAGATAGTTCTCCCCCTCGAATGCTGGGAGAGGGAATAAAACTCCTGGAGTCTGAGCCCAGCATTAGAAGCTCCTTAACCCTGAAGTGTCTGCTTGAGTTTCTGTTCTGTTGCACCGTTCTAGAAACAATAAACTACCAATCTAGCTGGTGGAACAATGTGTGAAATTGTCTTTAGAATGCATATAACTGTTGATATTTATAGTCACCGGCCATTAAAACACCCATACAGAGAGTTTTATGAGTAATAAAAGAATCAGAAATGCTTTTAACAATCAGAAGTGTCTTTTATGGTGTTCAACGGTCAAATAGGCTAGTTTAAAATTCCCATTTTTCCCATTCCCATTCTGGAAATATTTTACTTTATCTCTGGTACTGCTGGATAACAGATGTCTGAGCATTTGATTTCAAGCTCCCACATATCATTTCTGTAAGCTGCATACTGGACCATGATTGGTTTTCCAGTTAATTAGTTTTTTTTGCTCTGACACTAGCAGATTCTCACTCCTTGTTAAGAGTCCTTTATTGCCCTATTTTGAAGTCTACATGAAGAGGCTGAAGAACAAGACAATGTTTTTCACTTTTCGGCCACTTTCAGTCACTGCTTGGTTAAGTTTAGGCAACAAAACTACTTTAGTCAAGACTGCTTTAGTTAAAAAAGAAAAAAAGTCCTTCCACAGCTGTGTATAGTTGGTGGTATGCCTCTGTTCTGGCATAGGTGGAAAGCCTAAGGCAGGAAGAGCACACCTCCTTGCCCTTTCATGTGCATACATGGGAAGCCTCAGGCAGAGAGAGCAGAAGCAAGACCCACCCTTGAGGTACAGAACAGAGCAGGCATCAGTGACATCAGACATGACATTGATTAAGTCAGACGCAGCATGAAAAAGAGGAGCTTTGGTGGAGGCAGGTTCCAAAGCACCTTGCAGATGAAGCATCGACAGCAGGCAGGAGAAATCAGCTTACACAGTGTGCCTGATATGAGATTTGCCATATGGATGTATACAAGGGTATATTAATGTCAAGCATGATTAAAGGAGGAGGTTTGATTTTGTGGCCTGTGTGCACTGATTATGAATTGAATTAGGATTAGGAAATGATTGTGGTTTGGGCAGAAATGGACCATGTTAAATTTGTAACCACATGTTAGAAGATAACAAGCTTCAGCTGCAACAAGCTTCCCCTTCATTTTATTTGTTATTGTGGTGAGTCCCACAGTGGTGATGACAGCAGCAGACGCAATGTGGCTATGGCCTCATGGCATCAGTTTCAACTATCCAAGCTCTTCTAATGAAGTTGACTTGATTCCCCCGAAGCACACTCCCACCACCGTTGGGTTTCCAGCTTTCTGTGTCCATGTATAGCCAAGGCATGAATATTTGCTTCCAGATTTTTCCTATGAATATATAGAATCTCTAGGTTGGGACTAGTTTTCTGGTTTATTTTGTAGTACAGCTGAAGTCAGAATGCTATTAACCAATCATGTTTGAGCATGGTTTGATTGCATGGTTGGTTTTTGCTTCCCAGAAACTGTCTTTCTGACGACAATTCTGTAAAAAAAAATTTAAATCTATCTTGACATGTGAATAATTAACAGTGAACATAAATAAAAATTTTAGCTGGGATAAATGCTGGTTTCACCAGAAGCTCCAACAAAGTGGCCACATTCAGAGTGGCTTTTGCACTAAACTGTACTTGACCTTTAGCGAAAGCTATAGCTAAATCATTACCCATATGGAAAAGAAATAGAAAAACTTATGAAAGACTTGCATAAGATGTGGCCTACTTCATATAGTGAGTCATATAAGGCTTATATGATTTACTCATGAAAGTGGCCACTTTCTCATTACTTTCATGTATTGTTTTAGTAAGTATCCAAAACATACAAGTTTCATTTATATAATTTTTCAAGGGATCTTATATCTGTTTTCACTCTTGTATGTTTTTCATACAAGTTTCACCCAAGACAGATAAAAACTTACAAAGATGACTTTACTAGGTGCTTGGAGATTTGGTTGAAAATGGAAAAACCTTTCTCTTTAGGTCGTTGTAAAGATGTCTAGAAATTACATCTAAATTTGGTTCAAAATTGAAAGTAAACTCTTCTTCCTAATTAACCATCTAGATGACACCCATAATCTTCCTGCTATGAGACAGCAGTGCCAACCACTGCAGCACCCTGCTACACTGGCACATACGAACAGTAATTTTGACCCTCTGGAGGCTCATTTTGCTTTCGCATTTTGTTCTCGACAACCCAATCTGGACTAAACCTTTGAATCAAATGCAACCCAGTTTCAGGAAAAGTTCAAATGAGGTTGAATTTAGTCTTTGTAATAGACTTTTTCTTCGTAATCAACATTTGCGTTGTAACAGACTTTTCCACTTTTAGACATAAAGAAAAATGTTTTTAAAGTTCATTTATCAGATTTGCCTCTGCCTCCATCCTAAATGGAAATCCATAATTGATACACGGGTAATATGGTTTTAAGCTTTGCAGTGCCACGAACTCCAAGGGAAGCCTTGGGTCAGTTAATACAAGTTTTTAGCAGATGATTAAAAAATATTAAAAAATATTAGATATATAAAGGTGATTTGCACACTGGTAAGCCTACCATAAAGAGAGAAGCTTGATTTGTATTGTTGTAGAAATAAAATTGCTCCGCCCATGTATCATGTTTCTATTACTTCTGGTCTTGGGACATTTGGGAATGAGTTTTAATTGTGCCATTTCACACTAAAAACTCTACTTGCTTCAGGCTTATGAGAAAGAAGGAAAATAAAAGAGAAGGAAATGTGGCATGCTGTTAGATTTTTAAAGCCTGAGCAACCAGCTCTGGGCTAATCCCATCATAGTTTTGGAAGTATGACTGCAGAAATATCTTCTGAACAGAGAAAAGTCTTTGTGGCCTCTTTTGTTCCAATTGTTGCTGATCTACAGGTAATTCTGTCAAAGCGAGCACTGATTCTTGTCAGTTTAATGTCACCTCATTAGCTGGAAGACATGGCTACCTTGCCAAACACAACTGCAACACTAAGGTCACCTCTTCATTTTAGCACGCATTCAGTTAAAACTAGACTTGAAGCAAAGTTCCACTTGTCAGCGTTTTACTGCTGTCTCACACAGTGACTTTTGTTGCAGTTGGAGAAAAAAAAGAATAACTGGTGAATGAGTTTTTAAAGGATTTTGATCTCAAATGTATGCATGGATGTCGGGGAGCCAGGCAGCATTAAACAGCCCAGTTTCTGCATGCAGTTTGATGTGACGTTCTCTCTCATCCAAAGAGAACAGTGGGTAGTGTTGGCTAGTCTATGTGATGGTCCTGTATTATCCTGCACAGATCAGGCGTTGTTTCCAACTGGGGCCGCCCGTGTTGAAAATACATGAATTTCCAACACTGTAATGAAGTGAAAAGCTGTGAATGGGAAGGAGTTGAGGTTAAAACTTAGTTTTAAAAGGGTAAACTGTGTCTGTTCTAATGCCCTCATTTTTTTGGCAGATGTGATCAGAGCTGTAGAGCATTCTGTGATGAATAAATAGCAAACACAATGAAGAAAAACTGTTTTATAAGCCTTTACTGCTGCAGGAAATTATGATAATGATGCTCTCAATTCTGTCAGAATTAAAACATTTCGTACCGTGTGATGTTTTATTATCAGCAGCAGCATGAGTCACAATACTTATTTTAGAGTTGGAAGAACTCTAAATGTGTGGCACGGTAGCTTTATGGTTAGCACTGTCTCTTCACAGCAAGTAGGTTGAGGGTTTCAATCCAGTTCAATTTTATGTTATTCACATATTTAAATCACAACAGTAGCCTCAACACAGTTAATATTATATGATAAAGATCCTACTATACCCCCAACAACTGCCTCTTATGACCAAGCACTTGGCAACAGTGGGAAGGAAAAGCTCCTTTTTAACAGGAAGAAACTTCCAGCAGAACCAGGCTCAGGAACCAGTCTGTGTAGTTTGAAGTAGAGATGGCACGATACCACTTTTTTATGTCCGATACCGATACCGATATCATAAATTTGGATATCTGCCGATACCGATATGAATCCGATATAGTGTTTTTTAATCAACAAAACTGTTTTTTAAAATATCTTGCTGCATTTTGCAAGTCTGCAAGTTCATACTCAAGTTTAAAACAACAACTACACTAAAGCTATTCTGTTATACCTGTATACAAAAAAAATATTTCATAGTTCAGCAATACTGATCAATCTAATAAACTTAGACCTACACCATCCTCCCTATTCTGGTATTTTAAAGAGTACTTAGCGTAAATATTAAGCAACCTAACTAATAGGGTTCCAACTCCCAGCAACAACAAAATTAAATAAATAAAAAATAGGGAACCACCCCTCACGCGCCACCTCATGATGCTTAATCGACGTAATCAACCTTAATTTGATGCAGTGTGAAAAAAAATGCACAGAAATCAATTATTTTTCAAGAAATATTAAATAGATTCAACATCTTTCTTCAACAAAATTGCAGACTGCACAGATGGTACCTTCCCAAAGTAAAAAGTACTATAGCTTACTAGGGTATATATATTAGACTTAATAGTCACTATGTACAGTAATTGACTTCTATTCATTTTACATCAAATTAAAACTTTGGGTGTCAGATAATTATTTATTAAAAGCTAGACATTTTAAATGAGAATAAGAAAGAAAAGTATGTCTTTGTGCCCCCTTTTCCCAGTTAATGCCCTATCGGCCCCCCTGGCTAAACTTTGCTAGATCCGCCCCTGCACAGTTACCAGCCGTCAGCTACGTAGAAAAAGATCCTGGTGTAGAAAGTAATATTAAATAAATTCTAACAACAGCTTATCAAGCTTAAACGTGCTGCTGTTGTTCAGCCGCTGGTTTGCTCTTTCTGGCGCAAAGTGGACCAAAAACAAACGAGAGACAGACTCGCGACAGAAAAGCCGATCAGCTAATTTAAGCAGTTTCACGATTGAAGTAGCAGCCGGAGAGCGAGAGGCAGTCGCTTGTTAAGCTTAACGTGGGAATGCTTTACAAACATTCAGAGATGGACTTACACACTTGCTTTACTTCTCTCGGGGATAACTTTGTCGGAGATGAAATGCCAGGTTGCTAGCGAAGCTCCACATGCTATCCAGACCACCGACAGGTCCTGCATGCCACAGCTGCTCTATCACGTGATGCATACGTTCTGAGGTGAGTTACGGCGTGTTGCAAGTTTTGCGAGGTGCTTTCGTGATATTTAATGGATCGGATTACATTTTTTATTTTTCTCCGATATCCGATCCAGTAATTTAGGTCAGTATCGGACCGATACCGATACGTAATATCGGATCGGTCCATCTCTAGTTTGAAGTTTTCTGTGTGTAGTCCAAAGACATGGGTTAGGGTTACTGGTAGTTCTAAATAGCCTATAGGTATGAATCATTGTCTAGCTTTTTGTGTTCGATGTCTGATTGACTGTCACCAGGCCCCTGCGACCTTGTAGTGGACAAGTGGAAGAAAATAGATGGATGGGGTTTGAAAAGTGCAAAGTTGAGGCAAAAACTGATTTTTTTTTTTTTTTCATGGAGCATAGACTGTATAGATGGACTTAGCAACCTGAAGAAGTTCTAGAGGGCTACCAGCTACTGGCTGCAGCTATTGGCCTACTTATAAAGAAAGAAACCATCCATAGAGGCCCAAAGGTTTTTTCTTATATTTACAGGTCTAAAAAGTAAAGCAAGAATGGAAGTGCTCTTCTCTGGTTGCCATTCAGACAAAAAGGCCTTGTCTTTGGAATCCATTTTTTTCTTAAATTGTACGCATTTAGGGCAAAAGGAGAATAACTTCACTACTTTACTGTATGGTTGATATCAGTGTGATAATGTTTGGCTGCAAATCAAAAAGATGCAATGATAATTCCCAACTTGGGGTATCCCATTGGGCAAATCAATGGGCCATGTCCATCTTTTGTTTACAGCCTGTAGCTGTGCAGCTGTTGAGTTGAGCATGACATTTAGCCTACTCCCTTTTGGAACCAGCCTCTGGTGGCCACTCGAGGAACTGCAGTTTTTGGTACCTCTCTGCAGGCTTCTTTTTTTCACCCCTAGAGATTGACGGTTGCTTGGCAACTAAAGGTAAAGTGACTTTTTCAGAAGCAGTTTCACATATTAATCGAAACTTTCATAGATGAAAGGCCAAGGGCACAAGCTATGAAATAGGCAATAGGTCCACAAGCAAATATACTGCAACAGGACAATAACTCCTCCATTTTCTTTGCATTTTCTTTCTTTGGGCTTTTGTCACGGTGTTTTTTCCCCCACCTTATCGCATAAGCAGTCCTCAAAATAAACTCCTGCTGGCGAAAGATAAACAGAATAAATGCACACAGTCAGACCATCATGGGACAGAATGATCTCCCTCGGCTTCTCTTAATGCTATTGTCTAGTCAGTGGCCTGAGACACAGCTGCTTCCTGATCTGCATCTACTTCAGCATGTCTTCAGCAAGGGGACATCTGTATACTGCACCAAACATGACATCAGCCTGCACTGGGTCGCCATAGCCTTAGGAGACACAAAGAAAGAACTGTTTTTTATAGAGTTTTGTTGTTTGCTTGATTCACATTGGCTCACTTTATTTACTTAAAAGCCCCTTGACCTTCTTTTCATGTTTACATTTCATTCCCTTTTCCTTTTTTTTCTCTCCCTCTTCTTCACTATTTCCTGTTTTGTCCCTTTCTTTCCCAATCCCCAGGCTACATTTTGTATTATAAAACTCTATTTGTCACTCAGATTTACCACTTTCTACCGAGATGCATCAACAGATTTTTTTTCTAAGATTTGCAGCACCTGGTAAAGGTTACATTCACTTTCAGAGAGACATTTACTTCAGAGCATTCATTTATTTTTCTTAAAAACCACTTGCGTCTTATTGTATTCTAACCCAGGTGGGGACAGCATGTGTGTTTCTGTGCCAGGCTGCAAGAATACAGTTGACTGATTGAGGCTGTTGGCTGAGTTGCCATGTGTGCGTGCAAAACTACATAGAGATTAATGCGTTGTTGTTTTATATCCATTATGATGGAACAGAAAGAAAAAACTAAAACGATGCTTCAGACATTTGTAGGTCATGCTTTTGTTTTGCTATCCACACTACTCGACATTAGCAAACATTTGTGTTTGAAGTGCCAAAAACTGCAGTTCCTGAAATGGCCACTCGAGGCTTGCTCAAATATCCCCATGGATTCCCAAATTAAGATGTTTTTCAGGTATCTCTTGTATTTGCCAAGTGATCGCCATAGCAATAGAGCTACATGTTTGATTTTGTACAGTTGTATACTAATAGCATAATCCTTTTACTTAAGGATCGTTTTGTTAGCTCAGAACCAGAGCTAACAAAACGTCCTATGATCCCCGGAGACTGTGTTTGCATCTGCTTTCAGAATCAAACAAATGGCATTTCACGTGTAAGGCAGTTGTTTAGCAACTACATCACCATGCCAATTACGTGAAAATTTCCAAATAAAGAGCATCAAAGCAATGTTCATTGTAGGTACTGGTGGTCATCTACTGATCAGAAGGTCGGTGGTTCGATCCCTGGCTGCTCCAGCCTGTAGCCCAGATATCCTTGGGCAATTTGCTCTCAGATGCAGCCATCGGAATATGGATGTGCGTAAATGTTAGCTAGAAAGCACTTATGTAGAAAAAATATAGAGAAAAGTGCTTGTATGAATGGATGAATGAGATATGTTGTATAAAGTGCTTTCAGTGCTTTGGGAGCATTGAAAAGCACTCTATAAGATTTAGTCCATTTACCATTTAACTGGACACCTCCACTATGTTTACGGTGTTGTATACAGCTAAATCAGGGTCAAAAGTTTCATTCATCTGAAAGTGATTTGAAACTGAAATTCTAATTATTTAATTTGAAATATAAATCGTTTTCATAGAAATTTTTAACAGTTTAAATCTTTTTCTGCTTCAAATTCTTTTCTTTTCTTTCCTGTTTCAAGGTCAAATAGCCCTTACACAGCTTGGAGGTGTGTTTGGGGTCATTGTCTGGTCCAACTAAACGCAAACAAGACGGGATGGTATGTCACTACAGGATACTGTGGTGGCCACGCTGGTTCAGTGTGCCTTCAGTTTTGAATAAATCCTCAACAGCTTCACCAGCAAAGCGCCAACAAGATGGGCTTTACGTCTACCAACAACTGCTCATACTGCCAAACCAATACACTGGACAGTTATATCCATGCTCTTTGGTCCTGTCCACCAGTTCAGATGTTTTGGCGCGAGATATGTGAAGATTTATCGAAGTGTCTGAATTGTAACATTCCAACTTCCCCTTTAGTGTGTTTGTTGGGCAGCTTAGATAATGTCACTTCAGAAAAGAATATCGCCCATATGGTTTTCACTGCCCTATGCATAGCCAAGAAAACAGTCCTCATGAACTGGAAAAATAAAAATAATCCTAATTCTAACCAATATAGAAATTATCTATTAGATTACATTAGTCTTGATGCAGCCTCTGCCACCACATCAGATCAATTGCTCTGGGCTCCGTTGATCAGCTCCATCACCTATTGGGGGTGGGGGGGCATAGTTTGGTCTCACCTTCGCTGATGTCATTGGTGTGGGGGTAGGGACAGGCTTGGGGTGTCGGGGGATTCCCCAGGAGCATCTTCCTTGGAGAGCTCAACCAGGGGATTGCGGTCATGGCCTATTAAGGGCTCTGTTGGCTCTTAGGTGACGGTTTCCTCGTGGCTGCGTGCAGCGGGGCTAGGGGAAGGTCTGTGCTGACGGACGTGGGTTACTGACCTGATAGCCTGGCTGCCCGTGGGTGGGTCCGGGGTGGGCGTGAGGTTCTGGGGGTGCTCCGTCTCTGCCCTGGGGCCCTGGCTGGGCCTTGGGGGCTTAGGTCCCGGTTGGTGTGTTGCCGGGGTTGTGGGCAGGTGGGTGTATGGGGGCCCGGCCCTGGCGCAGGGTTCCGCCAGCTCATCGAGCCACCTGGGGGGCTCTTCAACTGGTGGGGGAGGCTGTTACATCTTGCAGGAAGTCTCCTCTCTTCAGGAACTCATTCTGTTGGAGGGGGAGATATAGGAGAGGTGGAGGAAGATCTCAGCCTGGGCGTCTATTGTCTTGTGTAGTCTGGAAGATGAGTGGATGACGGGGTGGGTGCAGTTTTCTCTGTGGTGGGGTCGGGTGGGCTGTCCCGGGCTCTGTGGGGCCGGGTAGCGCTGCTGCACTAGGCCCCGGTCCAGACGGGCCTGGGCCCCCTTTCCCTGGCGGGTTGCAGAGTATGGGGGTGCCTACTGGGGTCAGCGGGGGAGCTGGCCCCAGGGAGGGGTCACTTGCCGCGCCCTTCCTTCCCTCCCCATCTCCAGCTGCCTCCCTCTTCCCGCTCCACCACAATCACCCACACATGCAGGGTCATTACACATACATATAGGATCTTGGGGGTGGGCACGCTACACGGAATCCAAATTACCATCAGGGTGTACACCTCACCCCTGGCGTCGTTGCCCACCTCTCAATTTTAAATACATGTAGACATTGAGGGCTATCTGGAGGAGCTATGCGCTTACCTGCTGCTCTATGGCAGGTAGCTCCATGCCCTCCTGGGTTTTAAATGCACCTTAGAACACACATGCATCAACACTACTTATGAGCGGGCGGAGTGAGGTTTGGAGTCTTCTCACACCCCCGTTCTCTGCGGCCTGCTGGAGCGGGGGGCTGGGAGGAGGAGTTGGCCATCCGATTGGGGTGTGGAATGTGGGGCCTCCCTGCTGCTGCCGAGTCGGGGCAGTCTGCTTCTCTCCACCCCAGGGAAAAGGGTAACACCACCTGGGTCTGGGTGCAGTTTCCCCCTCCAGGGGCAAGGGTACCTAGACCTGGGGCTTAGAGTACGCTTGGGGAGTGTGATTGTGTGTACAGTGTCTCTTTATGTCTGTCTCCACGTTGGGTGAGTGTTGAGTAATTGCATATGAGAGCATGAGGGTGGGAATGGATGTATCTGTGTGTGCCTGTATGTCTGTGTCTATATGTCAGGTCGGGTATCAGACGCCAACTCGCTAGGGACATCTCAGGCCCTCCAAGGTTTGGAGGCCTATCTCCCCCCACCACTTCCCCTGCCAGTGGCAGACGCCCTCAGACATCGGTGCGTTGGTGGTTCTTTGTGTCTGGGGATGGGCGTCCGGGTACTCCTTGGTGGCTGCTTGTCGGGGCCTGAAGCCTGGGGCTCGCTCGGGCCACTTCGGGGGTGAGGTGCCCTCGGCCTCTCGGCCTGGGGCTCGTTCACTCTGGCACAGCTGGCTGTCGGCGGAGCTCACGGGCACGTCACTGCAACTCCCCCTGGCTTCTGCTCCGCAGCGGCTGAGTGACCCCTCTTCTGGGACTCTCCTCAGCTCTTTCTGGGATAGTGGCGCGGCTGCCCCTCTGTTGCTCTTCCTTGTTTATTATTTAGTATTTACTGTTACATTCCCATAGATCATCGTGATTTTGTTTATTATGTTGCTCTTTTTTTTCTTTCTTCTGCTTGTTTTCTCTTTTTTCTTTCTCAACAGGTGATCCAGGTAGAAAAAAAAAGACACAATTTGCAAATATTATTGAATCTTTTTGCAAAACACTAACCACTCTCCCACAGTAAAGCATATTTTCCACAATGATTTACATGTGGTGAATAATTCTAAACACAGAAGGCAGAAGTAAGGCAGAACCAAAAAAAAGCCCCTCTTCTTTGGAACCAGCTCCCAGTTTGGATTTGCAAGACAGTTTTATGACCCAGGTTATAATTTCTTTTCACTGCTCCACACCTCAGGGTGGTGGTGTTCATGTGTTCTTCTGTGTTATGATTGCTTAAGCTCCAGCTGGCTGCTGACCATTTGTTAGAAACCGAATGGGACCAGTCAAGACTGCCAGAGCTGGCCTGTTCTGCTTTGTGTGCACATCTGCATCTAGAGGAGCTAGATTTGTTACTTTTGTACATATTCATGTCTTTATCCTGTCTTCCTTCTCTCACCCCAACCGGTCGCAGCAGATGGCCCCACCCCTCCCTGAGCCTGCTTCTGCCGGAGGTTTCTTCCTGTTAATAGGGAGTTTTTCCTTCCTACTGTCGCCAAAGTGCTTGCTCGTAGGGGGTCATATGATTGTTGGGTTTTTCTCTGTATCTATTATTGTATAATAATAGAAGGACTATTGTACAATACAATATTGTATCTACTGTGCCTTGAGGCGACTGCTGTTGTGATTTGTGGTGATTTGTTGTCCCGGCAGACTAATGCTTAAAATAAAACTTTCTTCTACTGTCCCCACTTCATGAACAAAATACAAACAAGCTTTGTAACTTAAGAGGTAATGTATTATTATTTGCCTTGAACATAATTAATAATGTCTGTAATTTCACTAAATCTTCTAATTTCAGCTATTTCAATTTTATGAACAGTTAAAAAAAACTTTCAGCAAGGAATTTGCATTTGCACTGTCACGGCTGTCAGCTGTGTACCAGCCTGACTTCTGCACAATACAACTGATGGTCCCAATCCCATTAAAGAAGGCAAGAAAATCGACAAATGAACCCTGACAAGGCCCACCTGTGAAGTGAAAACCATTTCAGGTGACTGCATCATGATGCTCATCGAGAGAAGGCCAACAGTTTGCAGCGCAGTCAACAATGCAAAGGGTGGCTACTTTCAGGAAGCTAAAATATAACACATATTTAGAGCTATTTAGCAATTTTTTCTTTGTTATATAATTCCATATATCTTGCTTCATCTATTTGATGTCTTCAGTATGAATCTACAATGTAGAAAGTAGTAAAAATAAAGAAAAACTATTAAACAGGAAGGTGTGTCCAAACTTCTGACTAGTAATGTATATATATATATAAATGCTGAAACAGGTGGCTGTAGTGCCCTAGCTGTCTGCTAGACTTTCTCTCAGGTGATTCGAGTCACAGGAGTGGACTTTCTGATCATGTTTGTGGTGTTGGGCTGTTTGGATATTTGTAATGCAATTATACAACATGTAAGATGGCTTGCTGTGCATTTAATTGTACCAGCAGGATAAAAGGTGTGGCTAAATCTTGCTAAACAAGTATACTAGCATAATTTCACACTCCATCCTCTTCTTTATGTGGGATGGGCACTTCTGGCTCCAAATAAAAACAACATGTAGGTGGTGAGAATGCTAGTCAAGGTTTCAAAATGGGACACCACAAACCAGTGTCTCAATATTTTATATACCCTCTTTAAGCAGAACAGTCAAAAAACCAAAAAAAAAAAAAAAAAAATCCCCGAAAACAAAGCCAGTGACTGAGCACTGGACACACTATTTGAATTATAAGCGACGACTGGGAGTATGGTGCAGAAACACCACAGAAACGAACAACAATTGCCAAAAAGGAAGAAAACACGATTCTTGGGGTTTACCACTTCAACAACATTTTACCCATTTTCTTCCCCCTTCAGTTCCAAAGCTATTTATTTTCCAGTCACAGCTTGAGACTAGAAGCCTTATACATTTAACAAGGCTTAGTCTCTTTTTCAAATCTATTCATCGCCACTGAGCATGTAAAAAGTCACCGAATCCCTTTTTTCAAGAAATCCCAGAGCGGCGCCTGTTGTACATTTGATCCCTTTTGTACAGACACAAGAGGACGGGGGCCAAGCAGAAAACAATATGGAGAAAGTAGCGGATACGTTACATCGCAAGGGGGTAATAGAGGGTTATAATGGACCCACAGAGGTTTAGAATGGTAAATATTAGAAACTGCATGTCCTGAGCATGCGAGGGAGAAATATCTGAAAGAGGACATGGTCGGTCGCTTGTAGAGAGCGCTTATCAGCTATCTTGAGACGCTATCTCTCACGCAACAGGATAGACAGGATTCTTCTTTGACTCTGACGGCATGTGTGTCACTCAACAGGCATGCATTTATGTACGCCGCTCCCTTTGCTTGCCTGTCGCTGCGCCGCTGCAGATTTTACAGCTCTTTCTGCCTTGTTTTTTTTCTCCTCCTTTTGGATATTTCTGCTTCTTGAACACTCTTCTCTTCATCTCTCTTCTTTCTGTCATTTTCCTCTGTAACTCTACCTCCCCTCATTCTCCCTTTATGTACATGACGTTGTAGACAGCACATGAACTCAAATTCAGTTCCAGTGTCATGCATCTCCTCCACTTTGATCAGATGTGACTATTGTCTACCCTCCGAGACACAGTCTGGAATTGCCTCCTGATATGCCCCCACTCTGGTAAAGTGAGATGTGAGCCCCCTCTGTGCTCTGGCAAACACAGGGGGCTTTTGTGTGTATGTGTGTGTGTGTGTGTGTGTGTCTCCACAGTGAGTAAAAGAGGGAAGAGAGTGCAGCAACGAGAGCGCATTAGCATGGTTTGCTAGCTTGCACACTAATGCAGATCGAGGCCCTATAATAGCCAGGGTTCATTCAGAGTCATTCTCCCACAGATTTCAGCAGGCACATTCTATATGGTGGAGGAGAGGAGAAAAGGGGAAAAACCTTCATAGATCTCCAAATGCTGATAAGGGTTCCCCCCTCTTCCTATTCTGCAGTCACAAAGAAAGGCTATATCTAATTTCCCATATGCCACAAGTATCACTGTTCACGCAGTCACCGAAACACCCACGCCATTTCATAGCAGCCAATTAAATTAATGAATGGATCGTTTTGATCCAGGGCCAGTACAATTCCACCACTTCGACTCTTGTCAACAAAAGCCTAATTATTTTTTCCTCACTGCCACGTCAGAAAAGGAAAACTACAGTGGAAACGTTGACAATTCTTCTCTCGTTATGTTAAGTTTGTTTTTTTTTCTCCCACTTAGCTGAAAGTGTTTTTTTTTTTAAAGAAAAATTGGGCGATGGCGGGGTGTAAAATTATTTGGTTCTGATTAGAAAAGTAAGCAAAGGAGAGAATGACAAAGAAAAATAAGGGGGGGGGGGGACACTGAAAGAGAGAATGTTTGAGAGGTTCAAATGAGTGCTTGGATATGCCTGGGGTTTAAGAGCTTTAAGAAATATTGCCAATATGAAACATGCAGCAGAGCACAGAGGGAAGGCTCCCATCCAAAACACTATTATTTCCCAGCAGACATATTCAGAGATGCTGCTACCCCCCCCCCCCCCCCCCGAAATATAAAAGCATAATATACACATATTTTACAAAATGTATTTTATATTATACAGAATTTTCAAAGCCTCATACTGAGCATCATGGACTTCAACTTAATTCTTTCACACCTAAAAAAAATGTGCTTTCATAATGAATGTTTATTCCTTGTCCAGCTTAATCTTTCCCATTTATTCTGCTCCTAACAGCTCTGGAAGTCATCAAAATGTCTGCATGAAAACAGATCCCCTGCGTCTGTAAGTATCATAGCATAACATAACTGACTATGATCTTAAAATTTCATGAGCACAGATGGGAGGCTGGACATAATGAGGGTAAATAAAGAATGAAGCAACAACTCCAAGTGTCCTAAGCATATGCCCACATAAACTTCACAACACAACAAGCACTCCAGTAGAAAGATAGCAATCTTTGTAATTACTTCTGAAATACTACAGGCGAGGGTTGCTGAGGTAGAAAAATAGAAGTGTCCTGAGCGGGCAGCCAAAACATTTGTGTATCCTGAACTTGAGTTCTCGCTAATCTCCTTAACTCAAGGTGATGGATGGTGGATGAAAAACACAAAATCGTCAATAACAGAATTTCCTCCATTATTTCCTAGTTTCCTTTGAAACAGCAAGAACTGCAATGTTGCAAGTGGACTGAATGAAGTAGCAACTATCACCAAATTCACAACCACAGTTGCATTGGATAGCTCAGTAGGTAAAGTGGTCGCCCCATGATCGGAAGGTCGGCGGTTCAAATCCACTTAACGGCTACCCTGAGGTACCCCTGAGCAAGGTACCGTCCCTACACACTGCTCCCCGGGCGCCTGCTTAGTGGGCTGCCCACTGCTTCACTGAGTGAATGGGTCAAATGCAGAGAAAAACAAGTAATTTCCCCATGGGGATCAATAAAGTATCCATTATTATTATTATTATTATTTGTCTTCTACATTAGACAGGAACTGATATAAAATGTAAAATGTCAATGTCTGTCTGATGCGTCAGTGGGCAGAAAGGGGAAAAAGATATTGACTTCAGTAGTCTTTCTTGTGGAGGTTGTGGTCTCGTTGACTACAAACTACCTCAGTGCAAGTTGGAGATCAGAGTCCAGGGTGGATGGAATGAGAAGTAGCAACCCAAAGTCCAAGGCCATGATTTGAAAAGCATTACAGTGCCCAACTCCAGGTTGGGGAAGAGTTGCTGCTTCAAATGAAGTAGTTCAAGTAATTTCAGCAGAAGACTGGGAGATTGACAGAAAGATTAGTGTAGTGTCTACAGTGTGTTAGACATTTGAGCATTAAGCTAAAGCAATCAGTATCTTGGGTGACTGAAATTTATATCCGCGAGATGTGAATAACGACTGACGGAATACAATCAGAGATACAAGCGACAAAAATGGACTTTCTCTGAAGCATGTCTGGGCTCACCCTTAGGCAGGTGAACATGTTCGCTTGTAGACATAGACACAGGCAGCTGCAGACACCATGGACGAGTAGTCATTCCTGTTCCTCTTTTCACCTCTCTTTGAAGTCTGCCTGAAGGGTGCTGGCATGGTGCATTGTAGTGGAGTGTCTCTGCAGACGAGTCAGCATGGTCACAAAAAATTGGGATTCACACGGACAGGAGGGTTGGGAAAGATGATGAAATTGTCACTTGGACCCACTTTCAGACATTTTAACACCCGCATTAGAGTTGGGGCAAGGAGGATCTCAGAGCATTGCTGCTGCTCCTTCATATCAAACGAAACCAGTTGGGGTGGATCGGGCATCCGACAAGGATGCCTTCTGCACACGGGCAAGGAGATTTCAGGCTTGTCAAACCAAGAGGACACCTTATGGCAGACCGAGAACACCCATGTCTGAGCCTAGAGGAAGCGGCTGGTGAGAGGAAGGTCAGAGCATCTTTGCATGGACATCTATACCAAATATCTGGAAAGCGGATAGAAAATAGGTGGATTTAAATATCAGAGAGCCATATTTCCACAGTAGTTAAGACCTTTGTTGTTTTTTTAACAGATGAAAGTGTTCAACATTGTGTGAGAAAGTCTGATTGATGCTCAAAATAGCAAATGAGTGTATAACAAAGATGGATTTGAAATGATGACAGTAATATTATGTATTCATTAACACGTTGTTTAAGTTAAGATATTAAAATTAAAATCATTTCAATCAGCTGCTTATTTAATCCGATATGTTTCAATCAGTGATCAAGTAATCACTTTTGACATTGTTCATTTCTTAATATATTATTGTGTTTACAAGTCCTTTATGCTTGTGGATGTAACGCCTGTTATAATGAAGTGCTTCGAGAAACTGGTCCGACGTCACATCATGTCCTGCTTGCCACCCACACTCGACCCGCTCCAGTTCGCATACAGAGCTAACAGATCAACTGAAGATGCCATTGCTACAACGCTCCACACCACCATCTCTCACCTGGAAGTGCAGGGCCGTTACGGCAGGCTGCTCTTTGTTGACTTTAGCTCTGCTTTCAATACGATACTCCCGGACAGACTATTAGTTAAACTGCTGGAAATTGGACTTCCTTCCACCACCTGCCGCTGGATCAGAGACTTCCTCTCAGACCGTGTACAGAGAGTTAAGAGTGGGGCCTCATCTTTCCTCAGCCCTCAGCCTCAACACCGGCTCTCCACAAGGCTGTGTACTGAGTCCCCTACTGTAGGTGGCTGTAGCTCAGGTGGCAGAGCAGGTCAGCCACTAATCAGAAGGTCGGTGGTTCGATCCCAGGCTGCCTCCTGGCTGCATGCCAAATATCCTTGGGCAAGATACTAACCCCGTGTTTGCCTACTGGTGGTGGTCAGAGGGCAACACAGTCATCAAGTTTGCAGATGATACCACCGTGGCGGGGCTCATCTCAGGGGGAGATGAGACTGCATACAGAGCTGAAGTTCAGAGGCTGTCAGATTGGTGTGTAGATAACAACCTGGACCTCAATACCACCAAGACAAAAGAACTGGTAGTTGACTGCAGAAGGAGGAAGTCCGAGCTGCAGCCTGTCAGCATCAATGGGGAGTGTGTGGAAAGGGTCTTCAGTTTCAAGTTTCTGGGTGTGCACATAGAGACAGACCTCCAATGGAGCTCTAACACCTCTGCAGTCTTAAAGAAGGCCCAACAGCGTCTCCACTTTCTGAGAATCCTCAGAAAAATGGACCTGAAGAAGGAGCTGCTGACCGTCTTCTACCATTGAAAGTGTGCTGACATATTGCATCGATGTGTGGTTCTCCAGCTGCACCACAGAGGGTCATCAATATGGCCCAAAAAAATCATTGGACATCCTCTTCCCTCCCTGAAGGACCTGTACAGCACTCGCTGTCTCAAGAGGGCACGCAGCATCCTACGGTACTGCACACACCCAGGACACCGGGTGTTTAAGCTGCTGCCGTCTGGCAGGAGGTTCAGGCTGCTGAGGTCCCGAACAAATAGACTCAAGGGCAGCTTTTACAACAGGGCAATAGCCCTGATCAATGTAAATAGTTGACCTGACTGGCTACCTCCCTGGACTTTTTTAGGGGGGAGGTAACAATGTTTAAAACAATAACAATAATAATATTTATATTTATAACAAGGTGCAATAATAATTAATGTGCAATAATAACAGTGTGCAATACACATACACTTATTCTTCTTTTTTATATTAAGTTAATATACTGTGTTGTGTTGTTTGTTGCGTTGTGATGTGTCATATCGTGTCGTGTTGTGTTATATGTAGTGCCGACGTAGGACAGTTTTCCAATTTCATTGTACCACTGTACTATGTATGACTGTGCAATGACAATAAAGAGTTGAGTTATCTTAACAAGTAAAAGTGACTATAGCACTTACGCTTGACATCACTATTTGCCGTGCATTATCTATCTTAGTCAATGAGTTTTGTCGATTACACAGTAGTGAGGAGGGATAAACATCTCCATATGGTCCTTAAAATAAAAGCTTGGGTGGATTAACTCAGGTTAATAAAGATGCAAAGCGGACTCTTGTAGGGACAAAACACCTTCCACAGCCATGTACCACAGAAGGCATATAATCCACACTAAACAGCACTCAGCTTGTCTGTAAATTAACTCATCATTACAAAACCGAAACATTAAAGAGGTGCACTTACCTCAAACCATGGAGATAACTCAAATAGGGGACTAAAACTTACCGTGGCACATGGGCAGATTTTGCCATTTCCACCCGGCTCACCGCCAGCTAAAGCAAGACTTTCCGCATAAACCAGTTGTTTATGCTTGCAAACATCGGCTTTATTGTTTAGCATGCCAGCTCCTGAGCTCATATTGTTTGCTGGCCAAAAATGTTATTTGCATTGTCAACCAGGTGCCATAGATTTTATTAGCTAAAGTGATACAGCATGTAAGCCAATAAAACAAGCAAAACCTATTCAACTCTGCTTTTACTTACTCTGCCAAAATGTTGAGTGGTTTCACCTCCCCATTTGTTGAGTGCAGCTTTAAATTTAAGCAGACATGATGAAGACAGACTTCTCTGGCTTCTATTTCAGTACACTTCCTTGGAACCTAAACAACAGACTTCTGTTTTCATGTTTCTTTTCCAGTCCCCAAGTGACAGTGGCCTTTAATCTTTAAGACATTATTACATTACATACTGTACCTGGCTTAGTTATTTTTCCTAGTACTGTAGCTTGTGGGAATAGCTGTTAGCCAAAAAGTCTACATGCTAGTGGCAGTGTCAGGTAGCATACTCTCAGCAGCAATGCTATGATTCCACTGGCTAGTAAAAATAAGCTTTTTCAAATTCCCCTCATCCACATTCTCACTCATCTATTGTTGTTTTGTTGTTGTCATTTTCTATGTAGCAGAGTAGCTAGTGAGCAAATGTAGAGAGCTGTTATCTGTCAGACAATACTTAGAGGCACTGCTTGAAGTATTTCACATGATGCATGTTAAATTGTCCAGATAAGGAATTCTGTTCATGTGAGTGTAATGTTTTCAGCTGACTGCAGGTTTCCCACACCTTATAAATAGTACATTTGCATAATGACTGAAACTAGCACCACTGGCAAACAATGACGGATCAAGATGAACAGAATTAACTTTTTGGGTGATTCAAGTCTAATAATAATGATAAACATCACATTTCTCATTGTTTTAAGATGTATATAGCATTACATGTGATGCTTGTGGTGTTATCTGTTTAAGTATATCCGGTTTTATGGTGAAAGTGTGTTGGGTACCGGAAGTGAGATATAAAGGTTGAAGTTGCTCTACAAGGTGTCGTCTCTTTGGCTACCGAAAACCACGACATGGTGTCAGAAGTGGGATAGTTGTAAGTGCCTTATCATCGGGGAGTGACAGCAAGTGACTTTGGGAGTGGTAAAGAGTTTTCTCGAGACGAAAGATGTCGGACGAAGAAGCGGGAGCTAGCGCAACAGTTACGCGGCCTCGCACGCCACCGCCCCACCAGCGAGCTAACGGCGGCTACAATGCTAACGCTAACCTACCCCCGAATGCCACTTTCACCATCCAGCCCCCCGAGCTGTTCGATTTCTCGAAGCCACAGCATTGGGAAAAATGGATACGGAGGTTTGAAAGGTTTCGACTCGCAAGCAACCTACACCTTAGCTCCGAGGCTAACCAGGTGAACACTCTCATCTACTGCATGGGGGATGAAGCAGATGATATCCTCCGAGGACAAGCGTTATCTGACATACAGAGACAGCAGTATCAAGCAGTAAGAGACACTTTGGAGATGTACTTTGTTCCCAGGAAAGACATTATCTACGAGAGAGCCCGCTTTAATCAGAGAACACAGCAAGCTAATGAGACTGTAGACTCGTTTGTCACTGCACTTTACGCTTTAGCTGAAAACTGCAGTTATGGTGCGCTGCACGATGAATTAATAAGAGATCGCCTCGTCGTGGGTCTGAAGGACATCAGCCTAGCGGAGAGACTTCAAATGGACAAAGATTTGACGTTAGAGAAAGCGGTTAACCAAGCCAGGCAGTCGGAAGCCATCAAGAAGCAGCAGTCGGACATCAGAGGGGAAAATAAAATGGAAATAGACGCTGTGTCAGCTAAGCACAAGGAACAAAGGCATTCAATGTTCAAACCCCGTAGAGATCGCAAATACACATCAAAGGACAAAACATCTAATGGGAGATCATGCTACAGGGTGTGGGAAAACCCCTGCACATGGTAAAGATCAATGCCGAGCGAAAGATGTATCTTGTCACTCATGTGGTATAAGAGGTCATTTCAGTAAAGTGTGTAAATCTGTTAAATCTGTGCATGTGATAGAAGCCGAAGAAAGCGATGTTACACCCGTGTTTCTTGGTTCTGTAGACGTAGGCTCAGATCCTTGGTATGCAGATCTCACTATCAGAAACCACAAGGTCAGATTTAAGATAGACACAGGAGCTGACGTATCTGTTATCCCTGCCCAGACGTTTTACAGCATAAACCAGAACGAGACAGGGTTATGCAAACCAGATAGACCGTTGTTTGGTCCGAGTGGTTCCCCACTTGACGTGTTGGGTATGAGCAGAGAAACACTTTGCAAAGGTGAACAGGGAATACAGGAAAATGTGTACATTATCAAAGATTTGCACGTAGCACTGTTAAGCAGGCCGGCAAGTGTCAAGCTGAACCTAGTGTGTAGAGCCGACAGTATTGACATGAATGTGCTGCACGAAAAATACCCGAAACTGTGTCAGGGTTTAGGCTTAATGCAACAACCTTATTCAATTAAGTTGAAGCCTGAGGCTGTGCCTTTTTCCCTGGCCACACCAAGACGGGTCCCCATCCCTTTGTTAGGAAAGGTGAAACAGGAACTGGAAAGAATGGAGTCCATGGGAGTAATCAGCAGAGTAGAAGAACCAACGGAATGGTGTGCAGGTATGGTCCCAGTGCCAGCAAAAAACGACTCAGTACGTATTTGTGTTGACCTCACCCACCTCAACAAAGCAGTGTGCAGAGAAAAGTACATCCTGCCTTCGGTTGAACAGGCTCTAGGTTCTCTGGCGGGAGCTAAAGTCTTCAGCAAGTTGGATGCAAACAGAGGCTTCTGGCAGGTCCCATTGTCACCAGAGTCAGCACACTACACGACATTCATTACACCCTTTGGGCGCTTCTACTTCAACAGACTTCCTTTTGGAATAGCGTCTGCCCCAGAACATTTTCAGCGTAGAATGTCAGTAATCCTTAATGGGCTGCCAGGCGTGGTCTGTCACATGGATGATATTCTCATCTGGGGACAGGATCAGCAGGAGCACAACGCCAGACTGCACACAGTGCTCAATAAACTACAAGAGGCCGGTGTCACACTAAACCTGGAGAAATGTGACCTGAGCAAACAGGAAGTGAAGTTTCTTGGACACATCTTGTCTGCGGAAGGAGTACAGCCAGACCCAGACAAAATTAGAGCAATCTCAGAAATGAAAGAGCCATCAAACGTCAGTGAAATGCGCAGCTTTCTTGGGATGGTAAACCAATTAGGCAAATTTATCCCAGGACTTGCTGAAAAAGATAAGCCCCTAAGAGACCTGCTCTCGAAGAAAAATCAGTGGGTTTGGAGCTGCGCACAGCAAAAAGCATTCAAGCAGCTGAAAGGCGATCTGACTCAACTCAACTCCCATTCTTGCACTCTATGACCCAAACAAAGAGTTAAAACTGTCTGCAGATGCTTCCTCCTATGGACTGGGAGCAGTCCTATTTCAAAAAGAGGGAGAGCAATGGAGACCTGTTGCATATGCGTCTCGTTCTTTAACGGAAACAGAACAGAGGTATGCACAGGTGGAGAAGGAGGCACTTGGATTAACATGGGGTTGTGAAAGATTCAAAGATTTTCTCATCGGGAGACACTTCTCCTTAGAGACTGACCACATGCCACTCATCAGCCTGTTAGGCCAGCAAGCCCTAACCGAGCTTCCACCCAGAATCCAACGGTTCCGCCTAAGGCTCATGAGGTACAGTTACACCATCTCACACACTCCAGGCAAAGCACTCCTCACAGCAGATGCACTGTCACGTGCACCCGTTAACCAAGACCCTGATTCAAAAGCTACAGCTGAATTTCTGGAAGACACAAATATTTATGTGGATGAAATTGTCAAATGCATGCCTGCTACCTCGACATACATCACACAGGTAAAAGAACAGCTAAAAACCGACAGCATATGTTCAGAGGTCATGACTTTTTGTCAGAGCAGATGGCCAGAATACAGCCATCTCATAGGCCCAATTAAAGCATATTGGCCACACAGAGAGACCTTAACTGTACATGACAATCTGCTACTGAAAGGCACCAGACTAGTAATCCCCACTGCTATACGCCACTCTGTCCTAAGTGCCCTACATGAGGGACACCAGGGAATGTCTAGATGCAGAGAGAGAGCCAGAGAGGCAGTGTGGTGGCCTGGTCTGAGTGGGCAAATAAACAAACTTGTGAAAAACTGCACCATTTGCATCAAAGAGCGTTCTAACCCAGTACAACCTTTAATGCCAAGCCAACTCCTGGAGAGGCCATGGCAAAAAGTTGGTGCAGACCTTTTTACACTCAATGACAGCAACTATGTGCTTTTGGTAGACTACTACTCGAAATTTGTGGAAGTAGCCAAACTTACCCCCACCAGATCGGAAGATGTTATAGTACACCTAAAATCTGTCTTGTCCAGACATGGAATTCCAGAGCTTTTCTACACTGACAACGGACCTCAGTTTTCAGGACAACAGTTCAAAGACTTTGCAGCAACTTATGGGTTCAGACATGTAACAAGCAGTCCTAGATTTGCACAGAGCAATGGCGAGGCTGAGCGTCATGTCCAAACTGTGAAAAACCTGCTAAAGAAGGCAAAAGACCCATATCTTGCACTTCTAGCTTACAGAGCAACACCATTGGCTAACGGATATAGCCCGGCGCAACTACTGATGGGACGGAGACTGCGCACGCCAGTTCCCCAGCTTCCTTCCCTGCTCAATCCCAGCCTGCCCAATAAGAATACAGTGTTGGCAAAAGCGAGAGAGAGAAGGGCGAGGGACAGTGATGCGTACAACAGGAGACATCGGGCGACTGAACTTCCTCCACTCGCACCGGGGAAACCAGTGTGGATTACAGACACTAGGCGTGAAGGGACTGTCATCTCCTCTCACTCCACACCCCGCTCCTATATGGTTGAGACTCCTTCAGGAGCCACCAGGAGAAATAGACGTCACCTCCAGCCATTACCAGAGTCCACACCAAAGTTACAGACCCCATCTACCCCCGTCAGTCCCAGAGAAAATACCCTGCCAGCTTCCAACCTATCGACGTCTACAACTCTGACTCCCAAGACAGAAGTCCCAGGTCTTGTCAGAACTAGAGCTGGCAGAGTTGTCATAAAACCACAAAGATTGAACTTGTGAGATTAAATAAAGCAAAGCATCTCGAGTTAAATATAGAGTAGCTATGTTTCTGCAATAGGTTCTAAGAAGTAACGAAAGTACAGTTTCCCATATGCAGTAAATGTTTCAATAAGTTGTTGTTTTCTGCGAAAGGAGGATGTGGTGTTATCTGTTTAAGTATATCCGGTTTTATGGTGAAAGTGTGTTGGGTACCGGAAGTGAGATATAAAGGTTGAAGTTGCTCTACAAGGTGTCGTCTCTTTGCCTACCGAAAACCACGACAATGCTCTAATAGGCTAGGTTCATAATGTAATTAACATATCTGTCCATAAGAAAAAGTAAAACACAGATAACATACATTGACTACAAAAGTATAACGAGAACACCAAGTGAAAGTATGGTACTGTGCACTAATTTTTGACATATAATCGGAGTTATCTTCATCAGAGCAAATATATCAAAATTGCTTTGTTAATGCAACAGCCTAAGTGATAATTGAGCTATGATTGTTAATATATATAATCACCAGGGAATTGTTCACAAATGCATAGCATTTAATCAGTCGATGCATGTTGGTATTTCATATTAGACTAATATGATGGCCAACCCAACCAACAAAGCAAGCAACCAATCTACTCCTTGAGCTCTGGTGCTAAGTTGGCAAAAAGAAAAATCCATCAATCAGTCATTCAGTAATTGTACATCCTCCCTAGTGTTTAAGTAGACGGATTCTATCAGTGGTGAAAGTGTTTTGTTAGTATCATTTAACGGAACAAATGTATCACAATTTCTTAACTGAGATAGATGGAAGAGTCTTTTTTGCAGCCCCTTTTTGTGATTTTGGCTTATGATACAGTGGTTATTTTGACAGAAACATCTTGCCAGTTTCTGTTCTAACTACTGTGGTTGTGAAGTTTGTATAGATTGGCTGCCATGTCATTTCTTTTTACTCCAATTATCGTCAGCTCATAGGAAAAGGAAGGCGTTTATTCAAACCATTATGCCAATGTCTTGCTGACAAGGGCTGCTTAGACATCACCCGAGATTAAAATTCTAACAGCTTTGCTTGAGCAGTCAGACTACAGGGAGAAATAATGGATACCCAGCAGTCTCATGAGAGAATTTTCGTAAAGGCAGTTACACTCCTGATTTTATTTTAAAGCTCACAGTTGTGTTGTTTATTTAGCGTGACAAAGAAACAAAAAGTGCATGAAACTGATTTATTAGGATGGAAGCCTTTTTTTGTCTTGCCTTTGACTTCCTTATGTCCTTCCTCTCTAGCTTTATCTGCATATATCAGCATTAACTCTGGATGTTCTAATTACCAGATAAAATGTACTTTCATTGTGTAAATCAAAACTTGATAAACGACATACTTAACTGTATGAGTGAGCTCAGCTAGGGTAAACACAATCTGCATGAACTGAGTTTGTTACATTGGACATATTTAATGTTTTAATAAAACATAAAATCCCTGCACCTCATTAATTACTGTGGGTTTATAAATCCACTGTTGGAGTGATTGCCGTGTCAATTCGAGTCACCCCAGTTATTCATATGACAAGAAATTAAATGTGGATGTTAGCAGAGGATTACAGATGGCTCTTTGTGTTATGGATTCCAGTTTGCAAACTCAGTTGCTGCATTTAAAACAGAGAAGCCAAAGATGTCAAGTGGAAACAAATGGCAGTGTTACTTTGTGACCCGTGTAAAATTCTTTGCCGCATACTGGTCTTAAATTTAGTGTTCATTTCTGAAAAATGTGTTTCTGCCTGATTTACCAGAGGACCACTAACAAATGGGGTCAGAAGACCAAACAAACAGCTCACAAGCCTGACCTCCAGTTCCACAGGCAAGAGCTGGAAAAAAAAGAAAAAGACATTTCTCTTACCTACAGTGAGATCCTGTTCGACTTCTAAATATTTAGCCAATATTATGCCTGCCACTGAAAATCATAAAAACTACTTACACAATAACACGATTTATTAGCTATGCTAGTGAACTAGTGAGTTAACAACTCATTGAACT
Organism: Rhamphochromis longiceps; assembly: GCF_057381845.1. Taxonomy (NCBI): domain Eukaryota; kingdom Metazoa; phylum Chordata; class Actinopteri; order Cichliformes; family Cichlidae; genus Rhamphochromis; species Rhamphochromis longiceps. Next base: position 37,408,267 of record NC_140578.1, read on the forward strand.
CGAGCACATAGACATGGTCAAGATGACCTGCTGAAGTTCAAACTGAGCATCAGAGTGGCGAAGAAAGGTGATTTAATTGACCTTTAACAGGGGCTATTGGTGCCAGAAAGACCATCTGAGTGTTTCAGAAACTGCTGACCCACTAGGAGTTTCTGTCAATTCTACAGAGAGTAGCCCAATAAAGAGGAATTATACGGTGGAACGGGGAATTCACACCATGGGTGTACAGCCAACAGATCTGCAGCAACTGTGTGATGCTATCATGCCAATATGGAAAAAAATCTCTGAGGAATGTTTCCATTAGGCAGTTCTGAAAGTAAATGTGATCCCACCCTGTACTAGTGAGTACCCCATAAAGTAGCTGGTATTTGGTCGGTTTCTGGCGGTGACAATAGGTAATAATAGGCCGTCTTTAATGTCCATTTGAGGCTAGTTTGAAAATGTAAATGCCAGTACGTGACCAATGTTAAAATGTCCAACTAAACAGCACTGAAAGTGTTTTTGGCACCTGTGACTAGTCTCCCCTCTATGATGTGTGAATCTGCTTGGAAGGACTTAAAAGAGTGGACACTTTGATTGACAGGTGTCCTGTCAGTTTCTAGCTGTGTGCTAGGCTTACATCTCTACTAATTTAAACCACTAAATTAGACCCCTCGACTTGTTTGTGCTGCTGTTGTTTTTTGGAACAACATTGCTATGACCTACAGGCCTTTCAAGAAGGTTGTGCTTCAGTTTCAATGGGTTAAAAACCAGTGTTTCGCACACCCGTCCAGTTTGTAAATTCAGCAAGAGTAGCTAACTAGCTAATATAGGGTGGATGATTCAGCACCACTCCTTTTCATTCAAATATTGGTAACTTATGTCCTCAGATTTAAAATATTATTGGTCAGAATGCTAATTCTGAGGGTTCAAAATGCAGATTCCAGAGTAAATGGCTGGTTTATGTCTTCTTTTATATAAAAGTCTATATTTTTACAGTGTTAGGCTAGATAGGTTCAAGTCACTGCTCAGTAAAACCCGTTGTTATGTTGTTTTTGGAAACATAGTGGCGCTGGGCAAGTGGAAACATGTAGACTTCATTGGAAAGATGCATATTATAATGACACGCCACCAAAGGAATGACAACTTGTTTGCTTTTCTGTACTTATTGTACCTGTACTCCTGGACCTCCTATCTTTAATCACAGGCTTCCCTTATGTAAAGATGTTCATATAAAATCCATGTAATTATCAACAGATCTTGTCACACTTCCATAGGAAGCAAAATGAAAAGCAAACCTTCCCATAACTGTCACTTACAAGGCAGGTAAACATGGGTGAGTGCGTCCTGGACACCATCGTGCATGCTCATATCCATAATAACATAATTCAGCTGGCTTTAGTGGTTAAATTTCTGTAAACTTTGTGCATACTGATAACAATATTCATATATTCTCCTTGTAGTACAGAACAGGAAACAGACTTTAAAAAGCTTATGGCCCATCCCAGGAATCACCCAGTTGGAAAAAGAACCAATTTATCACATACAATCCTTTGAGGATGCTTGTTGGAAAAAACACAGACACTGCAGTTTTGTAATCATGGCTTGTTGAACATACAGTCTTTTTTTTTTTATTTCAAAATTTGAGTAAGACAGCAGATTGCTCAGTAATATTCAAAGCCCAACTGCCAGTTGTGGCTGTCAGAAACACATCTTTAACATACCATGCATTACCTCAGAAGCTGTTTTCCCCAACATATGTCTGTAACGAGCACAGCCAGGTCTCAGGAGAGCACCAGCAGCTACAGATGGGTAAGAGAGATGCGGCAATTAAGGAGAAAGGACATCAAATCTGATATATCGTGAGCATGATGGAGGATGATACACTATGCTACACAGTGATCTAATATTACATCTCTGCAGGTTACTTGAGCACAGCGAGGTGGCTGTAGGTATTCTTCCACTGTGGATACAAATCCCATATTGAGTATACTGTGCTAGTGTTGCAACTGAGAAACTTCGCTCATCCTGGTTCTTGTTACTTGTGGCTACTGCATGTTGATGGATTCCCTTGATTCTCGCTTCACTGCCTCAATACCTACAGTTCCTGGTTATTAAAAAAAAAAAAAAAAAAAAACCCATCTATAGCTGTGTGGCTGATATATGAACGAATGTGGGTTTGTTTTCTACCAGCCTTGTGACTTGCTTTTTTTTTTTTACCTATGGCTATGTTGATATAGATTTTCACTTTGCCGCTTGCACTTCTCCTCACAGGGATTCCAGGCGAGGAAAAACAGAAAACATATGGTTTTTATAGAGTGGAGCCCTATGCGGTAAATCATGGCCATGAGCAGGTACTGAAGTGGCCATTTCTTCTTACCTTCTTCCTTTACCAGCCTGCTGATAGCGGTCGGTCACATATTGTATAATAAAGCTCCACTTTGTGGTCCCCTGTGGTTAACTACATTTGGAGTCATGTTTATCTACCTGGAGGTCATGACTGGTCATTTGGAACACCTGTCAGTGGGTGGGCTAAGGCATTAGACAGGTGATTCTCAACCTCTCAGGGTCAAGTCTTGTCTTGTGGCAAAAGGTGAAATAGTCATGAAAATCTTTATGTTCGTGGAAACAAATCACTTTTTAAAAAAAAATATTTACTGTCAGCCCAACTTTGCAACTAATGCGTTGCGGTGGGTACTGCACTTTCTGTCCAAAGTCCTCAGTACATCCAACCATGCTCTAGTTCGGCGTTGCAGGGGTGCTGGAACCTGTGCCAGTTGTCATTGGGTTAGAGGCAGGGTACACCCTGGAAAGTTCCCCAGTAAGTTGCAAGGGATGACACAACCTTTCACATTCACACCTACAGCCAATTACTGATTTTCAAACCCACGACCCTTTTGTCGAATAGCCGACAAGAACCAGCTCTAACAGCAACAGCTGGTTATAAGCTAACATTCTGAAAGCTAACATTAGGCTCGAGCGTTCTGAAACTCACTTTCCTCTGATAAACAGTTTGTTTGCATTCTCATATCATATGAGATTTTATTTGCTAAATGTCTGAGATGCACAGCATTAGATCCACTTCAATGAAAGTGTCAGTAACGTCAGCTAACAGCAGCTAACAGCAGCTAACAATGACAAAAATAGCAAAAAGTTCTGGAAATCCTCGTTCTCAAATCCTCAAATTCTGGAAACTCCCCTCAGTATCACTGTAATCGGGCTGACTCACTGACTCATACCTGACTTCTTTCCAACTATTATAGCCTCCTCCAGAGTAAACAGTTATGGACACTCCACATCCAGCATTATGTGGTAAACAGTGACTAAACTCACTTAAGGCCACTTAAGGATAAAAATGTAAATTATCACAAAATATTTAATTGTCTGCTAAACTGTCTGCTGACTGTCTGTTAAATGTCTGCTTTTAATTCCGGATTTATTGCTAAATTTTGATATTATTCAAATATGTTAAAACAGTGTGTACAAAAAAGTTTTTATAGACAAACAATCGTAGAAGCACGCCAGCTTTAATGGGAAAACGCATAGAGTCCTGCCATGGCTGTTACAGAGGGCTCAAAGTAATCATTTTGTATATATATGAATCAGTATAAATGAGACTTGTGTTTAAAAAATCAGATTCAGGTAAACAAAAACATAGATGCCTCAAGCCTCTTTGAAAAAATCTTCCTTTGCGGTCTCCTCAGTGGGGACATTTGGGATCATGTTTGACATACCAGGTCATAACTGGTCATACGGAACCTCTCTTAGTGGGTGGGCTCTTTGTCCAGGTGTAAAACAGGTGATCTGTGACCTTTCAGGATCACATTTAGACCCCCCCCCCCCCAGGGTTTTAATTCTTATAGAGAAAGGGAGAAGTGGCTCTGCCTGATACCCTGTAAGCATAAATATCTCCCTTGGCCAGGAAGGATTCATTTACTCTTTTGCTGACAGCTAAATCGTTGGTTTCCCAAGTGGAGGACCTGAGATGAAATCCTGTCTGTTGCATAATCTTTGAAGCTCTTTGCACTTTTGGAAAAAAAATCCTCTTCAAAGACGTTTGCCAACTGATTAGAACAGGAGCACCGATCTTTAAGGTCATTGAGCCGATTTAGTTTATCCTTTGATCTCTACAAAGAAACATATATGCAGCGTGTGTCCTTACGTGATTGATAACACGAATGCGCATAAAAAAACATGCGAGCCGGATCAGATATGTATTTGAAGAGAACATGTGGCATCATAAAATATGCGCCTTGATTTTGCCTCGGAGAGGGAAGCACAAACATATAAACATACCCGAAAAGGACTCAATAATGATTATTCCAATAGAATTTATTTTTTGATGCCTGTGTGAGGAAAAAAAAATCAAATCCCCATTCTTGGCTACGTTTAATTCCGGCTGTGTAAAGATTGTGATGAAGATGAGCCAAACACTGAGGGGAACAGCTCCTCGCTTGTGCCTTCTTTTAACTTAAAGGGTTGCAAACCCTCGAAGAAATAAAAGGGCACGGTTTGCTGCAGGATTGCAGTGATATGTGCCTTGTGGCCTTGCTAAGATATCATTATAGGGGCATGTCTAAACATATCTGAGCCTATTTACATCTTTTCTGTCAGGTGTAAAAGTAATCAGTGACTCACTGACAATAAGAGCCAAATTCTTTGATTAGCCGATAGCAAACACTAAATGTGACGCTGAATAGCCTTCCTTCAGGACTGCGGAAGTCCAAAAGAGGCAGCTTTGAGTGCAGCTCTGGATTTTTGCAGAATAAAGCGCTCTTTTAGGACATTTCCCCACCCCTGCTCTTGTGATGACTTAGCAGGTCTCATGATTAATCATGTAGCACCCACATTTCTGACGTAAACACAAAATAACTTGATAACAGTTCAGTGTCAGAGTAATAGCTCGGGGACTGTTGTTAGTCTCAGAGGTTTGATACCCAGAGTGTTAGCTGACACAGTTTGTCTCATGATCCACATACTGTCACTTGCTTGATGCACCAGCCTCGAGGCTTTCCTGTTTTTCATACCTGCACTGGCTATTACATAAATTACTCTCTTTGCACGCAGGGTAGAGCTTTCCTTGTGTAACTTGTTCTGACATGACCTCTCTGTAAACAAGATGCTTTTCATCTTGTAGTATTGTTGATTACCAGGGTGAGTATACCGCACAGGTTGAACCTACTGTTGCTCCTGATGGCATGCACCTTGTGTGGCAGCTCGACTGTTATTGGTAAATTTGGAAGTGAGAAAGACTGTGAAGTACAATGTAAATGCAGATAATTTATTAAAGTAAACTTCACTGTTGGGGACTGTTTTCATCAGGGGATTGTTACATGTTGGATACGATTTATGTGCTAAACACTGATGAGGAATATCCCTTGGTACAAAACTAAAGAAAACAATAAAAAACACAATGAGATGTGTTTACAGGAACCCTCATTAGTCCTGGACATGGCATGTGTTCAATGCGCTGAATAAACAACCAGCTAAACATTCACCTGGAAACAAGAACACAGTCAAGCTAATTAACAGATCAATTGGACTGCAAAATGTGACCACGTTGAGAGTTGTATTCGCACATGCAACCACACAGAAACACTAGAGAGGTAAACGTTGAGGTTGTGTGACATTTTGCTTCCATAGACTCTCTGTTAAGAAAAATGAATGTACAAAAAACACACATTAGACATTTGTATCTTGCACTTCGTCCACTAGGAATATACAGTGGGGCAAAAAAGTATTTAGTCAGCCACCGATTGTGCAAGTTCCCCCACCTAAAATGATGACAGAGGTCAGTAATTTGCACCAGAGGTACACTTCAACTGTGAGAGACAGAATGTGAAAAAAAAAAAATCCATGAATCCACATGGTAGGATTTGTAAAGAATTTATTGGTAAATCAGGGTGGAAAATAAGTATTTGGTCAATAACAAAAATACAACTCAATACTTTGTAACATAACCTTTGTTGGCAATAACAGAGGTCAAACGTTTACTATAGGTCTTTACCAGGTTTGCACACACAGTAGCTGGTATTTTGGCCCATTCCTCCATGCAGATCTTCTCGAGAGCAGTGATGTTTTGGGGCTGTCGCCGAGCAACACGGACTTTCAACTCCCGCCACAGATTTTCTATGGGGTTGAGGTCTGGAGACTGGCTAGGCCACTCCAGGACTTTCAAATGCTTCTTACGGAGCCACTCCTTTGTTGCCCGGGCGGTGTGTTTTGGATCATTGTCATGTTGGAAGACCCAGCCTCGTTTCATCTTCAAAGTTCTCACTGATGGAAGGAGGTTTTGGCTCAAAATCTCACAATACATGGCCCCATTCATTCTGTCCTTAACACGGATCAGTCGTCCTGTCCCCTTGGCAGAAAAACAGCCCCATAGCATGATGTTTCCACCCCCATGCTTCACAGTAGGTATGGTGTTCTTGGGATGCAACTCAGTATTCTTCTTCCTCCAAACACGACGAGTTGAGTTTATACCAAAAAGTTCTACTTTGGTTTCATCTGACCACATGACATTCTCCCAATCCTCTGCTGTATCATCCATGTGCTCTCTGGCAAACTTCAGACGGGCCTGGACATGCACTGGCTTCAGCAGCGGAACACGTCTGGCACTGCGGGATTTGATTCCCTGCCGTTGTAGTGTGTTACTGATGGTGACCTTTGTTACTTTGGTCCCAGCTCTCTGCAGGTCATTCACCAGGTCCCCCCGTGTGGTTCTGGGAGCTTTGCTCACCGTTCTCATGATCATTTTGACCCCACGGGATGAGATCTTGCGTGGAGCCCCAGATCGAGGGAGATTATCAGTGGTCTTGTATGTCTTCCATTTTCTGATGATTGCTCCCACAGTTGATTTTTTCACACCAAGCTGCTTGCCTATTGTAGATTCACTCTTCCCAGTCTGGTGCAGGTCTACAATACTTTTCCTGGTGTCCTTCGACAGCTCTTTGGTCTTGGCCATGGCGGAGTTTGGAGTCTGACTGTTTGAGGCTGTGGACAGGTGTCTTTTATACAGATGATGAGTTCAAACAGGTGCCATTCATACAGGTAACGAGTGGGGGACAGAAAAGCTTCTTACAGAAGACGTTACAGGTCTGTGAGAGCCAGAGATTTTCCTTGTTTCAGGTGACCAAATACTTATTTTCCACCCTAATTTACGAATAAATTCTTTACAAATCCTACCATGTGAATTCATGGATTTTTTTTTCACATTCTGTCTCTCACAGTTGAAGTGTACCTCTGGTGCAAATTACTGACCTCTGTCATCATTTTAAGTGGGGGAACTTGCACAATCGGTGGCTGACTAAATACTTTTTTGCCCCACTGTATATAAATGGTAAATGGACTGATTCTTAAATAGAGCTTTTCTTTTCTACTGGAGCACTCAAAGCACTTTATACAATGGAATTCACCCATTCACACACATTAGTTCAGGCAGTTTTTTCCCCCTATGCTTACACACTTTGTATCAAACACCGGAGAACAACATGGGTCTGGTATCTTGCCCAAGAATATTTGGCATGTAGCCTGAAGCAGAAGCTACCTTAATGTCATACAGTTTCAGAAGGGTTGTGATTATAATGTTACGATGTACCTACAGCATAGATTTACTGGGCGATCATGGCTCAAGAGTTGGGAGTTCGCCTTGTAATTGGAAGGTTGCCGGTTCGAGCCCCGGCTTGGTCAGTCTCGGTCATTGTGTCCTTGGACAAGACACTTCACCCGTTGCCTACTGGTGGTGGTTAGAGGGCCCGGTGGCGCCAGTGTCCGGCATCCTCGCCTCTGTCAATGCACCCCAGGGTGGCTGTGGTTACAAGGTAGCTTGCCATCACCAGTGTGTGAATGGGTGGATGACTGGATGTGTAAAGCACTTTGGGGTCCTTAGGGACTAGTAAAGCGCTATACAAATACAGGCCATTTAGATTTAATATACATTTTTCCTTAACCTGTGACTAGTGTTTGTATGACTTTCTATTTATTGAATTTGTCTTTTTCCAAAGGGGCTATGTTCGTATAGCATTGATTATAGATTGATTTATAGAATATTCTATTTCTATAAATTTGGTAAAAAAGTACTTTTAAATAGAGTCAAATTGTGTCCCTGTTTCCCAATAGTGTATTCCCTTCTATTCCCTACTACTCTCTCCTTAAAATATACTAAATGTACTAAATTTATAACACACCTGATGTGATTTTGGACTTAGAAACAACGCTACCTTCGCTTCATTTTAATACATTTATTTCAATGGACTTTTGGGAAAATTGTGAATTAAAGTCCCTGAACATTGACTTTTCTCCGTGGGGTGTAGTCTTTGATGATTGAGCATTTCATTAATTAGCCAGCCAGAATGCCGAAGATGGCAACTTGCCGACAGAGATGAGGCATAAGCAGGTAAGCATATTGGCCATGTATGCAAATTAGAGCATGTTTAATTAGATAATACCCCATTTGCATTTTTAAACATAATATTTCAGAAAAACTTGCAGCACACAGAAAAATAAATAAATAACTCCTAATATAAGAAATCAAATGGGGAAGTTTAGTGTTGATGTCTGTTAATTAGAATGTATAACCTTAACTCGTGTTTTTGAGTAATTTTGGAATACAAATCTTCAAAAGCAGTTTTGCAATTTATTTTTCTCTTACTGAACTTTTTTTTCCTTTTGCAAAACTTTTAAATTCAATAGCATTAACATACTTCCAACTTTTCCGTTTCCTAACTATATTTTGAAGGCTTTTCACAGAGGGGCTTGTTCATGTATCCGTCTGCCTATCAGTCTCATTTATAGAACATTTTATTACCAAAACGATGGCTAAGTTGACTTTTTCAGGATGTTGACAGGATTTTCTGATTTATCGAGTCAAAAAAACAGATATTTAAAATCCTGTCTGTAAAAAAACAAACAAATAAAAAAACATTGAATATAATTCACCAACAAACTGAAACAAAAACTTCCGTGCTGGCGTTATCCAGTGTTCAGATCTGGAAAAGACATGCAAATTTGCACATATTTAGATACATAATGACTGGTTTGCATATTTGAAAATGAAATTTAAAAAAGGGGGGCAGTACAAAAAGAACAAATGTCTTAAGTAATTAACTGGGGAAACTTCATGTTGATGTTAATGCTTGATGAAAATTTGTTTTCCTGTTATAAATGTTTACAACACATATTTTCAAAGGCTGCTTTCTCAAATCTGTTTTTCTTATTCTGAGGAGGAAATCCTAACTTCAGCAGGACTATTATAGATTTCCACTTTTATATTTGTCTACATTCTGAAGTTTTCTACAGAAAGGTTTTTTCATATAAAATTGAGAGCCTGATTTCCTGAACACTTTGCCACTAAAAAGATGGAAAAATCAGTTTTCCCAAGGCTGTTGACAAGATTTTCATAATTTAAAGAGTTATCTATAATCCTCTGGCTGTGAAAACCTTAAACTCTTGCTTCATTTCAAACAAGTCTGTCTCCTTCTCCTTACCCACAACTTGTCATGTGAGATGGCTGCCCTGAATTTGATTCTGCTGGTGGTTTCTTCCTGTTAAAATTTTTTTCTTCCCACTTTCGCCATGTGGTTGCTCACAGGCGGTCGATTGTTGGCCTTTTATCTGTTTTGTAGGGTATTTACCTTACAATATAATGTGCCTCAGGTGACTGTTGTTGTGCTTTGACAATATATAAAACTGAAGTGAATTGAATTTTTTAGCACACAGATATCATCCTGTCTTTATCCAATATTCATTATGCAGTGGTATACCTAATGCAATCAATCAATCAATCAATCAATCAATCAATCAATCAATCAATCAATTAAGGCTTTATTCGCCACGTGCAGGTTGCCCTGCAGTGAAATAGGGCCCCCCGATACAGGTCGGAGATCGGTAGCGTTACAGAAAACAAACACTGAAATATACACTACAATGGGAAAGTAAAAGAGGAAAAAAGAGACCTCTACTCATGCTGGGCTCCTGGGAGGACAGCATGAGAACAGGAAACAAAAAATCTCCTCTGCACAAAAAAGCACATAAATGTCCACAGCACAACATTATGGAACATTTGACAAGCCACAGGGTCGGGTGGGGGGTGAGGAGTAATCCGAAGCAAACACAGCAGCCATCCTGCCACTGCGCTACCATTCCAGCGCGGGCTCAGACCCGCCGTGTTCCCAGGAGGGAACAAGCATCGAAGGCGTTTGGAAAGGGAGGGGGGATGAGTGTGTGCATATCAGTGTATATGTATGTGTGTGCGTGTCCAGAGTTCAGCTGAGACAGTGTCCTTCGCCCTGCTAGGCTAAGTAAACAGTCTTCCAGCCCACCCAGGTGGCCTTGCATGGAATGGGAAGGAAAAGTGTAAACACAGTCGTTATCAGGGTGTTTTTGTTCGGCTCCAGCCTTGCCCCCGCAGCTGGCGCCAAAAGGGTATCCGCATTGAAGTGATGGTGGTTTTTACTTTAGTGCGAACAGCTCATATGAATTTCAAAGCAGTTCTACAGTCCAACACTGGTCTCTCAATCTCCCGTTGGAGAGCCGCGAGCTTCACCATACTTGCGTTCTGTGATGTTGTCATTCTTGTGCTCAAAGAGCCGATTCTGAGAACTCACGACAGTGTGCCTCCCCGAGATGTCATCCAATTTGCGCTCAGATATTATTCCAAGCTAGCCCTTCTGAGATGTAATCCAGTCTGCAGTCAGAGATCTTATTCTGAGTATTCACAGCAGCCGTAGCCTTTCCAAGATCTTATCCGTGCTGCACTCAATGAGCCCATTTTGAGAAACTCACGCCTCTCCCATCGTTTCAATCCCAGCGGGCAGCTTTGTGGGGGTTTGAACAGCTGGTTCCGCTTCCTTAATTCTCTGATAAGTCAGGGCCAAGCCAGCTCCGAACAGCAAGAACCCTATTACCATGGTTCCGAATAGGTAGATATCTTCAGCACTCAGGCTCACCCAAGCCAAAACTTCTCGTTGAGAAAGGGGTGTCAATTGCATTTAGGGACCAGTTGATCAAATCCATAATTCCTCTTTTAGGTTTTAGAGAACAGACTGTGAGAGAGTGTTCCAGGGAAAAGTAATACAAGAAAACACGAGACTAGACAAGGACATAAGAGGCTAAGCAGGGACGCTAAGGGAGAGGAGGAGGAGGAGAAAAGTGCGACCGCCTTCGTCAAGAGCAAGACCAGACGAATGCAATGTGGTATATGATGATGACTCATTTGTATATTCAAACCTAACATTTCAAAAACATTGCAACAGAAATAGCATCTATACACTTTAATACCAAAAGCATTTGCTTGTCTGCCTTCACATGCATATGAGCTTGAGCAACATTTTTAGTCCACAGGGTTTAAAAGGATGTTAGTCCACCCTTTACAGCTATAAGAGCTTCAACCCAGTTTTTCACAAACTTAGGATTCTGTTTATGGACATTTTTGATTTTCTTCCAGAATCACATTTGTGAGGTCAGACACTGATGTTGGATGAGAAGTACTGCCTCACACTCTCTGCTCTACTTCATCCCAAAGCTGTTCTATCAGGTTTCTAATCGTATCAATTTAATACGTCACTAAAATGGATTTTAATGAGTTTTTGAGTTCTTTTTCCAGAGTGGATTGGAATGATTGTACAACATACATCTTGATAATGATGAATCACCAGCTGGTGACCACATGTCACAAGGCTGATGATTTTTGAAAAAAACAAGAATTAGGCGCACGCATTTGAATTTATTTTGAAATATCTCTAATCCACATAAGGTCAAAATTATAACTATTCCTAAATACTGAAGAAGTAATTACTGTTCATCCAGACCTAGAAATTCCTGCTGAAACTTTACCTTAATTTTATTTTACTTATTTCAACAGACCTTTAGGAGGAATTGCAATGAAAGGCTCAGAGTGGAATGCTGTTCTCCACGGGGTGTAGTCTTTGATGATTGAGCATTTCATTAATTAGCCAGTCAGACTGCAGACAATGGCGACTTGCAGAGGCGTAGGTGTATCATGCAGGGAGAGGAATAATATGAACCCAGATGAGAGGAGAGATGACACGTCCATCAACCAGTAATTCCAAGTCACTTGTGTGAGAAGTCGCAGAATGTTTACTGCTAATGCGGCCAGCATTGAGTTGAAAGATTTTAATTTGTAGTTTAAACTCTCAAAATTTTAGTCACAGTTTTTTTCCAAATTAGCTGCATGAAGATTTAATTACTGTCTGCCCTAATGTGGCCAGAATCAGGACTATAATTTACCGTATGTGGTTACTTACCCGTGAAATGAAGGGAAATAAACCTTACCATCGAAGTGCTTTTCAAGCAAAGTTTTCTTTCAGAAGAGGTGGGAGAACACTAGCACATATTCAGTTTGGTCTAAGAGGAAATAGGATTATGACAGGAATAATCACATGTAACTATCAGCAATCCATCAATGCTATAAATTTAGGTATTCTGATATGGGAACACTGGTACAAGCCATTTCCACTGTTAATATTTTTCCATATCTTATCAACCATCACCTTTCTACAGAGGTAATTGTTCATTGGGAAACATATTAAAGTGATCTGACAAACCCTGAAGGTTCTGCTTTAGTGAGATTGTGTAACTATATAAGCTCTGAATGCTGAGTGATGTCAGAGAATGGATTCATAATCTTGAAAATTACAGTTTTTATAACTACAGCATAACACTGTTTTTTTAAGTGTACAACTAAGCAAAAAAGTTTTTTTTTATTTTAAACATACACACATTCATTCATTTATTTCAAGATTGCTCTACATTGTAGCTCTAAATACTTCATGTGATTAATGCTGAGATGTTAATTTAGTTCACAAATGTAGTAGAGTGCTCCATTTGTTCAGCAGTTTTCCCTCAATAAGTTGCTAAGTCATTATGAGAGACTAAAAATAACAATGCTAACAGTTTAGGGGACATGCTGCACATACACAAGTTACTGCGTGAAGGGATTGTATGTAAGTGAGTAACTTTATGTAAGAAATGATTAGTCTGCATCAGTTAGAGAAAATATTGTGACTGACTTTCAGAAAGCTTAAAACTATCCAATAGTAGGTCTACATATTGTCTAATTGCTACAGACATCTACCTCCTAGCTCTTGAGGAAATGACCATTTCAACCTGCAATTTTGTAAAAAGTGGAGAGACTCGACGACTGTTAAAATCTCTGTTGCATGAGAAAGAACAATGTTTTTAAGCTTTTCCTCTCTTCTGTTCCAAGTACAGAAAGCCCTGATGATTTTAGCACTGCTTCTGTGTAACAGTGTGACACCATTCAAGTCTGCTCATTTATGTCTATTCTCCATTGCCCACTCCTGAACTCAAGAAGCACCATGGGAAAGCTTGTGGATGGTGTAAAACACAACCCAAGAAGAGTCTATAATGATTGTTACTATATCTATTTCAGACCCAGGTCTGACATTCTTTTTAAGGCAAATCTAACCTTCCCTGAATTAGAAATATTTAATTTGTATAACCATGTGCCTCAAATATTGGTGTGTTTGTGTAAAAATATCTATTAAACTCGAAAACCAAGGATCTTCGGTTACTAACTGAGCTATGTGCCAAAGAAACTGAGTAGATTCTATTAATTTTTTTAAACTACAACTGGTGTGAAAGCAGTATGGCTTGCAGTGTATATGTAACAGTGTTATTTGAAACAGTTAAAATCCAAAAACATCCCATATCTATGGAGCACAGATCGCTGGGGTATTTTGCTGTAGCTTTTCAAAAGTGCATAGATGTTTTTTACTTATTGGATTTCTCACTGTTGAAGCTTCTCTTGAAGAGCAGCTAATGAAGAACTGAATTAGAACCTTGGAGTTGGGTACACTGCATATTTAATCAGTGTTACGTTATATAATTGCATATTATGCAGTTTTTCCATATGAACCCAAATGCTTTTAAACAAATTTTATTCAGACTTGTTATAAAGTTGCCATACAATTCATATAAACAAATTTCCTCTGAGTATAATGTTGAGGAAGTTGAAAAGAAAATCTAAACACAGATTTTAGTTGTGTGAATTTGGCTTCTTGCGTGTTAAAGAAAAGGAAGGCAACTGTCTGTATTTGTAATTCTCCAACTTGTTCTTTATATAACTCGAACTTTTGTCAAGTGCTGATATTTATTAACAGGTACACAGCACAGTTCAATTTATGTATGCACATGTAGTTTAAAACTATTTATTTCAGCCTGAGGCTTTACAGTGCTTTTCCCACAGTTGAATATATGCACTGGAAATTCTAAACAGACTCAGATGAGTATATGCAGAGAAGAAGTTTCTGGAGATTAGAAGGGCATAAAATCAACAATACTTTCAATAGTTATCACAAGGGATGAGCCCAAACTGAAGGAGTCTGTTGAAAAGCTAATTTTATTGCTTTTTCCCCCTCAAGAAATAACCAATAAAAGTCAAGAATTTGCTTCACAGTTAGAAATACATTTTTGAGTAAATAAGAATTTGTTGCTCTGTATTTAAAAGAAGTTCATGAAAAGTCTATTTAAAGACCAGGCAGGGGTTGAGTGAATGTGGTTGGGGATTTATGTAAGCCACTGACCACACAGTATCCAGTCGCCGTCCTGTGCAGCGGAAGCAACCGAAAGAAGAAAGAAGAACTTGTAAGAATAAGACAGCACATCAAAGCAAAAGCAAAACAAGAAGGTGTCATTGGCTCAGAGGCAGGACCAATGGAATCCAGCTTCGCGTGATACCAATGCACGTAGCATAGCCACCTCAAGGCATGTGAACACACACAACATACAGACAGAAAAACTCAACCTCAGGTATCAGTGACTTAGAGGCAGCATTGTTATGGAGGGAAGCAGTCGGAGCTCTCGCTGTGCAAAAGCCTCACAAAGCCTCGTCCGTGAATACATTAAAGTTATTTTTATTGTTTCCCAGGCTCTTGTTTACCAGCGGGGGGAATGTGTTATCTTTTCTGAGGTGTATGTGTTCACATCAGTGTGTCTGCATGCTTTTGCCTGAATGTGTTTGTGTTCCCACAGACCTCTCATGCTTAACTGGAGAGCTAAGTGGGTCAGCATTCCCTTTCAAATGTTCCGCCAGCTACTTCTCAAGCTTTACTCGAACAGAAGAAGCCTACAGGACGACAGTGCTCGTTGCAGATCCTTAAAAAGTTTGCAAATCTGGAGAAACGTGTAGATCATGATGATAGAGGTGGGTGACCGTACTGTGCACCACTCCAGTGAGGCAGAATATATCACTGTGTGCAGGAAACCTGTCAAACAGTCATTGGCAGGAGCTATAAATCGCATTGGTCCATGTAAACACGATTCGTTGAGTGCCAAAAGGTGCCTGGCAGGCGCCCCTCTGTTTTGAAACTTTAAGGGAAATTGTCATAGGAACCTCTTCTTTGTATTAGTACAGTACACACCTGGTAAACAGAAGATGGCTCTGCCTGGAAAAGCAGACAGATGAGTTGGGACACTATAGTTAGCAGCAAACACTTGCAGCCATTCTCTTAGACCTACACCAACAGTTTTAAACTCCTTTAAACTTGTTTTAACCATGCATTCCTATTAAATAGAAATTTCCATGACTCTAAGCTGTACAAATTCCCCAGTGCCACTTTATCCATCAGTTATTTTACATTCTGAAGGAAGCAGTACCACATATTAGTTTTCAGCAATTATTTTCAGGCCAGATTTAATAAGGTTTGTAAGAAATGTGCCAATGGGAGTGAGAAGCTCCATGAGTGATCTACTAACTGTAATATAATTTCTAAACACAGACAATTCATTTTTAACAATGACTAATGTAAACTGCTAAGAGTGGTGTAAATTTGAAGTTCCTAAACTAAAAGAACAAATGGGAGAAAGCTATTAAAGTGCTGAAAAACATAATGTTTGTGTAGGTTTCACAAATGTGTTTCTCTGCAAACAACACGGCAATTAAGATCAATGCTGAAGCTAAAGGTTATCTATACACTCTTCCAATGCTAGATGGCTGAATCTCACAGCTGAGATGAAGTGGAGAAAGTCTGCTTTCAGGATATTAACATGAAACACAGTGATATTACATTTAGATAACATCTGACCTGTAAAATGTGTAGAACAAGTAAACTTAGCACCAAAACTAAGAAAATTTGTGTCTTGATGCATGCTCAATCATCCAGGTAAGCAAATCTCAAAAGGTTGATTCTGTTCATCTGGACTTAACATTTTCAATGGGAGAAACGTTTCATCACTCATCCAAGTGACTGCAGGTTTCCCCAACCTTATAAACAGTACATTACACAATAACTGAAACCAGCCCAATGAATGAACAATGGGCTGTGAGGTCAGTTCCTTGATCGTTAATATGCAAATTGTCAAGGAAAATAAAGGAAATTTGTGTTTGTGTTTGGTCGATTCTTTCCTTGTTCTAAAAATGCTTCTAGCTAGAGTTGGAAAGCCTGTTCATGTCCCCTTAAGTGGTGCTACATTTATAATAAAAAAGGAATTGGTTGTGGATGTGGATTGAACCCATGAAAAACTTTGCTGATGCCAAATAGCTTATTCTGCTGTTGACACATTTGGTTTCTTTTACTGGATTGGGTGATTGAAGTCTGGAGAGACTAGACATATTGACAATTTAGACTAGGCAGACTAAGCTCTGCTTGCATTCCTATGAGAGCAGTTGTGTTTGGACTATGTGGGTCCTCAGAGCAGCAAACCTGAGTGGCACAGGGGCACCGCAAGGAACAATTTTGGCCATGTTTCTTTTTACCTTCTGTCAGGCAGACTTCCAGCACACTGACTGCTGCTTCCTTTATGTATTGGAGTAAATGCAGTCATCTCCATCTTAACATTGCAAAACCCGAGGATATGGTTGTGCATTTCATGAGGAGGTAGAAGAAGGACCCAACCAACATAAATGACCATCTAGGTTACTGAGGTGGCAGTGGTCTTCAACCATAGATACCTTTGACAGTAAGTGTCTGCAATGTATTGGTGGCCAATGCTTTTTTGCTGTGAGCAGCTGGGGAGAAGGTGTTCACACAGCAGACATTAACAGAGCAGACAAGAAGGACAGCCCTGTGGTCAGGTTTGAACTTGAGAGAGTCCAGCAGGTGGTGTTGAGAAGGATGCTCTTGAAGCTGAAATCAGTTATGAATAACCCCATACTCCCACTTCATGCCATGGAGGTTACCAACTGTAGCACCGTTAGTCAAAGTGAGTGCACCTAAGTGCAAGTCTGAGTGCCTCAGCAGGCCCTTTATACAAGCTGCTGTAAGTCTAATATGATTTTATCCACATGTGCATATGTAACTTACTTTCAATGGATTAATAAAGAATTTTTCATTGACAATGATGATAATCAATTGATTTTAGATATTGACAATTTGCCATGTTACACGGTGCTCAATGATTTGATTGATTACATAAGTGTTGTCCCTGCTTGCCTTTTTGTAAAAGTCACCACAACCACTGGTATATAGTAACGTTTAGCACCTGTCCTACCCTGGCTTCTATGCATTTTACATGGTGCAAATATTCACCACCTCCCTCTGGTTCTCCATGTTAACAGTTCTGCTCTGTTACAATATAAAAGCAGTGAACATTCGTGGTGATGACACAGTGAAGAACTACAAGACAGAGCAAAACTTTTAAAACCATGCTCATAGCTTTAAGTGATCTATCCATGCCAATTACATGCTTGTTCTTATGAAAATCAGCCCCCGGGATTTCAAATAAATTAATGCTTGTGCTGCCAACTATCATACCTATTTCAGGCACAAAATAAGATATTCTTTTTAAATCATTAAAAAAGTGCAAAAAGCAGTACATTGCCTGTTGCAAAGCTTAGTAAATCACTTTTGGATGATTCGTTTAAATACTCTGCTCCCTAAACGAAAAATGTCCATATCTGTCGGATGGAAACTAACACTATATTATGTGTGTGTGTGTGTGTGTGTGTGTGTGTGTGTGTGTGTGTGTGTGTGCGTGTGTGTGTGTGTGTGCGTTTGAGTGTAGTTATCCAGAACGTGGAGAACATAGCACTAAATAAGTCACAGCTTAATTTAAACACATGTTAAAAATTGTTGATGTATAGCAAGTGAAAATAAAATAATAAAATAAAATAAAAAATTGTTGATGTGAACTAGCTCTGAGGCTTCTTTTTAGCCTTTATTTTTCTTAAAGAGAAAAGTCGATTTAAACCATACTGCCTGGGGATGTTCAACAGCAGATAGGTAATGTAGTATCGGGCAGCTAGCAGCAAATACTTTTTGCCAGGCCCATTATAGCGCAACAGTTTTAAACCCATTTGAAACTTTTTAAATCCTTTATTTTTCTTGAAAAGAAGCTTGACTTGACTGTGAGTAGATTACTCAACCCTCAGGCTCAGAAAAGCCATTAAGCAGCTATTACATTGTGTGATTGTCAATTCTGAAATGGATCTCTTTTCTCAACCCACTGAGAAACTTTTGTTTTTTTCATTTCCCTACAAAAGTAACATTGCATTCAAGGGTTGTGACAAGTCTGAATGCTTTATAGGAGACAAGGGAGGCTGCAGATGAAGCATTTGATTTCAGCTCTTGGCTCCTGTTATGTGTACGCACCCATTTCCACTTAAACTGCCTCATGATCCCAGAGACGTGACAGATATCTGTGTCCCAAATCACACCAAAGACAACATTTTGCTTAAACAGAGAAATGTGCAGCTGGTGAAATGAGACCAGGGAAATTGAGGTTTGGTTGAAGTAGTTTTTGCAGCATTTGACTTGCCTAGGCAGAAAAGACTAAGGACACTTGGGAGGAAGGAGATCGATGTGTAATTATTGTATTTTATGTGCACCCTTGCAATCAATCATGAACAACAGGAAACTGTGTTAAAAAATTATGGGATCATTGCTTTTTAATGTTTCACTGCTGTTGTATTGAACTGACAACATCAGTATTGACCTGCCCACTTCTCGCTCTCATGCCAATAATAATCCAAATGAATGCACAGACATGTTCTAGAGTGTTTAAATATGAGCATTACCACTGCAGTGATATTGTAAATAACAAGCTTGTGATTTTAATATTTTGTTTTTATGTTTACAATTTTCATAGTTCGATGGCAAAGGAGCCTTGGCCTTTTCTAAACATTTTCTATATTTTATTATTATTTTTATTTTTTATTTTTTTGCATGAGGGTTTTTATTAACCTAAAATTTACATAAAGACTGAACAAGGACCTTTTTAATGAAATCTGTCCAATGAATTGCATAAAACACAAAACAAAAATGTGCATTTACATTGTTTTCATCTCATTTATAAATCTCTGCACACAAAGAAGTGTTTGACTCAGTGTGAAACTGAGACACTAAAGGAAAAAGTGCAGAATTTGGTAATTGACCTGCAAAAAGTCCTGCATGGTTAAAAGTAATAGCTTTAGCTATTTATATCACACACCACTGTAAAACAAAATTATAATAATAAACTGAGCAAATAACAAATTATTTAGAATCACAGTTATATACATTTAGAAGAAATACAAATCCTGTCAAATCTGTCACACACATAGATAGTGTGCTATCAGCCATCCAGCATAAAAGTACTGAGACAATATGTTATTCACTGGTTTGTGAACACCTGCATGTATAGAAAAATTAAGTAAGCAATTATTCTAACTGACACACATCATATAACTTTTTCCCCCCTTTTTTCCAACAGCATGCTGGTGGAAACTGTGCTGCTGCTGTCTGAAGAGAAAGGAAAAGAAAAGGGGGAAGTCATGTTTGAAGGCAGTGAGAGAGAAGGCAGGGCAGGAGTCGGTAGTTAGAATAAAAAGACACAACAGAAAGGCTTTTAACTAATTCTTACAGGTTGCACATCACCAAAGCTGTATAGTTTGGGTAATGGCAAAAAGTCAGGAGAGAGAACTGGCAAAGTTAGAGATGTTTGGACACATCCAGAGAATAGATGGTGGATATAATGGACAAAGGATGCTGAACAGTTGACCGATATTAGGAGAGGAGCGGAGGAGATTCGTGGATAAAGTGTTGGCGTGTCAGAGAAAGATGCTAGGGATAGGTTAAGATGGAGGCTTAGTTTAAGTCAGCATTTTCTCCCTTTGAAAATACCAGTTTATGCATGGGAAAAGGGGTATGCATGATTTGTGTGTGTACACATTCATTTTACATCTAGCCCCTGGAGTTATAAAGTATTCATGTATTACTGGGTGACCTTGCCCTGACTTCAGCTCTCTTCTTGTAGTTTGATTATTAACAGATAATGATTTCCATATTCATTGGTGTCAATTATGAACACATTGATATTCTCATGACTAAAAGTCTTTGTATGCACAAACCTATGAGATAAACATCATCAGCTGTGTCCTCATGAAAGGTTAGGCATATTTAATCATACTCACTTCATAAATCTGAAGGACTTTCAGAAAACTTTATGGGGAACTACTATGCTTTTCCTTATTTTCTGTCACTCATCCTGTCACAATGGTGGTTGCTCATATTAAACAAGTTTCAAATAATAAGGTAAGAAACTATACAATTCATATGAGTTGAATATGTATGACGTTAATGAAATCAGCTATATCCTTAATGAAATATACTGGCCAGGAAGACATTATTGTAGGCCTCCATCCCTAGTGTGTTCCAAAATTTGCTCAGGAATAACTTGAGGATGGTAATAATGAGCAGCTTTAAACCAGCCTCCGAACTCCTGAGATACCAATTCATTTAAATATTTGTGGAATACACTGGAGCACGCCTCATCCAAAAATCTCCCACTCTGCAACTGACAACACTGATACATAAACACAACAGAGCATCCCCAGAGGTCCCTGAGAAGGACCTACAAGCTATTAAACAGGGGGAGGCCAAGATTTGATGCAGTGGACACAATATGTGTCATTCTCTTAAAAAGTGATTTAAATAGTGCTACCACATGTAGCTATGCTTCTTCATGCTTTTTCTGTTTTGGAATACAAAACCTGTGAGACAAATAAACCCAAATTAAGCCAAAATAAATGCCTACTGTAAGTTTTGGCCCAACACCTTAGACATCCTTTCCTTTCCCACTATCTGCTCACCAACACTTCAAAGTACTAGATGAGGGAATCTCTTTTAGAAGGTTGGTTTTCATCTCTCCAGCAGCAGCTCTTTTAGACTCAATGCCAAGAAAGCTGTTCTTAGTTTGGTTTTGTTTGTCTGCCATCTGTACATTCCTGCTGAACACCCACACAAAATACTGACTGCTGGTAATTGAATGGTTTTTACTATAGCAACATAGCACAGTAACTAAAGCTTGATTAAGGTGTGATTAAAGTGTGGGTAAATAGTCTTAAAAGTTGGGAGGCCATATTTAAATCCTAAAAAAATTGAAGAACTTACACACTTAACGTGTTGACTGTGTTAACATTCTGGGCCTGAAGCTGCTCCCCAGGTCACTGTTGGAAGTGTGTCAGAAGTCAGCTCAGCAAATAGAAATGTGTTGCTTTGATTTGATATGTAGTCTAGGTGGAATTCTGAGCTTTGCAGAAACAGAGATGCAGAACAAAATTCAATAGATATACTCCAGGTATGACTGTACCCTCTAGAGCTAATCACTGGATCTGATTATATGTACCATTATGAAGGTCAAATAAGAGGTACACCTGTTTAAATGCTTGATAAGACAAATTAGTTAATTACATATTAGCACCTCAGTGCATTAAGGAATTTAGATTCAGTTAAGCAACCTGGTAAAGTTCAAACCATTTTAAAAATTGCTTAACGCTGTTCGGATAAAATCCCATCATCTTTTTTTTTTACCTTTCTTAAAATGCACTCATTCATCAAATACTGAAATTTGGTGCATGTGGTATCAAATGAAAAAAAAAAAGACCAGTTTTACCTGGAACAGTCATCATTTTGACCCTTATATAAAACTGTAAAACCATTATTACTACAGCCACATAACTCCATTCCTACAGTTTTGGTCAACACCTGTCTACCCTCTCTGCTTCCCCTCATATCTGCTATCATCTACTCTTCACTTACAACTGGAACTGTTCCTACACCCTTCAAAGTTGCTGTCATCACCCCAATACTGACACCCCAATTCAATACAGTCCAGTCGTCCCCTGTAGCTCAGTTTCCTCCTGTCCAGTCAGTCCAGCCTCCTCCTGTCCAGTCAGTCCAGCCGCACCCTGTCCAGTCGCTCCAGTCGCCCCCACATCCGCTGGCCCTGCAGCTGCTCCCACGCCGTCACCTGCAGCTGCTGCTCCGCCACCTTCTCCTCGACCACGTCGGATTCGGTGTCGACGGCCACCTTCCAGGCCGCTGACTGGACCTCATGCCGGCGCGGTCGGCCTCCGGACCTGCTCAGTCGCCTCAGCCGCTGGCCACGCGGCCGCCCACCAGAACTGTCTCGACTCAGCTGCTGGCTTTGCTTGGACTTCTAATGTGTGTAATTTGTCTAATGTGTTTTAACGTTAAGATCTACAATGAAATTATCTCAATTGTTTACAAAACGAATAAAGTACTTGATATGACATCTATTCCATTTCTGCTGATGTTGCAGGACGAGGTTAAAATGCCCCTTCATGGTGTTACAACAGAGCATCACTCTCTTCACTGAAAAAAAAGGATTGGCCATCTCTTGGATTTATGTAAGTATCTTGCATGTATTTAACACAGTTGCTTCATGCTTTAAAGTTAAGTGTAACTATATAGTGTAGAAACTAAATGATATGCAGAGAGGGTAGATTAAATTGTCCATATCATGTTTGAGGGAAGTAAGTCAATAATATAGCAATGTTAAATCTCGCGACACCGCATGGGATTTCAGTCTTGCACGCCGAGCAGCCATCTCTACTTTTTTCGGTATACCAAAAAAAGTAAATTTGGTGGTTGTTACATTACAAAAGTCTACCTTGTAATTTGAACACAAAAATTTCATGTTTCTATCTTGAACGTACACTCTAAAAAATGTTTTGTTGGCTCAACTTAAAAAAAATTGAGGTAACAATTTCCACTCAACTTTTTAAGTTACAAATTTTGCATATTATTAAGTAAATCCAGCAAGTAATTTTTAGGTTTGGCTAACTCAACTAGTTCAACAAACCAACATGATTTACTTTGACCTGTAAAAGCATAATTAAGTTTAAGCAACCTAATATTAATTTAAAATTTCTGGTAATATTGAGTTGACAAATTACATTAGTTGAGTTAATCTAACTTACTTTTTTACATATATCCTACTCACAATTATCCATGCAAACATAGCCATTTAAATTATCCCAACTGATGAAACAGTTTATTGCATAACATTTTCGAAGTAATACACTTCTGTGTCATACAACATAAATCAAACATTACAGCAGCCCTTTAATTATAAATGAGTGGGCAAAAACAATAATGTATTTCAGTACAATTCCTCCACAAACAACCTCAGTAACAAAAGAAAATGTAGCATGTTTATTACCTGGACAAGGTGGTGTTGAATCAGAAGCTAAAACATACCAATTTACTTCGTTTTTCTTACTCCACAATGGTGTCTACAACTTCTGATTAACTGA
The DNA here is from genome assembly GCF_057381845.1 of Rhamphochromis longiceps. Taxonomy (NCBI): domain Eukaryota; kingdom Metazoa; phylum Chordata; class Actinopteri; order Cichliformes; family Cichlidae; genus Rhamphochromis; species Rhamphochromis longiceps. Next base: position 37,431,761 of record NC_140578.1, read on the forward strand.
ACACACCAGCCAATCAACAGTGTTTAGTTATTAATAGAAACAAGCAGAGCAGTGGGGCCTGATGACCGACTTTGAGAACCACTATAAAGATTTGTAAAGGTATATTAAAAATAAAGCGGCGCATATATATATATATATATATATATATATATATATATATATATATATATATATATATATATATATATATATATACTACACGCCTTTGGAACAGAGGATCGCAAGTTCGATTCCTGCCTGGGGCGTCTGTATCCAGTAAGGGTCCTAAGGCTAGACCCCCTATGCTAAGCAAGCCTACCGCAGACATGAGCGAGACAGATAAATATGAAGGCATGCCGGCTCGGACGTCGCCCGGATCAACAAGGTCCGCGTCAGGTGTTGAGGAACCAGGGCACCCTGACGAAAAGTGGGCTACTGGAACAAGAAGGCATCGGTGGGCAAGGGACGAAAACAGGGCGTTGTTGGAATGCTACTACGCAAGTAACCCCGGCGGAAGGGGCTACATGAATAGGATGAGGGACCTATGGATTCTTCGATACCCAACATCCACAATGACGGCGAAACAACTAGTAGCTCAGTGTTCCAACATTCGAAAGAAGGGACTGCTCTCACAGCTAGAGATTGACGAGGTACAACACAAATGCTACGGCAAGGAGGAGTCAGGACGCCAGGTCAGGGGGGAGATATCATCACCCCCACCCGAGATTGGGTATATAGCCCCAAGTGTGATAGGAGAAGGATCGTTGAGTGCGAGAGGAACTGACCTGAAAAATAGGATCATGGCCAAGCTTGAAACCTGGATCCCCCGTAGCCGGTTACCAAGATTACGTGAAGTACCCTCAGAAGGTCTGCTAGATGATGTTAATGCAGCACTACGGGCAATACCTACAACCACGATTACCGACACTAACAAGCTGATCTACAATACGGCAGCAGTGATCAGTGAGATGCTTGGCTACAAGTTGAACAGCCACAAGGGGCAGTACCCTCCATGGAGAAGGAGGCTAGAGGGCAAGATCAAAGTAGCACGGAGAGAGGTTAGCCAACTAACGGAGTTGCAGAAAGGTGCGACGAATAAGGTGCCTAAGAAATACAGCAAGCTGTCCATACCTGAGGCCTTGGAAACTGCCAAGCAAAGACTCACAGCCTTGGCCAGCCGCTTGAGGAGGTACACCAGAGAGATAGCAAAGGTGTACTCTCAGTGGCAAGGGAACAATAAGAGAACAGCACCACCAAGGCTGGAGACGGAGCAATACTGGAAGAGCATATGGGAGAAGGATGCAACCCATAACGGCAATGCTCAGTGGCTAGAGGATCTGAGGGCAGACCACAGCGACCTCCCTGAACAGGGTCCAGTAACCATCACAGTGGCAGATATCCAAGAAAGGGTCTCCAGTATGAAGAGTTGGACAGCACCAGGGCCCGACATGGTTCACGCCTACTGGCTGAAGAAGCTAACTGCACTCCACGAGCGTCTGGCAGCACAAATGAACCAGCTGCTAGTTAACGAGGGACACCCGGAATGGCTAACTGAAGGCCGGACGGTCCTGATCCCCAAGGACCCCAAGAAGGGACCGGTCCCCTCCAACTACCGACCAATAACCTGCCTCAGTACTACATGGAAGCTCCTGTCAGGCATCATATCGGCTAAGATGAACAGGCACATGGGTCAATACATGAGTGGGACACAGAAAGGAATTCGCAAGAATACCAGAGGCGCAAAACACCAGCTACTGGTAGACAGAACAATCAGCCGAGACTGCAAGACCAGACTGACCAACCTGTGCACTGCCTGGATTGATTACAAGAAGGCCTATGACTCAATGCCCCACAGCTGGATACTGGAATGCCTAGAATTGTACAAGATCAATGGGACCCTAAGAGCCTTCATCAGGAACTCAATGGGGATGTGGCGTACAACACTAGAGGCCAACTCCAAGCCCATAGCACAAGTCACCATCAAGTGCGGGATCTACCAAGGAGATGCTCTGTCCCCACTGCTGTTCTGCATAGGCCTGAACCCCCTCAGTGAGATCATTAACAAGACTGGCTACGGATACCGACTACGGAACGGAGCAGTTGTCAGCCACCTCCTGTACATGGATGACATCAAGCTGTATGCCAAGAGTGAACGAGACATCGATTCACTGATCCACACTACCAGGCTATACAGCAATGACATTGGAATGTCGTTCGGACTGGAGAAGTGTAGTCGGATGGTAACAAAGAGAGGGAAGGTAGTCAGAACTGAGGGGATTGAACTACCAGAAGGCAACATTGCAGACATAGAGGACAGTTACAAGTACTTGGGGATCCCGCAGGCGAATGGGAACCATGAAGAGGCCGCTAGAAAAGCTGCAACCACCAAGTACCTGCAGAGGGTCAGGCAAGTCCTGAGGAGTCAGCTGAATGGTAAGAACAAGATCCGGGCCATCAACACGTACGCCCTGCCCGTGATCAGGTACCCTGCTGGGGTAATAGGCTGGCCAAAGGAGGAGATAGAAGCCACTGACATAAAGACAAGAAAGCTCCTTACCATGCATGGAGGGTTTCACCCCAAGTCCAGCACCCTGAGGCTGTACGCTAAGCGGAAGGAAGGGGGCCGGGGACTGGTGAGTGTCAGCACCACAGTCCAGGATGAGACAACGAACATCCAAGAATACATTGGGAAGATGGCCCCAACTGACCGAGTGCTCAGTGAATACCTCAGGCAGCAGAAACCCAAGAAAGAGGAGGGAGACGAGGAACCATCATGGAAGGACAGAGCCCTGCACGGTATGTACCACCGGCAGATAGAGGAGGTGGCTGATATCCAGAAATCCTACCAGTGGCTGGACAAAGCTGGACTGAAAGACAGCACAGAGGCACTAATCATGGCAGCACAAGAACAAGCTCTGAGCACAAGATCCATAGAGGCTGGGGTCTATCACACCAGGCAAGACCCCAGGTGCAGGCTGTGTAAAGATGCCCCAGAGACAATCCAGCACATAACAGCAGGGTGCAAGATGCTAGCAGGCAAGGCATACATGGAACGCCATAACCAAGTGGCCGGCATAGTGTACAGGAACATCTGTGCGGAGTATAACCTGGAAGTCCCGAGGTCAAAATGGGAGATGCCCCCAAGGGTGGTGGAGAATGACCGAGCTAAGATCCTGTGGGACTTCCAGATACAGACGGACAAAATGGTGGTGGCTAACCAACCGGACATAGTGGTGGTAGACAAACAGAAGAAGACGGCCGTAGTGATCGATGTAGCGGTTCCGAATGACAGCAATATCAGGAAGAAGGAACACGAGAAGCTGGAGAAATACCAAGGGCTCAGAGAAGAGCTCGAGAGGATGTGGAGGGTGAAGGTAACGGTGGTCCCCGTGGTAATCGGAGCACTAGGTGCGGTGACTCCCAAGCTAGGCGAGTGGCTCCAGCAGATCCCGGGAACAACATCGGAGATCTCTGTCCAGAAGAGCGCAGTCCTGGGAACAGCTAAGATACTGCGCAGGACCCTCAAGCTCCCAGGCCTCTGGTAGAGGACCCGAGCTTGAGGGATAAACCGCCCGCAGGGGCGTGCTGGGTGTTTTTTTATATATATATATATCTCAAGTCTTCCAAATAACAATAATTTTAAATCACACCCTTCTAAAATACCTCAGAAAACAAACATTGCAAAGTAAGGCAATTTGTTTTTGCAAATCTGCTTACCGGTATTATTAAACATTAACTTTAACCTAGCAACTTGGTAAATATCACAGAATCAAGAAAATTACAAAACATGTTAATATTTAACAACGCAACAATCCAAAGGTAAGGTTATACGTATTATGAACTCTCAAAACTACACTTGTCTAAGACTGCATAAAAAACACAAGCATCAGCACATCTGAATATTGCAGCCTAAATTACATTTGTTTTATAACAGAAGTTTGTACTTAAGAGACATTACCTGTGGGCTGGCTTTAAGCCCATCAAGTTCCAGAAACACCTTCTGGAATACCTCTAGAGTGTTCTTTACTTGTTTGGGGTAGCTCAGATTGAGAGCGTATATAAGTCCCATCATTAAGGCACACGCTCTGGGCACATCAAGGTCTTCCAGGACAGCTGTTCCTTCAATCACAATTTTAGCGACGGCTGGAAGTGGCACTGCTGCACGTCTGGTGACTACGATCTTTACCACTTCTTCTGAGAACTGTTCTTCACCATCCTGGCAAGTAGGTTAAAAAGAAACATGTCGGTATTTTATGTGCTATTTAAAAATATAACACAAAACAATGTGAGATTTACCTACCAGCTGTTCTCTGAAGAGATCCTCTTCTTTCTCTTTCAGATACACCATCAGGCAACGGATTGCGACCTCTCTTCTTGTTTCCACTGAACTCTGGAGAATAAAAAAAAGTTTACTAGGCCAAAAGTCAAACATATTACATTCATAGGACTAGCGTTTTGCTAATTATTGATTTAATTTTTGTTTTTAACAAATAAACAATTTAATTTTTATAACTTGAATTTAATCTGTTACATACTGCCCTGCTTTCAATGCACCCTTTGCTAGCAGTAGGATAAGGTGAGTGAAAGTAAATGTAACCTAGATTTGGAGACTATTTCAAACAGTTTTTGTTGAGTTCTAAGGACTATAAAAGACTACAAAGGCTTATCGAGGCTTTTGAGTTAACAAGTTATTCTAAGTATAAAACCTTCTCTAAAATACTACAATGAAACACTGAAAAGATGAATCCAAAATTCAAAAAATAAATAAATAAATCTACAGACTGTAGTTTAAAATTGGAAAAAGTGTGTCATATCCAAATGTGTGAGAGAATTTTCTTTTTAATTATTTGAAGACCACTGTAGACATGCCACAATCCCACACTTCACATTATGCTTACAATTACAGAAGGTAACGAAAGCAAGTCTTATGTGCACACACACAATTTAGTTTTTTCTTGCTAGGTCAACTAACTTTAACCTCAGGCATATTTCACATTTGCGCTTAAAATATCAATACATTTGATAGAAATACTTTTACTCACATAAATACTCTGGCATAAATTCACCACATTTCACTCTGTCAGTAATTAGTTACCTCACCCAAGACCGTCGAAACAAATTTACTCTGACACCATGATAAAAATGCAGGCAGCTGCTGACTGGTTAATTTGAACATATACAGGTTCAAATTGAACATGCTCTGCTGTCTGCAAGGTCTGTCAGCTAACCAAATGCACCCTGACAAGTGACAAATTTTAAGTATAAGTGGAAAAATTGACAATGTACTCTGTATTTGCGAGGAACGTTTGCTAGCTAAAAGAAAGCTAGCTAACAACTTTAACTTTAGCAACTTTACTATGCTAAACTATGATTAAAACCATCAAATTTAAAGTGTACAAATATAACTTGTAATTAATCTATTTTGAAATTCAATACTTAGTTAACTCACCGAACACAGTCTAGGGGAAACACACCTCTACTCCCACAAAGTGATAAGAATGCAGACAACTGCTACGCCTGTGATGATACGAACATATGCTACGGGGTTACCCTCTGCTGTATGCATGGTCTCATACACACCTATGGCTAACCAAAGTAACGACCGGAGTGACAGATTTAATTGACAGATTTCATTAACAACAGGAAAAAATACAAACGCTCTTTTATACTTTTATACTTTTATAGAGTAACAACTAGCATAACACAGAGTGTCAATTCACATCATGTAGCTGCCATTGTCAGACTAAACTTAAGCAGTAAATTCCTGTAACTAGTACATATTTATTAAAGACTATAAAACAAGGAACTTACCAGGTAGTGGTGCCTCCATTTCTTCTTTTTTTATGGTAGTTGTAATTATTTTTTCGTTATGGTCCAGTTATGGGCAGTTCAAACACGAAAGATGTTCAAACTCACTTTTACATGTTACACAAACTTAATATTTTCTGTTGTTGATTGATGATAAAAGTATTTTGTTCAATATACTCAAACATTTAAGTTAAGGAGGTGTTTATTAATTTCTGTGTTGCACTGACTTTTAACATTGATTAGTCAACTCACTGAAACGTGTACATGTAGACAACTTACTTTTTTAAGTAGAAAAATGCTTTTTTGTTAAGTTCTACCTACAAACACCATGAATATTTTTTAGAGTGTAATTAAATCATGTAGGATCTGTATGAAATTCAACAACTTAATTTGTTCTTGTTGAGATGACAGGATACAACCTAGTAAGGGTGGTTAGTTGCTGGACTCATGAAATTAATAAGATTGCACGAGATTTCAAACTGCAGGAAAATCACTGGAATTATAAGAGGCAGACAACTATACACACACCACATGTACACTGAAAAAAAGGCCATGTTGGATTTACTTGATTCAATAGTGGACATTGGTTGCACACAAATGTTTTGCTTTGGCAGAAACTTAAACAACTGAGTTAAATCAACACAACTTTTTCATATTCAGTAAACCTGTGCATTTTGTGTTCATAAAAAGCGATTGAAACATGTTCAGATGAAGTAAATTAAGCTCTTGGAATATTTTAATCCTTCACAATTTTGTCATTTTATTTTAACACTATTCAATAACTTTTACCCCAATACTATTTGGTCACTTAAATACTACATGCTGTCTTCATATTACATAATGTTCAACAAAGTCTAGATCCTGGTTACCATAAAGATTGAATGGGTCTTCATCAACTACCATCCTCCTATCTTTATCCTGGTTGCAGGAGGGCTGGGAAATAACCCTGAAGTGATAGGTTACAAGGCAGGGTACACCCAGGGGCCCGTTCTTCGTACGTCGCTTACTACATCCAAGATCAAATGAAACATCCAAGATCAAATCATCGCGCTAACCGTGAGCTCGCTAATCCAGTTCCCCGAACACACCTGCTGTTGACGATTAGTACAGCTGGACGCAGTAATGTGACATCACTGGGTGTCATAAAAGGGGCTACGCATCGATAGTAGAAACATTGATCGGCAACCCTCTGATTGGTCGGCGAAAATGTCGAAGGAGCGCGCTCGGTATTTTTCGGCAGCAGAGCAAGAACTCCTGAGTGAGGGATTTCAGGAGTTTCAGAGTTTAATCAGAACGCAAGGGAACACTGCAAAGGCTGCAAAAGCAAGGAGAGAGGACTGGCAGAAAGTTGCTGACAAATTAAACTCGTAAGTAATTTAATAATAATAATAATAATATATTGGATTTATATAGCGCTTTTCAAGGCACCCAAAGCGCTTTACAATGCCACTATTCATTCACTCTCACATTCACACACTGGTGGAGGCAGCTACGGTTGTAGCCACAGCTGCCCTGGGGCAGACTGACAGAAGCGAGGCTGCCATATTGCGCCATCGGCCCCTCTGGCCAACACCAGTAGGCGGTAGGGTAGATTTATTATATTACACTATATTATCCAATATTATATTACATTATATTATATTGTTATATTATATCCTCTTTCACATTAGAGCCACAACAGGACCCACTAGAACATGGGAACAAGTAAAAGTGAAATATAAGAATATTCTACAGAATGGTAATATTTATCACTTATATTGCTTTTCGTCTCTTGGAAAGAGAGCCTGAAATAATCTGTTTGTTTGTTTATAACAGCAACCAAGAAAAGGGCAGAGCAAAAAAAGACAGGTGGTGGTCCTGCACCCCCTCGTCAACAAGTTGGTTAAGTAAATAATATCCTCACGGGAAAATCGATATCTCTCAATGAGCACACTGTCGCGCTGAGCTAAAGGATCTTGTCTATCCCGCAATATACGCTGAATTCTGAGGACTCTCCTTATCAATCTTGCACCTTCCGCAATGGGTTGCTCGCGTAAACGGACAGGACATGGCTGCGACAGGCTTCCCAAATCCACCTTGGCTTTTATAGCCGTGGTCTCTCATCTTGATTACACGAAGTAATTTACAATTACTACTCTGAAATATGAATTACATCTGTAATAATCACATACATGTAATAGAATGTTAATAGTACATTTCCCTTTTTTAGGAAATGACCTGTATGTATCTGTGTGACATCAATAAAAGGATCAAGTGCTGCATTATCTTCAGTTACATTGATGTTATTTATTTATCGCTGTTGCTTTCGTATAAATGAAGCGGACATACCTGCGTGGCCGCGATCTAATCCTGTTTACATAAAGTAAACCTGCTCCCGAGCAGGTTTACGCTTACGGCTCTGTTGCTATGACAGCAAGTCCCGGATGAGCTTCGGGGAACCGACTGATCCAGGATCACGCGAAATCGTCAACAATCTAATCCGGCTAACCTACTTAGCGAGGTACGAAGAACGGGCCCCTGGACAGCTGACCAGTCTATCACAAAGAAACAAACAACCATTTACATTCACAGGTAATTTAGAATCACCAGTTAACCCTAACTCTAACAACTGCATGACTTTTAACTGCGGGAGGAAACCAGAATACCCAGAGAGAAACCTGCAAACTAGCCAGAATGTGGATTTGAACACAGGACCTTCTTACTGTGAAGCAACAGCACTAACCACCATGCCAACAATCTAGGAAATGTAGGAAAGCTATGATTTCCTGTATTTGATGCAGAATTGTTTTGTTTTTGTAATAATACACGATAAATAGCAATAGCATGCACGTGGTGCGTGTGTAGTTGTCTGCCTCTTATAACTCCAGTGATTTTCCTGCAGTTTGAAATCTTGTGCGATCTTGTGAATTTCATGAGTTCAGCAACTAACCACTCTTACTAGATTGTATCATAGAAACATGAAATTATTGTGTTCAAATTACAAGTTAGACTTTTTTAATGTAACAACAACCCAATTTACTTTTTTTGGTATACCAAAAAAAGTAGAGGTGGCTGCTCGACTTGACTGAGATGGATGCCTTCCTGAAACCACGATCTAAAGAGCGCGAGTCTGAAACCCGTGCAGTGTCGCGGGATTTAACATTGCTATACTATTGACTTACTTCACTTGAACATGATATGAACAATTTAATCTAGCCTCTCTGCATATCATGTAGTTTCTACACTATGTAGTTACACTTAACTTTAAAGCATGAGGCACTTGTGTTAAATACACGCAAGATGCTTACGTAAATCCAAGAGCTGGCCAATCCCTTTTTTTCAGTGTATGCTATCGCTATTTATTGTGGTTTGACAGAGATGTACCGAACATTCTGCATCAAGCGTTGAAATCACAGCTTTCCTACTTGTGTCAGGGCTGAATTGGTGGCATGGTTAGTGCTGTTGCCTCACAGCAAGAAGGTCCTGGGTTCAAATCTACAATCTGGCTAGTTTGCAGTGGGTTCTCTCTGGTTCTCTCTGGTTTCCTCTCACACACTGTAAACCCGAACAAGTTGACTGAACTTAAAACTTTTGTGGAAACTGATTACCTCAAAAGATTTAAGTACAAAAACTCATATCTTCTAAGTATGGGGTACTCAAAATTTGTATTTATTGTTAACCTAAAAATTTAAAATTATATTTTATATTTTATTAATTGAGCTTTACTCAAAGACTGTATACTTTAATTTCAATATTTTTGTGTTTCTTGTAGTTTATTATTTTGATGCAACACAATGCAATTATATTACAACCTAAACTCAAATTATCTGATTATTAATTAAAAGATATTTATGTTTCAATGTTTGAGTGTAGACTACTAACAAAAAAAAAAGTACGGAAATTCAGTTACTTTACATTTTGTTTATTTAACATTTTTTCATGAAAATTTAAAAACATCACAAATGTTTTTATAAAACAACTAACATGGACATCGGCACCATAAAGTGAGCATTATAAATTCTGTGTAGAACATTTATCTTTTTATAAAATCACAAAGGACGACATCAGTCCTAATTGCATCTTTCTCAAAATACACAAAAATGCAAAACAAAAAGTCAAATACTAATCACTTTTTTTAAAAATAGAAATGAAAAACATTTTTTTTAAAATGGGTACAAAGATGATCAGCTTCCAAATAACCAGATAAGGCAGTCAAGTATAGGAAAATTAGATAAACTGATGGAGTTAAATCCACCCAAAGCCTGTAGTAAACTTAAAGTGCTTCAAACAAAGTGCTCAGTAACAGAGTGCGTGTCCTAACAAACATTGCCTTATATTCCTTAAGAGCATGTAGGCAGGGGTTTCAGGGGTTTGCCGTCATCAAGCCCCATGAAGATATTTTGGACAAAGGCAAATGTGTGAACCAGCTTCCTGGGGTAGTCTAAATGCAGAGCATAGATCAAGCCAAACAATAAAGCAAATGCATCTGCAAATCTGGGAATATCTCGCATCACCTAATCGCCTTTCACCACAACAGCCATGCTTGAGGAAGTAAAATGGACTGGACTGGGAAGCGCTGTCGGTAACCACAGTGAGAAGGGCAACTGGAGTGTCACTGAGGGTCGACTCATCCAATGCGTCCGCCTGGAATAGACACAGTATCAATGGTAAATGGCCTGTATTTGTATAGCGCTTTACACATTCAGTCATCCACACATTCACACACTGGTGATGGCAGCTACATTGTAGCCACAGCCACCCTGGGGTAAACTGACAGAGGCGAGGCTGCCGGACACTGGCACCAGCGGGCCCTCTGACCACCACCAGTAGGCAACGGGTGAAGTGTCTTGCCCAAGGACACAACGACCGAGACTGTCGGAGCCAGGGCTCCGAACTCCCAACTCTTGAGCCACGATCGCCCCAATTAAATAAGTAAGGTTGGTTTGAGAGAATGTGACAAGCATGACCTGTAATCTAGCAAAACATTCAGCAGTGTAGTGGGTTACTTTGTAACGAGTTAGGGTACTCTACTTTTTTTTGAAAAATGTACATTAACGTGTTAGCTTCTTGCATTACATAATTTGTATTTTTGTTATTTTTCTAAAAAAAAAAAGTATTTTTTTATTTCATGACTTTATCTCAAAAAGAAACTAAATCTTGATTTCAGCCTGGTTTTTGGGCCACCTGCAGCATAGCCATAGTGCTGTGATACGCCTGTGCCCTGCTCCTGACCTGTGTGTGTTTGTGTGTGAGGGTTTTCTAAAGAGAGGGTATTTTGTTTGTACAATTTGGTAGCTGCTAGGGTATTAAATTGTATTTTAAAAAATCCATAGCATTTTATCTTACTGGCAGAATTTAAGTAATGCAAAAATACACTTACATTACATGTCTAAAATAATTCTGGGTCCTCCTCCCACAGGTATACAGGAAGGGCACGAAGTACTGCAGTGCGTTTCACGTTGATATCAGGCGCCTCCTAAAAAGGGAAAAGAAAAGTTCATTTAACGCAAAGTTTTCAGGTGTCATTCTTTGGGGAGACTACATGTTTATGAAACTGCATGACATCAGACTCTACTAAATTTTGGAGACTTTTCTTTTAAGATACAACCTTTCTGTCTCTTGTGACAGAGAGTCTGTTTCTTAATCATTTGACAAAAACCCTACACAGTATTTTAAAATAGTGTTCTCCAGATCAGAGCTGTAATCTATATAGAACATGGGGTTCAAAGCAAGGAAAAATTGTGTGTTTATCAGTGAAACTTTTAATTTGTGTTAATTTTATCATTATCAATATATGAAATCTTCACCTTAAGGGACTTAATGAATGGTTTCTTCTAAAAATTAGAAATGATTGAGTCATTTCACATCATATGAAAATATTAATTTTTAATACAAATTTGGCCCTACAAAAATGGAAACTCAGTAACAAAGATAATGGAGATTCTCTAAAAACGAGCGAATATCACAGTAAAATTGTTGATTGTGATTTACACATTGGATGTATCCTCAGTGATTTGGTACAATTATACAACATTTTATAAGAACTGAACAACTGATGAAACAACTTACTTATGTGAAGTGTTATAACTTACCACAAAAGGTGAACTGTGCCACTGACCCTTGGTAGATCTGCACATGATAAAAAAAAAAAGCATTATAAATACTAACACAGCTATTAATAATTAGGGGTACATTTAAGATGTTAATGTCACAAAATAAAATAGACTGGTAGAAAGAAGTACAAGGAAATGGTAATGGGGGGAGCCATGAAAGTAGATCTTTTCAACATGATTCAGTGTGACAAAGCCAGGGCATGATTTAAAAAAAGACAGGTTGTCACGGTCCTGGGTCAGTGACCCAGTGTTTTGAGTTTCTTGTGCCTCTGAGTTTTTTGTATTATGTTCTTAGTTCTCTTTGTTGTCCCAGCGTATTCTTTAGTGTAGTGTCTTAGTTTGGTTTTCTTGTATTCTGTTTAGTTCTCTGAGTATTTAGTAGCCGCCCTCTGTGTCTTAGTGGCTCTGTCTCCCCTAGTCTAGTTTGCATCTGTGCTAATTCCTGTTTTACTTTGAAGGTCTGTGTCTCATGTGAGTGTATCCTACTTTGCTCCCTTGTCTCGTCACTTCTGATTTCTCCCAGCTGTGCTCTCCTTCTGTGTCTCATTCCCCTCGTTACTTCCCAGTGTATTTAAACCCTGTGTTTCTCTGAGTCAGTGCTGCGTCGTCCCTCAAGCTGTGTGTTTCCTTGTGTGCCTCGCTGCAAGCTGTGAGTTTATATTTTCCCAGTTTAGTTTTGTATGCTCGTTTTCTGTGACCAGCAATTAAAGCTGTGATTTTGAGTTCATTCCCTGAGTCTGAGTCCTGCATTTTGGGTCCAACTCCTGCCTGCCGCACAGCGATTCATGACACAGGTCTTTTAACCTAAAAATGTTTTAATGGCCATGAAGAAAGGACTCTTCAATAGATCTTTCAACTCACCTGTGTTTACTGTCTCCACCTGAAATTAATTGCAGTCTGAATTTTTTTTTTCTTCTGTCTTTTTGTCTTTGGTCTTCAGCCTTGGAAGAAAAAATAAAAATATTGAAAACCTTATTAGCACACTAAATATACAACACCTTGCTATATTTCAATTGTTTTAGATAGAAGTTGCCACTGCTAGCTAAGTCACTTTTGAATGATGCTAATGAGAAGAAGAAAAAAAAAAACCCTGCCGAAGAATGAGGCTGCTGTTGTAAAAACGCCAACTTTCTTGTGTTGGCAAGGGGTCGTTAAAATATCACTAAGACCCTTTCTTTATGTGTGATTCTTAGTAAAACTGTGTTTTAATCGGTTAAAACTGACGACATAATCTATGTTTGAAAAAGAGCGCGAACAACAGCGAACAACTATTCACCACCTGGGTCTGTGCTTTTTAACACAACAGCGCATTCGAAAACAAGTTATTGGCTGCAACATATTAATATACTTGCTTTTTTACAGAAAAAATAAACATAACGAAGGTTCCGTTTTACTTACAAGTTTCTCCAAATGTGTTCTCCAGTCGCTCGAGAAGGGCAGCCATATTGAACATAATTTTCTGACAACGTCGTTCAGGTTAGAGAGAAGACGTCATGACGTACACATGCGGAGCTCGGAAAAAAACATTTACTCAAAAATCATAATTAAGAAAGCAGTATTTGCTCTTAACTTCTAAGCCATGTACAATTATAACTGTTTGAATCGTTAACCGAACAGAAAAGTTTTAAGTTGTTTCAACTTTGTGAGGAATTTTAATTGTTATATCCACAAACTTTATAAGTCAGGTAGACTGTTGGGGTTTACAGTGCAGTTGAAAGTCATGCAGTTGTTAGAGTTAGGTTAATTTGTCATCCTAAATTACCTGTGAATGTGAGTGCAAATGGTTGTTTGTCTCTAATATGATAGACTGGTGAGCTGTCCAGGGTGTACCTATCACTTCTGGGTTTTGCCCCAGCCCCCTGCATCTCGGATAGAGACAGGGAGGATGGTAGTTGTTGTAGATCCATGCAGTTCTTATGTTAACCCTTAAAACCGGTCCGAGCGGGCACGCTCTGTTTTGAGTAACTATTTTAAAATCCCGGTAGCACTGCAACAACGTGAGCTAGCGCAATAATTTTTTTTGCATATGAAACCGGAGAAGTTGTACTTACATCGTATGCCATCAGCTTGTCACGGTTTCCTTCCACATATAGCTTTGCAAAAACTGCATAAAAAGCACTTGCAGCAACAAAAACACAATATTCCAGAAACACGCTTTGCTGATCCGATCAGCTGTTCAAAACACTTCCTACGTTGGAATAAACGTCAGCGCGAACTATCGCATGTCCGCCATGACCTGCCCGAAACCGGAAGTGACGTCATTTTCGCAGAAATGTAGTTTTTTACCATCAGGGCCTTATGAGCCTATACTGGTGTTTTTAAAAGTTATGTTTGACTTTATGACTTTGTGTCATTTCTGAGATGCGTAGGACTCATATTGCACTGCTGGAAATAGTTTATTTTGATGTATATGCTGCTTTTTTTGCAAATTTGCAGTATAATATTTATTTTCGTTTTTCCTGCAGTATATAAAAATTGGTGTATTTCAAAAATAAAACTATGAAGACACTCAAAATAAATTTCCTGTGGTGGGAAAGTATTTTGTGCAACTTTTTTGTATTCACAGTTTAGAGGGATAAGCCTCTTAAATTTCTCTAACTACAAATATATGTTAAAAAAAATAAAACAATTTTCAGTTTTTTTGTAGTTTATTGCACTTTTTTTGCAATTTATGTAGTTACTATGCACTTAATGAATACATATTATTAAAATTTAGGCTGTAATGGTTGTATTGATGTATAGCAACTTGAAATGCTCCCAAAAATGGCACCACACCATGTAAAAATATAATATAAGCTCTGGCGGACTTGGTTCTATGGTAGGTCTTAAAGGGTTAACCAGACTCTAGACTTTGTTGAATATTATGTAATATGAAGACAAAATGTAGTATTTAAGTGACCTAGTAGTATTGGGGTAAAAGTTATTGAATAGTGTTGAAATAAAATGACAATTGTGAAGGATTAATAAAATATTCCAAAAGCTCACCTTACTTCATCTAAACATGTTTCAATCGCTTTTTATCAACACAAAATGCGCAGGTTTATTGAATATGAATAAGTTGTGTTGATTTAACTCAGTTGTTTTAAGTGTCTGCCAAAGCAAAAAAGTTGTGTGCAACCAATGTCCACTATTGAATGAAGTAAATCCAACATGGCCTTTTTTTCAGTGTTCACTTGACACCTGTAATATTCCTCAGACGAAATGTGTACCACATTGGTTTCCATAATGTATATGTGAAGTGTACAACAGAAATATCTTGGAGGGTATGCTAGTGACAAGCCATTGTACCTCTAAAGGTACGATAAAGTATGCCATTTACTTAGAGTGCACTGAGACGAATGTCAAAAAGTAATCTGGGGATACACTCAGTAATCAAATATCACTCCTCTCATTTCCTATGTGTGAGGAAATCATCTTGTTTGTGTTTTCACCACTGTGCCTTTGGTCATAATTAGGACAAATATGCCATGCACAGACATGTGTACACACACACACACACACACACACACACACACACACACACACACACACACACACACACACCCAACATGAACATTTATAAGCTTTCTACACTGTGGATCCACGGTTAAAAATATCCCAGTAAAAACATAAAACTGCATCAAACCGAGCTTGGCAATAGCAATAAACACCATCCCTTCATATTAACATTTTGTTTTGTGAAATGCCAAATTCAGACCATAATAAAAAAATAATAATAAGCAATACCAGCTGCTAGCTGCATGGTTGCTAATTTCAGGTCAGCGTGACGTCGCAACTGCTGAAATGTGTTTGAACCGAGGCCACAAAATGGCTTCCTTGATCTAAACGGAGCTGCTTTAAATGGGAGTTAAAGGGATGTAATTGAACCTTAAATATGTTCCTCAAATCTTTAACTATTTACCAGGGGATAGATAACCAGCTGGTATAATGCCGTGGAAAACTGGATTTGAAAGCTTTAGAAGTTTCTTTAAGGCATTTGTTAAGCTCTGTCGTGTCCATCGCCAGAAAGAAGCTGTGCTGTCTGTCTGGGGGAATTAAACTGAGGCAGTTTAATCAATCACAGAAAATATCATTCTCCATGGAAGCATATCAGAGTGTGACCTTGGTCTTGTACAAGCGGGAAAGCAGCCAAAAAAAAAAAAAGCTTCCACCACAACTTCCAGTATGGAAATTTATTTGAATAAGAGTCATTGCAGAGGGGCAATGTCAAACAAACATCCCTCAGTCAAAGCAGCACTGAGGAGGAAATGGGTTTAGTGTTGCAGACTTCAATTTAAAGCCAGCAATCCAGTTTAGCTTTAGCATTTTGTCAGTTATTACTTTTTTTTCACAGAGAAAGTACAGAACAGGAAGGATGTGAGAGGAAATTGGAGCCAAATTCCATCCCGGTTCACATGCTGTACATGGCCACTTTCCCCAGGCGAGTGTGTGAGTCAGCTCAGTGACTGGGAGCAACCCCGAGGAAGAGTTTTTGTTCACCTGTGACGATGTGGCTCGCCCAATCCTCACTAGACTTTAAATTATTCAGCACCAACACCAGCTGTCTTCTCTTATAGCTCAATATCCACTTTTTCTGAGATAATAAATTATTAACTATTTAGACCCAGTTATTCTTTTCCTTATTTTATATAACTATATACTGTTAAAGTTGTGGATGCTCATAAACATGACTAAAGTTTACAATGCTGTGCTAAAGTCTTGAGTCATTTCTCATTTCTATATATTTTGTTTCCACAGAACCAGACTTTCTTCTAATGTTGTAAAGTGGTCTTGAGCAATAGTTTGCCAAGGTTCACCACAAAATCAATTTGAATGGTTAGGCACTTGGTTAGTAGTAGCCTAACACAAAGGATGATTTCTTTGTTAAATCTATAAAGAACATGTCAACAAAAAAGCAATTTGACAGCCATAAAATAGTATTTTAGCATCAACAAGGTGATTCCCAAAGAGCTATTAGCTGAAACATGGTATAGCTCTTTGTGGTCTGCAGTTTGTCCTTAAAAAAATGAGAAAATTGGACAAGTAGAGGACAAAAAAAGAGACAGGCCTAGGAGAAAACTATCTACATCACATGACTTATATCTGAAAGTCATGTCCTTAAGAAATAGGAAAACGAAGAAGAACAAAGAAGTCTTGATGCAGAAAAATATACTAAACCCAAATTTGAAATATTGTTTCAAATCATTGTTGTCATGTGTGGAAGAGGTTGGGATGGACACGGTGAAGGCGCTGTCATGGCTTTGGTTGTATCTTAGTCAGTGGTGTTGGGGATCTTGTCAAAACTGAAGGAAGTATAAACGCTGGAAAGCACCATCACATTCATTAATCCATTTAGATTACCATCTCAAAATCAAGTGACAGACAATGGCTTCTTTCTTAGTATGACAGTGATCCCAATCACACTGCTAGTGCAGTAAAAGTATACCTGTATAGAAATGCATACAATGGAACATTGTCAGTTATGGATTGACCTACCCAGAGATCATGTTAAGACAGAATGGATCATGTTTTTTCCGCATACTAGACCACCACTTCCCCTGCCGGTGGCGGACTCCCTCAGGTGTAGGTGTGTTGGTGGTTCTTTGTGTCTGGGGGTGGGCGTCCGGGTGCACACCGGCTCACTCCTTGGCGGCCGCTTGTCGGGGCCTGGGGCCTGGGGCTCGCTCGGGCCCCTTTGGAGGTGGGGTGCCCCCGGCCTCTCGGCCTAGGGCTCGGTCACTCAGGCGCAGCTGGGGGCCGGCGGAGCTCACGGGCGCGTCACTGCAACTCCCCCTGACTTCTGCTCCGCGGCTGCTGGGCGAGCCCTCATCTGGGACTCTCCTCAGCTCTTACTGGGACAGTGGCGCGGCTGCCCCTCTGTTGGTCTTCCATGGTCTCTTGTGTTCTGGGGGCCTCTGGATGTCTGGAGTTTTGATCTCCTCCATACCCGCTTCACACCCTGGAGGACGGGGCTGTGGCCCCCCCACACTCCCTAGCAGATCATTACATGGAGAAACCTTTGGAATGCAAGCATGCTGATCCACACAGGTATGCACACATGGGTATTCACAGACGCGGACTAAAGCTTTCTTGGCTGCTGCCTCAAAGCACACTGTGCGCTGTCTATCTTGCGTGCTGCACAATATCGTTTATTACTTAGTAAATACTGATATCTATGACTAGCTAGTTTATTGTGATGGTGCTTTGTTTTCTCTATTATTATGTTGCTCTTTGTTGTTTGCTGTCTCCTCTGTTTGTTTTTGTTTGTTTGTTTGTTTTTTTGTTTTTTTTCTCCATACAGGTGACCCAGGAGTTTTGTTTTTTTTTCTCTCTCTTCCCCCCCCTTCTCACAGTCTCTTCTCCCCTTTGGTTTTCTTTCTTTCTCTCCCCCTCTCTCTCTCATTCATTCCCCCTGTCCTATTTATTAAAAAAAAAAAAAAAAAAAAAAAATGACAAAGGATGAACTGAAGCTCTGCCATCACGTAATGTCGCATACTGCTGTTTCTGATGTCATTTAAAAAAAAAAAAAAAAAAAAAGTAATAGGGCCCCTGAGAACTGTAAAACCTTTGGATTTTTTCAGTTCTCGTCTCATTTTTATTACTGTTTTTGACTTTCCCTAAGTCATTCAAGCTGCCTACCAGTAACCAAGTGCATTACTGGAGGGATATTGTAAAATGTTGGAAAAGTAATTTAAAACTTTGGTAAAATGAAGTTAAAAACAATGGTCCTGTCACATCAACACCGTGGTGAAAAGGGCCCGACAGCGTCTCTACCACCTCAGACGCTTGAGAGACTTCCAACTGCCCTCCAAGGTGCTTAGGAACTTTTACTCGTGCACCATAGAGAGCATCCTGGCGGGAAACATCTTAACCTGGTTCGGGAACAGCACCATGCAGGACAGACGAGCTCTACAGAGGGTTGTGCGGTCAGCTGAGCGCACCATCCGCTCCGAGCTCCCTGACCTGCACTCAATCTACAGCAGGCGGTGCTGGACCAAGGCCAGGAAGATCGTGAAGGACCTCAGCCATCCCAACAACAGACTGTTCTCTCTGTTGAGGTCAGGAAAGCGATTCCGCTCCCTGAAGACCAACACAGAGAGACTGAGGAGGAGCTTCTTCCTGCAGGCGATACGGTCTCTCAATCACACCACCACACAGTACTGACCCACACATATGGTTCTTACACACACACTGGACTTTCTGGACTTTGGTTTTGCACAACACTGGTCACTATATTCTTCATTTCCGGTTAATACTTGCACAGCTGCTGTTATTGTGTATATATTTATTTATATTTAGATTTCTTCATACATTCTTATATAGTTCTATATTGTGTATTGTGTATTTTGTTGTACAGTTATTTTATTTTCAACTTTAATTTATATATTTATCTTTATCTTATTCTTCCCAGTTAAATTTACCCTTCATTCTAATTTGTGTTGTACAGTTATTTCATTTTTAACCTTAATTTATATTTTATTCCTTCCTAGTTAAATTTACCCTTTTTAATTTTTCATATTTATTTCCTATCTTATTCATAGCCTTTTCCTTTTTTGTTCTCTTTAGGTCACGAGCAGTTGTCCAAGCATTTCACTACATATCGTACTGTGTATGACTGTGTACGTGACAAATAAAATTTGAATTTGAATTTGAAAACAAAAAAGTGCTGCTGTGTGGGTTTTCTCTGGGTACTTCAACTTGCTCTAACAGGCTAAACAGTGATTATAAATTGGACGTAGGTGTGAATGTGAGTGAGTAGATGTTTGTTGTGCTGGACTGTTGATTTCTCTAGGTTGTACAACACCTCTCATATCAGAGCACAGCTTCTCTTTAGAAGAAAAGCAATCCATATTTTTAATTCTTGAACTTGAAGCTTTGGCATTTACTCAGACGATGTGATAAGTGAACCCGAGTACAGACTCATAGGCAGAGCTAACTAAAAAGAAACCTTTTATTGAATATTCCAGCCAAGGTACAAAATCCAAAAAGTGGATAGGAGAAGACAAACTCAATCATAACAGACAGTGAGTTCACAGGGAGCCAACCAGAGGCTTATGCTATGAAGCGAGTTCAACATATCCAGGGTATTGTTCTGTTATCTGGATTCACTTACCCCTAACACTGGCAGGGATAAGCAGTCATACAGCTGGTTATCAACTCACTAAATTAATCCAGAGTTTCACCTGCACATTCACATGAAAGGTTCTGTGATCACAGGATCTGACTAACGAAAAAGAGACATTTTAGGACTCAAATAAGTCTTTTTCTGTCCAAAATTATCTCTAACTCTCTAACTAACTCTAATCAGAGACATTATATGATGATGGTAAAATGATGATTAAGTCATTCTTCCAAGAATGGTGAGGCTGTTTCCTGGAGAACTGACTGGTAAGTAAAGTACTGGTAATTTCATACCTGCTGATCTCTAATCTGGAATGTAAACTGCTCCAGAACAAACTAGGTTCAAAACACAAGTTAAGATATACTCCAGCAGTGAGCCACCATTGTAGTAGAAAACCCAGAATAAACCCTGAAGTTACTTGGATAAGATGACATCCTGCTTCATAGGGAAGGGCAACACAGACTGAGACCACCACGCCCTCACTGACATCATACAAAGCTGAGAGCAGAAAAAAAACAAAACAGGAACACGGCATTTTTAAGGTCTGAGCTAAAAATGTAGTGGTTCATGTTTAGTGAGTGTATTAACTGCTAGCTAGCTAGCTAGGCAGATACATAGATTGATAGATAGGTAAGGAAAAGCAAAATAGTCCAGGTTATTGTTAGGGTGAAAGGTGAGGTACAGTGTGTGAAATAAACCTATGACAGCTGGGATAGACAGATTTATAACAGAACAGTATTTAAGAATGTTATTAATTTGCCATTTCTTTGCAGCACAACCTCATCAGAAAAACAATAAGGGGATTAAAATAGTTATTTTAATCATGCTTTTGTGTGTGTAAAATGTCTAACCTTTCTTAAAAGACAGTAGTGGTGACAGCACCACCCCTTCAGTACGCTATACTTAGGTTCTGCAGTTAATGATACAGAATATATCTTCCACTTAAATATCAAATTGTCCTTGCAAGCATGAATAAAGTGAAAGCGCTCACTTTATGTTGATCTTTCTGATTTGCAGAATAGGCTTTTAGGGTGCCGTTATCTCACTGTAACATTTGAAGGTTTCATTAAAACATAAAGAGCTTTGATAAATGTATTAGTGCAGATGCTTTTTGTTCTTTTTTTATAGGTATGTATTGTTAAGGCTTCGTTCTTTCTTATGATTCAAAGACTAATGTGTTTTTCATTGGCTTTTCTGGGTTTTTGTTATTCTTCTGAAGAACACTTTTCTGTCTCTGTTCAGTAATGCTCAGATAATCACCCACTGTGATTTTGTGTTTATTCCAAACAAAACAGAACACCATCAGAGGATTTTTGATCAGAAAATGTGAAACAGTAAATGGAAAAGCTGTAATGTATATATCTCTAAATACTATTAGATTTTCAGAGAAACAAAACTAATATGATCTTCACAAAAATATGTCACCAATGGCTGCGTTAGGTCTACAATAAACATGGAAATGCCAAGATAAGAAATTTTGGACAGACTTATACTACTTATCAGAATTAAAGTTCTCAAAGCTACATTGGTCTAAAGTGGAAAAACATATATTCTACAATAAGGGCAACTTTTAAAAACCAAGACAGTGCCCACAAAATTATTCAATTCAATTCAATTTTATTTATAAAGTGCCAAATCACAACAACAGTTGTCTCAAGGTACTTTATATGGTACAGTACATCCTACAATGATAGATAGAAAAACCCAACAATCATATGACCCCCTTTGGCAACAGTGGGAAGGAAAAACTCCCTTTTAACAGGAAGAGGTTTACCCCACACCGATTAGACCAACCTCCAGGTTTCTGGAGGTTGGAAGAAGTCACTGTGAAATCATGCAGTCACACAGGGGTCACCAACCGAGAGACTGGTTGGTGACCCCCTGGCAACCGCTCATCACAGTGGGGAAAAATGTTAGCAAGTAGATTCTGAAAGTTGCTGAAAGTCACTAGCAACTACTCTTTGAAAACAAGTGAA
This sequence comes from Rhamphochromis longiceps, assembly GCF_057381845.1. Taxonomy (NCBI): domain Eukaryota; kingdom Metazoa; phylum Chordata; class Actinopteri; order Cichliformes; family Cichlidae; genus Rhamphochromis; species Rhamphochromis longiceps. The sequence continues at coordinate 37,453,717 of NC_140578.1, forward strand.
AATGAAGCAAATCACTGTATTTTTCTCCATTCAGGTTTTAGCCTGTTGCGTTGGATATGCATCAAGATCACCAGCACAGCCCCAAACCATGGCAGAGCCTCCATAGCACCTCTCATCTGAACTCCTCTTCGCATATTTACAGTGATTTGTACCACAAATTTGGAGTCATCGCTCCATCACACTTGTTGCCAGTGATTTCCAGTCCAGTTCTTGTTTAGTTTGGCATACCTCAGTCTTCTTGGCTTCCTGACAGCAACCCTTCCACTGAGACCATTTTTGATGAGTTTTTAGTGAACAGTAGATGAATCGACTGAAGGGCTAAATGCATCTCTCAGGACCTATATCAGTCCTTTGTTGGATTTTTCCTGTTTCTTAAGGACATGACTTTTAGATGCTGTTCATTTGCTGTATGTAGGTTTTTTTTTATGCCTGACACTTTTTCTTTTGTCCTCCATTTGTCATCTTTTAAGGTTACACTGCACACCATGCCAAATTTTGGTCTAATAGCACTTTTAGAGCCACCTTTTTCATGCAAAAATGCATTTTTATGCCTGTCAGACTGTGTTATCTTTGGCATTTTTTGTAGATTCACCTAAAATTATGCCTTTGAGACAAAGTGCTTAAAGACATTTAAAATTGGTTCATTGCTGATTTGCCTATTATTGTAGACAGAACACTGGTTCATCCCTTGAGTTAGGTACCTTTTTTATGTTTGAATGATTCATGTTGTAAGTTATTGTGAATAATTTGTCCAAAAAAAAACCCAATCTGAAAGCACTGTCAGTATCCAAAAACAAAAATGTCACCTTTATTTATTTATTTTTACATTTTGTTTTATTTCTTTTGAGGTTGACTTTGAACTAAATTTAATTTTTGGACCTGAATAGTATTTATTATTCAGAATAATATATGTAGTCATGTGACTGATTAATATGCATCTATTTTTCTTTTCTGCAATACATTTGGGAATGGAATAGAAAAAAATCAAAATAAAAAAACAAGAATTGAGTGCATGAGCTTGAAGTTAATGTCATTAAAGATGTTTGCTGTACAATCATTCCACTCTGGAGAAAGAACAGTTCAAAGAAATCATTAAAAGCCCCAAATCACCACGACATTCATGCCCACCATGAGTTCATGTAAACCTCTGACCACAACTGTTTATAGTATTCTTCAGTTTCCTTATTTTTCCAGTTTTCCCAAGCCTCCCAGCATTCCTCATCTATCAATATTTTTTTTCCATCTTCTTCTTTGCTACTTTTGATCTCTTTTACATACTTTGGCCTACTGCTCTCTGGCCATATGGTCACCTGCACACCAACTGAGCCAGACCTTGTATCAAAATGTGTCTCCTAATACGATGATCCACAGTGCAACAACTTTCATCCAATCAGTGTCAAACTAAGACTCAGTTTTCATCTACTCTCTGGTTATTTTTAGAAACAAAACTAGTTGGCTGCATGGCCACAACCAGCTATGAGGTCACTGAGGTTTGGACTAAATCAAGACTATGAGTCTTTTATAGTGTGATGCTTCAGATAGCTTCTTTCCCAGAGCTACCACCGTAGTAAATAAGCACAAAAACAATTGAACCTATTCCATACCATCACTGTCATTATATTATGCTGCTATTCATACAGTCATTATATTAATGCTGCTATCCTGTATATATTGTACATACTATTGTTTGAGTACTTACGATTGTTTTTTTGTACTTTTTATATTTTACATTTATATTTATTATTGAAACTTGCACCAAGGGAGTGGCACTCCAATTTCGTTGTACTCTGTACAATGACAATAAAGGCTATTCTATTCTATTCTATTCTACTATGAAACGATTCTACGTAAATTCTACTAGTTTATGGCTTACCCTACAGTGACTCTGACTGGGTTGTGTTCAGAGGGTTAGGTTTACCCATGACTCATGAGGAATGATAGCTGGTTAGTTTAGGCAACAGGAGTGAATCACAGGCACAGTAGGGCCAGTGCCATTGAGTAAGTAACTTTTCCCTTGTGCTATTTAAATTTCAAGTGAAGGAATAGTTTTGTATTTTGTTTTATTTCCATTGTGTTGTAGACACAAACCTCATCTCCCAGATTTCTATATACAAAGCTGCTCCAGCAACAAAAGGGAAGCTGTACAAAAAAAAAAGTCTAAGTTTTCACAATGAATTGCAACTCTACGACTTAGTCTCTTCAAGAGGTGTAGAAGGGCACTCATTTCTAAACCGTGCGCATAGCCAAGATCTGGGTGCCGTACACACATTTAAAAGGTCTGAAAGTGAAAGAGATTTTCAAAATAAATGATGTAGCCATTAAATCAAATATTATCATAGCACATACGTAAATCTTAATTTTTGAAGTTCTGGTTTACTATCATCATGGTTAGCAGTTATTGTTTAGTAAGCAATGGATTTTGCATCGATGAGTCACAAAACATTCTGTTCTGTTGTCATCTACTATCTAAGCACTGTCATTTCCTTGTTGACATTAAACCCTACTATCCTCAGCTGAAATTATTGGTTTAGGATTTCCCAAACTGCATTAAAGCTACATGACAGACCACTGCCCTTCTACTTTATAATCTGCAAAATGTAGTTATCATTTATAGCAAAGGTTTGTTTTCAGTGCATTTGTCAGCTTCATGTAATCAAGACTATTCAGTCCCTTTAATTAACAGAAATACTCATAGAATCCACCAAATGCTGTAAGCATAAACTTTTTGAAAACTCCAGTATTTTATTTAAACATCAGCTTGATCATTTGAGTATCGTGCTGGTACTGGACTACGATATGGTGTCCGTGATATCTTTAAATACTCTATGCACAAAACAGAACATCAAGACTTGAAGTTGAAGCACCTGATTTCCTTGGCTGATTTAAAATTTGAATTGATTAAAAATGTGTCTTCAAAGGCTTGATCTGAGTGAAGTGCTGCTCTTTAAAGCAGCATGAACACTGTTACTCATAGTTATAAACTAAAAATTATCATCAAAGACTGCAGCTGCCCTTGGCTTCACAGCAAATTTCAGCTCATTGTCAGCTTCACTGCTATCATGATTTCATTTGTAGCTGCAGCAGCCTGCTGTTTTCAGAGACAAAGCTTGTCAGAGCACCGACTGTATATAAAAGATGGCAAAGCTGCCTTGATGTCACCTATTGATTGGTTAGGCTTAAATGTTAAACTTCATCTTGCAGCTTTGAAACCAGATATCACAAGTAATGGGGGGCTAGAGACCAGTCAGTGGCGCCTTGGCACCCACCAGCGGTTTGGGAACTAGCATGAAAATGGTTGCAAAAATGTATGCAGAAAAACGTCTTGTGATTGTTTTGTTTAGTAGTAGGTAGCATGTAGTTTGCATGGAAGAAGCCAATGTGTTTGCAAATACTGACTCACTAGTAGGCAAGTGGCAGTAAACTAGAAAAAAAATGTTGACCTCGAAAGTGCAATTTTTACTTGATGACTTGATATTTTCAGTCCCTGTCACACTTCTCACAGTTTCACTAATGCTCAGAGAAAAGTGGCAAAACTACAAGCAAACACAATAATATGCTAGGGAACAAAGCTCTGTGGTTGCTAGGAGGGTCACTTACCATGACTGGGGCTTTAGTAATTGATACACAACCACTGACGTCAACCTCCAGCAACGACTTCCCAACTGGTCAAGGAAAAATAATAATTCCCTCGCAACTGGTGGTTGCCAGATGTTTACTGATTGATCTTTAGACCAAAATGACTTAGGCTCAAAATGTGGATCTGACAGAGAAACAGAGGAGGACTACAGGCTGACTGGATTGCAACTAATCAGTTACAGGGAACGTCTGCCCTAAAAGCGCACCTTGCTTATGCAACCATAATTTACAAAGTGAACCTCATGTTGTCTTCAAAAAGATCTGAAACTAGTTATTTAGACCATGAACTCATCAGGAAAGTATTTAGAAAGTCATGAGCAAGTTTCTTTTTGCAAGTAGAATGCAATGCAATGTGTGCACAAAAAGAAAAAAAAAGAAGATCATAGATTAAAAAGAAAACGGTCAAACATAGTTCACAGGTTTTTTTTGGCTTCAGTTTAGTTTCATTTAGTTTCTAGAATGTAATTCCTAGTTTTAGTTTCTCTTTTATTGTTTGAAAGTGTTTTGGTTTGGTATATTACCTTTCCAAGGAGGTTGTGGTTTTGGTAACGTTTGGATGTGTGTCATTCTTTCTGTCTGTAAACACGGTAGCTTGAAAGGTTTTGTATGAATGATGATAACTGATAACATTGTGGACATGTAGAGTGAAGTTATGTAAGTGATCCAATAAAATTTGGCTTGTTACATCTTGCAGGAGCTCTCCTCTCTTCAGGAACTCACTCTGCAGGAGGGGGAGATATAGGAGAGGTGGAGGAAGATCTCAGCCTGGGCATCTATTGTCTTGTGTAGTCTGGAAGATGAGTGGATGACGGGGTGGGTGCAGTTTTCTCTGTGGTGGGGTCGGGTGGACTGTCCCGGGCTCTGTGGGGCCGGGAGGCGCTGCTGCACTAGGCCCTGGTCCAGACGGGCCTGGGCCCCCTTTCCCTGGTGGGTTGCAGAGTATGGGGGTGCCTACTGGGGTCAGCGGGGGAGCTGGCCCCAGGGAGGGGTCACTTGCCCCTCCCTTCCTTCCCTCACCATCTCCAGCTGCCTCCCTCTTCCCGCTCCACCACAATCACCCACACATGCAGGGCCTTGGGGTAAAGGTGTGTCACCAGGGTGCAGAGGAGGCATCCCCGCCTCTGTTCCCTTCTGGCTGCCTGTGCCTCAATTTTATCCCACAACTTAGACATTCACATTACTCACACTCTCATTACACATACATATAGGATCTTGGGGGTGGGCACTCTACATGGAATCCAAAAGACCATCAGGGTGTACACCTCACCCCTGGCGTCGTTGCCCACCTCTCAATTTTAAATACACGTAGACATTGAGGGCTAGCAGGAGGGACCATGCGCTTACCTGCTGCTCTCTGGCAGGTAGCTCCATGCCCTCCTGGGTTTTAAATGCACCTTAGAACACACATCAACACTACAATGAGCGGGTGGAGGGAGGTTTGGAGTCTTCACACACCCCCGTTCTCTGCGGCCTGCTGGAGCGGGGGGCTGGGAGGAGGAGTTGGCCATCCGATTGGGGTCTGGAATGTGGGGCCTCCCTGCTGCTGCCGAGCCAGGACAGTCTGCTTCTCTCCACCCCAGGGAAAAGGGTAACACTACCTGGGTCTGGGTGCAGTTTCCCCCTCCAGATGCAAGGGTACCTATACCTGGGGTATAGAGTACGCTTGGGGAGTGTGATTGTGTGTACAGTGTCTCTTTATGTCTGTCTCCACGTTGGGTGAGTGTTGAGTAATTGCATATGAGAGCATGAGGGTGGGAATGGATGTATCTGTGTGTGCCTGTATGTCTGTGTCTATATGTCAGGTCGGGTATCAGACGCCACCTCTCTAGGGACATCTCAGGCCCTCCATGGTATGGAGGCCTATCTCCCCCCACCACTTCCCCTGCCAGTGGCAGACGCCTGCAGATATCGGTGCGTTGGTGGTTCTTTGTGTCTGGGGATGGGCGTCCGTGTATCCACCGGCTCACTCCTTGGTGGCTGCTTGTCGGGGCCTGGAGCCTGGGGCTCGCTTGGGCCACTTCGGGGGTCGGGTGCCCTCGGCCTCTCGGCCTGGGGCTCAGTCACTCAGGCACAGCTGGCTGCCAGCGGAGCTCACGGGCACGTCACTGCAACCCCCCCTGGCTTCTGCTCCGCGGCTGCTGAGTGACCCCTCATCTGGGGCTCTCCTCAGCTCTTTCTGGGACAGTGGCGCGGCTGCCCCTCTGTTGGTCTTCCTTGGTCTCTTGTGTTCTGGGGGCCTCTGGATGTCTGAAGTCTTGATCTCCTTCATACCTGCTTCATGCCCTGGAGGACTGCGCTGTGGCTCCCCACACCCTCTAGCACAGACCTTCCCAAAGTGTGGGGCCCGCCCCCTGGGGGGGCGTAGAGCCATTGCAGGGGGGGCGCGGGATGAAAAGGGAAAAAAACAAAACAACGCTTGGACACTGCTAGCACGGGGCGCCCACAGAAACGCAAAGCAGGAGATGAAGCATCGCTGAATATGTTTCCAAACCAACTTCATTCTAAGCCAAAGACTAAAAAATATGGTGAAGCATATCTTCCCTTTGCTTTCACCTGCACAAGTGCCGAGGTAGGTCTCCCCTGTAGAATTGGTTTTCCCTGCGTTGGGAGCAGCGCTGGGCTGTTCAAATCACAGACAAACAATATCCCACAGTTGTTTATGTTTTTAAACCCATTTTGCACAGAGAGGCATTTTTTGAAAAATGCATTGATAGCAATGTTGAATATTATTACACATGAAAAAATAAACAACTACAGTAAAATAATCACACCGTGACACCTCTGCCTTTCTAAATGGAGGGACAGTAACTGCGTGTGTATATGTAAGCATATAAAACCTGAAGATAGTCAGACTAACAGTAACAGTAAAGGGAGTGCAGAATTATTAGGCAAATGAGTATTTTGTCCACATCATCCTCTTCATGCATGTTGTCTTACTCCAAGCTGTATAGGCTCGAAAGCCTACTACCAATTAAGCATATTAGGTGATGTGCATCTCTGTAATGAGAAGGGGTGTGGTCTAATGACATCAACACCCTATATCAGGTGTGCATAATTATTAGGCAACGTCCTTTCCTTTGGCAAAATGGGTCAAAAGAAGGACTTGACAGGCTCAGAAAAGTCAAAAACAGTGAGATATCTTGCAGAGGGATGCAGCAGTCTCAAAATTGCAAAGCTTCTGAAGCGTGATCATCGAACAATCAAGCGTTTCATTCAAAATAGTCAACAGGGTCGCAAGAAGCGTGTGGAAAAACCAAGGCGCAAAATAACTGCCCATGAACTGAGAAAAGTCAAGTGTGCAGCTGCCAAGATGCCACTTGCCACCAGTTTGGCCATATTTCAGAGCTGCAACATCACTGGAGTGCCCAAAAGCACAAGGTATGCAATACTCAGAGACATGGCCAAGGTAAGAAAGGCTGAAAGACGACCACCACTGAACAAGACACACAAGCTGAAACGTCAAGACTGGGCCAAGAAATATCTCAAGACTGGTTTTTCTAAGGTTTTATGGACTGATGAAATGAGAGTGAGTCTTGATGGGCCAGATGGATGGGCCCGTGGCTGGATTGGTAAAGGGCAGAGAGCTCCAGTCCGACTCAGACGCCAGCAAGGTGGAGGTGGAGTACTGGTTTGGGCTGGTATCATCAAAGATGAGCTTGTGGGGCCTTTTCGGGTTGAAGGTGGAGTCAAGCTCAACTCCCAGTCCTACTGCCAGTTTCTGGAAGACACCTTCTTCAAGCAGTGGTACAGGAAGAAGTCTGCATCCTTCAAGAAAAACATGATTTTCATGAAAGACAATGCTCCATCACACGCGTCCAAGTACTCCACAGCGTGGCTGGCAAGAAAGGGTATAAAAGAAGAAAAACTAATGACATGGCCACCTTGTTCACCTGATCTGAACCCCATTGAGAACCTGTGGTCCATCATCAAATGTGAGATTTACAAGGAGGGAAAACAGTACACCTCTCTGAACAGTGTCTGGGAGGCTGTGGTTGCTGCTGCACACAATGTTGATGGTGAACAGATCAATACACTGACAGAATCCATGGATGGCAGGCTTTTGAGTGTCCTTGCAAAGAAAGGTGGCTATATTGGTCGCTGATTTGTTTTTGTTTTGTTTTTGAATGTCAGAAATGTATATTTGTGAATGTGGAGATGTTATATTGGTTTCACTGGTAAAAATAAATAATTGAAATGGGTATATATTTGTTTTTTGTTAAGTTGCCTAATAATTATGCACAGTAATAGTCACCTGCACACACAGATATCCCCCTAAAATAGCTAAAACTAAAAACAAACTAAAAACTACTTCCAAAAACATTCAGCTTTGATATTAATGAGTTTTTTGGGTTCATTGAGAACATGGTTGTTGTTCAATAATAAAATATTCCTCAAAAATACAACTTGCCTAATAATTCTGCACTCCCTGTATTTTGTCTCTATCTGCCATTCTGCAATTCATCCCATGTAAACAATAGCGTGGCGCACAGCATAACGTGAAAAAAGGCACATACTTTTGATGTTGTGATGAACTCTGTATTCCTCGTCCACACGTAAAAGCAAAAACAGGAGTTTCAAAAAATGTCCGTTTTCGGTGATTCGAAAAGTCATTTACGTGTGGACGAAACAGCTGCGTGTTCAAAAATACCTGTGTAGGTGCGGACGTAGCCTAAAAGAGTTAGTAGTTTATTTTATTACTACCTGTCATTTATTGCAGATTACTTGTATTTGCTTAATTGTTTACTAAATGTTTGAGGTGTGAAATAAACCGCAATGGAGCAAAATATGACTGTGTGTGGTTGGATGATGTGTTTGTGTTTGCGTGCGCGCGTGTGCGTGTGCGTGCGAGAAAGGGGGGACGCGAACATTTTTCTTGCAAAACAGGAGGGGGGCCTAGCAAAAACATTTTGGGAACCACTGCTCTAGCAGATCATTACATGAAGGAACCTTTTAAAAACAAGCACGCTCACAGGTGTACACACGGGTGCTCACACACACAAACTACACCCTTTTTGGCTCCTACCTCAAAGCACACTGTGCGCTGTCGATCTTACATGCTGCACAATAATGTTTAATATTTAGTATTTACTGTTACATTCCCATAGATCATCGAGATGTTGTTTATTATGTTGCCTTTTTTTTCTTTCTTCTGCTTGTTTTCTCTTTTTTCTTTCTCAACAGGTGATCCAGGTGATTGATTAAAAAAAGAAAAAAAATTTGGCTTGCATTCATCAAGTTCTTCAAGGTCAACTTAATGATTTATTGGTCGAAAATTGAGTGAAAAGCCTGATAACTTGGAAACTATGATTCTTTCAAGTGTGGTGCGTATTTGTCAACACAAAGAAAGTGCTATATAACGATTTAAAATATCATGTCACATGTGACCTCTGACCTCTCCTTCAAGGTCAAATAAGGGCACATTTTTGTGATCTGTGACAGTACGCTTAAACTCCTACTACCTTTTGTTGTATTGGCAACATTTACGAATGATGCTGGTACATGGGGATTGTAACTATACCATTATAATTTATATTCAAATTTTATGTCATATCTGCCTTTTAAGGCGACCCCAAAGATATATCTTTAAAGAAAGCATTGTGACGATAACAAAAATGAATCCACGGGAATAAAAATAACAATAACAAATAATTTAACTCAAAATTATGTAAAGTGTGTTAAAATGGGTTTCACAAAAGGGCTTTCCTGTAGTTTTTTTCCCCTTCGTGTTAGTTAGTTTTGTCAAATCTTCCCTTTAAAAAAAGAAATGCAAGAATGTTTTTCTACAACCACTTTAGTTTTAATTAACAGCAAACTAGAAGTGACCTTGGGAAGTATAAATAAGCAAATGCTTGCCAACAGGTTTGCCTTATCAACCTTAAAGGTTAATTAGGCTCTTTATCCCGCTCTGTTGTGCTAACATTTTTATTCAGCGCTGGTTTGATACCCTTACTTATCCTTCTTCTATTTTATCCACAAAGACATTGTTGGCTTTAATGAAAGATTCCTGACGGCCTAATTGCCGCTGTTGAAGCTAATTATGCAAATTTAAACATGCTGTCAACTTCCTAACATTTTACCGGTGCCACTCTTGTCAGCTCGTGATGGTGCCATCAGTTAGTTAAGCGGGCGTCTCTGATGTACACTGTCTGAATCCGCCCATAATGAATCTGTGTGGTCACGATTCGCGGAGACTGGATTGAGAGACTTTCTTGCGCCATACTTTCTTTTTTACTTTTAAGCGTGTGGGTGTTCATGCTAGTTTCATAGCCTTGAGATTAATTACATCAGCTTTCTATTGTGCTGGTAAATAATGCACCATGCTTCTCTTTGAGACAAGAGGGATAACACAGGGGGGAACTTTATAGCAAAAACTCAGACAAAATGTTTTCTTGTTCATTTTTTTTAACTGCTTAAAGGGAATTCATTTATTCATGGATTTCACTTGTGCAGTTTAACATTTTATTTTCTGTGCAGCTTCTTCTTTTTTTTTTAATGTTTGTATCAACATTCACCTTCCCGGGGCCAAGGATTCTGGTTTGCGGCCGATGTGGATAGCTGAGTTCATTTTTGTGTTGCTCTTTCAGGACACATCACAGGACAGCGAGCCAAATAGTGTTTTAGTTCAGGCTGTACATCAATGTGCCATCACATACTCCAATTCTGGTCCTCTGCCCTCGAGCTCTTAGAATTAAATATTACTCTATGCACTGCGCAGGCTCATGGAAAAGTAAGTTAGGATTCTAACGGTGTCCCCTTTTTTTTTACTGTGATAGCTTGACCTTGTGGGGTCTTGCGAAGCATAGATGGGAGCTGTAAAATAAACATCTAAAAAAGTAAGAACCTCTGCCATAAATACCAGGCTTTAATCTGTCTGAATCCCATCGCAATGGCAAACAAAAAGCACCACCATTTTTTCCCCCCTCGCTCATGGAGAAACTCAACCCTCTTAAGCTCATTCAAATTTCATCCCTCTCAAGTTTTGCCTTGAGTCTCGTTTTCACTGTCCAGGGATTGAGAGCTGCCATCTGTCTGGGTCATCCACGCTCGCCTGCAAACTTTTGACTCAGGAGGCTTTTTTTTCTTTTTTTGATCACACACACACACACACACACACACACACACACACACACACACACACACACACACACACACACACACAGTCTCTTGGCTTATTGATATTCAAATAACCCTCACAGGGGATTTTCAAAGCACTGCTAAAAGATGCATTAGCTGAAGAGAAAATGGGATTCTTTTTCTCAATTTTACAACCTAGTATCTCAATCTGGAAGGGTTTTAGATCAGGACAACGCTTATGATTAGGTTTTCCATTACCATTTAGGAAAGAATAGTATAAGTAGTAATGGCAGCCCAAAGGATTTTTTTCTTCTTCTTAAATCTGTGTACCCAAAAAAGGTTCAAAAGAAACAAAGCAAAACACATGTATGTTATACTAGAAATTGAGTTTTGCACTTTTTTGATAAATAGTTCCAGCTGGATGGTGGAAATTGAGTGCTTTACTGGAGGAACATTATTAAATACTGGAAAAGCAATTTGAAACTTTGGTAAGGCTGTATAGGTTGTCTCTTGGCACTCTGCTTGCTCTCACAGGTTAAATAATAATTATAAATTGGCCATCGGTGTAAATGTGAGGGTAATTACGTGTTTGTTGCCTCTGTTGATCTGATGATGTTGGGTGTACAGTGCCTCTAGCCTAATGTCAACAGGGATACACTTCAGCCCTTCTGCAAAAGGGAAAATGTTATATTTTAAATTCTTGGACTCTACTAAAGTAAATATGCATGATTCACAGTTCAAAATAATCCCTGTTTTATCTGCACTGGGCCTTGGTCCAGCCCCTCAGTTCAACTGTGTGAAACTGTCTGAAACAAGCTGTTTTAGCTCCCTTCCCTCTCTATTCTGCGCCACAAAAACACATTTAATTCATAGACAATATAAAAATGGACATTGCTAGCTAGTTTGTAAAGTCCCATTTTGAAACCTGGAGATGAGCACTTTAGACCTTGGATCCAAAAACTCAGATGTGATGAGGAAGGGCAGGTCTGATTGGGAAACTGCATGCTCACTGGCTAATAACTTATGACTTACAACGTTTTAGCCAGTGAGTATGCCTTTAATTGGACGGCGTCAACGCGTTAATGAGCTAGGTGGACGACGTGCAGCCCGACGCACGGGGCAATCCGCGGTAACTCATTAACAGAGATTCGCTCGTTAAGTCATTTTAACGAGATTAATGTTGACAGCACTACTTTTAATATCATTTTGAAACATGGTATAACCAAGAATTACAAAAATAACTTATTTCTTTTATTCAGTATGTTTAAACGTGAGTGATTGAGCCCTGAACTCAGCAGGAAAGTGTTTACAGAGGTCAAAACAGAAAGACATTTTCTCATAGACTTCTATAGGACTGGAAGTCTATTTGCAACCACAGCTAAAAGGACGATTAAGGTCACTGAAATAAAAAAAAAGAAAGCTTTCTAATGTTTTTATTTAACACTGGTATCCACAACAGCACATTATTAATATTTGTCTCTCTTCCACAGTGTGTCCTTTGTCCTATCTCCCTCCTCTCTCCCCAACCAGTCGTGGCAGCTAAGCTTGGTTCTGCTGGAGGTTTCTTTCTCTTAACTCATTCACTGCCAGCCATTGGCAGTGAATGAGTTAAACCCATTGACCCATTCACTGCCATTGACGGCTATAGACGTCAATGGCAGTGAATGAGTTAAAAGGGAGTTTTTTCCTTCCCACTGTCACCAAGTGCTTTCTCATAGCGGAAGTGGTTTCAAAAAGGTATATGATGCATACGACAATTAGTACACACAGGAAAACGTTAAACTGTCAAAAGTCAATGTAGTGTCCGCTGCCTGCCTATCAACCCCTGTGTAAGGGGGATTTTGTTTTTATCTCTGTATTTTATTTTTTTTATTGCTAATAATACAATTTGAAGCTGAGAACAACTTGATTACCAAAAAATAAATCAGTTCCTGAGAACTTACACTTTCAAAATACCAGTGGCAACACCGGCAGCCTTGGCAGTGACAGAGTGGTTGTTATTAGAGTTCAAAAGGACAAACAGTCAAACTTCTCTTTATTGAGTCAGATGGAAAAAAGAAGCTGCAGAGGGCTTGTCATCCATTGCCATGACGGCAAGTAGAGATTCAGGTTGAGATATTAAAAGGATTTGCTAGGCTTTTTTATTTAGCTCTGATTTACATCTTTGCGGTTCTCTATCTGTGAACATGATCTTGGCAAGGTGAGGAGTATAACATCCTTTTAACGGGAAAAGCTGGATCAGGCTCAGGGAGGGGCACCAACTGGTCTGTGGCAACCAGTTGGGACATGAGGGAAAAGCGTAGAGAGAAAAGCAGAAACTACAAACAACATAGGAGAGACGTAGACAGATAGCCGGCGACTGGTAATAACATATCAGGAAAAAGCAGCTCCGCAACCAGAGTTACCTGCAGAAAGGAACAGGGAGAGAGGAAATACAGGCTTATGTCACGTAATGGTGATATATAAGTGCACAGAGAGTGAAAGAGGAGAGTAGCGGCGAGGTGCCCAGTGCCCTTGGCAACATGACTGGGGATGGTTAAAGGTCAAGATATGAAAAGAAAGTTTTAAGTACATTCTTAGAAATACATAGAGTGGCTCCTAAACCTACACTAGGAGCTGGTTCTACACTCAAAAAAATCTGTTGTTGGATGAACACAATTTAATCATGGCACCCTTTTTGCACACAATTTAATTAACTGAGGGGCATTTAGCATTTGGTGGTTTAATGTAATCAGATTACGTTGGATCAACATAGTATACTTACATTGATTTGAAGTGATTTATTTAAGTATGTAGAGTGAAATTTGTTTTAATTCATTCTACACAAGTTAAAAAGTTTAGGAAAACAATTAAATCTTGTTGTTTGAACAACTATATTGTTAATCAAGGCAATTACTGCAAGTCTTGCTTAAAACATGCTAGCAAGCAAAATGGACACAATAATACATTGAACTTAACAGGTGGCAGTGGTCTTAAACTTTACAGGCCCTTGACACATGAACACAACATAGTAACAGTGCAGCTAAAAACAACAATGAACATTTCTTTGCCGTTTCAATGCAGTTTCTGTAAAATGTTAACTTTGTTCTACAAAGGAGAAAAAAAAAGAGAAAAGAGGGGGGCACTAAAGCACTCCAGTGATATCTCCATTCAACACATGACAGCATTATGGTATGTGTGAATTAGTACCTATACTACAAACTCAAAATTAAATGAAAAATAATTAACAGAACAGTACTTCTGTCAGTACTTCTGATCCATTTTGATCCAAGGACAAACAAAAATCATCTGCAGTGCTGTATAAAAGGTGAATTGCCCAACAGAGAGAATCCAAAAACTTAAAAAAAATATTTTTTAAATGAAAGAAAAACATATAAACAACTCAAATATTAACATTATATATTGGAAATCACCATTGCACCAATGAACCATTCATGACCTATCAGTCATTTTCAAGTGCTCTCACCCCATAAGCTTGTTTTTCCAGAAACTGTGCCTTTGAAGAGAGCTTTTGTCCATCAAGATATAAAAGTATCTTCTGGAGGACTTCAAAGGTGCATTTAAGTTCTGGTGGGTAGCTCAGGTTCAAACAGTATGTGAGTCCAAACAACAGAGCACATGCTTGTGCAATGTTACCCAAATCAGTGTTAGCGTCCACACCCTCAATCAGGACACCAACGTCCTCTTCAGGTTCAGCACCCTCCTTCTGGATGACGTACACCCCCATCACAGTTTGCTCCATGCAGCTTTTTGCCTCACTGTCCGTATCCTACATGAAAAAATATAAGACAACAAAGTAAAATTTAAGAGAGTGTTTAAACAACTGTTTCTATGCTGTTCATAAAATCCAAGTAGTCAAAGTAATAAACAGAAAATTACACCACTAAAGTAGTTGTTAGTAATTACTCCAATACATAAATTATAAAATACACCTCTCATGTCAAAAGAGGTGGCATAAAACTGAACAGGATGGAGGTGGACCCCTGCCTGGTGGTTTGGATCTCCGACTACCTCACCGACAGACCACAGTACTTCAGGCTGAAGGACATCACGTCTGACACAGTGGTCAGCAGCACAGGAGCACCACAGGGAACTGTGCTGTCCCCTCTTCTCTTCACCCTGTACACCTCTGACTTCTGCTACAACTCTGAATTATGCCATATTCAGAAGTTTGCAGATGACACGGCCATCATGGGGTGTATCTGGGATGATCAGGAAGAGGAGTACAGAAGTCTGGTGAGGAACTTTGTCGCATGGAGTCACACAAACCACCTGCAACTCAACACCTCAAAGACTAAGGAACTGGTTGTGGACTTCGGGAGGTCCAGAGAAGGTCCACTGCCAGTTCAGATAGAGGGGGAGGAGGTGGAGGTTGTCAACAAGTACAAGTACCTCGGGCTGTGGGTGGACAATAAACTGGACTGGTCATGCAACACAGAGCACCTGTATAAAAAAGCCCAAAGCCGACTGTACTTCCTCAGGAGGCTGAGGTCTTTTAACATCTGCAGGAAGCTCCTGAGGATGTTTTACCAGTCAGTGGTTGCTGGAGTACTTTTCTATGCTGTGGTGTGCTGGGGGAGCAGCACAGCAAAGAGGGACTCATCCAGGCTGGAGAAACTGATCAGGAGGGCTAGCTCTGTGGTCGGCATGAAGCTGGACACTCTGGTGACAGTGGCAGAGAAAAGGACATTAAAGAAACTGATGGACATTATGGACAATGCTGGGCATCCTCTGCACACGGCCATAAACAATCAGAAGAGTCTGTTCAGTGACAGGTTGCTTCTCCCCAAGACAAGAACTAACAGACTTAAAAACTCCTTTGTCCCACACGCCATCAGACTGTTTAACTCCTCTCTGGAGGGGAGAGGGAGGGGAAACAGGAGGACAAAGGAGGGGGGAACAACTAAGCTGTAGTGCCTCTGCACCTCACTGTACAATACCTTGTGCAATACTTTTTGTAAATAGTCAACAGTGCAATAGACTCAATACTTGAAATGTGCAATTCACTTGTATTTTTATTTTTTATTCCTATTTATTCTATTTATCCCCTTTGTATATTTTATTTATATTTGTCTCTGTATTTATATATGTGTGTGTGTGTGTATATATATATATATAACAGTTCTGTAACTGTAACTTCGGTCGTTGCTGTGCTTTTTTTGGAAGTCGAATTTCCCAGAGGAACCCACCCGAGGGATTAATAAAGTTCTATCTTATCTTATCTTATCTTATAATTGACCTCTCACCGGCCCCTCCCCCGAAAGGGCCATTGTCCAAATACACATTATAGCAACCGTTACTGTGTCTGACAAACATTAACCTCAAGCAAGATGGTGAAGCAGTGTGCCCACCGATACGGCGAGAGATTGTGTCTGGAGGAGTTGTGTTCTTTCCATTCACAAAGTCAAAAACAACGTGAATGGATTAAACAGTGTGGATGGCCCCACTCCCAGGTAAATGTACCGAACATTATGAAGCATGTCTGCTCGCACATTTGGGTACCCGTTGGTGCGCAGAGGAAACCATTTGTTTGTTGGACGTAGCAAGAGTAACTTAGGGGAACAGGACTCGGGAAAAGGCTAACTCAGCTGCTAAAATAAAACAGGTATAGAAGTGTTAGTACTAAACAGCTCAAAGTTCATAGACATTTCTATTTACAAATACTGATGACCATAGCAATGAAAAAACAACAGGACTTGTATTAATCCAAGTACAGATTCAAAAGCAATATTGTCTTGATGCATGTTAAATGCATTGTATGTTTGTGTATCTAGTTCAACTACGGGATGCATAAATTTCTTTCCTTCCAATACCAAATTCCAGAAATTCTTTATTGCAACGCTTAATGCTGTTTGGTATTCAAGACATCCTTTCCCCAATACCAGGTGTCTTGTTGCTAATCTCAAAATTTTAATTTTAACAATTTGCATTTGAGGCAACGTCACAATTTGTATGAGAATGTTACAGTCAACATGCTGTCACAGTGACTCACCAAGTCTCCTTTATTAACTTCTCATAGTCTTCGTTTAGGTAGATGCACAAAGACTTCAAGATGCATGCTCGTCTGGTATGGATGTTGTCATGCTGGAGAGGAGGAGGAGATAATATGAGCCAAAACCAGGCTGTTTTTCTTAAAGCTAGGGTAATCAGTTAAGTTGCATAATTATTCTTTAGGTTAGAACCTGGCATGTACCATTTGTTAAGCCGAAACAAAATTGACAACTTCATCTCCAAATAAAAGTTATTTTTGCTGCCTATGACATCGTCTACTCAATCCTAATACAAACCTTGGAGATGGCAAGCATGAGACCTCTTATTTTCTTTCCAGGTGTCCCTCCTTTGCTCAGAAAGATTTCCATTAAGCGTGGCGTGTACTGGTCAAGCTCATCAAAGAAAGTAGATAGCAGAGGCTTTGTGGTGATTCGCAAAAACTCCTTCTTTTCCTCTGACCTCGTGTTTATGCTCTTTTTCCCCATGCACTAGCGTTCAAGTCAATTCGAAGGATGCAGCCCCTGAATTTGGACACAGCTAATATTTAGCAACTCGTGCACGCTAGTTTAACTTGCCTTACTGCGAGAGGCCGAATGCTTAAAAAAAGGAGAGAGAAAGAAAGAAAGAAGAAATGCAAATGATAATAAAAAAAAGTGAAGAAAGACCATGTCTTGCAATAACCATCATTTAAAACCAAAGTGAATGCTAACATAGCTAGGTAAAAGTTCAATGAGACAACCATACTAGCTTTAGCTAACTTCATTTACTTTGAAAGTGAATTACAAACGTGTTAAATATTGAATTAAACATATCAATAACCGCTAAAAACACTATAAGACTAACTGCAAAAACGGGTAACAAAAAAAATGAAAAACAATGAAGTGGAAATGCTAATAATAATATAAATATAGCCGGAGCGGATTATAAATCAGGTATTAGACGGTACGGATTGGCACGGTCTAATACCCGATTTTCACTGTATTTGCTCCAATGACAACTTACACATTTGGAATTAAAAACATTGTTAAACAATTAACGGACGGAACAACTTCGTTTGACTAAGATATTTTCAGTTATTTATTTCTTACCTGTATTGTGGAAGATTCCGCAGAGGGAAACGGCAGTTCACTGAACACATTTAACTTTCTCCACATTCCCGCCTCTTCACTTCTGGGAAGTTTGAGCATGTGCACTAGGCATCGGTTTTAGAGTTGTTGATTTAAAATAATTACATTTAATTGAACTGAAGAATGCAAATCTAGTTCATTAAACCTTTTATTATTTTATGTTAAACCAATAACTGATAATGATTTAAAAACCTAAACTCAATATGCTCATGTTAAATAGACAAATGTCTGTTGAATTAATCAAACAACTGCCTTAGTTGACTTTTTTGAGTGTAGGCTCCATTGGGATAATAGAGTACAACAAAGTCTTTATGATACAAACAAATAAGATTATTTCTGTCTTTATACTGCAGGCTTTTTAACAACAGGCAGATCAGACTGGTTCTGTTTTAGCAAAGCACGAAGCCTCAGTCTATCTTAGAACTTTTGAACAAAGTTGGACTAAACAATCTGAGAAACTGTTAAAGAGTGGACTGTGCCTGTCTATAAATACACTGTGGGGACTGGGTGTTCCCCAACACCGTTAGCTTGTTATTAGCAGGTTCTTATGTCATTTTCTTTGACACTGACTGGCACTGTGGCTGCCAGCAACTGCTAGACCACAAATATAAAGCCTTTGCTGACACTACAGGAAAAGTCAGTGCATCAGAGTCCCAAGACGTTGACATCACAAAACCACAAATTTTATCATAGAATCTGTGAAGAATTGAGCATTTCATTTTACCTTTGATTTGCCAGCCTGGCTAATGTTAATTTGTTGAGGGTGATGTTATGACAGGGTTATCACATTGCTGAGAGAGGTTTGCACTCCCAGTGCTTGTGGAGTACTTTTAAAACTCACAATGGGACTCGAACCATGGTCTCCAGGTTGAAAAACCTGTGGCATAGTCAAGTACCACACCTTTAACCTCCTAACATGGACTATATAGAGCTCTATGTAGCACTGTTACCTCTTGGTGACCATTATTGCCATAACTGGGGGTCAAGGTGGCTGATACCTAACAATCTATAACATCTGACAAAATATCAGATGTTATAGATTGGGATAAGAATCTGTTGGAATTGCTGGATGAGCCAAAGGATCATTAAACAATCATTAAACAGTCTTACCTTGAATTAATATTTTTACCAAACCAAATAACTATCTATCCAATAATTCTCAAGCGATATAAATGAAAAAGAAACATTCTGAATGGTCTGTTTACAGCATCCTGCCATGCGATTGCATTTGTCCCACGTTAACTTTTATCGAGTGGAAACAAGTTAGCGTTCATCCTCCAGCTTCACTGTGTTTATGTTATGCTAACATAACTATGTCACTGGCAATCACATAGCACATCATTATATACTAGCTAGTCCAACTTCAGTAACCCTACAAAAGTCACTGCTGTTTAGTTTTCTGTCTTCATTTATGTTGGAAGTGATAGCAGAGCTAAATGGCGCCGGTGAGGTCGGCTGCCGTCACGACTGCTCCGACCACTTTTTCTTTGTCTTTGTTTTTTAAGTTAGTTTTCAGCGTTTCTAAATCGGCAAAATCATCACCATTGGGTACATTAGGTATGACAGTGACACTCTTGTTTCTATTGGTATACAATGTACTCACAATTCGAAGTTTTTAACTCCGGATCCGAGCTGGCCGAGTGAGATCTCGAGGGAGAACAAAGGGAAGCGGCGGCGGCCTAGAGGGAAGCGAGCCGGCGTCAGGAACAGGCTGAGAGCTCGTGCACACCGCACACCTCTGCCTAGCATCCTGCTCGCCAACGTCCAGTCACTGGAGAACAAGCTTGACAAACCTCAGGGCCAGGATAAAGTTCCAGAGAGACATTCGGGACTGCAATCTCCTCTGCTTCACCGAGACATGGCTGAACCCAGCGGTGCCGGACCACGCCATCCAGCCGGCCGAGTTCTTCTCGGTTCACCGCATGGACAGGACACGGGACTCGGGGAAGTCAAGGGGAGGCGGCGTGTGTTTAATGGTGAACAACAACTGGTGCAACAGTGCGAACGTTGTTCCTCTCACACGCTCCTGCACACCAAATCTGGAACTACTGTCCATCATGTGTCGTCCTTTTTATCTACCTCGGGAATTTACATCGGTCATTGTAAGTGCCGTTTATATTCCACCACAAGCGGACACGGTCACCGCCTTATGCGAGCTGCATGAGGCACTCACACAGCACCAGACACAACACCGGGACGCTGCGCTTATTGTGACGGGGGACTTTAATAGCGCCAACCTCAAACGCGCAGCGCCGAACTTTTATCAACACATCACCAGGGGAGAAAGGACACTGGACCACTGCTACACTACGGTCAAGGACGGCTACAAGGCACAATCCCGCCCCCCGTTTGGCAAATCTGATCACGCCGCCATCTTCCTCATGCCAAAATACAAACAAAGGCTGAAACAGGAAGTTCCGGTTCAGAGGAAGGTCGCGCGCTGGACGGATCAATCGGTGGCCGCGTTACAGGACGCACTCGATGACGCAGACTGGGGCATGTTCAGAAACAGCTCCGACGATGACGTCAACGTGTTTACGGAAGCGGTTGTGGGATTCATCGGGAAACTAGCGGATGATACCGTGGAGACAAAGACTATCACAACGTTTCCCAACCAGAAGCCGTGGGTGGATAAAACCATCCGTGACGCTCTGAGATCCCGCACCGCTGCCTACGTGTTGTAGGCCGTGTCATATAACGTGCGGAGGGCGGTGAAAGAGGCGAAGCAGCGCTACGGGAGGAAACTAGAGTCACAACTCCAACAGAGTGACTCTAGGAGCCTGTGGCGGGGACTAAGGACAATAACGGACTATAAAGCACCAACAACCGGTATGACGAACGCGGCCGTGACTCTGGCAGACGAGCTGAACACTTTCTATGCTCGCTTCGAGGCTGCAGCTAAGGTCTCCAACAATGCTAGTGTTAGCGGCGCTAACGGCTGCAGACAGGAAGATACTGCCAGCACCGGAAACGTGCTCGTCATCTCCGAGCATGAAGTAAGGAGAGCCTTCAAGAGAGTGAACACCAGGAAAGCAGCAGGACCAGACGGCATCCCAGGTCGTATCCTAAGAGACTGCGCATACCAGCTAGCTCCTGTGTTCACTGAGATATTCAACATCTCTTTATCTCAGTCGGTGATCCCCACATGCTTCAAAGAGTCCATCATTGTTCCTGTCCCGAAGAAACCCTACCCTGCTTCTCTCAATGACTATCGCCCTGTAGCCCTCACCTCAGTAGTGATGAAGTGCTTTGAACGCCTGGTCAGAGACTTCATCATTTCTTCACTACCAGACACACTGGACCCACTACAGTTCGCTTACCGTCCAAATCGTTCCACAGACGATGCCATCTCTCATCTCCTCCACACATCACTCACTCACTTGGACACTAGAAGGGGGAATTATGTTAAAATGCTCTTCATAGACTACAGCTCTGCATTTAACACCATAATTCCCTCCACACTCACCACCAAGCTGGAGCATCTGGGACTCAGCTCATCTATGTGTCAGTGGATCTCCAACTTCCTAACTGGCAGACCACAGGCAGTAAGGATGGGCGGACATGTCTCAGCCTCCACCACTCTCAGCACTGGAGCCCCCCAGGGGTGTGTTCTGAGCCCCCTGCTGTACTCTTTGTACATATATGACTGTGTGGCCACTACCAGCTCCACCACCATCATCAAGTTTGCTGACGACACCGTCGTGGTGGGCCTGATCTCTGATAACAACGAGACGGCCTACCTGAAGGACATTAGGAATCTGGAGAACTGGTGCCAGAGGAACAACCTCCTTCTAAACGTCAGTAAGACAAAGGAGCTGATAGTGGACTTCAGCACTAAGCAGGAGAGGAACTACCAGACCCCCGTCATCAACGAGTGCCCAGTGGAGAGAGTGGACAGCTTCAAATACCTCGGAGTTCACATCACGCAGGACCTGTCATGGTCCTGTCACATCAACACCATGGTGAAAAAGGCCCGACAGCGTCTCTACCACCTCAGACGCTTGAGAGACTTCCAACTGCCCTCCAAGGTGCTCAGGAACTTTTACTCGTGCACCATAGAGAGCATCCTGGCGGGAAACATCTTAACCTGGTTCGGGAACAGCACCATGCAGGACAGACGAGCTCTACAGAGGGTTGTGCGGTCAGCTGAGCGCACCATCCGCTCCGAGCTCCCTGACCTGCACTCAATCTACAGCAGGCGGTGCTGGACCAAGGCCAGGAAGATCGTGAAAGACCTCAGCCATCCCAACAACAGACTGTTCTCTCTGTTGAGGTCAGGAAAGCGATTCCGCTCCCTGAAGACCAACACAGAGAGACTGAGGAGGAGCTTCTTCCCGCAGGCGATACGGTCTCTCAATCACACCACCACACAGTACTGACCCACACATACAGTTCTTACACACACACTGGACTTTCTGGACTTTGGTTTTGCACAACACTGGTCACTATATTCTTCATTTCCGGTTAATACTTGTACAGCTGCTGTTATTGTGTATATATTTATTTATATTTAGATTTCTTCATACATTCTTATATAGTTCTATATTGTGTATTGTGTATTTTGTTGTACAGTTATTTTATTTTCAACTTTAATTTATATATTTATCTTTATCTTATTCTTCCCAGTTAAATTTACCCTTCATTCTAATTTGTGTTGTACAGTTATTTCATTTTTAACCTTAATTTATATTCTATTCCTTCCTAGTTAAATTTACCCTTTTTAATTTTTCATATTTATTTCCTATCTTATTCATAGCCTTTTCCTTTTTTGTTTTCTTTAGGTCACGAGCAGTTGTCCAAGCATTTCACTACATATTGTACTGTGTGTGACTGTGTACGTGACAAATAAAATTTGAACTTGAAATGTACTAAAACATTTTTTTACATATTTTTGAGCGCCATGTACCACATAAAATCAGTTCGGTGTCAGTAAGCACAACCAGAATTCAGGTTGTGCTTACGATTATAAGGCAAGGCAAGGCAAGGCAAGTTTATTTGTATAGCACAATTCAACAACAAGGTGATTCAAAGTGCTTTACAGAGACATTAGAAACAAGAACAAATAAAAAGCATGATTTACAATTGATTAAAACAAGCAAATAAACTAACTAACTAATTAACAAACAAACAAACAACAGTATATAAAATCAAAACAGATAAAATCAGAACAGTAGATAAAATCAGTAGTTAAAATGTAAGTTTTGATTATAAGACGATTATAAGGCGTCCTGTCAATTTTTGAGCAAATTAAAGGATTTTAAGCGCGCCTTATAGTGCAGAAAATACAGTAGATCCTTCAGGGTTCACATTATCCAGTAGCTGTAAAGGATTTTAGTCTGGACTGACTTTTTAGTCTGAACTTAAATAAGTATTGGCACCCTGGATCCTTGAAATGTGCTTGCAAGCTCTAAAGGGGAAGAATGATCTGTCATGATTTAAAAAAGAAGCCGCTTTATGAAAGCTTTCTCACCCAGGATCACATAGTGCTAAATATGAGGGCTTGGTAAACACTGCTTAGTTAGTGTATGCATCTTTGTCATAAAAACATAACAGTAAAGGACATCCCTGCTGATATAGTAGCTGTAATTATGATAATGGATGTGATATTTCCACTGGAAATGAACATCTTCTGTTTCATTAGAATGCACTACTCCATAAATCCCTGGACATTATCCTTTCACTAGTATTAGGATGCTGATATTTTTTGTTTCAGTCCTTGTTATAACAGATTTTAAAACGGAGCCTAATTAGGCCCACAATAAAGGAAGCTGCTGCACTTTTTCGCCTGCATTTTATTCATCATTTCATATGAAGTCTAACACTTTCTTGATGTGCTAACAGCAAAAAAAACATTACCTTACACTCATTAAAACAACACTTACTTTCCACTGCCCTGTAAAGCATAACTCCTAACAATAAAAGAGAATGTAAGTTTGAGCAAACTGGCTCTAGATGCCAAATTTTATCCTATCCTTCATTCCTTCTGATTTGATTATATTTGAGGAAAAATGAAAGGAAAAAAACATTATTTATGCATATTTCTTTTGACAAGACAGTTGCTTTGTTCAATTTTTATTTAATGTAATCTATTTTAGGTTGCTATACAAACATGTTGAAGTCCAAACTAGATGACGCAATGTGCTGTTTTCCCATCAAGACCTCAGCTTAGTCTTACATTGCCCGGGGTTATATGGCATAGTATCAACTCAAACTAGAACATGTAACAGCAGATAAAGGCCTTAGGAGATATCACACTTTGAAGGGTAGAAAGAGTTGAGGACTTTTGCAGCTCTGGGAAAGAATAGAAAACACTGACCCAGCTATAGAGGCACCTAATCCTACAGGAACAAACAAGTGTCACCTTCAAGTGCAACAAAGTGACAAGAACTTGCACATTACTGTCTCAAAAGTCCTTCTTGTTCTTTACTTTTCTATATTTGTAGACATTTAAATCCAAAGAGCTCTATTTTGGTCCATAAGCTACACAATGTAACCAGCAGTGTTTCATTCTCCTCAGGAGGTGGATGATTATATAGTTTCAGCCTCTTGTGAATCTGTACAAAGCAGCCCGCATACCTCTAAATAAAAGTCAAGATTTTCACTGACAACCTTTAGACCTCGTTATATATTTTTCAGCCCTGTGCTTTTTTTTTCTTCATTTTCCACTGTTATTTAACTTGAGCCCAACTCTGACTCTAATATGTTGAAAATTGGAGGCCTTGGGTGATGTCAAGGGCTACTGAGAGAAAGTGTCACAAGACTCTGGCTGTTTGTGCCAGGTCTGCAGAAACTCTGTGACCTGATGCCTGAAATTATTACCCTGGGATTTGTGTCCTAGGATGTGTACATACCTATAAAAGAGCAAACAATGGGCTTTGTGAAAACTCATTTCATAGCCCATCTGCTATGCTACCTTACTGTACCTGACCCTGGTTGTGAATACGTTTTATGGCCGTAAAAAGCTACAGTCTTTTACACAGTATTTCTGTTTGGTCTGTGGTAGCCTTCAGATAAAAAAAAGAACTGGATCATTAAGTTAAATGATTACTTATGATGTGCGGTTTGTTGGTGCAATTAAAGCAACTGTGTAAGACAACAACATATGTTGGCTTTGTTGATGCATTGTTTCCTTTTTTTATATCTTTAACACATTAAATTATGGTATATTATATCTCCTCAAAAATAAATCTGCTTCCTGTTTTATGCACCAAAACAATGTCCACATGTATCATAAAGCATGCAGTATATAGCATGCCCAACTGTATGGCCTGCACAGACTGGTTTCATGATGGTTTTATTGGTAATTAAATCATGTTCCAATCTAATCTGGAACCCCTTACTGGTGACTTAGCCTCTGGGAAACAATATTTCAGGGCTAACATTATAGACTGTAGATGTCCTCAAAAGTCTTATCTTTGGGTTGTTCTTTTGAAGCTTTATCTGTTTTAACTTTATTGCCAACGGTGACTGTTGCTATGACTTGAACCCCAAAAGAAAGTTTGCATTTTTTTCTCCTTGACTTCTACACGTATCTTTGCTATTTTTGCTATTCTTCCATAGATTTCAGTTAGTAGAATATAAGTGTCAAAATTAAATTAAAAGGTGATTTTATCTGAAATAATATTGTCAAAGAATCAACATACAATTTATACGAGAACAACAAAATAAAAAAATAAGAATAAAGAAATACAGAGAAAGTAACATTTCAACTCAAACTATGCTCAATAAATAATTATAGATTATATATATGCATCCAACTTAGTGTAGTTACAGATGAGAATTTAAAAGAAAACATATTTTAATGGAACCATTAGACATGCAATAGGACCATTTAACTTACAAGAATAGATGGAATGGCACTGGCCTCATCCTGTATTTGGTCCAGCTCATATCATTGTCAGCTATTTACGTTGATTCCTTTACATATTTTTTCTGTTATTTGTAAAAGTTGATTTAACCATAAATCATAAGCAGAATTAGATTCTACCAAATATGATTTTCAGCAGTGTTATTTACACAGTCAATAAAAGAGGAAAGGGCATGACTTTCAACAGTTTGCTACAGGTCAGACACTTTAACCATCGCATTGATGTCAACAATAAGAGCTTTTAATCGTTAATGTAGAAATTAAGAAAATACTGAAGAAGCAAGGCAATATTATACCTCAAAGAAATGATCAGCAGGTACCTGCTGTTCACAGGGCCTACTTGAGGCCTTTTATGTCCATCGTGGTTCTTTGGATGTCAGAGATAGATTCCCCTCTCTCTGCCATCTGTTGTGACCGTGTTTCACCCCTACCACGTAGTAAGATGTGGTAGATAGGTTTTTATATTCACCAGAGGGGTTTTAGATTTAAGAATGGTCATGTTTTTATTTCCTATGTAAAGTAAGTATCTCATCAGTTAGAGCTCTTTCGCATTTAGAGGTCTTGGAGCTTGTTTTTCAGTGTATTCCCTGATTTGACTGTTTGTAGCAAACTGGTGAACATGTCTGCTTCTTCTAATGTCTCTGATAACTATTCCCAGGTACTTCAAGAATATCTTCCAGTAACTTCCTCTTTTAAAACACAAGCATTAATAGGTTGTAACTGCAACCCAACTAAGGCAGTAAGTGTGCAGCCAATCTATGCTCAAGCTGGCAGACTTGTTATGCAGATGCTGAATGAATTAGCCTCCTATCACAATTAGCTCCTTTTATTGCTACAGTCTAAAGGTGACATTTAAAACATAACAAAGTAAATAATGACGAGTCGAGCCATAAGTGTGACAAGTTGGCTCCCTCTAAAGATTTTTTTTGCAGATGATAAATTTAGAAAAACATTGACCAAGTTGAATAATAACTCAAATTCTGCTTAAACATAATTTTTTAAAATACTTTTTTGACAACCATATGGCTCACCTATATGCTATACATTTTTCTTTTTATGGGCAAAGATATGTTTATCTGTATGTTTATTTTTCAGTATTATAAAACTTGGTTTGGGACATTGTAAACGTTCTCCCTAAAAATCTAGAATTCCGTTAGTTGTGTTTATTTTAGCATATATGCCGATTAAATTGATGTGGTTATTAAAGCATTATGCAACAAGAAAAGAAACTGTAAAATAATTTTTTTTTAAATTATAATGAATAAAGGTGTACAGTCTTGTATGTACACCAAAAAGAAAGCCAAAAATTTGTGTTAGCTTAGATTAGCTTAATTTAGCTTGTCATAACTTACCTTAAAGAATAGGGAAATCATGGTAAGTATGATATTTAATAAAGTAAACTTTTAAAGTAGATTGTTGAATAGTGGATTTAAAATGTTTTGACAGAGGCTATTTTCATTCTGTTTCAAGTGTTTCAATAAATAAAACTAGCTTTATATTCAGAGCTACCAGTATGTACAGTGTACTGATGTATGATATCGATTATTGATATCTTCTCATCTGATTCACGATGTCCTTTCATTTAAGCGATACAACGTGGAATGTCTTTTTGCATCTGTGTGATGCAAAAAGACATTCTGGGTGACCTACACTCAATACTCGGCTTAAACGCACCAAAAAGAGACCGAGAATCAAAGCTGATGTGGTCACTCTACATGCTGCTCACGCTGTAAAGACATCATTAAGTGTTTCACTTTGACATCTACTAAAAAAAAACTTCATCTTCATGTTTGACAACCTGGTAATGACAACCTTCTGTCAAACCTAACTACTTTGTTTCATTTCTTTGAAACACAAGTCACATTTTTAATGGAGACAAGAGTTCAGCTGAGTAACTTGGCCGACTAGAAACTCATTCCATCTCCACATTATGCTGAAATGTTATGTTAACATTTCTAAAACTATCACTTGAGAAGAGAAGCAATGTGTGGATATATTGTACATTTTCTCCTTAATATAAGAAAGTCGTGCTTATGCTCCTGTTGGCACGACTGACCACAGTGAGCTGAGCACAGCATTCTTGCCCCAAAGATAGATGTCACAGTGCATTATGGTACTAATGACTCAGTGAAAAGGACAGGCACTGGCAATTAGAGGTATGTGTGGATGTGGAGGTAAAGCACAGGCTCTGAGCTGCTGTTATACTGTCTAGAGGAAGGAGCATAGAGTGGACTGAATTAGGTACTGGGACCTGTGGTTGGATCTTTGGCAATGGGGATATATTGGAGTAATGACTCTCCAGCTTCTGACAGTAGATAAAAGAAGAAGAAATAAAAACAAGGTAGAAAGAAGAAAACAGTGATAACAGAATGCCCCTATACTCTGCCCCTAAAGAATAAAAAATAGATTTTTGTGGTTATTTGTTTCCACAGGTGAGAGGAATATCAATCCTAGACATTTTCCTATTTTGCTGTTAGTTAGAAAGACAGTACAAAATAACACATCAAATAATTGCTCAAATTTGAAAGAGGCTTAAGGGAGAGTTTGTTAGGAGGGGCTGTGTGCAGGCAGGAATAGGACCCAAGGTGCAGACTCCGGAGACAGACGTGAACTCAAAAAAGGCTTTAATTCTGAATGCAACATGACATAACTTGAAAAACTCAAAATAAACTTACACCGGTGGACAGACAAAACACACAGCAAAATAAACGGTAGATCGCGACACAGACACTAAGAAACACAGGGCGTAAATACACAGAGGGAGCAATCAGGGAATGGGTAACAGGAGGGAAACACAGCTGGGGCAAATCAGGCCTAACGAGACAAGAGGAAGCAAAACCAGACATATTAACATCACACATGGACTTTCAAAGTAAAACAGGAAACATAACAGACTCACGGGCAGGCACTATAACAAAGGGAACAGAGACACTGACTGGATGTGGGGATACAGCAGAAAGGGGAGACAGCAACATGGAACCCAGACAGAAAACCAGAACACTAAAACTCTAACCAAACCCCACCCAGAGAACCTAAACTAAGAATAATCCTAAAACCCATAAAGCAAAGCTAGAATATAATGAAATAACAAAATCAAAGAACCAAAAACACAAAAACACTGGGTCAACGACCCAGGGACCCTAACAGAGTTTCTTTAAAAGCAAATGTTCGGGTTTTACACAAACCTTTCTTTTAACCTTTAATAAAACTTTAACACATTGGTTATATGAGTTTTGTAGAATGTTTAGCTTATTTTAGAGTTTAGAAATGTGTTATCATAGAATGTAGAACTATTGTAGAGACATTGATACTGCCTTTAAAGTAATAAAGGCCTCACTGTGTCGTGAACTTAGGAGTAGATTGTAGGAGACCTCTCCCCCACTGAGTGGAAATTCCCCAGAGGATGTCTTAGGGTGGGGGTCTCAACATTTCTAACTGGATAACAGTGGTTTGGAAGGGAGAGGGGTTTTATGACCTCTAGGGAGTTACCTACACCCACAGTGTTTTAACTGTCACGCACACACATCCACACGCACACTCACTCATGTGCACTCACACATACACACAGGTATGCGTACACAGTCACTCACGAGCACTCACATAGACACAGACAGAGTTTGCAGCACACCGTAGGGGGTTTTATGATGGGGTCACGTCTATAAAACTGTGTTTCACAGACAAAGGGGTGAAGATTTTTGCAGAGGGACACCGGCTTCGTCTTCCCTTCTAGAAGTGCATGCTTAAATGAAGATGAGTAAAGATGAATAAAGATTTTGTGAAAATGACTACTGAGTCCGGTGCCATCTCTGGATGCTCGAGGAATAAAAGAACCGGGGTAAAACTGATTTCTCAACAGTTTTAAAATGCCTGGTGCTAAATCATCATATAGTGAATTTTGGGGTGTGTGGGATAAAAAGAAAAAAATATGATCACTTATGTGCAGTGTTGGGACTAACGCGTTATTAAGTAACGCGTTACAGTAACTACGTTATTATTGTGGTAACGAGCACGGTAACTAGTTATTATGCCAAAATCAGGAACGCGTTAGTCGTTACTGGGATTTAGATAGGGTCGTTACTCATTACTTCGTGTGGTGGCTATCGCGGAGCTTCCACAGATTCAGTAACATTAGCAAGTGGTGGAGGCCAGCAGGTGGATGAAGGAAAGGGGACGCAGAAGGAAAAAGAGACCCGAGGCGGCCGCCGGTCCAAGTGTGAACTGAACTTCAGGTAAGAAGTTATGACCTGCAGTCTCTCTGGGTCAGATATAAACCAAGTTTAGGTGGAGTTTATTTTCGTTATTCTGACTTTTTCCGTACTGCGTGCTAGCTAGCATGACGGAGTTTCTATACAGCTGGGTGGGTGCTATGATGTTAATGATGTTGAACTTTATTTTGTTCATAAGTTATTAGAGTTGCCAACCGTCCCGTCTGGTATTCAGAGAAAATATTACGCGTTTCTTATTGAAGTGAAAAGGAACAGTTTGTCCCGTAATTCAGCTACAATGGAAAAGGCACAAAGCTGGAGTTATTCTGTGTTTACGCTGCACAGCTGCCTCTTCTTCTCTCATCCTCTCACCCTCTCTCTCTCCTGTTTCTACTTCAATCATGAAACTGATCAATGATCAGCTGATCGGCTCTCTTGTTTGTTTATCGCTCACTTTGCGCCAGAAAGAGGAAACCAGCGGATGTCGCGCTAAACAACAGCAGCACATTTAAGCTTGATCAGCTGTTGTTAGAATTTATTTAATATTAATTTCTACTATCAGCTGATGTTTGCTGGAGCCACAGCTGTAAAGCTGCTGGTGAGGATGTCGGTTTGGATATGTGGTGAGAGGGAAACATGAAGATGAAACCAGGAGATGTCCTTACTGGATCATCAGAGCTGAACAGGTGATGGAGAAACAGGTTTACCTTTTAGGTGACATGAATGAGTTGAAGGGAAGTTATGAACTGTTTCTGAGAGACAAATAACACCAGGATCCTTTTTTAGGTAGCTGACAGCTGGTAACTGTGCAGGGGCGGGTCTAGCAAAGTGTTGCCAGGGGGCCAGGTAGGGCATTAACAGGGAAAGGGGGGCACAAAGAAATACTTTTCTTTCTTATTCTCATTTAAAATGTCTAGCTTTTATTAAATAATTATCTGAATCTTACAACAAACGATTGATAGATTGATGCATATATACCATCAGAACAGTGTACATCACTGTCACAACAGTGTTTATTATCATTCAAAGGCTTTATGATTTTTCCTATAATGGCGGGCCGGTCTCTAGTCAAAATGTCCGGGCCAATTTTCTGTCCCAGTCCAGCTCTGTATGCAGCTCATCTGCAGTCTGGTGTTACCTACATCTTCCTATTCAGAAGGCAGAATTTCTGAGTTCTGAGTACAATCGAAAACACCACGACTGCAGTTTTTGTGTTGGATGTAAAAGGCGCACATGACGCTGTGACGTAGGCTAGAATCATGGCAGCAGTCAACAACGGTCCAGGCGTGGGATTTCTCTCGTGGAAATATGCACATTATCTTTTCCTTTCTATTGGTGGGTGGCACAGTGCACTTGTGGCAAGTAAGCAAGCTAGAAGACTGGCAAAGTTATGGAAGCAACACATTAACAAGAGAATTCTGAGTAAAACCAAAGTTACTTTCCCTAGTAACTAGTTACTTTGAAAGTAACGAGTAACTTGAAGTAACTGAGTTACTTTTGAGAGAAGTAACTAGTAATGTAACTAAGTTACTATTTTAAAGTAACTTACCCAACACTGCTTATGTGTAGAGAGTTCAACGGTGTCATTTTGACTCCCATAGAATCTATGTAAAATCCTGCTTTCCCGCATACCCAGTTGCCTAGCTACACATATTGTTTATACACATTTTGACATGAATTCAAGCTCTCAGTGCATGGCCCCATAAGCTCATGGCTCACTTGATACCCTTCCACACATCTGATTGGATAACCTATCTCATATAGGGCATGCTATCTAAGGCTGCTTTAGCCTGCCCACAGTTACTAAATGGTAAATGAACTGGTACTTATATACCACTTTTCTAATCCAACTGAGGACTCAAAGTGCTTCTTAGTTCAAGCCACATCACCCATTCACAATGCACGTCTATGCATTTTAAATACTTTCTATCAGTATGTAACTTATAGATGCTTCAGGGCCATTTTGGGGTCATGTAGGGCATGTGGACATGTAGACCAGAGGACATAAGGATTTAACCACAGGTGTCCTCTACTTCCAGAGCCACAGCTGCCGCTGTACATCTGCAACCTGCTTTGCAACCCATCTCCATCCTAGCTTGTTATTTTGTAATGTCTCCAACGTAATATCATATAGTCTTTCAGCTGCTCTCGGGCTTTCAATATATGATCATAGAAGCATGAGGA
This sequence comes from Rhamphochromis longiceps, assembly GCF_057381845.1. Taxonomy (NCBI): domain Eukaryota; kingdom Metazoa; phylum Chordata; class Actinopteri; order Cichliformes; family Cichlidae; genus Rhamphochromis; species Rhamphochromis longiceps. The sequence continues at coordinate 37,485,801 of NC_140578.1, forward strand.
GGTCCCAGAACAGAGTCAGATGGGAATATTACTCTTCTTTGGTGCTGACCGAACAGTGGTTAAGCATAGGAAACAGAAAGACATGGGGAAAGACAATAAAAGAGAAATCTACTAAGTAGAGGCCAGTGATTTTAAAATCGTTTGCATAACACATGCAAAGTCTGATTGTAGGCGGTTGTTTATGAATATGTATTACTATCTTAAAAACCCCCAGAACATTTGGTTACCCTGGAGCACTGATTTCCAATGTGACATCTGAGTATTTAAAGAAATGGTAAAAACTAATCGCTCTTCTGACACTTTACAATCTTGAGAGAGTCTAGAGGAGAAAGGAAACCAATGGAAGGATATCAGAACTCAGTTGTTCAGCAGTTCAATTGTATTTATCAGTAGTTCTAAAGGATTAAGAAAAAAATCAGGTAAGGCTGTAACAAACACAACAAATCAAACAATACAGAATCACAGGACAAAATAAGCCAACCCAACCCTGTATCTAAAAAAAGGAGAAAAAGGAAATACAATAAAATAACAGTTTTCCCACTACATGACTTACTGACAAGAGGTCAAGAGAGTAATAATAAAAACGGAGACTAGAGGGGAAAACAGCAATATAAGGCAATTAAATGGGCAACCTGACTTTTACCATTTCTGTTAGCAATACAGGAGCGCTATGGGCTAAGGCCTAAACAAATAAGTATAGCAGGTGGCAAGGTTAGCCAGGAGTCCCAGACAGTGCACTTCCTCAGCCTTTATATGTCCCCAGATGGAGCGTGATTGGCTGCAGGGTCCAATAGAGAATAGAATATCCACCTCCTCCAATAGAGTAAAGGAGGAGGTGGGGCTATAGCTGAGCTCTATAGAGCCAAACACAACACATATTGACGCATGTCTGACGACTGTATTCAAAAAAATGAATATTTCACTTGCAGTAATTTATATTTACCACAATGGCTCTGTTCTGGGACCTCAGTGCCCATGTGCAGCAGCAGCAAGACCTCAGCACAGAACAAGGGAGGCATCAAGCAACATAAGACTTGATGTGATTTAGTAAGAAAAAGCATGAAAGGTTGGGCTGGGGCAGAGGTGGGTTGCAAAGTGGCTTGAAGATGCGTAGCACTGGTAGACAGGGTAAAAATCAAAGTCCTCTATGAGATAGCCAACTGGATGTGATCAGGGTTAGCTGAGCCATTAGCTTTTGTGCACTGAGATCACACGACCTGCCAGAAATGCAGCTGAGCATAAATTTGCAGTCTCTGAAGTTATCTTAAACTCAATATGTGACATAGTGTGACATACAGTCACCTGAGGGAGGATATGGTGTGGAAAACACATGAGATTTTACGTGGTAAAATAATCAAGAAATAAAGTATGCCACCTCATAAAGTATATTTGTGACATATTATTAGTCTTGTCTCATAAATGTCACGGTTGTTGTTTTGTAACATCCGTAGGCACCGTCAGCTCTTCTTTATATGTTTTCCTCCAAATATCCACCTCGGAAACTGGATCATATAGAAACGGTGATAGATGATGTTTTCAGAGCAGTGGTGACAAAAGCAATACCTCTTTTGATACACCTTCACACACACACACACACACACACACACACACACACACACTTACTCACACCACCAGCCCAAGGTGACAGAAGCTTGATCCATGTGTTTTGGAAAAGCTTCAACAATGACATTTAAAGCTGTGATTTGTAGTTGTTAAATCTCATGCTGAGTGTACACACATAATTGCAACGATAAGTCAGAATCCAAAGCAATACGCTTGGTGACACTGGTCTGCTGGTTTGTTTCAAAAGTCATTTTGTAACTCCGGCATCAGTTGAATCTCTGCAGCATGAAAGCTTCACCCCACGTTGTAAACAAATTGCATGCTAATTGCTATTGGCTCAGCTGGTGAAAGAAGAGAAGGACTGAGCCAACTTTCTATGTGCCTGGTTTTCTTGAGCTTGCTTACCATGCCTGGAGCAAAAGTAAAAGACCACTGCAGTGATGATTTCTTGTGATCAGACCTTGTAAAATGGTCAATACTGTGCTCTGTATCAACTCCTCTAAAGCTTAAGGCTATAATCGAAAAAGATCAAGACCAAACAGGGAAGTGAGGCTTGAAGATTGTTGGTTTTTTTTTCTTTTCTTTTCTGCTGGACTCAAAACTAAAATATACCCGTAGCAAAGGCCAGGTAGCATATGACAGATATTGTTCACTGAGAACAAATAAGACATTTTTGTGTTCAGGGAGCTTTTTGATTTCTGCTTTCACTCCACGTATTGACCAATATAATTTGTAAACAGTTCATTTGGAGAGCAAAAGAGGGAATGAACTCAAAAGCTCAAAAGGTTGTCTTGAAACCACTGGCTATTTAGCTAGCTTTTTATATTTTGCTGTTTAACGTTATCTGCATTTGTGAGCAGAAAGGCAAATCCCAACATTGGCCTATCAACAAGGGTCCCTCTAATTTTTCATGTGTCTGAGCGAACACACTAACTCCCTGAGCGGTCCCGTGGACCACTGTGAGCAATATCACACGTGTGCACTGTGGTCACGCCAGCATCGAATCCATCCAAGTTGCATGGTTTATTAAAATAATCCAATTACAGCATTTATGTTAGACTACTTTTAATTAAGTGCTTTAGCCCACTTACAATGAAAATTTTAAAAAATCTTGTTCATGACCTGTGTAGTATGTTCACACTATTGGAAGTAAAAATAACTTGAACTCCAATTTTGAAAACACAACTACTTTTTTTTTCTTAAGCTCTGACTTGTATTGTGAGTCTGTGGTCTGGGAGAGAGTCCTGTAACTCTCTGTCAGGAAAATACAGTAAATAATGACCATCCATCCATCCATATGCTTCCGCTTATCCTTTTCAGGGTCGTGGGGGGCGCTGGAGCCTATCCCAGCTGTCATAGGGCGAGAGGCGGGGTACACCCTTGACAGGTCGCCAGTCTGTCGCAGGGCCAACACACAGGGACAGACAGCCATTCGCACTCACATTCACTCCCTATGGGCAATTTAGATTTAGATTAATCAATTAACCTATCCCCACTAACTGCATGTCTTTGGACGGTGGGAGGAAGCCGGAGTACCCGGAGAGAACCCACGCAAACACGGAGAGAACATAAAGGAGAACAACAGCCTGATACCTGCAGGCCTGACAACAGGAGATGTATCACTCCTGTAACACCTGTAACATTCAGCAGTCGCCTCATTGTTCTGACACACACAACAAAACTATTGACTACACTACACACTAACTACACAACGTTTGCACTAAACGTCGCAAATCTCTAACATCTCAAACCACCGACGTCACTCCTAAAACTCCCCCCTTTCTAAACAATAAATGCCATGTTGCCATATCATTTTTTGATTGGTCGACATGGTACATTTTTCGACCAATAGGAAAGGGTGGTGGGTGGGTGGGTGGGGGGGTTGGTGTTGTTTTTGCTTACAGGTGGAGAGTACTTTCGAGCGTTTTCCTTATAAAACGTCGTTTTTACCGTTTCCTCCCACAGTAAACATAAACAAAGATAGTATTCAGGAAGAAAACCAAACATTGCATATATTTTTATCATAACTCTGGTTTTACGTAGCCTATCAACACAATTTAAAAACTGGTATAAAGTCCACACTTTTTCCATCAATTGCTCCGTCTGTCCTGCTCACATCTCCAATGGTTGTACATGTTATCATTAATATGGCTTCACTCCACATCAGCCACGCCGCTTTGCTAGCTAAAACACCGATGTCGGCACATAAGGACGCTGTCATAGCCTGTCAACAAGGTTGATTAGCTGCGTATATACGAATGTGAATCGCATCATTGGCTGGACTTTGGGATAAGGTGTCATCGTTCTAATCCCATACGGGAGCAGCCAGTCACTTACTGACTAACACTGCAAAACAGAATTGTTAAAGTATTAATTTTAATTTCAATTCAGGTTAGATTTTTTTTCTATGCGCAACACAGATTTTCTGTGCGTAGAGACCGTGCCAGTGTGCCAACAGCTTAGAGGGAACATTGCCTATCAGTACAGCTTTTAAGACAGTCTTCTCAAATTACAGATTCCAAGTTTCTTGATTTGTGTTCAGTGTTAGATGTTCCCTTTTGAGACCCACTTAAGAGGGATGTTGATTGCAAATCCCCTATATACAGTCACTGGGAATTAAAAATAGCATCCCTTGATCTTTCTGTTGGGGTAGAAGACACTAAAGTATCATTTTTTACTGCTGAGAGAAAACTTGAATATTTAAGACCTCAAACTGAGCTAGAACACATTCACCCCATGGGCTCTTCAGCTTGTCCAAATATTTGTCTCACACCGCTCCAGATCACCTGTGGATCGGCATATTCTCTCTCCCAGGGAGAATGTGTTGATCACATAATGATTAGAATCACATACACTTGGTCAGCACTCCTTGTTGCATTTCAACACACTGAGTACGCCTTTATCATCATATTTGGACAGGCAGACTTGTGCTACAGAGTACCGCACTGCTAGATGAAGAAACATCAAAACCCACAAAAATCCAAAGTGGGGTCAGGTGGGATGATGCTGCCATAAGTAACAGAACGTCTGCCCACAAGTTCATATCCCTTCATTTACCATGTAACTAAAGATGGTATAAATAATTTAAATACATCCCATTGCAACATTAAGCACTATACTTTAAGAAAAACATCCTTACAGTTTCTTTTCTACCACATTAATAACTGTCTGTGAAGAAACCAGCAGGGAATGCTTTGGTCTCATGGCATCTATTTAAAACACTCTGGGCCTTCCAAAGAAATCTATATGAGCCCCTAGATAGAAAAATTACACATGCGAGGTACATTAAGTACAATAAAATGTTATGCTTAGCAAGTCTGATGAGTGAAGTAAAATCCTCTGTTGTATCTGGATGTCCTCAATTGTTCAACTTGAGCGAGACTCTTATGGTGGGTTTTCAAAAACATGCCTCGTGACTTTTTTGTGGGTGCCCCGTGAGCACCGTGATTTCAACATCAACATCAAATTTCAGGCATCAACTTGTGCAACAAACACACATATATAACTATTTTAAACTTACCTATCATAGTGACGAGAGCTTAGTCTCTATCTGTGGCACGAAGAGCTCCAGCAGTTTTCATCTGAAGAATACATTATTACAACCACAAAAGAAAGGATTGGGGAGACCTGGAACATGTTCAGTCTTTTTTTATTTCTCTAAATGTGCACTGTGAAGCCTTTTGGGATATGACTTATAACAAAGAGTTACACAGATTAGGCATAATATTTTGACCACCTGCCTTGTTGTGGCCATTTTTGTTGAATGTTTATAAAATGCAATTTGTATTCATTTTTGTTTTTTCTTTAAAGGTGTAAGAATATACTGACCTGGTTTTGTTATGTAAATTTGTAATTAATTTTATTGGAGAAGCTTTTGGAAAGTGATTGGTTTATTAGCTTATGGACCCTCCCATTAATCAAGAGATTAAGAGCACCCTGGATGGGTGTGGTAAAGGGGTTTTTCGTTTTTTGTTTGCCAAATGTCAGATGGGAAGACGGGAGGGTTAGAGAATGATTTTTTTGACCACTTTTGAAGTTGTTAAAGCAAATTAAGTTAACTTTCGTTTAATTTTAAGTTTTAAGAAGTTATTTGGTTGATTTTTGTTTATAATTTTGCACGAAATAAACCACATATGATTTTTAAACAATGGAGTCAGAAGTGCGTTCTAAAACAAACCTCCCGTTGCCACCCACGGCCTTTTCTTGGACTTTTTTGGTGTTTGGAAAGTAAAAGGCCGCGACATGCCTAATATTGTTTTGGTTCCCCTTTTGCTGCCAAAAGAACCCTGCCCTGTTGAGGCATGGACTCCACTACCACTAGACCCCTGAAGGTGTGCTGTGGTATCTAAGGCACTGTGTATTCTGACAGCTTTCTGAACTAGCAGAACTTTTACAGCAATTTAAGCTACAGTAACTTGTCTGTTGAATTGGACCACATGGGCAAGCCTTTGCTCCCCATGTGCATCAGTGAGCCTTGGACCGCTATTGATAGATACTGTCCACTGCAGACCAGGAACACCCCATAAGAGCTGCAGTTTGGAGATGATCTGATCCAGTCATCTAGCCATCACGATTTGGCCATTGTCAGACTCATTTAAATCCTTACAGTTGCCAATTTTTCCGGCTTCTAACACATCAACTTTGAGGGCAAAATATATCACATCCACTAGCAGGTGCTATAATAAAGACATAATCAGTGTTTTTCACTTCACCTGTCAGTGGTCATAATGTTTTGCTTGATGAGTGCATGCTGTAAAGCCATGACGTGACTGAGGGAGAACATACAGACAAAATGATGTGAACTATGGTGCCTACCAGCAGGCCTATTCAGAGCACATGAAAAACACAGGAGCTTTTGTCCCACATCAACTCAATCTTGGCCCACCACCTGAATCATTTGTTAGATATGCTTCCCTGTGACTTCCTCCACTCCACAAAAATTAAAATCAACTTGAAGGACTGCAGTTTGACACTGAAGGAGACCCAGCACCCAACACAGAGGCACCAGTTCAAGACCTCGTGAAGGGACTTTTAAAATTTACCGCCTACCTCAAAACAGTCCAGGGGTGCAGAAGGTGTCCTTGGGTGTAAGCCTGACCAAATTTGAATCAGGCAAGGCTTTTGATTTCTATGGATCTGTTTCTAGAACTTTTTGATCTCGCCCTGCAATAACAGTTTAATTGAAGCGGAATGATTTCTTGACTTGTGATTCATAGTGTACAGTAACAATGAATAGATATAAATGGATAAGAGCAAGATTCTGTGAATAGGTCTAAACAGTATTCTTGCAGTCACTAAAATATGTGCTGTTATTTCTTATGCTGTTTGCAGTATAAGATTTATGCTGCACTTTGATGCTTCATGGCTAACACAGAATAGATCATATTTGCATTTTACCCCCTTTGCACAGCAAAGTGGTGTCATTTAGTTGTTTTCTCTGTAATAAACCACTGTGAAAGCAAGAAAATAATAATAATGATAAAAAATAAAGGCAAACTCAGTTATTTGCTTTGTGAGTCCAAAAGTTTTGGAAAACCTTTCATCAGTAAAAAACAGCAAAAGCAGCAGAAAAAGATGAGAGGCACATGCAAGGGAGAAAGAACAAAGAGACAAATATTTGCTTCTCTCAATTTACATTGTGATTTTTTTTTTCTTTAAGAAAAATTTAACTGATTATCTCCAGCAACAATGCAGAGCTATGGAAATGAATGAGCATACAGTGAAACGTGTATTCTTGCAGAGCATTTCCATAACATACAGAAGGTCTTACAGTGCCTGCCTTGGAGGTTGACTTATTCTTAAGCTATTGAAATTAAGTGCGAATGTAATGTTTGGGCCCTCGGCGCCTCTGTTCCGTGTGAGGAACATGTGCATTTCAAGTCATATCACCCTAATCCCCCAGCAAATAGAAGATGACACATTGTTGTCCCCACTGTGAATAATAATTAGCTGCTGGCAGCAAGCAAACAACAAAAAAATCATATTTAAACGGGTGTCACTTCTGCATGCTCACAACCACTTCTGCAACAAGTTTGTACACCTGGGGCTTCAATGATGCTTTTTTAAAATATATACATATACATATATTATAACCCATTACTCCCCGCCCCCTTACAATAGGAAAAACACAAACTGGGTTCAATAAATTGCTTTCTTTGCTGAGGCAATACATCACTCACTGTGCTGAACTCTGCAAAAACAGACCCGAAGCAACCACACAAGCTTCTGATTCCACTTGTGTAGCGCGGGAGACAAATCTCTTGTTACAGGAAAGGATGGGTGCCTTGTACTGCCACTCCGAAGGGAGAGAGGGCTTTGGGGCTTTTTGCACACTTTGCCATTACCCGGAAAGCTACTGAACTCTGAGTCAGGAGTGCAGCAGTGCCACAGTCTGCGCAACCCACAATGTGCAGTCTGCTTTCAGCTCTCGATGCGGTACCAAACACCACAGTCCTATCAAATAGGTAAACAGGAGGGCATGCTGTAGCTCAGCAGCAGCATTGAGGTGCAAATGAACTCAATCTAGTTTGGCTCGCCACTGAACTAAAAACAAACTACGGCTCCCTTTGCATGGAAATACAACATGCTCTCTGTCAAAACTTCCATTCACACGGCATTATCAGCAATTCCGAGCACTGCAAAAAAACATTAATCTGCAGACCGGAATGGGCACGAACAACTGATTCCGACCAATAGAGACAGGCACAGCTGTGCATCCCCCCAACACTACGCCCCCACCCGCATAGCAAAAAAAAAAAAAGTATTTCAATTAGGATTGTGGCTGGCAAGGCTAATCATACATCACTTTTAAAATGAACTGCATTTCTGAGAAGCTGCGGAGCTTGAATGAGGTGATGGTGTCTCAGGGAGGAAGACTTAAATGGAAAAATGCAAATATCAGAGAGAGCAGACATCTCGATTTTCGTTTCATCATTCGCACTCAATTGTATCTTTTGATTAGGAGTTCCAATCAGCTCGGCCTGTGGGTGACTAACTGTGCAACCCCTTGTGCCAGTGCAGTCACATCCTGCGCCGACTAAGACTAATTTTAATCATGCAAGAAGGAGATGAGAAAAATGTCATATTAGTCACGCGGTAAGTGTAAATAATGCCATTTGTTTAAATAAATAATATATACATGTTGCAAATGTACTTACTTATAATAATAATAATAATAATGGATACTTTATTGATCCCCATGGGGAAATTACTTGTTTTTCTCTGCATTTGACCCATTCACTCAGTGAAGCAGTGGGCAGCCCACTAAGCAGGCGCCCGGGGAGCAGTGTGTAGGGACGGTACCTTGCTCAGGGGTACCTCAGGGTAGCCGTTAAGTGGATTCGAACCGCCGACCTTCCGATCATGGGGCGACCACTTTACCTACTGAGCTATCCCTGCCCCCACTTATATTGCCTTCATAATGAGGATTATAGCTGTGAATTCATCTCATTTAATAATGAGTACAAAACACCTCTAGAATCCATAATCTAACAGTTTTGATCATTATTTCAGTTGTGCTGTATTTATAATTAGATTTTTGTGGATACATACAGCATAAATATTTAGCCATTAACAGGCCACCATGACTGAGAGTCCGGTAATGATAGTTCACTGTTGGTGTTCAAATGTTAATGAAACCAGTGTTCCTGTTATTGTGCGGTGTATGGAGCACACAGATTCAAGGTGAGATGTCTGTATACTTGTAATGCAAACACCTTGTACAAGTCTAAAACAGGGCTATTCAATTGAAATGAAGCAGGTTTCAAGCAAGAACATTTCCTTAAACAAAGGTCCAGAATATGAAAAAGTTCTACATGTATTATAACTCAATGCAATATATTGCATAGATTGCCAAAAGTATTCAATCACCCATCCAAATCATTGGATTCAGGTGTTGAATCACTTGTGTGGCCGCAGATGTATAAAATCAAGCACTTAAGCATGATGATTGTTCCTACAAACATCTGTGAAAGAATGGATCGCTCTCAGGAGCTCAGTGAATTCCAGTGTCGTACCGTGATAGGTTCCTCGCTACCAAATGTTCCACAGTCCACTGTAGAATCAGAATCAGAAAGGGGTTTATTGCCAAATGTTGAGCAGGTTTACAACATTAGGAAATTGCTGCGGTGCTTCAGTGCAAACATAGTGTCATAAATAGCACTTAAATAGTGTCATAAATAGCACTTAAATAGACATGAAAAAATAAAAGTAGGGATAAGAATTAAAAGTGCTACGTAGAAAGATATGTAAATGGTATCAAAACAAAATGGAAGGGATTAGAAACAACAGCAACTTAGTCATGAAGTAGTAGGCCACGTAAAATCATAGAGTTTGGTCAGTGGATGCCTAAGCATCCCAGAAACGACACAGAAAGTCATAAAGTCAAAGATAACTTTTAAAAAGACCAGTATAGGCCCTGAGGCCCTGATGGTAAAAAAGACTACATTTCCGCGAAAATGACGTCACTTCCGGTTTCAGGCAGGTAATGGCGGAAATGCAAAAGTTCGCGCTGACGTCTATTCCAACGTAGGAAGTGTTATGAACAGCTGATCGGATCGGCAAAGCGTGTTTCTGGAATATTATGTTTTTGTTCCTGCAAGCGCTTTTTATGCAGTTTTTGCAAAGCTTTATGTGGAAGGAAACCGTGACCGAGGACAAGCTGATGGCATAAGATGTAAGTACAACTCCTCTGGTTTCATATGCAAAAAAAATTTTTGCGCTAGCTTACATGGTTGCAGTCCTACCGGGATTTAAAAATAGTTATGCAAAACAGAGCGTGCCCGCTCCGATCGGCTCTAAAGGGTTAAAGTAAAATATGATTTGAATTCCAAAATAAAAAAAGAGCTTTTGAAAAAGTTGCCTTCAAATAAAGAGCTTAACAAAAAAATTATGAAATTGTGTAGTTTGAGTTTTCCTCCATTTATTATTTTTTCTTAATTACATTTCACATGTAAGCCATTTGAGTGTTAACCCTCCTTTTTGATTCAGTAGTTGATAGTTTTAGTAGGATTGCGTGGGATGAGTCACAATGCACGGACATGACTTTCAGATACCGTTGGACCCAGTGCCACCCAGTTAGGACATACCACGTTTCTGTCTAATAGCTCTTTGGGAATCGCCTTGTTGGTGCAAGCTTGTTGCATGCTTGTTTAACTGTTTTATCTTTGTTCCCATTTCCTTACTTGAATCTGCAGACAAAGTGTCTAAAGATACAGTTTATTATATTTCTTTACTAAGTTATCTGTCACATAAAGACGCTGTTTCTTCCTTTCAGTTGGATATGTAATTAAGCTTGAATGATTCATAGGTCAGTGGTAAGTAGATTTTCAGTGGAAGGTTTATTTTGGTTTGTTTAATCTAAGATACAATATAAGGTACAAGGACTGGTTTGAAAATGAGCAAAAATACAGCTATGAAAAGCTCATGAAAAACTTTGAAAGACCTTCAGAAAGCCTGGTGAACTATTACTTAAGACCACTTGAAAAAGAAAAAAAAGATACAGCAAAGTCTGGCTCCCTGGAAGCAAAATATAAAGAAATGAGAAGTGATTCAATATCGTTGCGCTGTACTCTATGAACCCAATTAGATTTTTGGAGCAGAATAGTGTTTATTAATAGTCATTTTAAAGACAGTCATAGGTAGTAAGCTAGCCTTTTGCACAGTGCTGTATTTGTTACAGTGTGTACTATTGTGATTTTTTATTTAAGCCGTGTGGAAGCAGGTCAGTAAAAGTCTTACTTGACTCATTACCTAGAGAAAATCTTATATATTCCAGGTCCGTCTCAAGGAGTAGCTGAAGATGGAGATAGATATAGCCTTCCTGATTGTGCCACAGAGGTGAATGCAGCATCAAGATGTGGGAAACTTTCCCTCACAGCCTTTTGAAGTTCAGGGAAGTGTGGCACCAGTGCTGGAAGCTAATTCTCTCTCTCTCTCTCTCCCTCTTTTCTGTCGTTCCTTTTGCTATGAGCAGCCACACTCTTAGGATACAAACTTGAAAGGAAATAGAGCCGTGGGGGAACAGAACACTGTTATTGTAGAGGGCTGGGTTCTTGTCAGCCTATTGAGTTGTTTACATCTACAAATTTCGACAAAAGCCTGTGTCCTCAAACACTGGCAGGATGCCGTGTGACCTGTAGCGAGGAGGAGGCAGAGGGGAAAACTGCAGGAGACTATGGAAAGCAGGCGACGCTATTTGAGCCACGTCCTTTTGCAAGACTGTAATCATAAGAGGGGGAAAGTAAACAAATGTTATCCATTTAGGATCAGTGCATTATCCGTGCTAATGTGAAACTACAGTAAAATTATCACATTTCCCTAGACTAAAAATAAAAAGGAAACAAATTAGTGAATATTTTTGCACTCTTTGAGTTTTACATTTGCTTATATTTGATTACAGACGACACACCGCCTGCCATTGTTTGGCTTTCCTGGCATCTCTCGGCATAAATTTGTTTTCCATTTCTGCTATCAGCAGTCGAAGTGGGTGATTAGCATGAGAAGCCACGGCAAAAAAGAACACAGAAAAGAGCAACTCCTACTCAAACTTCAATAAAAATCAACAATGTAGATGTACCGAGGGATGTCTGATTGACAGGTTACCTATTGTACTTGGCACTAATTGCTACGATGATGTTGCTGCATGCCATACAGTAAAGATTTCAAATAGACGAGTGTGTGTTGTTTCCTTGGACTACTGCAGTACAGAAGATGGAAAAACCTTTTCCCATACAATCATCCATATCAGCTCAGTCCAGCTTGTGATTGAAGCTATATGATTTTTACATTAAGTGGAATATTCAAACCTCAGACTCCATTATGTTAAAACTGCATCTTTTATACAACTGGAAATGTCACAGTTGGTGCTGACTAAACCAGGCAGATAGGAAACAATTCAGGTGATGTATTGATGATAAAAAATAATCTCTCAACAGATGGCAGTCAGGCAGGTAACAGAAAAGAAGGGGAACAATTCGACATTGGAATATCAATCAGGAAGCAGGAAACTAACGCAAGGGCGTGCAAGCACCAATCTGGCAAAGCCTTAATAATAGATATAAATACCCAGAAGTTGACTTGAATGTGGGAAGAGTTGAGGTGGCAGAGTCTGGTGGGTGGAAATGTGGGAGATATAGTAGTCATGACAGGAAATGCTCTTGCAGATCCTTCTACACCAATCTGGAGTATTTGGGATCTTTGGAAACTTTGAGATCTTGACTACATTTAAACCTCTGTGGATTTGAACAATGCTTCGTTGCACAGCGTGAGTTTGTAATGGCTGGTCCACAGGGTGCCAGTCAGGTGTATTAAGCATTCAACTCCAAGATACCCCATGGACTTTTCTGATAAACAATAACAGTTGTATCTGTGAGGCCTAAAATAGATTGAATGCATCCTCTTACAAAGAAAAAGAGCACTGCACTACGTTTAGAAAACAATGGAACATTCTTTTTTGGCTTGCTAGTAGCTTGTACAGTATGTTACTGTTTCACGGTACCGCACTGTTATGGTTAGACAAATAGAACTTTGTTTAAAAGGCAGTGAAGGGCAGCCCACACAGGTTAGCTTTAGGAGTTTCTTAGTGTTAGGCTAATTGCAAGTTAAGGAAACCACAATCTTCTGTTGAAAAACAAAAAAGTGAGCTACAGTCATGTGAAAAAGAACATCTGCTCATTGCTCTCTGCAGTCATAGTCACAGTCATGTTTCCAAACGAATTAAGTGGGTAAGCAGCAGACAGGAACTGCTAATCAAATCCACTTAATTAAGATTAATTGATTGTCAGCAAGTGTGACCACCTTGATAAAAGAAGTAGTTTGGGCAGTCTGGAACATTGAGGTGTGTGTTAACACAAGGCCAAGGCATAAAGTCAAAAATGTACTTTTGCAATTGTTAATGCTCATCATTCTGAGAAGGTTTATAAGGCCAAACACTTCAAAGTCCATCATTCCAGAGTGAGAAAGATTATTCACAAGTGGAAGACATTAAACACAGTTGCAAATCTTCCCAGGAGTGGACGTCCTAGGAAATCCACTCCAAGGTCAGAGTAGGCAATGCTCAGAGAAAATGCAGAAAACCAAGAGCAACAGCTTAGACTCTAGAGGCCTCACTTAGCATGTTAAACGTTAATGTTCCTGACAGTACAATTAGAAAAAGACTGAACAACTATGGCTTGATTCAAAGTTGAGTTGCTAGGAGAAAGCGTCCCCTCTCTAAAACAAGCATGGCAGCATAGCTTAGGTTTGCAGAAATGCATTTAAACAGTAGTACTTCTGGAACTTCTTATATGTCCAAAGGACATATTCACTCCACATAAAATGTAATAAATAAATCATATAATACAAAAACCAACTATTTACATTTTAAACTTTTAACTATTTAAATTTTCAGCTTTTTCCTTTTAAACAAATTTAAAGTGAAACAACACAAAACACTGCAAACCACAACACAATTAATATATAAATTAAAATATGAAAACAAAAAGAAGATGCACATTCTTTGTCATATAGGCCTGCATGATAAACTTTCTGAATCCTTTATCATCTGCAACTGAAAATAGTTGTGGATGATTACTATACCTTTCCAATGGTTGTTGTCCCTGGCTCTCTTTCTCTCTCTTTCCCTCTGTTTCTGTGCTACTGCGAGTGTAACTACCGCCCCTCCCCCCTCTTATCAGCACAAGCACAAGGCTCGCAGGAGTGAAGCGAAAAAAAGGGCGAAAGAGAGGGTGAGATAAAAAAATTAAAAAAAACCCACGGCTCGCGTTGTTCACTTCAAAGACCCGGCTCTAAGAACCGTTTCGTTCGCGACCGACACATCACTATGAAGCCGTAATGCTCCGACAATCCATCAAGCGGTGCAGCTCTGTAGCTTACCAAAGTCGTACTAAAACATTTTTTGACAGATTGCTGAGCGCCATGTACCACATAAAATCGGTTTGCGGTCAGTAAGCACAACCAGAATTCATACATAAGGCGCAGTGTCGATTTTTGAGAAAAAGAAAGGATTTTAGGCCTCGTTAGCGCGGTAAGCTCGTTAGCGCGGCTAGCTCGCTAACACATTGACGCCGTCCAGCCCCACGCACGAGGCGATCCACGGTAACTCGTTAACGGAGATTTGCCGTGTTCATCTTGTCGTTGCCTGCAGGTGAAGCTATGGGGGAGGGGGAGTTGTGTTCAGTGAAGGAGAGGCAAGGCTGAGTAACGTTGAGTAGAGACAAAAGTGGACGAAAGAGAGGCAAACTTGCGGCTCCACAAGTATAATTATAACGTAACATATACTATATCGATATAAATGATATTTTCACATCTTATATCTCATATGAAAATATATCGATATTTTTAAAAAACTCGATATATCGCCCAGCCCTATAATACAGAGTACCATGTTTAAAGAAAGCCAAACACACACATAAGCACAAACACCACATACTAACTAACTGGGTCATGAAACAGGACAATGATCCATAAAGCATAATTGATGTCCATTTATGTTTTGACATGATACCCAATCACGTTACAGTTGTTGTTGATAAGAACTGATAAGAAAAAACGTGTAAATTCTCAGATTTTATATTTGTTGTCTGTGTGTTATTATAAATGTAATAAATTTAATTCCTTGAAAATGTTGTGTATTCTCCTTTAATGTACATAATACACAGCATAACAGCTCTTATGGAGCTTGGCTTTTACACTTTTTCCATTAAATTTCACTCTCAAATCTCTTCCTATATTACTCACAATACAGTTAAACTACTGAAATTAATTTGCTTGGCTTGTCCCAGGTAATGTTACCTTGAAATTCTACTTATCTGGTAAACCAATTTCACACAACTTTTTTTTATTTCATTTTCAAACATATCTTGAGCTCAAGCTTGTTTATTAGACTTCACAGGGATCCCCCTGGAGCCAGTAAGATTTTACTTTATATAACATGTGCAGTAGTACTTCCCAAAACCTGTAAACACACTTTGATGTTAAAAATCAGCAGCAGTCCCCTTTAAAAGGATACCATGCTAGCATGATAGTAGAGCAAGAAATACAAGGTAAACAAGGACCAGCTTACCAAAATATTGCTTTTTAAAGTCCTTATTCCAATTGTGACCCATTAAGTTTAATTGAAAAGGATGCTTGATACCAGCTTATAACACTGTGTCTTTATACTGTTTATTTAGCATTTTTATGTAGCTTAAATTTTGCCTCTCATCTTTTTTTCCTCTTCTTTTTATCCAAATAATATACTTCCGGATGTTTTAAAAAATTACTCGGCTAACTCAAAGCACCAGAAGCTGGTAGGCAAATCAGACGACAGATTTTAGTAATCGAACCACAGGCACAACCGACGGTCAATATTTGTGGCACAGTGCCACGCTGACAGTCTGCCGGCAGACAAACATAATGATGTGGAACTGTGTTAGTAAGAGCAATGTCATCAGAAATTATCCTGCATCTGTATAAATCTTGCCTAATCTCAAGTTCCTCTCTCTCATTCGCTTTTTTTTTTGCTTATTTTCTGTCTCATTGTTTGCCAAAAATGCATGGCAACCAGAGTCCCCAGGCTGTAGCCAGCTGAGTTCAGCCCACACAAGCAGGCAACCTGGCTATTATAGATTATCATCAGGGTGACAAATAAGCTGCAGCGAGCGGCGCTCTTTTGTGTTTGCCCTCCTGCGTGTAGGCAAGGAAATATACAAACTTCCTCCAAACCGCTATTCGGTAAAGGACCTCACAGGGGTTTAAGAGACTTGAATTGCCGTGTCAATCTTCAAGACATCTGACAGGCACATAATCAATCTCCCAAGTGATTAAACCATGCACGCTAATTCGTGTGAACAGGACAAAATGTACATGAAAGCGTTGCTGTCACAGTGCAGTGACTGGCAGCATCTGGCATTTTTCTTAAAGACGGCCACAACAATTTATTTCCCCACTGGCTTTTTTGCATCATGAGGACGAATGTGAGACAACAGGCAGTTAGAGATTATATAATTACCCCTGCACACATGAGGTTTCTTTCTTTCGAATAATGCAGCCGATAACGTCTGAGGGTAAAACAGGAAAGATCTTGAAGCAAAAATGAATAAATAAATATTTAACCCGAGTTCGGGATATCTTGATAACTGTGTCAAGTGAAACCAAGAGGTTTTTGCTTGAGGTAATGTAACATGACAGCATTAGCATTCCTCCATAAAAAAAGTGTACAAATATTAAAATGTCCTCAAGATCCCAACACTGACACAAGAAAATCTTTAGCAGTGTCATATATCATACACTCTGGGTGGGTTAAGAACTGATGCTCTTTGAGAGTTCAATGAGACAGATGATATCTTTGAATAGTGCATATTCATGTCCTGGATACTAAAAAAGTAGGATTTGAAGCCCAATATGTTTTAATGAGCTCGCTTCCCAGGGTGAGCTACTAAATTTCTCATTTCAGTTCCAGGCAGAGAAGGTTAAAGGAGCTCTCCTCTGCCGGCGAGAGGAAGAAACAAATTGGAGAGCGGTGGTGGGTAGATGGCAGTCCAAACCCTTGCCAGGTTACATCCACGGAACTTCTTCTCTGTGAATCACACTGTAAACATATACATGCATATGAGCCGCTCCTCTTTCTTGCTGCATAATTCATACAGTATCCCTTACCGTGCAGAAAATGAATATTGCAATACGCTCGTATTTTATTCAGGTTATTTGCAGAGTTAATTGAGCTATGGGAAAGTCCTCAGAGGACAAAGAGTTTCATCTAATCCCATCTTATTATATCTAACCTCACAGTCTGCTTTAATTAACAGAGCTGCTGTGATTGCGTTCTAATTATGCATATGTCAGTTTGAGTCCGACAACTCCCTTCTTGATTAAAAAAAAAATTCTGATTATGATCAAAACAATATATTTCTAAACTGAATAATGTTGATGTACAGAATGTAAAACATAAAGTTTAGGTTCCTAATCTGGATGCCGGACCTGCTGAACTCTCACTGGACAATAACCTGATTGCTGAGAGAATACTTTGAATCTAAGATTCTAGTTGTTATTATAAATATATTCATTCAATGCCATTTTCCCCATTGCATTGAAAGCTTCCCCTCCAGTTGTGCTTCTGGCATTACTAAGTGACCCCAAGTCTTTTGCACTATGCTTCACTTCATCCATAGGACAGCAAACTGTCTGCATTCCACAGAGGAGAAGTGTCTTGTCATGGTCCTGGGTCGTGCGACCCAGTGTTTTGTGTTTAGTCTATTTTGATGTTTATTGATTGTTTAGGTTCATTAAGTTAGTCCAGCCATCTGTATATACCACCCTTGCATTACGTCTCCCTTGCCCTTCGTGTGTTCATGTCTGTGTGTCTTGTACTGTCAAGTTCATGCTGTCAGTTATGTCACCTCCCCCTGTACTACGTCTCCCCGGTTCATGTCTCATGTTTCCTGTTTTACTTTGAAGGCCTGCATTCACTGTCAGTGTATTCAGTTTCACTCCTCCTGTCCTGTCGTTAAGTTCATGTGTGTCAGCTGCGTTCCCATGTGTGGCCACTTCCCCTGATCATTCCTCATGTGTATTTAGTCTCTGTGTTTCATGTAGTCTGCGTCGCGTCGTCTGTGTTCCCACCCCCTGTGTTCCATATCTCCAGCCATAGCCTTTCCATAGTTTATGTCCAGTTTAGGTTTCTGTTTAGCTACTACTCTTATGCTGCCCTCACTCTGGTTTGTTCCTTTCATCAGCCTTAATAAAAGGCTCGCTTTTGTTTAAAGCTCACTCCCGTCTGTTCACTTGTGTACGCACCTGGGTCCATTACACGCATTCTCCACTCGGTCCGTCACAGCGGACCGTGACATGTCTTGCCTTGCTAAGTTAATAAACTAAGATCAAGTATGTGACAGTGATTGCACTGTCATCAGGCATACACCCCCTGCTGTCCCACTTTTACAGTAATGAGGAGGGACGTTCATTCTTCTTCTCCTTAGAGGAAAGAAAAATCACATCCAATAGCAGAGGAGGTTGCTCTTTTATTTTTCTCTTCATTTTTAACCACTTTCTTTCTGCTTGCACCCCTCCTGACCTTAACAGTCCTCATCTTTCGCTGGACCTCTTTTTCATCACTTGTCCTTCTGTCCTCTACATATGTGATCCACAGCCCGGTGGCTAAAAGCCTCAGCCACGTGCCACCATATCTTATTTTCTACATGCCTGTTTCCACAGAGTTGGAGTGATTCCTTGTCACAGTATCTACCTCTTGTACATGAATCATGTAAAATGAATGCGATCCCCTTGGGAGAAGTTAAAGGATTAGGTCCGACTGTTCATCATAGGGCATTTCATAAAGCACATGGTTGCCATTAATGCAAATGCATGCCTTTTTGCCTTGGATAAATTTCCATAGACGTTTTCACAAATGGACTCCAGACAATGTTGGGGGAATCAGGTTGGGACGTTACCCGAAGCTGCCCTTTCTTACATGCAGGAACGTGTCCATATGAGATGCATTATCTGACCTAGAAAGAGTCAGTTTGTTTTTAGGAAAGTGTGCTACACATTGACTTTGTAAAAAGTGGAAGCAGCTGCCATATTGTCACCTGGTGGTTAATGAACTGTTGTTTTCACCTTTGCTATCTTTGTGTTTTGAAACAGGATACGACGAGTGAGGGGTCAATGTAACTTTAATACCACAGCCTCACTGGTGAATCACTTCTGATCTAGGAGTTGGACAATCTGCATAATTCTCTTTTTTGGCTCTAGTAGCCTAATGGCCATAATTAGCATTTTTTTTTCTCCCGTCTGATCTGAAACTAGTGATTGATCCAATAAAATCATCAGGATGTGGTTGCTGACGTCACACAGCAAAATAACCAAGGGATATTTTCTTATAGATTTCTATACAACCACAACCACCATCTGCTGGTCAGTTAAAAGGCAGCATCTTTAAGGCACATCTGCACTGGCGTCAGTCTTTATAATTGCTGCTCCTTGGATACAGCAGGAGACAGGACACAATGTCCATCAATCACCTGCTCCATTCCCAAAATGGGTATAATCACACGTCTCCTAGACCTTGTACGAAGGAGATGGCATGGGATTGCACCGCCATTTTTTAAAATCTAGAAAAGTACAGAGTTGCTGTAAATGGTAAATAAGTACCGAACTGGAAAACAGTTTCACACAATAGTCATCGTGAGATTTTGAGGTTACATTGTGAATTCCACGCAGTTCTGTGCAAGTGACATCTTTTAAAGATAAACTGCTGCGCTTGGACCTGTCAGTTGTATTGAAAATATCTTTCTTTTCCCCTTAACTTCAAAGGAAGAGAGAGTGGCAAGAGGTGTTGGAGTTTGAAACCATCTTTTTTTTTTTTTGTCTTCAAATGCCTAATAAAATAGTGACTGCAGACATAAGCCACTTCTTGAAGAGCCCACAGATTTTGTTCTGGTGAATCAATTATTGATGGCTCTATCTTACTAGTGCTCAAAAAGTGGCATGATCAAGGTGCGACAGAAAAGCTCAACTTTGGAAAGTTTCAGCACACAGTGAGAAGGAAAACAGTAAGACCCAGAAGAGTCTACTTGTGCACAGTCAGTTTCTTTTTTTCTACTTCTGACTTCAAAAGTATTGCAGTTTATCTCACACTAGGCATGTCTGTCCTACTTCAGATATACCAGCTCTGAAGCCTAGCATCATTTAGTTATTTGGTTATTAGCACAAAAGAAGCTATTTGTCCCAACGAGTAAGGCTTAGCATGAAAAATAAAGTTCCCTACCAAACGTGACAAACGAGTGGGCTTTGATAATTTTTTTTTAAAGAGGAAAAAAAGATCAGAAGACACAGGTCCAAATTTACTGTAGGCACATTACCCATGCAATTAAATTAATAAAGCAGCAGCCCAGAACATGCAACTGCCTACACAGGCCTGGCCTAAAGTGGTCACATTGAACAAGCACTGGAAACGACAGGCTTCCCCCCCCCCTTTATCCAAAGGTGAAGCAAATGAGATTAACTATGTCATGTGAAAGTCTGGGGTAATATTAAAATAGGAAAAAGAACAGACTGAAAATAGCTGACGGGATCATTCCAGTCGGATATTTAGTCAACAGAGAATTATATAAAAGGAATTTCTTCCGGCTGTAGATATTTCTGTGTTTTTTCATAAATTTTTTTCCATTTGCGTCGAGTAATTACGTGTTTGCTTTTGTACCCCTCAAATGTCAGGTTGTGGATGGTTTGGGAGATGTTCCATCGATTACTGTACTCCTCACACGCACATACACATACAAACCAATCAATAAATAAAGCGCTCCTGGAGCATTTTTCAAAGAGGTTTCAATTGGGTTTAAAAAAAGAGACGCAGACATGACATCAGCTCTGATCGACTATAAATCTAACCTTTAAAGCTTGAGTCAGTATTCTTTTTTAGTCCTCATTATACAAGCATAATGTGTGGTGGAGAGCAGCCAGTTTGAGAGGTCAGATGCTGTAGCAGCTGAGCCTGACGGCTCTGCATGTTGAAAACTGGCAGAGGGATATTTTATTTGAAGGGCACTTGTCCTGGATAAGTACCAGTGGTCGCCTGTGTCATATTAGAGAAAGTGACACAAAATGACAGCAGGAGCCCACTGTGACATAACTGCACACAGTGATGATGATAAAAAGAACATTTAGTTTGATAAACTACAGCCATGCAGGCATCCAAGTACTGTTTTAAAAAAAACTGATATTTCCAATTCATCCCTACATCTGCAACTACTTTGAAAATCAAGGTTCGTATCAGTGTCCCTGTATTGGAACCGTGTCCTCCATTATTTTATTTTTTTTTGACAATGTTGTCCCAAGGCCTTAAAAATGCTTACAGTATGTTCCAAAGTTAAAGGGTTCCTGTGAAGTTACAGCTATTATCTTTTTATTTATATTGTTTTTTTGGGATTTTTTTTTTTTTACAGGTCTCAGTACAGTAAATACCTTTCTGTGAGTTGCTAACGTCATTTACGTTGCTACGCTAGCTACTGCATTACACAAGAATTTACAACTTGTCCAGCTGACCACGAATGATACAAAAATGTTTTTGACTGAAGAAGACCAGTTAACATTCATAATCACTACAATGTGTGGTTTTATCTGCAGTGCTTTGTAAAAATAAAAGTCTGCTGTTGTTTGCTAGCAAGCTAGCAGTTGGGTTTTTTTTTTTTTTGTTCTTTGATGCTAAAAACCTCCTTTTACCAGCTAAATATAAATGTAAGTACTTATGTAGCAGGATGTAAGTAATTCTCGCACAGTGTCACTAATGTTACATGGCTACAGTTCAATATGACTATAAAAATATTTAAAAGATATTAGCTCTTCTGCTTCAATGCCTACAGAGAAAAAAGACTTAATAAACACCAGTCATTAATTGGCAATGTTCTTAGGCGCTGTAATGCTGTATGTGTGTGTTATGTATGTGTGCTATTTTCTCCTCTCCCTCTCCATGGCAGATGATTGAGCACAGCTGATTCTACTTGCTAATCACCTGAGCCCAGAGTCAAAAGCTGAGAGAAAGGGCTCTCCTGGTGCCAGTGGGCTGTTTTGGCAGCATTCAAGCTGTGTGTATGAGAGTTGTTGTGGACCTGAGCTCAGTATTCTACACCTTCCTTTGGAGAGAGATTGTCTTTCCTTTTGTGCTTTGTTGAACCTTTGCCTCCGCTTTTGGTATATTTGCTTGTTTGAGTTTAAAGTTGTAAGTACTTTTTTGAAGCCCTTTTTTTCCCCATGTTCTACTTCCTCCCCAGGAAACATTTAGTTTTTCCCTTTATCTGTAGCCTGTTCTGGAGAACACCACACCATCTTATAAAATATTTTGACTGTAGTGATTGTAGCATATGTGTGAATATACGTCTGTATGTACCTTAACCCCTCCTTAACGGATGGACCAATCTGAACGAAACTTTATATATACAGCAGTTAATATATGTGTTTTTCTTTTAATAATGGTATATACTATATCCATCTCATCATCTTCTGTGAATGCAATGTTACAGGTTCCATTTGCATTTGCTTCACATGTCAACTTAAAAATGCATCGCCCGCAAATAATGATCTCCAACATTTGTATCCAAGATGGAATTTTGATTGAGTCGCCATAAAATACCTAATAGAAGAATTAGGCTTCCATCAGTCCTGATGTTTTTCAAAAGCATCTTCATCTTTAACGATTTTTTTTATGGTAAGTCTATTTGAATTTTAATGTTTAGTGACTGCTGCTGTTATTAAGAATAACAATATATTAAGTTTGTGCCATATATTTAAAAAAAAAAAAAAAAAAAAAAAGCTCATCAAATATAAAGAACTGCAACTAATTACATAACCCCTCCACCTTGCTTTATGAAAGGGTTCATGAGATCTAGCAGGTGGGCCATTTATATGGATACACCGTAATAACATGGGAATGGTTGGTGATATTAAAGTCCTGTTTGTGGCACATTAGTATATGTGAGGGGGCAAACTCCTCAAGATGGGTGGTGACCATGGTGGCCATTTAGAAGTCGACCATCTTGGATACAACTATCCAAGATGGCCATTATTTACAAGTTTCTGACCACTTATAAAATGTGTTCAATGTGCTGTCCATTGTGTTGGATTGTCAATGCAACCCTCTTCTCCCACTCTTCACACACTGATAGCAACACCGCAGGAGAAATGCCAGCACAGGCATCCAGTATCCGTAGTTTCAGGTGCTGCACATCTCGTATCTTCACACCATACACAATTGCCTTCAGATGACCCCAAAGATAAAAGTCTAAGGGGGTAAGATCGGGAGACATTGGGGGCCATTCAACTGGCCCATGACGACCAATCCAATTTCCAGGAAACTGTTCATCTAGGAATGCTCGGACCTGGCACCCATAATGTGGTGGTGCACCATCTTGCTGGAAAAACTCAGGGAACGTGCCAGCTTCAGTGCATAAAGAGGGAAACACATCATTATATAGCAATTTCAAATATCCAGTGGCCTTGGGGTTTCCATTGATGAAGAATGGACCCACTATCGTTGTACCCCATATACCACACCAAACCATCACTTTTGTTGTTCCAACCGTCTTGGAGGGATCCATCCAATGTGGGTTAGTGTCAGACCAATAGCGGTGGTTTTGTTTGTTAACTTCACCATTCACATAAAAGTTTGCCTCATCACTGAACAAAATCTTCTGCGTGAACTGAGGGTCCTGTTCCAATTTTTTGTTTTGCCCATTCTGCAAATTCTGTGTGCCGATCTGGGTCATCCTCGTTGAGATGCTACAGTAGATGGAGTTTGTAAGGGTGCCATTTGTGCGTAGCTAATATCTGCCGAAGGGATGCTCGACTAATGCCACTCTCCAGTGACATGCTGTGAGTGCTACGCTGTGGGCTCTTGCTGAATGAAGCTGAGACAGCCACTGATGTTTCTTCATTAGTGACAGTTTTCTTGCGTCCACATTTTGGCAAATCCAACACTAAACCAGTTTCACGAAACTTAGCAAGCAGTTTGCTAACTGTAACATGGGAGATGGGTGGTCTCGTAGGGTGTCTTGCATTGAAATCTGCTGCAATGACCCGGTTACTGCGTTCACCAGATATCAACACAATTTCGATCTGCTCCTCACGTGTTAACCTCTTCGACATGTCAATGGCTGTGAACAAAGAGAAACTTGTAAATAACTCATGAAAGAATAAAGTTACGTTGAAACCAATCACACCATTGTTTTTCTTGTGACATTACCAATAAGTTTGATGTGTCACATGGCCCTCTTCCTATTGAAAAAAACAAAAGTTGTATCCAAGATTGCCAACTTCTAAATGGCCACCATGGTCACCACCCATCTTGAGGAGTTTGCCCCCTCACATCTACAAATGTGCCACAAACAGGACTTTAATATCACCAACCATTCCCATTTTATTACGGTGTATCCATATAAATGGCCCACCCTGTATAGTAAAAGTCTACTTGCACAGAAGAGTTATGCCTCTGTGGACAAACCTCACATCTGGCCTTCCAAAAACAGAAAACACCTTAAAAATGATTAGAAATAAGCTTGCTGATCAGTGGATCTCCTAACCACGTTGTCCTGTGTTGAAGTGTTTGCACTGCGATACACAACTTGCCAAAATGTTTAGGATAACCAGTTCTATTCTCTGCTGTGGATATAGTTAGAAAACTTGTATATGAGTTCCAGTGGACCCCAAAATGAAGCTGCTTATACCTCTTAGGCTACGTTCGCACTGCAGGTGAAAGCGCATCAAATCAGATTTTTTTGACCCTATGCGACCCATATCCGATTATGGTATGACAGTGCGAACGGCACAAATCCGATATTTTCAATTCCGATGTGGGTCACTTTCGTATGTGGTACTGAATCTGATACATATCTGATATTTTAGAAGCCGACTGCTGTTTGAATGGTCATGTCGCATTAAATCCGTCTTTTATGTCACTGACACAGACAGACGCCAATTATCAGTGCTGGAGAAGACATCGCGAACGCTTCCTGGCCATCCCGTGTAGATGTTAGTGAAAATGTTGGGAAGACAACGTTGGAGAAACGTGAACATTTTATTTATACTGTATAATTTGCAGGTTCTGACAGAAATCTGCAACTATCCTTTGAAGCACCGCTCCTCTCTAAAGCAGCAATAAGGATAATTATTAGGTTATTTACATTATTATGTAAATAACAAAATAACTTAAAGCAAAAGTTGGAAAACATAAAGTCCAAAGTCTTTATATTAAGGGCCATCAGTCAAACAATATTGTTTGCTCTGGGTCTAAACAGAACGCGTTGTGTGTGACGTCTTCTTTTGCACATGTGGGCCGTTTTGAGGGTTCACACTAGAGCGCGTTTGCTGTCGCATTTTATTTGTAGTGTGAACAAGCAGACAAAAAAATCGGATTTGATCAAAAAATCGGAATTGAGCATTAAGACCTGCAGTGTGAACGTAGCCTTAGTCTCCAGACTACACATTTACACAATCTGTATGTGCATGTGCTAATGACAAAATGCTGTTCAAAATACTGTTCACAACACAAATGCTGGCTTTAGTATTTATGAAAAAGCACATTTGTAACAGCCTCTCAGGCCTCAATATGTGTATGAATTTGGTATAGAATGAACAGGACAGGAATTTTCTCTACATAATCTCACTTACGCAGACGTCCAAGTTAAATTGACAAAAAGGACTCACATGGTGGTTTATGGTCCAAAAATGCACAAATTTGGCTTTAAATATTTTAGGAGGAGCTTCTGAGAATCAAGCTATATCAAAAACTTAGGTTTTGTCAAACAAAAATCTTTAAAGACAGAATAAAATCCAACTCTTTGAACAGGACACTAAAAATTCTGCTGTGCACACTTTAAAAGACTTTTCAGTTACTAAATCAAAATCTTACTAAACATAATTTATTTAAAACTGTATCCCTACAGACACTAGCCTCACTGAAATCACTGTGTATCCGGACATGAGTGATAGCTGCTGTGTTTAACCAGACGGATGGATGTCAATTTTGTTACCAGTGCTGGTATTGAAATAATGCTAGTGTGACAGGATTGATACTTTGTTTCTGTTCAATATGTAGTGTTAAACTGATTATTTTTCTGAAATAAAAAACACATACATACATACATACATAAACATGCACTATACTATTTTATTCATAGCCTAAAACACAATTATTAAACAGAAGTTGCCCCAAAGAGCTTTGGAGAGAGGCACAGTTAAATTCAAGGCCTCTAAAAAGCCCAATTTTAAAGTACACTAAAGGCTGAAAGGTAGATTTTGTTGTGTTAACTAAGTATTGTGGAAAATCAGCACTTTAGAGGTCATTAAAATGTGTTCAGAATTTGGAAATTTATGATATTGATTCATCCCAAAATTCATAGGTTAAAAGTATTAGTATCTGTATCTGCAGTACCGGCTCTGCATTTACTCTGTATGTAATCAATACCAAACTTTGCAGTATCACACAGCTCTACTGGACAGCAGTAATGAAAAGTTCATGGAGCAAGTTTAAAAGTAAAGTAGTTCAGGGACTCACATTTTCATAACTGCAGCTGAAAATGGCATCCAGCTTTGCTGTTTAAAACCTAATCTTTCACTCCGGCTTGTTTGTGAAAGTCAGAGGCGACGCAGCTAAAACATGACTCCTCCTCTGATCGGACAGGGGTCAAAATGACGATTCTTTATTTAATTTTTTTCCAGGAAGGGGGACGGTGACAAAGTTGCTTAAGATTGAAAGGGGTGCTCCAATTTCGGTTACATTCCTCAAAGTGACGTATACGTTGCAATTTATAAGGTGACATAAATGCCTCTGCCAGCAATATCCTGCCGCTGCTTCCCCCTCCTCCTCGAGCCCGGCCATGCTTTTAAAACGGCAGAGCCAGCGACATGCATCAAAGCAAACTGAACTGACTCAGACGGACATGCGTGACATTGATATTCATGGCGATCACGCAGGTCATTTAGGCCCGAAGTAGAGGGAATTATGCAGAAAGTGCAGAGTGAGGCAGATTTGTCAGACTGTGGAGCGTCTGGGACCAAAAGATGCCCTTGGACCAGCCCCTTTTTTTCTTTTTTCTTTTTTGGTGGACTTTCGTGTAGGGACAGGAGTGGATGTCTGTGTGTCCCAACGTGCACGATCGTGGACACGTGCTAATTTGTCATTGTCTCAATATGTCTTCCTGTTGATGAAGGTCTCGTAGACCAAAATATCAGTTTCTCCTCATGAATATGTAAGCAGGGAGATGAGGACAGCCTCTCAAAGGCATTTGAAGAATGTGCATCCTTGTCAGAACATCTTTACACTCCAATCATATTGTTTCTCATTTAGAGGATTTAGCATGTAATAAAAAGAAACACGGAGACCTGAACAAAAAAAAAAGGAAAGACTTGCACTACTACTTCAACTTTTCTCAACGTCTTTAAATGTCACATAAAACGTCAGATGGGGTGGGTTTTTCCTTTTTTGGGCGGAGGGGTATAAAATATACAGAAATTTGCATGTTGTGCTTGACAGATTCACCCTATCTCTTAGTAGAAGTGTATTAGCAATGCTGCAGTGATGAGCAAATGGAAGCAATTCCAGTCACCACAGCTTGCTCATGTCATTCTCTATCTAGGTCACAAGAACTGGGAGACCGGCAATGCTAACTGGCATCATTACTCCGCTAAGTGCTCGCCCCCTTTTGACTTATTGTGCATTTCTGATGTACTTTTTCCCAAATCCTTTTTTTTATTCAATACAGCATTTTTTTCTTTCAAAAGCTGCAAACAAAGGCAAGAGAGAAGAGTGGAATCCAAAGTCTGAGGCTCTGAGGCTTTGCACTATTATCAGAGGATCAAACATCACATTCTTTGATCTGGAGTGATTTTTAGGAGGGGGGAAACTCTCAAGTGAGGTCATCAAGGCTACAGAGGATGACTGGTATCAAAGTGATTGGGATATGAATGGAAGCACAGTCTTCACAGGAAATACCAAACCAGGCTGGTAACATGTCTTTGAATAATCCAGCATAAAAAAAAAGAAAAGAAAAATCTGGCGACGATAAAATGTTACTGATGTCGCCAAGCTGTATTTTTGGTCATCAAAAGGACTCCACAGATTTGATCACAGCATTTCTAATGCATTGTGTAATCACTATTATAGGAATGAAAGAAAACAAAATGTACAATGTGTTTTTTCTAGTGAAAGAGGGAAGACCAGTAGATTCCAGTTGTTTCTGGCTCTACTATGCCAATGCCCTTGGAGAATTTGCAGTTAAACTGTCTAGACGGGCACATTTTATCAAATCTTTTTGAGCTACAGCATCTTTTGTTATCATTTGAGGAATCATCCTAATGTTCTTATCAGTTGATGTGACATACTGGTGAGAATTCACAATGTAAAGTTTGCCAAGTCACTCAGATAAGACTGAAATGGAAGGCAAATTCATTCAAATTCAACTCTTTTCTACTCGGCACACCAGACTGTGGCTACTGTCTGGTTCATGTCGTTTCTTAAGCGTCCTAAAAATGGCAAATGTTTACAGTGCAGGGCCAGGTTCTTTATGAGGCCATATGTGCTGGTCAGGTCTGTTTTCAGTCAGGCTCTTACAATCTGCTTTCACTTTTTGCCTGGAACCTGACGGATGGCCTCCTTTTGCCAGCAGTTTAAGATCAAGGAAGTTCAGCGGTATCGCAAGGAAGTGCACTCTAGAGCCTGCCACATGGTGTCCATTTAGCTGCTCTATGTCTTAGCGATTGAGAAAATGAATCTCATAGTGTTCACAGCATGTGTGTCAGATTATTTTGCATTAAGAACTACAGTCCTGTTATTGCCTTTCTCTATCCTTCAAAACGGAATGTCATATTCATGTCATATTCTAAACTGCAAAATATCTTTGACATTGCACACACTTTTGACTACCCCCCCCCCCCCACACACACACACACACACACACACACACACACACACACACACACACACACACACACACATACAGTACTCAGCGTAACCACACCTCTGCTAACATTAGCCTCACTATTTACATACATTATTTGCTATCAGTGTTTAATTGGCATTGACTGAGTTGTCGTTTGCTCCGTTGCCAAACAGGCATACAAAGGCTGCAGGCAAATTGGACATACCTGTTGCCTAACCTTTCTCTTCTGTTAACATCTAGCTTATTGATACCTAGCACCCCAACTAGCAAAGAAAAACGTAAAATTCATGTAATGGGCTAATTTATTGCTAAATATAGCGTTGAATCTAAAACTGTAATTTGACTCCGACTATGCTAATGATAGCTAGGTTTGCATTTATTGGCATGTAATATAAGAGTTCACAACATCCAATAGCTGGCACAACAATCACAGTCACAAATTTATACAGCAGATTGTGCAGACCATAGGGTACAAACTCTTGTTGTAAGCTAACCAAAATATTATAAATATAACTGAGACATACGAAGTTATGTTATTCATACTTTGTTCTGAGGTGGGTTCCCAGATAGCCTCTGTGTGGGGTTAAATGTAGATAATGATCAAACTCGTCCAAACCAAAGAAATCAGCATTTAGAGTTGGAAACATTTTATTTAAAGCCTGAGTGGCAGAGGTATAAAGACTGGTTAGTGACCAGTGGCAAGTTAGTCTTCTTTGCAAAATATAAGCGACCATAGCAATCTGCTAGGGACCAAAGCAATGATTTTTGGTGCACGTTACCATGTAGTGTTTAGGAAGGAGGTTACGTGGTTGGTTTTGTTTTGTACAGTATAAATGGAGGCCGTTGCATTGAACTGTTGCTACATAAATAAAACCAAGCTGAATCTGTAGTGCTGACACAGCTGGACCTGACATGAAAGCAACACTGGTTCTCACTAAATAATCACGACATTTCCTCTGCTTTTTAAAGCAGACCTCACTAGACTGGAAGGCTGTTACAAAAATATCACATTTGCCAATGTGAAAGTGAAGGAAATGACTGTTTAAACAGCAATATCCCAGGGTGGAGGGATCGCAACATGCTTAAAATGAGTTTAGGGGGCAATAAGATGCAATAAAAGTTGTGTTTTTGTGGGTTTTTTTTAACAGGTACACTCGTACCTTAATGGATGTCTTGCAAAATTACATCACACAGGTTCAGTGGTTTAGCCTACATTAAAATGTGTAGGTTAAATGTAGCAACAAAAAACAGGTGTTTATCAGCTCTCCTTTTTTCCGTGCATGGCCTCATAAACAGTGAATGAGCAAAGACTAAACTGATTTGGTGTTTTTTCCTGAAACGTGACAAATGGTTTCAAGTGGAAGAGGTTTACATGACTAGGAAGTTCATTGTTTGCCAGTGACCTGTTTTCTATCTTTCTATCTTAGATCTCAGCGATAGTGAAATCCTTAATGTGCTTTTTTGTGCTTTTCTCCAAAATGTCTCATTTTTTATTTTCTGCTAGTTTAAATTGTATACTTCTAAGCTCTTGGGGAGGAAATAAAGTCAATGGTGGAGTATAAACTTAGTGAGTCAAACTAAACAACCATTTTTTTCTTTTCTCTTATCCGGTTAAGTGCCATTAGACTTAAACCCTGTGGAAAAATTAGAAACTTGGGCGATGTTAAGTTCCTTGTAATTTCCTTCTGAAATGAAGGAAAGCTAGTTATTTTGAAACTCAACCCTAAGATGTCACATGTGTCACGTCAGAAAAGTCTGCAGGCCAACACCTGACAAACACCATCCTTCCCACGGGAAACATCTTGCGGTAATCCAATCTGTACACACCACCAGCAATATAATCATAATCATTCCTTTATTATTTATGAAGACCTGAAATGAACTCAGTAAAGAATCCCTGGCATCAATAGGATGCCTGCATTTACATTTGTTAAAATAAACAGGGTTAGGTCTGCTTCGTGCTTTGCTCACCCACCAGGCGACTCATCTTTATGCTGAGTGGCTACAGAGGAATCGCTTCTTGATTAAAAAAAAAAAATAATAATAATAATAAAAAAGAACCTGGGGTTTGCATTTACATTAAACGATGGAAATGTATTCTCGAGCAGCTTGTGATAAAGCCATATAAAGGAATTCAACGAGACCAAAAAATGGGTCATAGGATTATGGCAAAGTATTTCACAAACAATTGTCTTCTTAGTGCTGCAAATCTTCACTGCCCTGCAGGATTATCTGAAGAAAAGGATCACACATCAGAAACACGGGATGGAGATGGAGCTTCAGCGGAGCACTTTTAAAGGATGTTAAAAGCAGAATTTCTCAATTTGTTTAAGTGAAACTCGACGCAACCCACTTCCTTGTCTTTTCCACTGCATCCAAAGCTGTTTGTGAGGAGCTTTTATATTTACACACACACACACAACCTCCCAGTTGAATGCACAGCCGAGGTCAAGGGTCATTAGCTCATATGTCACACCTTGACAGCCTCACTCTCCCGTTTCAGCAAGGAGACGTGTCCCTGTGGTCGTCCCTCCAATACCCATCAAGCCCCCCCACACTTTTAAGTCAAAGCAATCGGCTTGTCAAGAGCCAAGACATGAACTGAAGTTCATCACTGTGGCCTCTTGCCAACGATTAACTGTTTGAAGTTGCAATGTGACTGACTGTATCGGATGAATTCCAAAGAGTGCAAATTCAGCGAGGAAACACTCGCTGAAATATTTATAAGAAAGTGGGGCGGCTATAGGCTGTGTGCCAAATGTTGAATTTGTTATAGAAACCCTGCATGTGGGAGTACATCATTGCATTG
Source organism: Rhamphochromis longiceps (assembly GCF_057381845.1). Taxonomy (NCBI): domain Eukaryota; kingdom Metazoa; phylum Chordata; class Actinopteri; order Cichliformes; family Cichlidae; genus Rhamphochromis; species Rhamphochromis longiceps. The sequence goes on from NC_140578.1 coordinate 37,517,577, forward strand.
TGCTGGAATCATTATTTAAATCAGAAAAATGCAACTATGACTCAGAGGAGTCAACATGTAATCTATGTGAACTGGAAATACCAAGTAAAACTGCATTTTCTTTTTCAAAGTTTGAAATGCCAGATGTTTAGTGCAGTTCAGTGCATTTTTCCGTGCAGTGATTAACAAAATAAATTGAAATTCAATTCAGTGTACTGACACTTTGTAATACCCTCTCTATATAACAGTTTTTGCCTTTCCTGCTCTGGATTCTGTTTGCCTATTGTGCTGGATTAATGCTTTTTATTTTATAATACTTTGTCTGGCTATTGCAAAGCCAACATTGGCTTGTGGCGTTCTTGTGCGCTGCTGCTCTTAAAGCTGGAGGCTGGTTCCAAAAGCGAGTCGGTCCTCAGACTCTTTACTCACCCTTTTAAAACTGCATCATTGCAAGCTGAGGTGCCTTAAGTGAGTGCAGTCGACTGGCCCACTGGCTATTGAGTAGGCCTCACCTTGAAAAATGTGATTCATGAACTGAACATCTCAACAGTGTTTTGCATTGCTGGTGATTTCTTGCCTGATGTAAGGGTTCATTGTATGGAAAACCAGTTGGGAAAAGCAAAAAATCTATAATTTTGTATTTGTAAATTACTTAGGACTGATTAACAAGTTATTTAGCATCACCAGTTGACCTATCAGGCATGTCGTTGGGCTGTGGAAGGAAGCCAGAGTAACTGGGGACAACCCATACAGGAAAGACAGACAACCATTCACACTCACAATCAAACCTTCTGTGTATATTTCCCATGTCTCTATCTGTTAGCATTGTGATAGATTGTCAGCCTGTCCAGAATGTACCCCACCTCTTGCTTCTTAACAAACTGACAGCTGGAATAAGCTCCAGCCTCCCTGTGACCCTGGATCACAAGCTACTGGTCCGGACGGGATTCCCGGCCGCGTCCTCAGGTCATGCGCGGCTCAGCTGGCTGGAGTGTTCACGCACATCTTCAACCTTTCCCTCTCTCTGTCTGTAGTCCCAGCCTGCTTCAAAATGGCCACCATCGTCCCTGTACCCAAATCCTCCACCATCTCCTCATTGAACGACTGGCGACCTGTAGCCCTGACCCCCATCGTAAGCAAATGCTTCGAGAAGCTGGTCAGGGACTTCATCTGCTCTGCACTACCCGACTCACTGGACCCTCTACAGTTTGCATACCGCCACAACAGGTCCACTGATGATGCCATAGCCCTGACACTACATACTGCCCTGTCACACCTGGAGAAGAGAGACACGTATGTGAGGATGCTGTTTGTAGATTACAGCTCAGCATTCAATACCATCGTTCCCTCGAAGCTGGACAGGAAACTGCAGGATCTAGGACTGAGCAGCTCCCTCTGCAGCTGGATCCTTAGCTTCCTGTCTGACAGACGCCAGGTGGTCAGACTGGGCAGCATCACCTCATCCCCCATCACACTGAACACTGGTGCTCCACAGGGGTGTGTACTGAGCCCTCTCCTGTACTCACTCTACACCTACGACTGCACAGCCACTAACAGCTCCAACATCATTGTGAAGTTTGCGGACGACACTACAGTGGTGGGTCTTATCACCAACGGTGATGAGACGGCTTACAGGGAGGAGGTCAGCACCCTGACCCACTGGTGTCAAGACAACCATCTCACCCTCAACGTCGCAAAGACAAAGGAGTTGTTAGTGGACTTCCGGAGGTGCAGAGAAGTACACACCCCCATCACCATCAACGGCGCTGCTGTGGAGAGAGTGAGCAGCTTCCAGTTCCTTGGCGTACACCTGGCTGAGGATCTTACGTGGTCAGTACACACAAACAAAACAGTGAAGAAGGCGCAGCAGCGCCTCTTCTTTCTCAGGAGACTGAAAAGATTCGGCATGAGCCCCCGCATCCTCAGGACCTTCTATCACTGTGCCATTGAGAGCATCCTCACTGGATGCATCACCACCTGGTATGGCAACAGCACCGCCTACAACTGCAAAGCTCTCCAGCGAGTAGTGCGGTGCTCTGAACGGATAATTGGAGGTGAGCTTCCCTCCCTCCAAGACATCTACAGGAAGCGGTGCCTGAGGAAAGCGGGGAGGATCATCAAGGACTCCAGTCACCCAAGCCATAAACTGTTCAGACTGCTTCCATCAGGAAGGAGGTTCTGCAGCATCCGGTCCCGTACCAGCAGACTGAGAGACAGCTTTTTCCATCAGGCCATCAGACTGCTGAACACGTCATAGACACCTCAGCTTCACTACTGGAACTTCAACATTATGCACTCCACACTGTATATAAATGCCACTTGTTTTGCACATATTCAACTCTGTATATTTTATATATTTTATTATTATTATTATTATTATTATTATTATTATTATTATTATTATTATTTTATTTTATTTTTTTACTATTTAATTTGTAAAAATGTGTATACACACACACACACACACACACACACACACACACACACACACACGTAGGAAAATATTTAGTATACACATCCAGAAATGCATACACTATTATATATTGTACATAGATTTATTAGTTTCAGGTTGGCCATTCTTGTATTTTGCTCGTTTGTGTTGTTGTGTTTGCACATCTCTGTTGCTTGTGGGGCTCGCACACAAGAATTTCACTCGCATGTGCTGTGCCAGTGTGCCTGCACATGTGATGTGACAATAAAAAGTGATTTGATTTGATTTGATTTGGATTAGACAAGTGTTTAAGAAAATGGATGAATAACTATCAGGCATCTATGTCTGTGTGATAGTCTCTGGATATGGCTTGCTATGCAATCTTGCTGATCACAAGAGTATGTTGCAGCTGTTTTGATCTTCTATAAACACTTTAAAGTGCAAACTGAGCATTTCTTGGTGGCTCTTACAGTAAAGGAAACAAACAAATTCTTGGGCACCGAACACTGTTGTTCTATCAGGTGTTGGTGGCGTTGAAAAGATGTGTTCAACATGTGTTTTGAGGATTGAATATTAACAGAAATTGCCTCTTTTTTAAGAAATATATCAGATATAAATCAGATAATCAGAAAATAATAGAGAGAATAATAAAGAGAAAACCCCAATAAACTTGGCAACAGTGGGAAAGAAAAACTTCCTTTTAACAGAAATCTCTGGCACACCCAGGCTCAGACATCTGTTGAGACCAGTTGGGGGTGAGGGGAGGGAGAGCAGAGGAGAAATTAATAATTACTAATGACTAAATTCAGAGAGGTTTCTAAACACATAAACAGCGAAAAGAGATGAGTGAAAAAGAAACACTCAAAGTGGAATAGGCCTAGTCTGCTGGGGGCTTCCCATGATGCACTAAGGGAGGATCCAGGGTTACCTGATCAAGCCCTAACTATCTACTTTATCAAAAAGGAAAGTTTTAAACCTAATCTTAAAAGTAGAGATGGTGTCTGTGTCCCGTATCCAAACTGGAACCTGGTTCCTCCAGTTCCCCTTTTAAATATCCTAGGTTCTAAAGTAAGCCAGAAGTCTGAGAGCGATCAGATAAACTAGGGCTTGATTATTCAAGACCTTGTATGTGATGAGAATGATTTCGATACTAGTTTTAACAGGAAGTCATTGAAGAGAAGAATGCAGCAGTTTGGATCAGTTGAAGGCTTTTCAAACGATGACACTCATCCAGTGTGAGTGAGGAGTGATTTATAAGCATCCAGGTTAGACCAGTTGGGACTGAGACCCACCTCACAATGACATCAGTGCCATGATGCATTGGATTATGCACATCTATGAGATGCCAGTGGTTTTGACAAAACGTCAGTATTTGACTCTCTAGGAATGAAGACAAGCTGGTGAAACGGCCACATGAAATGTCGCTGGATACCACAGTTTGTGTGGAAAATCTGTGTGTAGCAAAAATGAGCAATAACTTTTGACTGATTGTTTGGTGAAACAACAGTTTAACTAAATGGATTCAAGAAATGTTTACTGAAGTACTCAAACCGCAGTTGCTGTTACCAGAGTAACAGTGGATTCTGCCAAATTAACCCAGACAAAAGCAATTGCAAGAACCTGTAAGGCTATTTGCCTCTTTGGAAATCTTGGTCTGGCCAGCACAGATAAGAAGCTGAGTTTGTTCGTCTTCGCCTACCTGGTTCACTCGAGGTTTCTTGCTGTAACCCTGCCAGTGATCCTGGATTAGTGTCCATGCAAACAGCTTTGTGACAAGAGGACCCAGAGTGGGAATCTGCTTGTACTAAGAGCCTTGCTCAAGTTGTTTTTACAAGGTCAACAGCCGCACCTGAAACGGCAGATGACAGGGACAAGTAGTTCAAGGACTTCCAACGGCAACCGAGAATAAATGAAAAGCCTTGTCCTATATTCAGAAAGCCATTAGGGAGAAGCGAGGTCAATAATATTGAGAGGGAAACAGCAGAGTGCTGTTGGAGACAAAGTGGCCTTTTATGTTTTACTGAAAATGAAGAGACTCATTGACTTGTGCCAAATCTTTTTTCTTTTGACATTTCTCTCACTCGTGTTATGACTTTATTCGTCGTCTTTTGGTCTTTGGATGCCCTTTACACCTCAATATATCCCATGGCAAGCGAGCTGTGAACATAAACAGTGAAAGCAAGGAGAAGTATGTAAGAAGATAAATTCTCACCATAAAACATGCCGGTTGACTCAAAAGGGAAAAGGTCAGCCACAAGTTAAAAAAATAGGGTCAACTCCCCTTAAACTAGAGAGATCTTTCAATTGGGGGTTATGTTTAACATCTACAAGGTCACTGGCAACCAACTTAGGGTTAAGGTTGGGATTTTTGTTAGCCACATGCTAAACACACCAACTTTCAGAAACTAGAAGCTTTCTAAAATGGGAATATTTGCATTAAAAAGCAGTCAATAATAAAAAGACTGAAAGCAAGCATGTCTAATTCTCTCATATATTGCCAAAGGAGAACAATTGTTCCAATCACATGCAGCCACCCACCTTCAGTGCCCCCCACCCCCAAATCAGCCTTCTGTACACCACTGTTTATGCTCTGTACAAAAACACTTACCTCATGCTGACTTTTTCCTCGCTGGTCATATTTAGATTGCCGTGACAGCCTACCTGAGCTATCTGGGCCATGGTAAACTTTAGCGAGGCCTCGTTTACTCCTCTGGCTCGAATAATCATCACAAGACGCTGTAGCCTCCTGCTACGAAGAAATTATTTATCCTTTTCCTCAGCTGGGGCACAAACAGGACATGCTCACTTTGAGCCTCCCTCTCACATTTTAGGCGTTTCAAATAAAGCCCATTTGGATTCAACACTGTCCCCCGCGCGCATGTTTTTATCTCATTATGCTGCTTTTCTTGCGTGACTGCTAGATAATACTAAAACTAACAAAATTACGCTAGTCTTTCTGGTTAAACTCCAGTTCCGGAGGCTAAGATTGTATTTCGTTTAGACATAATCGGAGTGATTTGTTTCTCATGCTGGACAAAATGTTCCCTTGCCCTTGTTTTGCTCAAATTAATGTTTAGAGTAGTGGAGAGGCAATTACTGTACCCCACTTACCAATAATAAATCCCAAGTAGGAATATTAAGTCAAGTATAATAAATTTGCTTTTACAAAAGTGTTTATTTTACTCTTTAAAGGGCAACAGCTTTTTGACTTAAAGTTCTGTTTGTGTGAGTCAACCATAAGAGTTGGGCACTACTGTAGCAGTGTGTGATTAATAAGTGTTTACACTATGTATATTTTGACTCTAAAAAACTGCTGTTAAATCCGGTTATAGATGCATTGCTGTAAGGAAGAGAGGCAAGAAACGCTGTTGCCTTGGCTGAATGTTTCCCTGGGAACGTTATGAGATGAAGGGTAAAATTATCCGACAAACAAATGCTGCATAGATTGCGAATGGTGGCAGACTCTTGAGGCGCGTAAAAAACATGAACACTAGACTGTTTGTGCATCCTGGCTGTAGTTCTTCTCCACAGTAAACATTATACCAACAACCTTAGGGGTTAAAAAAATCAACATCAAAGTGCCAAAAACTGCAGTAAATCCGTGGCCCGCTAGTGTCTGTTTAAATAAACTAAGTCAGCTCCCACAGACTCCATGTAACAGTAGAAATGAATGTTTTTACAGCTTTATCTGAAAAACTGTTTTTGTATCTAGCGCCAGTTTCATGCTTCATGACAACTATGCTGCCCTCAGAGATTTTGGTCCATATTTACATAATAGCATCCCACAGTTGCTACACATCTGTGAAGTTACTCCACTGTTCAACCACCTACCAAAGGTGCTCTGCTATAGAGGTCATTTGAGTGCAGTGAACTACAGATTGAAATGATCTGACCATTGTGACATGTTGCATTTTCCTGCTGGAAGTATTCAACAGAATTTGGGTGCCTTGTGACCGTAAAGGGATGGACATAGTCAGCAACAATAGTCAGGTAGGCTGTGGCATTCAAACAATGCTCAGATGTTTCTAAGGGTGCCAAAGTGTGCCAAGAAAACACCTACACCATTCCACCAACAGCAATAACCTGTACCACTGATGGATTCATGGTTTCATGTTTACACCAAACTCTGGAAACATTGCCTAGTCTTATGAGTCTCAAGTTCTTCTGCAACAGTAGAGTCAATCTTTTATTGTCCAAATTTGGTGAGCTTGTGTAAACTGTAGGCCAAGTTTGTTTTTAGCTGACAGGAGTTGCCAGTGCATTGTCTTCTGCTGCTGCTTCAAGGTTTGACATGTTATGCTAAATGTAACAAGTAATAATTTGAGTTACTGTTGCTTTCTTATCAGGCTGAAGTAGTCTGGCTGTTCACCTCTGACCTATGACATCAGCAGAGCATTTACTCCAAGAGAACTAATGCTCACTGGATGTTTTTCTCTTTTTACAGACCATCCTCTGTAAACTGTAGAGATGGTTGTGCCAGAAAATCCCAGCAGATCATTAGTTTTGAAATACTCAACCATCTCATCTAGCACCAACAACCACATTCAAAGCCATTCGAATCAATTTTCTCCCCCATTCTGATGTTTTGATTGATTGGTAATTTATTTCAACATGTGAACAATATACAAGTACATTTAGAAAAGAAATAAGAGAAAAAAAATACTATACAAATTACATACAAAAAAACATTCTGATTAATTTACATGTTGAAAGGGAGTGGGAAGAAGTATACACTTATTTAATCCCACCCCTTTGCCATAAATTATCAGTGAATATTTAGTCAGCTTCCTTACTGATATAATTTGTAATAAAAATAGTGAACAGATTTCTGATATACTATATACTATAATATCACATCATGAATTTTTTGTTTGTTTGTTTGTTTTTAAATAGAGATGTTCACTTAATTTAAATATTTTCCTTTTCGTTATAGATCGAGAAGATCATATTTTTATAACTCTTTTTGAACAGTTTTATGTTTGGACATTGCTTTAATTCCATATTCAGTTTGTTCCATAGTTTCACTCCATGAACAGAAACACAAAAGCCTTTTCTTGTAGTACGTACCTTCATTGTTTTGAAGTTACAAAAACCCCTTAAATTATAACTTCCTTCTTTCAAAAAAAACATACTCTGAATATTACCTGGCAGTTCTTTATTTTTTGCTTTGAATAGAATTTGTGCTGTTTGGAATTTCACTATATCGTCAATTTTCAATATTTCAGACTGCAAAAATAGTGAGTTTGTATGTTCCCTATAACCTGCATTGTGGATGATTCGAATTGCTTTTTTTTTTTGAAGAGTAAAAAGTGAATGTAATGTGGTTTTATAGTTATTGCCCCAGACCTCTGCACACTAGCTTGGGGCAGGGATAGCTCAGTAGGTAAAGTGGTCGCCCCATGATCGGAAGGTCGGCGGTTCGAATCCACTTAACGGCTACCCTGAGGTACCCCTGAGCAAGGTACCGTCCCTACACACTGCTCCCCGGGCGCCTGCTTAGTGGGCTGCCCACTGCTTCACTGAGTGAATGGGTCAAATGCAGAGAAAAACAAGTAATTTCCCCATGGGGATCAATAAAGTATCCATTATTATTATTATTAAATATGGTGAAACCAGTGAACAGTAGAGAATATGAAGTGATGTTCTGTCGAATACCTGTTTTGCCTTGTTTAGTACTGCAATGCTTCGTGATACTTTGGAATGAATATATCTTACGTGAGCTCTCCAGTTAAGTTTTTCATCTATTATTACCCCCAGAAATTTATTTTCACTGACTCTTTCAATATCAACACCATTTATTTGAATCTTTGCATTCGTATTTAAACTACTATTTCCAAATAACATCAGTTTAGATTTATTCAAATTTAATGATAATTTGTTTTTACCAAGCCAGAACTTCACTTTACTTATTTCATTAGTCATATCCTCCAATAAATTCTGCAGATCATCACCAGAGCAAAAAATGTTTGTATCGTCAGCAAAGAGAACCATTTTTAATACTTTGGACACTTTACAGATGTCGTTAATGTACAAGTTGAAGAATTTTGGACCCAAAACTGACCCTTGGGATACACCACAAGCAATGTCCATACATAAGGAGCAACCACCATTTATTTTCACAAACTGCTTTCTGTCACTTAAATAACTCCGGACCCAATCTAAAACTACCCCTCTGACACCATAACGTTCCAGTTTTCTTATTAATATATCATGATCTATAGTGTCAAATGCCTTTGTCAAGTCTATGAATAACCCAGCCACATATTGCTTTTTGTCTATGGAATTTGTGATGTATTCTATTGAATCTAATAGTGCCGATGATGTTGATCTGCTTGATCTGAATCCGTACTGACTCTCAGTGAGTAGTTTATGTTTATCTATAAATTTTTCCAGTCTGTTTTTAAACAGTTTTTCAAGAACTTTTGAGAATTGAGGTAGTAAAGAGACAGGCCTGTAGTTTGTGAAATGGTGTTTGTTTCCAGATTTGTATAGAGGTATAACTTTTGCTATTTTCATTCTGTCTGGAAATCGACCAGTTTGAAATGATAAATTACAGATGTATGTAAATGGTTTTATAATAGCCTCAATGACTCTTTTAACCACTATCATATCAATATCATTACAATCCAAAGATTTGTGATTTTTACATTTTTTGACAATTTCAAGAACTTCATTTTCATCAACGGCTGTGAGAAACATAGAATATGGATTTCTGTCAATCAGTGTATCGGTTTTTTCCTGTGCTTTCCCAGGATGAGTGATTGTTCTTGCTAAATTTGGTCCAGCAGTTACAAAGAATTCATTGAGACTATTTGCCAGAACATCCATATTGTAGTCTTCATGGTCATTACAAATGAAATACTTGGGATAGTTCTTTTGTCCAGTCCCACATTTTATAACACTGTTCAGGATTTCCCATAATCTTTTATTATTATTTCTATTTATATCTAATTGCTTCTTATAGTATTCCTTTTTACTAAATCTAAGTATATTAGTTAACCTATTTTTATATCTTTTGTATCTGATTTCAGCATCTTCAGTTCTCGTTCTTAAGAACTCTCTGTATAGAGCATTTTTCTTTATACATGCATTTTGCAGACCTTTTGTTATCCATGGACAGTCCATATATTTCTGTTTCCTACTATATTGCTTTATTGGACAGTTGGTATTGTACAGTAATGTAAATATTCTAAGGAATTTATTATAAGCACTATTAACGTCCTGTTCCTGATATACTTCACCCCAGTTTTCCTTCAATAAATCTTTTTTAAATGCATTCATTCTTTCTTCTGTTCTTACTCGTCTGTACTCTTTTTTTACTGTCCATTTTATTGATCTTGTAATTCCTATCATAGATTGTAAAAATTGGAAGATGGTCACTTATGTCGTTAATCAGGAGTCCACTTACAGTCTTATTTTCAATGTCATTTGTAAAAATGTTGTCTATGAGAGTTGCACAATGTGATGTAATCCTGGTAGGTCTAGTAATTTTAGGGAATAGGTTCATACAGTGCATTGTGTTTATAAATTCCTCAGTGGTTTTATGTTTATTTGGGTTTAGCAAATCAATATTGAAGTCTCCACAAATGAAAACTTTTTTGCGAGCTATTTCAATAAATGTTTCTTCTATCCAGTCTTTAAATGTCTCAATACTACTACCTGGAGCTCTGTATATACAGCTAATGATTACATTTTTACTTTTTTCTTTACAAATTTCAACTGTAATACATTCTAGTACATTATCAATCACCATCGTCATCTTTTCCACCACATTAAATTTCAAGGATTTGTCCACATACAAGGCCACTCCTCCTCCTCCTTTGTTTCGCCTAGTTATAAATGTGAATTCATAACCCTCCAGTTCAAAGTCTGTTCCTTTTTCCATATTGATCCAAGTTTCTGATAAGGCAATGACACTAAATGGATGTGAAAACTGGTTAAGATATTCTTTGATATGACTAAAATTAGCATAGAGACTTCTACAGTTAAAGTGGATAATTGATCATTTATTCTCAGTTTTAATCCTCTGATTGTAGTCTTTATTTGTATAGTAGCAGCAATTGTTAGTGTTAGATGAGAAAAAGTTGTTGTCTGGATCTATTTCATATTCCAAGTCATGTGTATTGTGATCCATATAGTTAAATGTTTTCAGTTCCAATTGATCATATTCTGCAACTGTCTGACTGATGCAGCTGATTCTTCCAGATGTATCTGAGTTCTTCCTTCCAGTGTGTGTCATAAGTGAGTGTGTGGTTGTCTGTTACCTTGTTTGCCGTCCAGATCGTGTTGCTCACTGATATTTTTCGAGATCCGCCATATTTTTAATGGTCAGAACTTTGGCTTCCTCTGGTGATCCGTTTAGTTTAATGAATATTTTGCAGTTCGTCGTCCAAGTGCTTTGGATTTTTCCCAGCTTCTTAAGGTGTCGCGCTTTTTTGGCTATTTCAGCGTTGTGTTTGGTTAGATGTTCATTGATAAAGACATTAGATCCTTTTAATTTTCTTCCTTGTTTCAGCAGCGTAATCTTGTGCTTTCGATTTACAAACCTTAATATAATAGCCGGTATGTTAAGATAAGATAAGATAAGATAAGATAACCTTTATTAGTCCCACACGTGGGAAATTTGTTTTGTCACAGCAGGAAGTGGACAGTGCAAAAGTTATGAGGCAAAAATTAGAATACAATAAGAATAAATACAGTACACAACTGTACAGAATAGAATAAAATAAAATACTATATACAGTAGAATAAAATAAAATAAATATACAATAAGATAAAAATAGAATACAAATACTATATACAACTGAGTAAAAATACAACGATGACAGAAAGGATTATTGCACTTAGTATTATTGCATATGTATGGATGTGTGTGCTTGATCAGTTAAAGTCTTTATTATGGAGTCTGACAGCAGTGGGGAGGAAAGACCTGCGAAATCTCTCCGTCCCACACCGTGGGTGCCGCAGTCTCCCACTGAAGGAGCTGCTCAGTGCTGTCACAGTCTGCTGCATGGGGTGGGAGATGTTGTCCATCAGGGATGACAGCTTAGCCGCCGTTCTCCTGTCACTCACCACCTCCACTGGGTCCAGAGGGCATCCTAGAACAGAGCTGGCCCTTCGGATCACCCTGTTCAGTCTCTTCCTGTCCCCAGCAGAGATGCTGCCGCCCCAGCAGACCACACCATAAAAGATAGCAGAAGCCACAACAGAGTCATAGAATTTCTTCAGGAGTGGGCCCTCCACTCCAAACGACCTGAGTCTCCGCAGCAGGTACAGCCTGCTCTGCCCTTTCCTGTAGAGGGCGTCTGAGTTATGAGTCCAGTCCAGTCTATTGTTCAGATGAACACCAATGTTGCCGTTCCTCCTGGGAAGAGGGTGGCATGCTTCGACAGAGTTACAGTCCAGGGCAATCCCTTTGGACCGCAGGAAAGCAGCCACCTGTTGTTCCGTGGAGCTAATGTCAAGCTCTCCAGGTTCCTCATTGCTGTCAGCGGTCACCGCCTGAGCGTATGACCGGGGTTTAATATGGAGCCCAGTGATGATGACGTCGTTTATCCTGGAGTATTGTTCCAGGTCAGCGACCTTACTTTCCACGTATGCAATCTTTTTATCTTTTTCGGCATTTTGGATGCGGAGGAGCTTTACCTCTTCCACAATTTCAATGATATTTTTCTGCTGCAACCTGATAGTAGAAATTTCCTCCATTATGTTCGCTTTGAGCTTCAGCAGATCACCTTAACCATGTGTACAAGTCTAAATGCATTGAGTTGCTGCCGTGTTTTTTGTTGACTAAAAATCTGTGTTAACAAGCAGTTGAACAGGTGTACCTAATAAAGTTTATTGTTAGGGAATATTGTATTTTTGTTCAATAAATGTCACAAAAACTTCTCAGGAAGGTGCCGGGTTACAAATATTTGGTGTTATGACTGCAGCCCTTGGGCCTTTTGGGTTTTTTTTGTTTTACTTTTCCTTTTTTCGTGTTCTTTTCTCTGGGGGGGCGGGATTTATGCAGCCACTCGCTGATGACAAATGGTTCCAACTTCCCATTTCACAGATGATTGTCACTTGCAAATTATGCGTAGATTTGTGACTCCTTCAGTGCTGTTGTGTGCTCTTAACAAAGAATTAATGTATGACCTTGTGTCTTTGCTGCTAACTGCTAGTCAGTCCCAAATGGCCTTCTCTTCATCTTACACATGTTACGAAAGTAACAAATAATGGATTACATGCTTATGGAACACAGTTCACACTGTACACAACAATTTGCATGATGATTTATGCAGCAGACTCTCCATACGTGCACCAGGTGAGACCTTATTTGAATAGCAAATAGGTTCTTCTGCTGTCAGTGCTTTGGGAAGGGATGATATTTTGACAAGAGTCAGAAGGAGTGACAGAAAAAGATGATGACAGGGAGGCGACAAGGTGGTTACCAGCTGGGAGAGAGAAAAACAGCAGAATTGTATATGTATGTGCAGATGCAGGGGTGGTAGAACACGGAGGGAGACAGAAAAATGCATGTGTTCAGGCATGGAATAGAGAAATGAATATATGCATACGGGGTTAGGTGGGGGGAGGAGGGGGGTGGAAAAAGAGGAAGAGGAAACTGAAAACAGGACTGTTTGTACAATATGAGACAAGACAAAGCTACACAAAGAGGGAGAAAGGAACAGACTTGGGAGCGAGGACAATGATGAAGAGACAATACGGGACTAAAGAAAACGAGAGCTGGAGCTCGCTCACTGTGTTTATAGGTCCCAGATGTCCGGAGGTAATTGTGCAGAGGGATTGCTCTGCAGACATCTGGCTGCTGAGAGTGCCATATTCTTTCAAGCAGACACACGTTCGCACAAATCCATCTCAAGAGTGCCACATAATCCCATTTGATGCATTGCTTAAACCATATAACCTAGGTTAATTTAAATCATTCAGGTTCCCCTTCTTTGATGGAAGCCACCAAATGAAGGGGGATTCTTTTGAGAGTTGGCTAGAATCTCCCTTTAGATGAACTTGTAAATTCTCGAGGTCTAAAAGTTTTTCTTTGAAAGGTTTCACTAACAAACTGATTTAATAAAAGAAATAATCTACTTTGCAGAACACCACTGTGCAATACCGCAGGAAGCAAGTGAAGAATAGCATGAACCAAGCTGTGATTCTACTGCTTCTGACAGCTGAAGTGCAACTTTGGGTTTTGATATGCTGTTTGGACATCCATCTTTGTCAGCTCTGTAAATGGGGAGAAAGAAAGTCCCACTCTCTTCCTCCCGGCATCACTTTTGTCTATTGGCTCAGGTGGATTGGGATTTGGTTTAAGACGTGGTGGACTGTTTGATGCTGTTGCCATGTTTCCAGTTTGTGACTGCTTTAAAAATTTGCTCTGATGCCTGCAGTCCACCTTGAGGAGCCAGACTGGAGCTTTTTCTATTCCAAATCCTCTTCCTTTCAAGTCTGCTGGTTCATGTGCGCCTTCGGGGAAGTGATGTTGAATTCCGGCTGGCAGAACGCCTTTGAAACTATCTGAAATGTTTATACAATCTATTATTGAATTTTGGTTATTGTAACAACACTGCCAGAGCCAATTCATTCATATGGTCTGCAAAAGCTGTCCACGGGGTTACTTGAGCAGTCTTGCTGACAGTTTCTTATTCTCTATCCACATTTGGTTCTATCCTTTCCCCAATTAGCCAATCATAAGTGATGAGTACCATTAGCTGGACAGCTACCTGTACTCCTCATTAAAATTTTAATCAAGGGCAGTCCAAGGCAGTGTGATTGCTAACAGTGCTTGTATAGGTCACCCTGTCTGAGAGAGACTGAGCATTCTCAATCATGCATTTTGTCAAGGAAATTGTGGGTGGTGGAACTGCTTGATGCTTTGGGTAGTTTGCATATTATTATTCAACCCGCCTCCATCTGCTGTCATATGAACCTTAGACCGCTCCACATTTGAAGGGAAATAAAAAGTATAGTTGCTATCCAGTAAAATTGCTGTTACTCATTTTTTAATGATGGCTTTAAAATAACTGTTCTTGAATACTTAATACAAACAGATTTTTCCCAAGAGGCATTGTGGCATCAACACCTACAATACGAAGGGCATGCACTATAGAAACAATCTGCCAAAGCTTTTTTGGCAAAGACTTCTAGAGCATGGAATCTGGCTTCTGGGCTGCCTTTTTTTTTTTTTTTAAATTGATGCCTTAAAGGCCTTAGGTACAAAGTGATACTACAGTCTGTTAGGCAGCAATAATGCCATGTTAAGCCCTCTCAGCAAGCCAAGCTCTAGAAGGTGGCTGCCAGGCAGTACCAGATGCCTAACAGGAAGTAAAGCCATACAGGGGCAGTCTGTCAGGCAGTTACATATGAATTTAGCCTCCCAGGGAGTCAGGAACACCAGATTGCATTAAGAGGGCCATATGCCCAACAGAGAGCAACAAATACCATGGGGACAGGTTATTAAGTTGGTCAGAATTCCCTTGCTTCCTTTCTTAGCTAAATGGTCAGTTGTGCTGTGCAACCTTTGATGTGACCTGTTGCCACTGTAAAATGCCTGCGCTTGAATTTTCAGTAGGCTGCGTTCTGTCCACATTACCTTTGTGTTTATTGTGAACTGTAGCTCTGTTGTAAGTGCACAGATATTATACAAAGTATCAGTATATTTGTGCACGAATACTGTACCTTTATGCATTCGCCTCCAAATTAAACCTTAGGTGCTGAAAACATCCTAGCAATAAAACCAAAAGCTTTTCAGGGCCCAACTTAATTAAGTAAAGATTGCGGTTTAGGTTTAGGTTGTGCAACTACACCATGAAAAGTGAAGGTAATGCTAAGGGTCTTTTTCATAAGTGTCCATATGTAGCAAGTTAGAAATAAGAGACATTTTTAATGGTAAGTGGTAAATGGCCTGTACTTGTATAGCGCTTTACTAGTCCCTAAGGACCTCAAAGCGCTTTACAAGGCGACCACCCAACTCTTGAGCCACGATCGCCCCTTGCCCATTTGATGGTAAACCTCCGACTAGGCTTATATCCAACACCAGAATCCTTCTTTATGGATAGAAACATGCCTTAAAGACATGCTTAATAGAAATCCATTATTATGCAATCTTCTATACACCAATAGAGTTAGAATTTTCCAGATTCTTGCGTATTCTGAAAGAAACGGGAATTCTCATGCCTAATCTCCTGGTGTCCAGGCTCTAACACATGAAAATGTGCGTAAACATGTTGATTTATTCCAGATATTGGTACAATTACTATTCCATTTAATTTTACTTTATAATATAGCGACCCTACATTAATACAGAGAAAACCCCAATATTCTTACAACCCCAAGCACTTGGTGACAAGGGGAAGGAAAAACTCATCATCAGAAAATCTCAGAGAGAACTGGGCTAAGGAAGGGCAGCCATCTAAAGCAGCTGGTGGGAGGTGAGGGGAGAGAGACAGAACAAAAGGGAGATTAGACTCTCTTATCTCTGGATAGTTGACAACAAGGTGTCTAAACAACAACAGCTGTTTATAAGCTAACATTATGCCAGCGAACGTTAGGCTTTAATGTCCTAAAAAAATCACCCTTTCTAAATGATGTGAAGGTAATCAAATTTTTAATCAGACAGAAAGTTATTCACTTAGTCATTAGGAAAATAAATTTCAACTAGGGGGGCTCTCTAACTGGTGGGGAGGTTGTTATATCTTTGCAGGTGGTCTCCTCTCTACAGGAGCTCACTCTGCAGGTGGGGGAGAGATATAGCAAGGTAGAGAATGAACTCAACCTGGGTGTCTATTGGGCGCTCATGTATGTACCGGCTGCCCGCTGGCTGCCGGCAGAGCCCGCGGGCACGCCACTTCAACCCCCTCTGGCCTCTGCTCCGTAGCTGCAGGGTGACCTCTTGTTTGGGGCTCTACTCAGCTCTTCCCAGGAGGGTGGCACGGTTCCCCCCTTTTTGGTGGTCCTCCTCGGGTCCTTGTACTCTGGGGCCTTTGGATATCTGGGGCCTGGATCTCCTCCATGCCTGCTTCATACCCTGGGGGACGGGGCTATGGCTCCCCACACTCCCTAGCAGATCGTTACATGGAGAAACCTTTGGAATACAAGCATGCTGATCCACACAGGTATGCACACAGGTGTACACACGGGTGTTCACAGACGCAGACTACACCTTTCTTGGCTGCTGCCTCAAAGCACATTGTGTGCTGTCTATCTTGCGTGCTGCACAATATCGTTTAATATTTAGTATCTACTGTTATCTACTGCTAGCTAGTTTATTGTGATGGTGCTGTTTTTTTTATTATGTTGCTCTTTTTTTTGTTTGCTTTCTCTTCTGTTTTTTTTTCTCCATACAGGTGATCCAGGTGTTTTGTTTGTTTTTTTTTCTTTCTTCCCCCCTTTCTCACCGTCTCTTCTCCCCTCTGGTTTTCTTTCTCTCCCTCTCTTTCTTTCATTCTTTCTCCCTGTCCTATCCCCCAGTCATGTCTGTCCCGTTTGTAGCAACTGAAAATAAAATAAATACATAATTATAATAAAGGTCAATCAAATGGACCAATATGGCAAGGCCATGATGATCCACTTGGTAAAATAAATCCGCTTGGCATCTTTCTTGGCCTTAAGACAACAATTCTGATGGCTAAAGATCCAAACGGGACACACACAAAAAAAAGGAAAATAAATTTCACTAACACAGCTAACAAAGGCTAACAACAGGACTTACCAACAGAAAAGTTCAGTATATCCTCAACAACTCCCTTCTGCTCAATGACAGCGATACTGAGGTAAGCTTTACTGTGATAGAACTCTGATACAAGCCAGTGAGTCAAAGTTTTACAGTCCTCAAGAGTTAATAGATATGGATGCTTATTATACAGCATTAACAGCTGAGGTAAACAGTGGACTGAAAGTCTATACATATAGCAGAAATACTCTGGGGCAGATCTGATCTTAAGTCACTTTGCTAATTACTACAGTGAACGAAGTGATAGCAGAGTTTTTTAGGTGACTTTGGATTAAAAATGTAGAATACCATCAAATATTTACATACACATATCCATGTTTTATTTCCAGATTTCTTGCTAAGTACTCATATTATTCAACTGTATTGAAATATAGTCTATTCAAAAAAGTTTTTTTTTACATAAACAGTAGTAGAAACACCGACCACTCTTTAAGGGGAAAAGCAAAGCAGCTGGGCGCAGCCGCTATGGGGTACAGAGGGCTTAAAGGTCAGGCAAGATTTTTAAATTCTATACATGGATGAGACAACTCTGGGACAAAAACATTAATATTTGATCATATCTGGAGTACACAGTGCAATATTACATGCTACATTGTAGCTGCAGATGCCAAATATTTTCAAAACTCCCACTAACATAAATGGACAAAAGTCAGAATGTCGCAAAGTGATTTCAGTCTTGTTAATTAACATTTTTAAACCACAAGCTACTTTTCATTCCAGGCCAAATAAGGCTATAGCTGCCAAACCCTCAAGCGTGTTGAAATGAAAGGCTGGAGGTGTATTTGATTGCTGATGAATTCAACATTTAGTCTGTAAGAGGAAAGTATGTTATTTCACCCTTCAAAAGCTACAGAAGCGTGGGCACCTGCGGCATGCTGTTTAAATAATCCCTCTCTGCGTAAGTATGCAACAAGTATCAACCTGCGTTTCAGCATTTCAATTTGTACTTGTTAATTCCTTTTAAGGCTTCCTCTTTATTTGAGGGAATCTGAATTCAGGCATTTCAGGACTTTAGGGACAAGAGGATAAGCTATCATTAAGATGCAAGAAGCAATGAGAGGGAAGTAGCATGGGAAGAATGGTTGGACTTTCCTTGTTCTGAGATTCACATTTTTAGTGTCACATTCTCATCTGCAGAGACTTCTCAGGAAAAAAAGTCTGACTTGATGGTCATATGATTTGTGGCTCTCATTCTTTTGACATTTTTCTTTGCAGCATTTTCCCTTGAGTGCCATTTGAAACCACCTATCTTTAAATGACTGGACATCACAGAGACAGCTCCCAGGATTCCAGGCTTCAGAGCTGGCAGACCCATCAGTGCTTAGTGAACAAAGTGCCTTCTTCACAGTAACCCTTCCATCTGTAAATGCTCGTCAGAATATTTAGAATAGACTTCTGTAACTTTTCAGAGTTCTACAGATGTCTCTCAGTGAAAGAATTATTTGTAAAACATTATGAAGCTGCATTAAATAGTCCAGAATGCATGGTGCTTATGATGCTCTTTATATCTCAAGTTATTGCTCTAACTTGAGGTATTTGCACCTTTTTTTGTCTTCCTTGGTTCTGTTTCTTTATGCCTTTGTGCTCACATGTAAGTACACATGTGCACACTTACAAAAACAATGCAGTTTTGAGATCCCTGCAGCGAGAGACTACTGTGACGTTGGTGCAGCAGGGCAGCTTGTCCCTGAGGAAAGTAATGGCCTACCCTGCAAAAGTCATATAAAATAACTTCACACAAACACAGGCAAAAGCAAGGAGGAGGATTTAAAAATTAATTACTTTCTGTCTTATCTTTACATAGTAAGCTCCTGAGATTAGATCAGTTTTTGTTGCAAGGGATGGAAAATATACTGTATCTTGTTTTTGAAAGAATCCAATTGTCTAGGGCAATTCAAGGAGGGTGAAAAAGATAGCAAAACCTTACAAGCTATCTTGGAATCAGATTTAGAGTAGAAATCACCTTAAGCCAAAGATGGCATATAAAAGATGGATGCAGGCATTTTGGTAATTTCCAAATTTATATATCTATAATTTTGGCAGGACAAAAAAACAGGACAGGATAGAAAATTAAAAAGTAAAATTTTGATATAAAGCACTGATTGCATCGTAACCAGTCTCAAATGTCCTGCAGCAGCTTTAGTCAAAGCCACCAGTCTGTAGACAGCATCCACCTGTTAATGGAACCCACTGCGGCATTCTTCTACATATTAGATGTTGAGAATCAGACAAAAATCTTACATCAGTGCTTGTATATGAGTAAAAGAAGGTGAAGCTGGAAGCAAACTATAATGGGCCCTTTAGTCTCACATCATTAGCTTTTTCCAGGTCCAGATGATCCCTCAGTTCTTTCAGTTACACAAATAGAATGTAGTTTAGCTAGCAAGTTGACATTCAATTCAAATCACTTTATTTATGTAGCACTGAATCAGGGCAATTCTATTGGAAGGTAAAGACAGAAACCTCCAACAATCAGACGACCCCCTATGAGCAAGCACTTGACAACAGTGGAAAACTCTCTTTGTGTGAGTGTGGGTGTGAATGGCCGGTAACCAATCACTTCCAGTTGTGATCATGGCCTCAAGAAACTTCAGGCAGGAACACCTGTCAGTAATCTACAATCAGCGCAGTATTCTTCACACGTTTGACCTGGACATGTGGTATAGCTGCTCAGGCCTTTTGATGCTCATCTGTTCATTTGAGCTTAGCTCTGCTTTTAACTTACTCGATTCTCTTCCCCTTCTCCTCAGAGAACCAGCTGGACAGCCTGCCCGCAACTTGCTGGCTCACCTTCTTTGCCCACTCTCACCCCACATGCTGGAACGTTTACCTGCCTCACACAGCCAAGTGCTGCCACCATTAATCCTGTGGAGAGAAGGAGAAAGTGTTTGGTCTGGAAACTGGGCAGTTTAGAAGTGGTTTCCAGAAGGAGCAGATTGGATTCTTTGTGAGTGGGAAAACAGAATCTTGTACTTGTATACAGGTGAGAATTTAAAGAAAAGATATATACAATTTGGAACATGTATAATTGTTAGCTATTTACACCGATTATCATACATAACTTTTCTGTTATTTGTAAACTCTGATCTATCTGTAAATCATAAGCCTAAATAGCGTAATTTGTGCTAAATTACTTACTACTACAGTCACCTCCACAGATTGAAGCAATTATCTAAAAAGAGACCAAACATACAGTCATACATATGCTATGGCCATCATAGTACGATGAAGATGGTGATGATGACCTACATGATTTAAGATGACTAAGATGAGCCCATGCTCAAAGAGATTATTCATTTACATGTTGCTATGTGGTTTGGATTATGCCAAAAGCAAAACCTAAATTCCTATATGAAAATCTTCCTTTGGTCTGAGGGTGATTATGTTCTGATTTATTAAAATATTTGATGTGAAAGATACCAAAAACCCATGACCCTTCATGATCATCAATCATTTTCAAACACTTAGCATTAATAAGAGGCTGAAGAGGCCTAAAATGCCGAGTAATTCCTGTGAGAAATGAGAGGATCGAGCCAGAATTGGGGTCGTTATGCCATCACTTAACAAATGGGTAAGGAACTTGTACTAGCACAGACAACTGCTAATTAGCACTAGCTAGTTAGTACCATTAAACAACACAGTTTTACTCAGTAAAAATTTCAATGTACAATGAACTGGACACCAGCCTCTATTGGTTGTTAGATAATTGCATTAGAAAAGTCACCAGCATCACAAAGTCCAGAGTTCAGCATCTTGAATTAGCTAACATGAACCCGGTCAAAGCTAGCATACAGCTGTAACTGCTGGCTGTCCCTAAGACGCCATAACTAAGTACCAGAGTGTAAATATTTTTACAACAGTCGCCTAAAGGTGCTTTATCCTGTAAGCAAAATATTATAATAAACTTAAAACTTAAAAAGCTCAAAAGCTACAGCACGTCACTTTGGAATAAAGTAATTTCCCAAACAAAACATACAAGCCACTCTGTTCACTTTCATGTCGTTAATAATTCCAACTGCTGGAACATTCCAGATTCTTTGAGCCACTGTGTGCATATGTGCTTCCGCGCCATTAACACACAGCCTCCACCTGAGATACTGAGAGATTACGAAGGAAGACACCGTCCTGAAATATTTAATGAATTGCTCCTTTTGTTCCCTATCTCAGACTTATAGGAAAGGACAGGGAGCTTTAGTTGGCCTTCCTGAGCAGCCGTGACTAAACTGGAAAAGAAACAGTGGAGGAAGACAAAATGCTCCCTCCCACCTCCATAACCCGCTGTTCAGCCGAAAGGTACACAGTGTGAATAAGTCTTAAAATGGATTATGCACAGTGGACCTAGGAGCGGTTAAAGTTGGGAGTCAAAAACAAAATTATGTGCTTCCTTTGATCTGAGGCACATTTAGGAGGCAAAACGGATGTGTCACCCAGAATGTATTTCTACATTACAGTTGGTTGCTGCTCGCTTGCATGATCAAGCGACGACATCAAAGGAAATACAGAGGGCTACTGAACCCCCCCCCCCCCCCCCCCCCCCCCGTTAGTTGCTATTTTATGGTCCAGAGCTGTTACTCTGGAACTAATCCTAATTTTAATTTATGAAGTTGGAGAATTAACCCTCAGCACCACATCACTGGTGGTTATGTGAAGCAATCTGTGACAAAATCGTTAGAAAAGTGGAAACTGACAACGGGTTCAACCCCCCCACCGCCTTTACTTTATGCTAGTCTCCTCTTTATTCCTCTTGATCAGTGAAGCGGGAAATAGATCCCACAGAATCAGTGATGTAACCAAGTTATCTAATAGGCAATTGAAAATGGTCCAATTTACATCAAGCACAACTTGATGTAAATGACCTTCTCCATGGCACGCTCACCGCCGTCAAACATCCTGTTAGCGATACTGCCACAATCAGCTCTGCACTTGGCTGTGTCACATTGATATGGCTCGCCACGTCTGAGGAAATCATGCGCGCGCACATACATGTACAGACACAATTCGTGCCACTCAGACCAAGGGTTGTGACAAGGTGTCGAGACAGCGCTACTTGGCTGATGGCCCTCTGGTCCTCTGGGGATGACTGGGGGAAAATACTGTCACCGATGGTGTGTATGTGTGTGTGCGTGTACACATGTGTGTCCTTAACTTGTGAGAGACGGTGGCTTGAGGACCATTACTGATATAACCCGTGACAGCCATGTAACAACACAAGGTCATTATATCCAAAATGCAGGCTTAATGATAGCTGCGTGTACAGTAGAAGGAGTGAGGATCATAATAATGAGCTCTTTTAGAGTGTTATTCCACTACTTGAGCTTGTGTGCAGGAGTGTGTGTGTGTATATGTGTGTGTGTGTGTGTGTGTGTGTGTGTGTGTGTGTGTGTGTGTGTGTGTGTGTGTTGTGTTTTTCTTTTTTTCAGAGATCCTGAGTCATTAGTGGTTCGTCTCCAATGATAATTCAGTTCAGTTCAGCCAGATAATTTTGATTTAGATGAAAGCAATGAGCTGACAGAGGGCTCCTTTCCCCCCATGGTCGTGTATGTATTCAAAAGGAAAAGAAAATGAACCTCTAAGGTAGCTATAGCAATGCCCCATTTCTTTTCTTTTTTGGTTCTCATCAAGAAAAGTTCTCAAATGAAGTTGTTGCTGTTTTCTCTGGCAACATCCAGATGATGGTGATGCAAAGGATCGGGTAATTGTTGGAGCCGTGTGGAGCTGCTGATGACAAAGGAAATGAAAATACAGGAGTTGTTTTCACACTGTAGACTGTACATAAAAGATGGATGCAACCACTCTAACAACACCCACTGGATTCTGTCAGTATTTGCTGATTGCTTAAAATCAGTTAACAGCATTGCACTTTATGGATACAGATGTTGGTTTCTTGAAAGGCCCAGTGTCAGCATTTTGGTTGTCAAAAACCAGAAGTTACAATGTAGAGGCTGAAATGGTCCATCAATAAATCCAAAGATATTTGCTAATTAGCGCTAAATAACCGATAAAAAGTGTATATTTAATAAGTCAGCAGTCGGAATTTCCAAGTTCCTAGTCAGCCAGTTTAATCTGGAACAACCCATCAACTCGAATTTCCCTCTCAGAAAATCAGACTACCACCAGCAACTCCCGAGTTAACATGCAGTCCATGATGACTACTGCACTGAATGTAAACAGTAGTAAAACTGTAAAACCTTTTATCTGTACTGCCACTGTTGTGTATTTGTGACTCACTAAATAAGCCATACACAAAGCACCAGGCTATGCTGCAGCTGTGTTAAGGATTTTTAAGTTATTATGCTGTATTGCGAGTGACACACAAATGTTTCTACCTTGCTAAGAACCCAAACAAATCCTGCTTTTCCTCACTTTTCCGGACGCTCTGATGTTGGAACTCAGGGTTGACGTCACTCCCAACTTCCGAAATCTGAGTGAAAATATTACGTTTATACAGCTTTGTCTTGTCATTTACATCCGAGTTCAGGGGTATCTGGAACGTGGCAAAGAGACACGAGGAGTTCTTGAAACCTCTTGCTGATTTTCACCATCTCCATCTTTGCTCATTGACCGAGATAAATGAGAACCATAACTTAGAAAATTATGTTCACTTGAAACTACCAAATGAGCCCATTAGGAAAGCGTTAATTGTAGTATTAAAGCAAGGGTGCAGAGAGATCATTTTCCCATAGACTTCTAGACAACCCGAAGTGGTTTTGCAGCTGCAAAAGTTGATTGTGGGGTGCTGGGCATTTAAAAGACAAATCAAAGGAAAGTCTATTTGGTAGTGGCCAGCTAGCAGTCTGGATGATTGGCAGTAGAATTTCCACTTATGGTACAATGACTTCAACAACTTCTGGTAAGATCTAAATAGAGGATCTTGGCTGTTTTATCGTTCAGACTGTTTTATTTATGTTCACCGGATATAACTGAACTACCCAAGTTTGCAGGAATGCCATTTAGTGTGTTTAGTTAAAGAATGGATTTAGTATGTAGCTGTGGGCCTACTAACAGCTTGAGAGTTGTTTTTTAAACAAGATGTACATGAACTCTGCACGGCAGCCCTCATCGCCCACATTTCTTCCCTTTCCCCCGAGGCTGTATTACTCTCTGCTCTGCACCGTACAGCAGATTGTGTGAATCACATGTTAACGGTCCACGGCCTGAGTCCGCACAATTCACACTTGCTTTCTCCCACTCATGACAGAAATCTTTAAAAATCAGTTGAGAAGTGACACATCATTGATATGATGCCATGGAACTTTCCTTTTCCCTTTTTGACTGTGCGTGACACTCAGTACAAACTGTTAAGTCACAATTGATTCACTGCAATGAGAAGATACATTTTAAAGTTTCACTGTTGAAATGATCACAGATTTTTAAACACACACCCACACATATTATTGTTAGCTAAAACATTATACACATATATACAATTTTAGCTAACAACCAAAAGCTTTGCTGCTGCAAGGTGTTACACTCGGTTACATGATGATGTTAAATCCTGATGCAGTTGGGGGGGTATAGTAAAATCATCTTTTCGATCTGCAAGAATAGTTCAAAAGGAAGAAAATGTCACAGGAGTCCAGTATTTCCCACATATTTCAGTTTTTCCTCACTGAAATATTAAGCTCACAGTGTGAACAGAAGGTCACTAGCACGAGGCAGATGTGAAATTGGTCAGATCAGTATCCCTTAAAATGCACATATGCGCTGATAATGACTTATCAATCACAGGAGAATAATCTAGGGTGTGCTCAGTGACCGAGTTTAACAGTGTGACGTAAATGACAAGATAAAGTTGTGCGAATTTCACACAACTTTATCTTGTGATTTCTTAGCAATAATGTTAGGGATGGAGATTGCTTAAAAAATGGTTTCTGACTGCAAGTCATAAAGTGGCTTTTTTGCTTTAAGATGGTGACAGACAGAGTCAGTAAGCTATTAGTCTGCTATTAATTTACAGTTGCTCAAGTTGTCAGTTATATAAATCTGTTTGTGATAATATAGCAAATAAGTTTTCCAACATGCCCACTCTGCAATATTATTGAGAGCATATCAAGATAATATGATGCACAGAATAGAAATTTATACTGAAAATTATTTGTTTCACTTGATGAAACTGATGATTATTATTTAAAATATTTTATAATAGTTTTGCAGATTAAGTGCACACTACCTTAATTTTATAAATTGTGAGTTTTTAAGTTGATTTGGGAAAAAAAAGTTTACACTGGTTGATCTGTTGAATTACTTTTGCATATTTCTTCAAAACTACAATATTTTAATACAACTTTAATTCCTTGTTGTATTTCCCATTATTTCTCACTTTCTACCTGATAAACTTGAAATAAATGTCTATTTGAAACTGAACCAGAACCTGAAAACCTGTTAGAGCAGCTTGCAGATACCCCTAGCCATTATGGCAGATGGGAAGCTACTAAACACTGTTATCTGTGAGGGCTGATCAATTCCTACAAATAAATGTTTACTTCAGAGTTGTAAGCCTTTCAGAACTCATTGTTACAAGACAGAAAATCCTGGTTTTACTTGTTCTTTACCAAAGTTTCTGTTCAGGAGTGATTTTATTGTTTGTGTTCATTAAAGACTAACACAGTGTTGGTCATGCCAAGCATGTTCTGAGCTCCGGTGAAGATATTTATCACCTAACTGCTCCCCTGAGGTTGCTTTATCTATTCGGTGCCTCATTATCAACAGATCTTTTTCAAATCAAGAATCCCCCTCCAGGGAGATCACTCAGATCACGTTGTGTGGAGGGGGTTGGGTGTCCTCAGAAAACCCTCACTTGGTTCTCCACGAGTCTTTTAGGTAAATCTCGAGAGCAAAACTCTCTAACAAAGACGCTTGCTCGCTATAAGTGGTTCTTCTCCGTGAGGTCTTGATTCAAAGGGTAATCGTCGTCTAACTACCTACACTTAATCTCGAGGACGTCATTTAGGAGCCCATTAATAAATTTACCCTAATTTTTGTTTTCTTTAAACAGTTTTTTTCCACATTCAAAACTGTAAGCCCATGATTGTGGCACAGAGTCACTCTGAGTCGCAAAGCATGGAATTAATAAAAAAAAAAAAATCAATCATGGAGCTTGCAGGCTTAAAGGATTTTTCCCCTCCAGATATCCAGGCTTGTTTTCTTCCCTTCAGAATAAGCTATTTGCTGCCACTCAGTTCTTTACTCGAAACAACTTGAAAATTGCCTTGAAAATCCATCAAAGTAAACAGAAAGCCTTCATTTCTGTTTTGTCAGTTTGTTTAATCGGTGTTTCATTGTGCCACGGCTGAGTGTCTTCATATCAGCGCTGCATTACGTTACACTCTGCTTACTGCCAATCACCTGACACAAATGGGAAGGGATGAACGAACGTGTCTGTCTGGGAATAATACAGAAAAATGTACAGCATGGTCACATCCTTGTTTTTCTATGGAAAATCTCTTTTAAAGCCAGGACAGTATTTCATTTGATCATAAATGGTGGGGGGAGATAATTAAATGAGGTCTTTGCACAGCATTTTTGCACAACAACTACCAGTATGAAGCAGACTTGGACAGTGACAAACTGCACCTCAACAATGTGGGCTCATGCTGTGATAGAAATGACTCAAATCTGGCACAATGCAACATTATAAAATTGTTGAGCTACCTGTGAGTGGGCATTTCCAGGTGCAGTTGTTCAGTGTTGCAGTACTTTAGATGATCTGTTCATGGGTTTGTTACAAATACTTTGTATTTCAGCCAGATAGCTTGGAACATATTTTTTCTCTAAAGAACACATGCTGTAATTATCCTTTAAAATCCATACAAGCAATTTGCAAGACTTGGACAAATATTCATGTTGCTGCACATCCAGCATCACATGGATAGATTTGCAGCATTACTACCTTTAAATTTCCTAGCAGGGCTGCAAGTTTTTTATTACAACATTCAAAGAAATCTAACATAGATTGCAGCTGTATTACAATGCCAAGAGTACTGGAAGTGAATAAGGTGATGAAACCATGCAAAATACCATTTAGAAACTAATGAGCAAGAAATGACACAAATAACAAAATAAGTTTGCAGGACAAATAATGTTTGGTAAAAAAAAAAAAAAAAAAAAAAAACAATAACATGAGGCATGTCATATGATAAAAATTTAGATTTCCATTTATTGTTGGATTTTTTTTATTTATTTATTTTTTATATTTTGCTCCAGTAGGAACTAAGCTGTGATAAGAAGAAACAAGCAATAGAAGAAAAGCTGTGACATGTATATAAATTCCACATATTTCATATCTTGCAATCTGTTTTGAAATCCTGGTCCCTAGAAGTTTAGGAATTTACATAACAAAGAACTACAGTAAAAGAAAACACTGAAAATTGGTTTCTGTTAAGTTTCTTTATTCTGTTTATTGGTTTGAAGCCTCGACATTTTGGCTGCAGTCAGAATAGCTGAAGTACCAGAACTACTGATATGTGGACAGGAGGGTGAATATATCAGCTAATGCTAACAGCGTTGATTGCTGCATCTGTACACAGTAGTGGAGCAACATGCAGAAACAAATTCGGGTTATGCAAAAGGTGATTAAAATAGAAGAATTTCACTCACCAGAACTCATGAGACGATGACTTGTGTCCTAGGGGATCTCCTCCAGTTCTGGACCAGGGCATCACTGAGCTCCTGGACTGTCTGATCCTCCTCCAGGAACTGGAACAGGTGGTCAGGCATTGTCCTGCATCAAGAAGACACCAGGACCCACTGCACCAGTATTGTGTGATAGTGGGTCCAGGGATTTCATCCCAATACCTAATGACAGTCAGGGTGTGGTTGCCTAGCCTGTAGAGGTCTAGTCATCTCTCTGTGGATTTGTCTCCACAAACCATCACTGATCCACCGCCAAACCGTTAATGCTGGAGGATGTTGCAGGCAGTACAACAATCTCCATGCTTCTCAGACCCTTTCACACTTGTCACATGTGCTCAGGGTGAACCTGCTCTCATCTGTGAAAAGCACAGTGATACATCTGGCATTCACCATAGAATACAAAAAATGCCAATCAGGTTCCACAGTGCTCATCCTGTTCCTCCTCACACAAAGGAGAGGATACCAGTTATGCTGATGGGTTTGGGCCTTATATGGCCCTGATTAGCTCTCCTAGACTAACTTCCTGTCTCTTGGAATCTCCTCCATGCTCTTGAGACTGTGTTGGGAGACCCAGCAAACCTTCTGGCAATGAAACGTATTGATGCACCATCCTGGAAGAGTTGGACTACCTGTGCAACCTTTGTAGGGTTCAGGTATCGTCTCATGCTACCAGCAGTGACACTGACATTAGCCAAATGCAAAACTAGTGAAAAGGCAGACAGAAGAGATGAGGAGGGAAAAATTCCAGTGGCCTCCAGCTGTAAAACCGTTCCTGTTTTGTGAGGTGTCTCATTGTTGCCCCACTAGTGCTCCTGCTCATTAACACCAAAGCAGCTGAAACAGATTAACAACCCCCTCTGCTGCTTAGCTGACCAGATCAATATCCCACAAATTGAACTGATTTGGTGCTGTACTCTGATTAAAAAATGTTCCATTCATTTTTTGAACAACTTCTAAATCTTTTGAACCAAATTCTTGCAATAAAACTGCTGAAGTATAGCAGGCATCTGGATCCCTTCATACTTTTAGAAGCCAAAAGTAGTACAGCAGTGACTGAACTGCTCCAAAAGCCTGTTCAGGCAGATTTTTATTTAAAATGGCAGCCAGCTAAGGTGTCAAAACCTCAGAGGCTGAACATTACAGCCCCTTCTTAGGACACCGTGGTTCACACGCTTCCCAGTTCCATTCAATCTTTCATTTTACATTTTGGCACAGAACACTGAAGCTCTTAATTGTATATTACAGTGCAGCTGGCTTCCCTCTCCCCTCATCTCACTGACTAACTGTGTACTGAGTGCACAGCGAGGGAACCTGGTAACACCAATATTTCATTCATTTGTCTCTAATTGACAGCTGACATTTTCACGCACTGACACAAAGTTTTATAGCCCCTGAAAGACGAACCAAAGAGTCACCTTAAGCATGGCCTTATAACCCAGCTTTCTTTATGAAGTCAGAATAATAGGAAAACACCCTCTGTGTTATTAAAGTAATCCTATGCATAACCTTGCAGTGCCTCATTATCTTGACACAAAAGGGAATGGGGCTCATCACTGTACCGTTCCATTTTATCCATGATTTAGCACAAAGCCACCTAGAAGTCAAAGTGACTGCTCTTTACCTGTAGCTTGTGTTCTTGTGTAATAAACTTTAAATTATGTAATCCTCCATGTGCCTTTGTGCTTAATGACAGAGTCCTTGAGAAGCATGATAAAGGAGAAAAAAGTAGCAACTAAGCTCATTTTTGCATGTTCTGAGCTGCACTTGAAAATAGCCATTAAGAGCGAATCTTCCTTTCCTCAAAGCCATTACCCAAAGACAACTTTTTTATAGGCAATATCTCTGTTATTGGGGATGTAATGCTGGCCATTTTTATGAGATTCTCCTTCAGTTTTATCCACAATCAAAGCACCTAAAGAAGCATTTTGCCGATTCATTTAAAGTCTGGTGGGTTTTTTGATGAGGTAGCCTCAGCCACAACAGTTTAAAACCTCTAATATTTTACAATTTGACATGATTGAAATGGCAAACAAATCAACAGAGAGCCATTACACAATGTTAGGTAGGTTACTTTTGAAATACAAGCTCAACTTATATTTAAATGTGCAACATTAATTAAGATTGTTCCAGTACAAATTTCACATCATCGGTGTAATGTGACTTAATTTGATAACCCTTCCGACAAATGACTCATGTTTCAAAAGGAAATTATTGTTGGATTTCTCGCAGTGAAAGGTGTTTTTGTCCAACGACATGGCCACCCACTTCGGCACTGTCGGCTGGTCGCAGGCCTGGCAGACTCCATGCATTAATTAGGCTGGTAGAGAGAGGCAGTGCACGCTGCCAAATGAATGGAGCCTGTCTAGAGACAGCTCCTTGTAAGCTATTCTACCCTTGATAATGTTGCACTCAAATTTGTCTCAGTGGCTTTGCTTACCTGGGTTGTCCAGAAACTTTCACCAAGAGAAAGACGCAAAAAGCAACAGAATCAATGTTGCATTCTTGATGTAAGCTTTTTATATTGAGATAATAATAATAACAATAATATGTAACCTTTTTGCAACCAGAAGTTTTATTATTATTTTATTAAATCAATAACCTTTGTCCTCTTACTAATTACAAATAAGAATATTTTCGTAACTTAATATGATGTTACTTTCTACCTTGATATTCTGAATAGAAGTAGCACATGCATCATTACAATTAGCCATTACCATGTTGAAGATATTTTGCTACCATTGCACTTACCATGAAACATGGACAGATTTTCATGAATATAGGCTCTGGTCATAAACTTCCATGTACGGCACAATATGATCAATAATCAAAAATAGACATGGTCAAGAAAACCCATTGACCGTCAAAGTGAGCATCAGAATGGAAAAGAAAGGTGATTTAAGTGATGTTGGCATAGTTGTTGGTGTCATACAGGCTTGTTGTTCACAATCTTCTGATCTGCTGGGATTTTCTTGCACAACCATCTATAGGGTTTACAGAGAATAGTCCAAGGAAGAGAAGATGACCATGTCAAGTCCACTCCCGTCAAATAAGAACAGGAAAAGGAGGCTACCTAACTGGACAAAATAAGACTGGATGAAGACTGGATGGTCAGATTTTGTCATAAACATCAAAGTATGTCAAACTATCTCCAAGTTAAATATCTGATTGTTTACTTATATACTGAGTCAAAACGAGGCAGCAAGTAAATCTAAAACAAAGCTAGCAATGCTTACCACTGAAAAGTGCTACATTTTAGGCTAGCATATCATTAGCAAAGAGTACCATTTACATCAAGATCATATGTTGATATTAGCATTGTTCTTGCACATGCTAGCACATTAGTTATTAGACTGGTGTCCAATTTTAGTATTTTTTTTTCTTTGTATAATTAAATTCACATACTGAAGTTTATCATTTACAAACTATTGTATGTTACGTTTTTGTTAGCAAAAAAATTATTCTGTCTTACTTTTGAGAAACACTGCTATACCACCCTTAGAAACACCAAGCAGGCTTGAACCAGTTTTATTCCTACTTTTTACATCACTGGGCAATTATTTTCTTTTATCCCCAAGAACAACAAGCGTCTGTTGGCAGGCCTCAACCAAGATGCCTTAAAATATCTAGCTTGTTATTAGTGTTGGTACGGAATGAACAGAATGTTAATGTGATATATCTTTTTGTTTTCCTCATTTGTGCACTCTGGGTGTGTTTGAGATTCTAGGTCACTGGATTCATTCATTGAAATCCACCCGTGAAGTCGGCCTATGCAAATTCTTTAGCGCGAGGCTCGTACTTTTTCTGAGGCAAACGAGGTGAGCGACCCAAAAATACATAACGCTGAGGAGCTTGAGCAACATTAAATAAAAGTGAGACAGCAACAAAAGGTCATCCTCTCATTCATGCCCTCAGGTGCTGGCACCCCTGCGACACATGTTAAAAAACAGACAAATGCCTGGACGTGTAATAAAAACAGCATGGCTAAGAGAGAGAATGTCCTAAACCCTTCCCTCTGGGTTAACGAGCAGACTCCGCTTTTTAACAGTGATTGACAGCAAAGAGATAAGAGGACATAGTTTAAATGCCTGGCTGATTTTGGTGCCTTAATGCACAAAGAAGAGCAAGTGTGAGCCAAGTGAGAGGAGATGGAGACCTGGACAACGCAGAGGTACAACAGTCACATTATCCTGATGAAGATTTGGGGACCCGCTCTGCGGCATAAGCTCACTGTATCAAAGAAAGATTTACTCCTCTCGTCTAACTTTCCGAGGGGTGATGCACGGCGCATAATAAGATTCCCGTTAAGTTGGAGGAGGCTCTGGCTCATTTGTGTAGGTGCAGCAAGGCGGCTAAAAATAGCCGTGTAGGGTGACGGAGCAAAAAAGAGGCTGCATGTGAGATGTGCTTGCAACTCGGAAGAAGCGCAGGACAGATAGTGGCACGCCACAGCATTCTGCGTTAAGATGGGAGGCGAGCGAGCAGGGAGGTTGCGTGGAAGTAGAAAAAGAGATGAGGGATGAAGAGTCATGGGGGGTGGTGGGGGGGGCGGGTAGCAGGATTGAGAAACCAGTGGCGAGGAGAATTGGGAAGAATCCGGCAGAGGAGAGGAAAGAAGAGGCCAAACTCCGGGGGCTCCCCGCCTCTTTTCTCCAAACCGACAGCAAGATCAAGCTCCTGCCGAGAAAAAGTGTGTGTATCCCGTTACACAAATCCCCCTGTGTGCTTGTGCACCTTTTTTGGATGTGCACGTGTGTGGGGAGGACAAAGCGTGCGACCTCACTCACAGCGGATATAACTGGAGCTGGAGCCCACTAGTGCCAGGGTACATGACAATGCAGTGTTAAAAGCCCCAACAGTGTCCTGCTCACCCCTTGAACACATCATGTAGCCCACTAAAAAGAAAGAAGAAAAAAGCTCCAAGGGATTTAGCCATGATTCACCGTGTCACTTAGACTCACATTTGTATGTTTGTGTGTGGTGTGTAGGTGTGTGTGTGCATTTGAAGTGCTGGGGAGGGTGTTCATGCAACGTGTTCATCCAAAGTTCACACGTGTCTGATGGATGATTCACGGAGGCAGAAGCCCTGCATTCACACTGATTATTGATCTGTGGCAGCTGAGCTGGTGACTGCAAACGCGTTGTGCAGGACCGCATTCTGATGACACACCCAGACTGAACGCTTAAAAAGCCGGTGGAGTGCACGCGTGTCTGTGAATGTGGGCATGTAGGAGTGTGTGACGTCGTCATCAGGGACAAATTAGCCACGGCTGTGAAATTTGGCGGTGGGTGGTATCGAAAAAGCACATGCTGGCTTCAATAGGCATGGAAACAGCAAACTCTAATGGGGGGGGCAGAGGGAGGCCTACACACAAACACACATACACATTTATATAGAGACAGACAGACACACCAACACAATCCTGCATTCATGCCATATGCAACCATGTGTACTGGGCCATGTAGCGTCAAGTCATAGCAATGATTCCAAAACAAGCTGAGACTTGTATGCACGTGTGTGTATGTCTGTTTTTGTGTGTGTGTTTGTGCATGTGCGAGTGGTTTAATATGAGCATTGTGTGATACAAAGGTCTACACTAAGCATGTGAATCTGAGTTTCAGCTGAGCAACAGCAACATAAACTAAAAACCACAGACCTCACTCATGTTTCTGATTATGTGTGAATGTGTGAGTGTGTGTGTACATATATATGTGGCTTCAATATCCATAGGTGGTGATTTCAGGGGGGAAGCAGGGGACAAGTTCCCTTCCCCTATATAAAAACACATGCTTTTCTCTTCTGGTACAAAACATGAAAGACACAGAGAAATTACTTGGAACAACTGTTGGAACTTTTGTGGTAAACTTAACTGTCCCAGCCTCACAAGCACAATGCCGTGATCTCTGTTAGCAACAGCAGCACAGCCTCCTCTTTCTCCTATAGTGTAGTCGGCATGTCAGCAAGTTGATAGTATAAAACATGGGCATAGCTTCTGGATTATAAATGAAGCCAGTTTGGAAGTGCCTTAAAGCTGCATTTTATCTTAAGGCCACAGATGGCGATAGCTGTGGTTGCAAAAAGCCTACAGGTCCTATGGAAGTCTGGGAAAATGGCTTTCTGTCTTCACCTCTGTAAACACTTTCCTGCTGAGTTTATGGGTTCAGTTACACATTGCAGGTATATTTCTTCAGTCTAGGTCACATCATGTTTCAAAATGATGGTCTGTGGTTTAAAACTGCTTGGTCATTGGCCAATCACTTGACTTGATCTTTTTAACCAAGATGGCGATAGTGGAAGTGCTTCGCTTTTGGCTTCAAAACAATACATCAGAGACTAATGGGTGAGTCAAAGTAGCGACCTCTGTATTTTTTACTGGTGATAGCCAAGGTGGAACCAGTAGGAAAAAGGACGAGGCAGTTTGACTCACAAGTTTCCTAAAATCGCTTTTATTACATTAAATTGTCATCACTTTTACTAAAGTGAAGCAACCTTTCCTTAGGATCACCACAGATATGTGCAGTGCCTTTTAAATATACAGATATTTTTCAACATGATCTTTAAAAAAAAGGCACAAAAATAAATTGTGACTTATGTAAAAATGAATGCCCTACTATATGTAGACCAAAGTGTTCTGCACGATGAGCATCATTTGTCACGATCTGGTTACAGGGATTCAAACGCAGAGCGGTTAGGTGTCTCCAAGGTGTAGTTTATTTACAGTGCCAGTGCAATATATGTACAGTGAAGGGATCCAAAACTCCGGGGAAATCACAGGGTAGCTCTCTCACACTCGCTCACGTCTTCTTTGCTCACACTCACACACGTTCACACGGCAGGGAGGTCGCAGGTCCGGGGGGGGGGGAAGATCTGAGGCAGAAGAGAAGGAAAGTCACCAACTAATCACAAATCACGAATTACGAATTATGAAGCACAAGTCCACAGGAGCTGTGAGAACACTAACGTCAGTAGTACAATCATCCAGCGACGAGAGGATCTGTGTTCCAGCCTCAAATAGTGCTCCCGGTGATGACAGGTGATTGTTGTCAGGTGTGTGTGTGGGCCAAGGGCGGGAGCCCACAGTGAGCTCCGCCCAGGCAGAGAGGGAGAGAACAGAAACAGCAAATGTAGCCTTGTGGGGCCGACTAGGCAGGCACGGAGACCAGACCGGGAGGCTCCCCCCCTCAATGGGAGCCTCCCGGCGACCCACCAGGCTTACCTGGATGCCCGCGGTGGAAGTCCCGGAGCATGGCCCTATCCAGGACAGCAGCTCGAGGCACCCAGGACCGTTCCTCTATCCCGTAGCCCTCCCAGTCAACCAGGTACTGAAAACCCCGACCCCGGCACCGGGAGTCCATGATGCGGGTGATATTGTAGACCAGCTGACCATCCACGAGCCGGGGGGGGGCGGTGGGGCCCTGGAGGGAGGGCACAACGGGCTGGAGAGCACCGGCTTGACCTGAGACACATGGAAGACATTGTGAATACGCATGTTGCGCGGCAGCTTGAGGCGGACAGACACAGGGTTCACAATGGCTTCAACGGGAAAAGGGCCAATAAACTGAGGGGACAGCTTCTTCGACTCAGTCCGTAACGGCACAAAACAGGTAGCCAGCCATACCTGTTGACCGATGGTGTACTCGGGGGCCGGTGTCCGGCGACGGTCAGCGAGGGTCTTGTTCCGCTCCTTAGTACGGAGTAGGGCAGCCCAAGTCGCCCGCCAGGCACGATGGCACCCGCGGAGGTGAGCCTGCACTCAAGGAACGGAGTGCTCACCTTCGATGGCCGGGAGCAATGGCGGTTGATAGCCCAGGGACGCTTCGAAGGGAGACTTGCCCGTGGCAGAGGACATGCTGCTGTTGTGGGCGTATTCGATCCATGGAAGCTGTTCACTCCAGGTCGATTGGTTGTGCGAAGCGACACAGCGGAGGGCAGCTTCCAGCTCCTGGTTGGCCCGCTCCGATTGCCCGTTACTCTGTGGATGGAAACCGGAAGACAGACTGACCTTGGCCCCCAGTGCGGAGCAGAACTCCCTCCAAACACGGGACGTGAACTGTGGCCCTCTATCCGAGACGATGTCCTCTGGGATCCCGTGAAGACGGAACACATGGGAGGTGAGGAGCCGGGCCGTCTCCAAGGCAGAGGGGAGCTTCGGGAGGGCGACAAAGTGTGCAGCTTTGGAGAAACGATCGATAACGGTAAGTATGGCGGTGTTACCAGTGGAGGGCGGCAGGCCCGTGACAAAGTCCAAAGAAACATGGGACCACGGTCGAGCTGGTGTAGGGAGAGGCTGCAGAAGACCCGGTGGAAGGCGGTTCGAAAGCTTATTCCGGGCGCAGGTCGAACAGGCTGCTATGTACTCCTTGGCGTCCCTAGCCATAGCGGGCCACCAGAAGTAGCGTCGGAGGAACGAGCAGGTGCGGAGGACCCCAGGATGGCATGAAAAGCGGGCGGTGTGAGCCCACTGGACAACCTGAGAGCAGATGGCTGAAGGAACGAAGAGGCGACCAGATGGGCCAGTGCCAGGATCCGGTTCGGTCTCCTGCGCCTCTTGGATGAGCCTCTCGATCTCCCAGGAGATGGCTCCAATTACGCAGGCGGCCGGGAGGACAGGCTCGGGGTCCGAGTCCTCCTCAGTGATAGAGAATTGCCTGGACAGGGCATCTGGCTTTACGTTCCGTGTTCCTGGCCTGTAGGTGATAATGAAGTCAAAACGAGTGAAAAACAGCACCCACCTGGCTTGCCGGGAATTGAGACGTCTAGCCGAGCGCAGGTACTCCAGATTCTTGTGATCCGTCCAGACGATGAATGGTTGTGCTGCTCCCTCCAACCAATGTCTCCACTCCTCCAGGGCCAGCTTGACGGCCAGAAGCTCCCGGTCCCCGATGTCATAGTTACTCTCTGCTGGAGAGAGACGGTGAGAATAAAAGGCACACGGGTGCAGCTTACCGTCCGTCTGTTGAGACAGAACTGCCCCAACCCTGGAGTCCGACGCGTCCACCTCCACAACGAACTGCCGTGTAAGGTCCGGTTGCCGGAGTATGGGAGCAGTGGTGAACCTGTCCTTGAGCAGGGCGAAGGCTCGCTGAGCGGCAGAATCTCACTGGAAGGGAACTTTGGGAGAGGTGAGTTTAGTAAAAGGGAGAGCGATCCTGCTGAAATCGCGAATGAACCGTCTGTAAAAGTTGGCGAATCCCAAAAAACGTTGCACTTGGCGGCGATCAGGAGGAGTAGGCCATTCCACCACAGCCCACACTTTCTCCATAGCATCCCTCTCAGGCCGGGAGAGGCTGTACAGGCGGCTAGATGGCAGCAAAGCTCCAGGAAGAAGATCGACGGCACAATCATACGGGCGGTGCGGGGGAAGGGACCGCGCACGATCCTTACAAAAAACATCCCGCAGATCATGATAAACCCGCGGAACCATCGAGAGGTCCGGGGCGTCCGACGGCGAGGCCGTGGGCGGGAGCGGAACGGGGGAAGCCGCAGCTCGGAGGCAGTTCATGTGGCAGGCCACACTCCAACCCAGCACGGCACCCTTCTCCCAGTCGATATGCGGGTTGTGGAGAACAAGCCAGGGGTGACCCAGAACCAGCGGAGTGAGAGGAGCCTTAAACGAAAAAAAAACAAATCCTTTCTGTGTGATTGCCTGAAAGAGATAATGAAAGAAATTCAGAAACATGAGTGATGTCAGGCAGGCGCTGACCCGATAGTGCGTGAACGCGGAGAGGGCGTGACAGAGGCTCCAAGGCGATGTTCAGTTTGGCGGCGAGTGAGGTGTCAATAAAGTTCTGCTCAGTCCCAGAGTCAATGAGAATGGAGAGAGAATGAGAAACAGTCCGAACACACAGTGTAGCCGGCAAAAGAAGTCTGGGGAGAGGGCTTTCACTCGACAGATCGCCCACCAGCACCCTCACGATCACTGGTGAGCGCGCCCTTTTGCCAGCGTCGGGCAGGAGGAGACAGAGTGGCCTTTACGGCTGCAATAAACGCACTCACTGGAGGCAAGGCGGCGCTGGCGCTCCGCGGGCGACAGCCGTGAGCGCCCAAGCTGCATGGGTTCATCCCCATCCCCGGTGTCGGCGTCACACGACCCATGGGCAGCAGTAGAGGTCCCACAAAAATCCAGCGGGGCATGCCCCGAACGCGCGCGCTCCGATGTGCGCTCACCTGATCGTCCACCCACATACACAAAGCCAAAAGCGCATCTAGGGAGGAAGGCAGTTCACAGAGCATCAGTTCGTTCCTTATTTCCTCTTTAATATTAGTGAGCAATGTCTGTGAAGGTTCTCAGTCATCCAGGTCATCGTAGTCAAAGGAGCTTGCAAAGAAAAGCGTCTGGACTTCTTTAAGTTGCTTGAAGATGTTTCACCTCTCATCCGAGAAGCTTCTTCAGTTCTAAGGTCAAATGGTGGAGAGTCCCAGATATAAACCTAG
The DNA here is from genome assembly GCF_057381845.1 of Rhamphochromis longiceps. Lineage (NCBI taxonomy): Eukaryota > Metazoa > Chordata > Actinopteri > Cichliformes > Cichlidae > Rhamphochromis > Rhamphochromis longiceps. The sequence goes on from NC_140578.1 coordinate 37,555,782, forward strand.
TGGGAGAAACCCCCCACAGAGGGACAAAAGGACCCCCTGATGATCCTCTAATCGCCTGAGCCAAGGTGTGTAACTGGGTGTGGGTCCCAATCAGCCAGAGTTTCGGGTGTGTTCATTGTGAAACCTGGCCACACCTTATCATGCGAATTCCTGAGGGCAGATGGCCCAGGATGTGAGTGGGCGTTAAGGCGTCTGGGAAGGGATCTCAAAACTGGATTATAGATGGCAGAGAGTTGGTGTCGTAAACCCCCGCCTCTGTTCAAAGATGGTCGCTCACAGTGGACATAGATGGCTTCTTTCACTCCTCTTTCAAACCATCTGTCCTCTCTGTCTAAAATGTGAACATTGGCATCCTCGAAAGAGTGTCCTTTATCCTTAAGATGCAGATGGACTGCTGCGTCTTGTCCTGTGGAGGTGGCTCTTCTGTGTTGTGCCATGCGCTTGTGAAGTGGCTGTTTGGTCTCTCCAATGTAGAGGTCTGAGCATTCCTCGCTGCACTGTACAGCATACACCACATTGTTAAGTTTGTGTTTTGGCGTTTTGTCTTTCGGGTGAACCAGTTTTTGTCTGAGCGTGTTGCTGGGTCTGAAATGCACCGGGATGTCATGCTTGGAGAAAACCCTCCTGAGTTTTTCTGATACACCAGCTACATAGGGGATGACAATGTTGTTGCGTCTGTCCTTCTTATCCTCCCTCGCTGGTGTCTGGTCTTCTTTTCTGTGCCTCTTTGCTGACTTTAAGAACGCCCATTTAGGATAGCCGCACGTTTTGAGTGCTTCCTTTACATGTGTGTGTTCCTTCTTTTTTCCTTCAGGCTTAGAGGGAACATGTTCTGCCCGGTGGTGTAGGGTCCTGATTACTCCAAGTTTGTGTTCCAAAGGGTGATGGGAGTCAAAGAGGAGGTACTGGTCCGTGTGTGTGGGCTTCCGGTAAACTTCGATGTTGAGTTTGCCGTTCTCTTCAATGTGCACAGCGCAGTCCAGGAAAGGCAAACAGTTATCCTTTGTGTCTTCCCTGGTGAACTTGTTGTTTTTATCCACAGCGTTAATGTGCGCAGTGAAGGATTCCACTTCATGTGTCTTGATTTTGACCCAGGTGTCGTCCACATATCTGTACCAGTGGCTGGGTACTCTCCCTTTGAAAGAGCCAAGAGCCTTCCTTTCCACTTCCTCCATGTACAGGTTGGCTACAATAGGTGACACGGGGGAGCCCATGGCACAGCCATGTTTTTGTCTGTAGAAGCCTTCGTTGTATTTGAAATATGTAGTGGTGAGGCAGAGGTCTAACAGTGTGCAAATCTGATCGGGTGTGAAGTTGGTCCTGTCTTCCAAGGAGCTGTCTTCTTGTAGTCGTTTTCTGACAGTCTCCACGGCCTCCGTGGTGGGTATGCAAGTGAAGAGAGAGACTACATCAAAGGACACCATGGTTTCATCTGGATCCAGGGTAAGTTTTTGGACCTTGTCGGACTACAAGAAGACAGCTCCTTGGAGGACAGGACCAACTTCACACCTGATCAGATCTGCACACTGTTAGACCTCTGCCTCACCACTACATATTTCAAGTACAACGAAGGCTTTTACAGACAAAAACATGGCTGTGCCATGGGCTCCCCCGTGTCACCTATTGTAGCCAACCTTTACATGGAGGAAGTGGAAAGGAAGGCTCTTGGCTCTTTCAAAGAGAGAGTACCCAGCCACTGGTACAGATATGTAGACGACACCTGGGTCAAAATCAAGACACATGAAGTTGAATCCTTCACTGCGCACATTAACGCTGTGGATAAAAACATCAAGTTCACTAGGGAAGACACAAAGGACAACTGTTTGCCTTTCCTGGACTGCGCTGTGCACATTGAAGAGAACGGCAAACTCAACATCGAAGTTTACCGGAAGCCCACACACACGGACCAGTACCTCCTCTTTGACTCCCATCACCCTTTGGAACACAAACTTGGAGTAATCAGGACCCTACACCACTGGGCAGAACATGTTCCCTCTAAGCCTGAAGGAAAAAAGAAGGAACACACACATGTAAAGGAAGCACTCAAAACGTGCGGCTATCCTAAATGGGCGTTCTTAAAGTCAGCAAAGAGGCACAGAAAAGAAGACCAGACACCAGCGAGGGAGGATAAGAAGGACAGACGCAACAACATTGTCATCCCCTATGTAGCCGGTGTATCAGAGAAACTCAGGAGAGTTTTCTCCAAGCATGACATCCCAGTGTATTTCAGACCCAGCAACACGCTCAGACAAAAACTGGTTCACCCGAAAGACAAAACGCCAAAACACAAACTTAACAATGTGGTGTATGCTGTACAGTGCAGCGAGGAATGCTCAGACCTCTACATTGGAGAGACCAAACAGCCACTTCACAAGCGCATGGCACAACACAGAAGAGCCACCTCCACAGGACAAGACGCAGCAGTCCATCTGCATCTTAAGGATAAAGGACACTCTTTCGAGGATGCCAATGTTCACATTTTGGACAGAGAGGACAGATGGTTTTAAAGAGGAGTGAAAGAAGCCATCTATGTCCACTGTGAGCGACCATCTTTGAACAGAGGCGGGGGTTTACGACACCAACTCTCTGCCATCTATAATCCAGTTTTGAGATCCCTTCCCAGACGCCTTAACACCCACTCACATCCTGGGCCATCTGCCCTCAGGAATTCGCATGATAAGGTGGGGCCAGGTTTCACAATGAACACACCCGAAACTCTGGCTGATTGGGACCCACACCCAGTTTCACACCTTGGCTCAGGCGATTAGAGGATCACCAGGGGGTCCTTTTGTCCCTCTGTGGGGGGTTTCTCCCACTAGGTTTATATCTGGGACTCTCCACCATTTGACCTTAGAACTGAAGAAGCTTCTCGGATGAGAGGTGAAACGTCTTCAAGCCACTTAAAGAAGTCCAGACGCTTTTCTTTGCAAGCTCCTTTGATTAGTGAGCAATGCACTTTTAAGGGCCTCTTCCCCCCATTTCGCCTGTTCAGCCAAGGTAGAAAAGTCAATGGAAAAATGTAACCGGAAGGTCGCCGGTTCGATCCCTGGGCTCTCTGTCCTGGTCGTTGTGTCATTGGGCAAGACACTTTACCCTACCGCCTACTGGTGTTAGCCAGAGGGGCGGTTGGCCCGATGGCGCGATATGGCAGCCTCGCTTCTGTCAGTCTGCCCCAGGGCAGCTGTGGCTACAACCGTAGCTTGCCTCCACCAGTGTGTGAGAGTGAATGAATAGTGGCATTGTAAAGCGCTTTGGGTGCCTTGAAAAGCGCTATATAAATCCAATCCATTATTATTATAGTCCATCATATGTTCAACTGTCTTGTGCTTTTGTGGTTACTTTACATAAAAACTAAAGAAAAAAAATGAATTGCAGTGGATCAAAAACTCACCAGAATGCATGAACGTAAGTGTCTGATGCTCAGAATTTACTGCGCCAGCCTACCCACCTCCTTAGTATCCTCCTCTAATTGTCAAACAAAGTCTAAAGGCATGTCAACATCTCACTATTTACTTTGCTCTCCTGAGGACGCTGACATTTATTGCAGATGTAGGAACAACAATCAGTGTAGTTGATTACATGTTGAAACCCCCTGGAGGCCTGAGAAATAAAGAAGTAGTAAAAGAAAGGAACATGAGTGTGCTCTGTTTAAAAAATATATATATATATATACAGTGGGGCAAAAAAGTATTTAGTCAGCCACCGATTGTGCAAGTTCCCCCACCTAAAATGATGACAGAGGTCAGTAATTTGCACCAGAGGTACACTTCAACTGTGAGAGACAGAATGTGAAAAAAAAATCCATGAATCCACATGGTAGGATTTGTAAAGAATTTATTCGTAAATCAGGGTGGAAAATAAGTATTTGGTCAATAACAAAAATACAACTCAGTACTTTGTAACATAACCTTTGTTGGCAATAACAGAGGTCAAACGTTTACTATAGGTCTTTACCAGGTTTGCACACACAGTAGCTGGTATTTTGGCCCATTCCTCCATGCAGATCTTCTCGAGAGCAGTGATGTTTTGGGGCTGTCGCCGAGCAACACGGACTTTCAACTCCCGCCACAGATTTTCTATGGGGTTGAGGTCTGGAGACTGGCTAGGCCACTCCAGGACTTTCAAATGCTTCTTACGGAGCCACTCCTTTGTTGCCCGGGCGGTGTGTTTTGGATCATTGTCATGTTGGAAGACCCAGCCTCGTTTCATCTTCAAAGTTCTCACTGATGGAAGGAGGTTTTGGCTCAAAATCTCACGATACATGGCCCCATTCATTCTGTCCTTAACACGGATCAGTCGTCCAGTCCCCTTGGCAGAAAAACAGCCCCATAGCATGATGTTTCCACCCCCATGCTTCACAGTAGGTATGGTGTTCTTGGGATGCAACTCAGTATTCTTCTTCCTCCAAACACGACGAGTTGAGTTTATACCAAAAAGTTCTACTTTGGTTTCATCTGACCACATGATATTCTCCCAATCCTCTGCTGTATCATCCATGTGCTCTCTGGCAAACTTCAGACGGGCCTGGACATGCACTGGCTTCAGCAGCGGAACACGTCTGGCACTGCGGGATTTGATCCCCTGCCGTTGTAGTGTGTTACTGATGGTGACCTTTGTTACTTTGGTCCCAGCTCTCTGCAGGTCATTCACCAGGTCCCCCCGTGTGGTTCTGGGATCTTTGCTCACCGTTCTCATGATCATTTTGACCCCACGGGATGAGATCTTGCGTGGAGCCCCAGATCGAGGGAGATTATCAGTGGTCTTGTATGTCTTCCATTTTCTGATGATTGCTCCCACAGTTGATTTTTTCACACCAAGCTGCTTGCCTATTGTAGATTCACTCTTCCCAGTCTGGTGCAGGTCTACAATACTTTTCCTGGTGTCCTTCGAAAGCTCTTTGGTCTTGGCCATGGCGGAGTTTGGAGTCTGACTGTTTGAGGCTGTGGACAGGTGTCTTTTATACAGATGATGAGTTCAAACAGGTGCCATTCATACAGGTAACGAGTGGGGGACAGAAAAGCTTCTTACAGAAGACGTTACAGGTCTGTGAGAGCCAGAGACTTTCCTTGTTTGAGGGGACCAAATACTTATTTTCCACCCTAATTTACGAATAAATTCTTTACAAATCCTACCATGTGAATTCATGGATTTTTTTTTCACATTCTGTCTCTCACAGTTGAAGTGTACCTCTGGTGCAAATTACTGACCTCTGTCATCATTTTAAGTGGGGGAACTTGCACAATCGGTGGCTGACTAAATACTTTTTTGCCCCACTGTATATATACATACATACGCTTAAAACAATCGCTAATGAGGGTTTGTTTTAAACCAACCCCAACATGGATTCTAAAACCACAGCAGGAATAAATATTTAATATGTTCCAGATCTTCATGAAAAAACAAAAAGGCTACAAAATGTGCCTTTGTGCCTTATGTGTGTGAAAATATGCATGCGTGCGTTTAAATTTGCCTCCTCTCTCAGCTCTTGCAGCCCCTATATTGCGCAAGCCTATGGGTGAAGGGTGACTTAATTGTTTTGACTTCTAGCGTCAAGAATACAACAGCAGGAACACATGCAGCCCAAAGCCAAGGATGCTCAAATGTTCTTGTATGGATTTAAAACCTTGCAAAAAAAAGAAAGAAAGAAAGAAAGAAAGAAAGAAATCCTGCAGTTCATGGGAGAGGCATGCTAAATTTGCACTCCTTAAGTTAAGAGATGAAAGTGATTCAAGTTCAAAGATGGTAGGTGAAAGCTGGGATAGGTTGGTCTAGCAGATTTCATGTATGAGCACTGCTTCCTTTTTCATGAAAAAAGAGTCAAAATAACTTAAAATAGGACGATGTTTTCTAGAGGCTTCATAAAAGGAATCATCCTGAAATGCATTTTCCTTACAATGTGCAGTATTTTCCTTTTCTTCGAGAGCAATCTGCTTGTCTTAAATCCATAAGATTAAGGACAGGCTATAATTCCAAATAAGAGGCTTCAGAAATCCACATAAAAGTCTTCAGGGAATTAATGATTTCACCGGGGGGTGGCCTTAAGCCCCAAACACTCAGTAGAAGTGGGTCTCTAACGCTGAGACAGTAGGGAACTCCAGACGTATGGGGGGTGTAGTCAGTGAGTCACATCTGATTCATGTTGGTGGATGGAGTTTGGATCAGGTTTTTTCATTGCTTATTTGGTACATTGTTGATTGTTTTATGGCTGTTTTAACAGATCTAGTTACCGTGTTTCTGGTGCTATATTAGATTTCAATTATTTTCGCATTTTTTCAAATATAAACCAGGGTTTACCCAAGTCTTGGGAACCCAAGACAGTGATGTTGGCACACAAAAAAAATACCATACCCCAATGTTTCACTCATTCTCTATTAGCAACACAGCATTTGGGATTTTGAGGCTAACAAGCCAACTTGATTGATAACCATTAAATTCATGTTTCCCAGAGGGCAAATTGTTAATGATGTTTTCTTCAGTTTTTCTTTTGGCATCATCACCAGGTCAGGCTTTATGAATGTTACTGTCATACCAAAGTACTGAGTGTAATAGGCTGTATATAAAAGATGGATGTAGCCACCACAGCATCAGTCAACAAAACAACATTAATCTGAACTTCTGTTTTAAAGACTTTAAGCGTAGATCATGGTCATCTCCATAAGGGTGCCATGATTTTTTTTAACACTATCCCTGCCAGTGACAAACTATTGCATCAATCATTGTTTTCAGTTAGCACTAATAGCAGATATCTATCTAAATTGCTAAAATTGTTACCAAAAGTGGAGCATAAATTTCTTGTATGGGTTGATGGTGCAGTTAACCACAAGTCGTGCCTCCACACTGCAGCTAACATGATTCAAAAGGCATAACTTTTAGTTTGAAAGTTAATTGTCTCAATTTCCTGTTAGTGTCACACTTTTCCTAATACAGGAAAAGAAGGCCGTCGCTTCCCTGAGCAAGGACATCACTGTTTTACCAGCTGATAAAGGAAGATGCACCGTGGTCCTAAACACTACAGATTACCATACAAAGATCACTACTCTCCTCAGTGACAACAATACCTACGAAGCCTTAAAGCGAGACCCCACAAGCAGCTACAAAAAGTAAGTTATAGCTTGCCTTCAAGAATTTGAAAAGGACAAAATCATTGACCGCCTTACATATCACCGCCTTTACCCAGGGGATGCCATACCCTGCATTTACGGACTTCCTAAAATCCACAAGGAAGCTGTCCCACTCAGACCCATAGTCAGCAGCATAAACTCAGCCACTTATAACATTGCAAAACACCTTGCTACCATCCTTGCTCCTCTCGTGGGGAACACCCAACATCACATCAAGAACTCCACCGACTTCACCGACAAGGTCCAGAAACGTACCCTGGATCCAGATGAAACCATGGTGTCCTTTGATGTAGTCTCTCTCTTCACTTGCATACCCACCACGGAGGCCGTGGAGACTGTCAGAAAACGACTACAAGAAGACAGCTCCTTGGAAGACAGGACCAACTTCACACCCGATCAGATTTGCACACTGTTAGACCTCTGCCTCACCACTACATATTTCAAATACAACGAAGGCTTCTACAGACAAAAACATGGCTGTGCCATGGGCTCCCCCGTGTCACCTATTGTAGCCAACCTGTACATGGAGGAAGTGGAAAGGAAGGCTCTTGGCTCTTTCAAAGGGAGAGTACCCAGCCACTGGTACAGATATGTAGACGACACCTGGGTCAAAATCAAGACACAAGAAGTGGAATCCTTCACTGCACACATTAACGCTGTGGATAAAAACATCAAGTTCACTAGGGAAGACACAAAGGATAACTGTTTGCCTTTCCTGGACTGCGCCGTGCACATTGAAGAGAATGGCAAACTCAACATCGAAGTTTACCGGAAGCCCACACACACGGACCAGTACCTCCTGTTCGACTCCCATCACCCTGTGGAACACAAACTTGGAGTAATCAGGACCCTACACCACCGGGCAGAACATGTTCCCTCTAAGCCTGAAGGAAAAAAGAAGGAACACACACATGTAAAGGAAGCACTCAAAACGTGCGGCTATCCTAAATGGGCGTTCTTAAAGTCAGCAAAGAGGCACAGAAAAGAAGACCAGACACCAGCGAGGGAGGATAAGAAGAACAGACGCAACAACATTGTCATCCCCTATGTAGCCGGTGTATCAGAAAAACTCAGGAGGGTTTTCTCCAAGCATGACATCCCGGTGCATTTCAGACCCAGCAACACGCTCAGACAAAAACTGGTTCACCCGAAAGACAAAACGCCAAAACACAAACTTAACAATGTGGTGTATGCTGTACAGTGCAGCGAGGAATGCTCAGACCTCTACATTGGAGAGACCAAACAGCCACTTCACAAGCGCATGGCACAACACAGAAGAGCCACCTCCACAGGACAAGACTCAGCAGTCCATCTGCATCTTAAGGATAAAGGACACTCTTTCGAGGATGCCAATGTTCACATTTTGGACAGAGAGGACAGATGGTTTGAAAGAGGAGTGAAAGAAGCCATCTATGTCCACTGTGAGCGACCATCTTTGAACAGAGGCGGTGGTTTACGACACCAACTCTCTGCCATCTATAATCCAGTTTTGAGTTCTCTCCCCAGACGCCTTAACGCCCACTCACATCCTGGGCCATTTGACCTCAGGAATTCGCACGATAAGGTGTGGCCAGGTTTCAAAATGAGCTCATCCGAAACTCTGGCTGATTGAGACCCACACCCAGTGTTTACCAGTCATTTGGGGTCTCCCATGCTACTATGGGCAACTGCTGCAATGTGCTAGTGACCAAAGCTATCCAATGGAGGTTTTCCCCAACTAGTTGGGGAATGTTCGTTTCTCCCCAGAGACCATTGGCTGTCAGTTAATCGAAGACTCCACTAGCAATCTCTAGGTCTTTGTGACTGGAGTCTTATTCACTTAATTTTATCACGTCCAACATGTTGGACAAGTTAGCATCGCATGGTTAGTGATAGCACGACTGTAAAATCTGAGTTAAAAAACATTTATTTGTAACAGCTTTTAAACACGTTTATTTGGGCTGAGGATTGACTGACTTTGGGAGACAACCTCAAGTGGTGGTTGAGGGAACTGCATTTAATTTCTTTGCATTTCACACGTAGTTTTGTTTTTTAGGCCTAGCTCTGCTTGCCACTTGATGAGCCTTGGCAACATTGACTATTAACATGATGCAAGTTAAAAAATGGATGCAACAATGGTGTTGATGTAAATGATAGAATCATGGTTATATTTGGCAGGTTAGTACATAAGAAAATGTTTTCAATAAAACAGCTTTGGAAGTGAATCCACCTAAGCCTCTGGTCTTTATGGTCACATAATAGTGGAAATAGTGGAACAGAGAAACCAACAAACACAAACACTTTTTTTTACATTTAAATTTGGGAACAACTTGGATTTCCCTTGAAGTGATAATGTAGTTATCCAGCTGTGCAGCTGCAAGTTGTCATTCAGCTGCAAAGCCTTAGCAGTCTCTTAATTGCCCATCTGTGTGTCCAGTCTAAACCCTTTTAAGATATTTTTATCTACATTGTCTTCTTTCTGTTAAAAAAAACAACTTTTGCTTATGTTGAAGCACTGTCAATTTTTAAAACCAAGTTAATGTTAGTATTGTGATAACTCCTAATTAAACGCTTTCTTAATGTACAGTCAAAGGGTAAGTATGTATATTTGGTCGTTTTGAGTCCCAAAAGCACTAGCGTGTTACTCTTGACTTTACATATGTGTACAATAGCAACATGGTTAAAGCTCATGGCCCTTCACGCACCTTGTCTTTAAGTATATGTAGCATATGTTTAACGAAGGTCAACAAGCACTTGCTTTGCCCTTTGGCGCGTTTGAGCAGTGAGTGTTTAAGGCCTAAGATTGATGTTCATGTAGATATAATGAGCATAAATTTATAGTTAAACACTACATGCTTAATCACACTTGTAGTAGAGGTCCAGATGTTTTCATACATTGTCTTCTGTAATTGCATTCGTCTTGTTTATCCCAACAAATTTGTACATTTCAAGATGTATTTTTACCTCCTTTTTTTGTCTTGCCACGTTATCTAACTATCCGCTTTTGATCACAGACTCTCTGACTGCTTACCTTCTTCTCTCAGAATTCTTCAAAGGAACAAAGGCGAAAAACTGGGATCTTTTCAGCACTGTTATTTCAAGTGCTGGTGTTTTTCAGCACTCTTGAATTCATTATGTTGTGATGGGGGGGAAAAGCATCCTGATTGATAATGCATTTGTTTCACAACAGGTTTTCACTAGACTGGTCTTACATCCACACCTTATGGAGCGCACGAGACAAAAAGAAGCAAAGAGGGGAAAGATTTCGGCAAAATGAGATTGGGATAATTCCATGGACCAAGGTTTAAAGTCTCCTCCTCTGTTTGACTTAATTGTGCTTTTTCCACGGCAGACACAAAGGAGAGAAAGTTAGACAAAGTTAAAACTAGGCAAACAGAAGAAAACAGAATAGGGAGAAATAGGAAATAGACTTACATCTCATCTCTTTGTGCTTTGCATGACAGCTCTTTGAGGAAAAAGAACAAGATAGCTGGAAGCCACTGCAGTGGTAGCACTGACGTTGGCACACTATGAAACATTTAATTGCACCATCATTCAGTGGAGGAAGGAAACGATGGCTTTTGCTGCTCTGACTGCATGTCTTCTCAAGCCGTGAAAGCCCATCAGTGATCCTGTTCGATGTTCCAAGTGGGCCGGGCAAGGCCCTTTTTTTTTTCCGAAATGGATCATTAGCTTGTAATATTATTAGAAACACTTTGGGCCACCATCTCATATTTCTGCAGTGTGATCACATGAGGAAATTTGTTCTAATGCGGCGAGCACAAGTGTGACTTGTGACTCTCTCTCTGTCTCTGAGGGTATTACTCTCTCTCTCTGTCTGCTGTGTCGCAGTCAGTCCTATCAGGCCTGTCTTCGCTTCATGCTCAACGAGCTCGAGCCGTGTTTCCAAGACAAACCCGGCAGCATTCTCTTATGGGACATGCAAACACGCAGCATACATATTACATTTGCATGAATGAGGTTTTCCTCTGCCTGTGAAGTCCACTTTATTGAATCCATACAGAGGGAACAACCCACACCAGGGATAAGGTTCACTGACCTTTTCTTTTTAGAGTGTTTTTTTTCCTCATGGTGCTGCATAGACAGGGTCATATGTGGACTCTCACATGTGTTACATCTGTGGCTCAGTTCATTTTCGGCTTGTGGCAACTTGCCAACTGGGCAGAATGAACATATACACATATGTAAGAGCAAAGAGGAAAGAAACGTTGAAGGGAGAATTTATGTATTCTTGTGCATAAAAACTTGAATTTGCACTGATGGTGTGCAGTAGTAAACTTGATATATCGCTATGAATAGAAGCAGTCACAGTATTTGGATCTGTTTTAACATCTGCGTCTGATGACCTCAGATATTCAGGCGTAAGTCATACTGGAATGCCTCAGGGTCCTACATAAACATGAAATTTGCCACAGCTCAGAGGATTTTAGATCTGAGACACCAAACTAAATTTAAGTACCTTAAAATGACAAGAACCAGGAAAGAAAGGGCAAAGAGAGAGAGAGATGCCACACTTGCATCTATGCACTGGATTATATATTAAGCTTTTAACTGTACAATCAGTGCTTTTTACTCATAAGCATTCATAATTCTTCAGCAATTCCTCTAATACAACCAGAATCATTAGCAACTTTTAATTTTTACTGATTTACTTTAGTTCTTAATGTTTGAAGCAATTGCCAGCTACATAGCGTAAAAGTGAAGCCAGTGCAGAAGTGCCAGAAACTTCAGTTCTTCTAGTGGCCACTCGAGGCTGGCTCCAAAAGTGAGCCAATGCCCATAGACTCCCATGTTAAAATTTCCGACTTCAGAGCAGAATTTATTTTTATTTTTTTATTAGTCCTTTATTTATCCAGGTAAAAATATCATTGAGATTAAAAATCTCATTATTTCCAGGTCTCTCTTGGAACTATCTTTGCAGCATTGCAAGAAGAAAAAAAAAGTCATACTCTTTATAATCTTTTATAGCCTACTAGCTGTAGGCTAGGTGTCACATTGGGTAGTTAGTTACCAAACTGGCCCTCTCAGCTGTATTTTTGATGTAAGTACCATCTGGGACAAATTTAACTGTACCACTCGTGCATTGGTTTTGACAAGTGAAAATCGAGTATTTGTTCACCACTTAGCATTAACTAGCTAGTGTCTATGCATACAGGCTAGTAAGCCTGGTTAGAAAGATGCATACATAGTGTTAGACAACTTGTTCAAAAACCCTGATGGCAGTGGGTGTAGTGCTAAACGCAAGGCTTTAGAACCAAAGATTATAAACATATTGTTGGATGTCTATCGGTTAAAGTGAGAGATCATGGTTAAAGCCACTGAAAACATAATTTGAAACCAAATATACAAATTACAGCATCGCGTCAGCAGGCAGCCTGTTTCGGCAGCCTAATCACCTCTGCTGCAAACCCCCCTACCTTTGACCAGTGCCTGTTTTTTTTTCCCCCACAACTTCAAACCTCTCAGCCCTCAGCAATCACCCACCCCCTCTGCTTCAAAAGACTTCATCCCAAAGCCTTCTTCCTTCACCATCATCCCATCTCTCAGCACTTCAGGTGAGTAACGAGCTGCAAAAGATCAAGGTGTGAAAGGCTGCAGGTCCGGATGGCATCAGCTTTAGGCTGCTGCAATGCTACACAAACCAACTGTTTAGCATCATGGAATACATGTTCAACATAAGACCAACACATTCGAAGGACTATAGCAGCTACAGGCCGGTAGCACTGACCTCACTTCTGACGAAGACCCTCAAGAGGCTTGTTCGTCAAACATCCCCACTCCCTGGTGAGGTCTTCATTAAATCTGCTGCTGTTTACCAGCCTGGATTCAGGCAGGTTGGCATCAGGTAGATGATGATGCCATCATCTACGTCCTGCACCAAGCTCTGATCCATCTGGAGAAACCTGAAAGCACTGTGAGGATTGTGATCTTTGATTTCTTCAGTGCTTTTAATATCATCCAGCCCAGACTTCGGAGGGACAAGCTGGAGCCGTCAGGAGTGGACCACCATCTGTCCCAATGCAGTGTAAAACTGCAGATTTCTCCATCAACTACCCAGGATGCCATCTACAAAAGTTCTCTGATGTCTCTGCCATAGTTAGCCTCATCAAAGGTAAGGCAAACTTGGAGTGCAGACAGTAGATTCAGGACTTTGTGGACTGCTGCCAGCTGAACACATTTTTTGAATACATTTCTTAATAACTGTATTTTTTTTCTTTTGTTGTAAATTTGCGCTGTACAGTCTCTTATTTCTTGTTTTTATTTTATATTCTTTACTTTTGTGTGAATTTGCATGCTCCATCTGCCTGTCACTTTGCTCCTTGAACACCTGAATTTTCCCAATGAGGGACAATGAAGAATATTTCTGTTCTATTCTATTCTGTTCTGTTCTGTTCTGTTCCCTTACAAAATCCTTGATATTGGCATAGTGCTTGCAATGTTGCTGTCTGAGCTTTTTTCTTATAAACAACAAAAAGCACAAAAGTCCTCAAAAGGTAAAATGTGTTACAAAAAGGATACACTTAAAGAAAAAAATGGGGACTTATCAGGTAGCTTAAATTTTGAACACATGTGTATATTTAAAATAAAGTTTCTTTACATTCACCCACACATATATGATACATTCCCAAACAAATTAAAAAGTCAATGTAATTAACATTCATTTGTACATTTTTAATGAGTAAAAAAATAAGTGTGTATTTGATTTATTCACTGCTACTTTTAAGTTGTATCATAAAAAAGAAGCATGATAATAAAAAAATATTTATAAAGTAAAGGATATTTTTGTAGCCTAAGAATCTAACACAGTACAGTCCAATCAATCTACACCACCTCTTTAAAGATCTGTAAGAATTTACAGAGCCTAATCAATAAGAGATAATGGCTGTACTTTGAATGTACTGTACTTCATGAAAGACCGTTTCCCAATTGATTTAAAATGAAAAAGGTCCTTTCAAGAGAAGAGAACAAATCAATGCTCATAAAACACTATATATTTCTGTTCTTGTCCCAACGTCACCCACCATTTAATCCATCAATTGGTCACACGGTACATTTTCTTCCATTACTACTTTCCATCTCTCTCTCGTTTTTTTTTTTTTTTTTTATTTTGCTTTGCTGCGTTATGTGATGCCTAATAAAATCCTGCACACAATCCATTAAAAGTAGAAAATCCACCCTTAGATACGTTTACTCTTACATATCATCAATCTGGGATGTGCAGCACATTCCAAGAGCTATTAGGTGATGAAGTGTCGCAATTTACTTTTTTCAGGCCTCTACTTTCTCTCAGATTTGTTGGTTACTAGTTGACATGGTGACTACATTTCCCAGAATACTGGAGAAAATGCTAAAATATACAGCTCTGGCATTTGCATTACGAGAAAAATACTAGAAATAAATGTGAAACAAGGTTATGAGACTTTCCCCCCCATGTTTGGATGAAATGAGGCCCTTGAAAGTTATTGTCTTTCAGTGCTGCACTGCATTGCTTTCTATTGAGGTTATGGGTGGTAGGGAAACCATTGTTTCCACACAGCAAGAAACAGTCCTCTGCAACAAACAAACAGCAAAACAGACCCAGTTAATTTGAAAATATATTGTCAGTGTATGGTTTTGGTGTTTGGTTTGAGCGAGTTCTCTTTTCATATACATTTTTATCCTCTTTACCTGAGAGGCTGCCCACAACAAAAGATTTAATACAATGCATCCCATGACTCAATACTTCATGCAAAATTGGGTCACCGGAGTGTTTAAACTGTGTGCCAAGTGAACAACAGGATAGTGGTTCAATGTCCATAGCTTCATAGCAAGCTGCTCTGCTTGGCAGGCAGCATCATAAGATCACCCCCAGGGAAAAGCTCTGCAACAGAGTACAGAACAATCAGGAATTGCAAAGACAAAGTCATCCCTTATTATGGGGTTTCATTCATGATTGGGGCTACTAAATACAGCATGTGGACACTTGATTGGTATTAATGTCACCGCAGTGCATTTAACGCATTCCCTTTTATATCTGCTTTTTCAACTTTAGAGTTTTTGATTTCTGAATATGTTTTTCAGCCGTGCCAGTAATGTTTATTGAATACTGAATGCATCACCTGGCAGTAATTACAGCATCAATTGACATTTTAATGGACAAATCTTTCTGCTCCAACATTCTCAGTCTCTATCACTTTACATAAACAAGTGCATTTCACGCACGTCTGCCTTCCATTACCCTAGTGCATGCTGGGATAGACTCTGGCCCCCTGTCACGACCCTGACAAGCAAAAAGTGGGTACAGAAAATGGATGGTTGTGTGGATCGATAGACATGGGCTTCATTCTAAATCTTGGGCCATTAATTAAAAAGACCACATGTGGACTCAAACCAAATGATAGAGACGTTATGAGGAGAATTTTAATGCACCTAAAGTCAAGTGTATTTACTATTCAAACAATTCACCAATAAATCACAGCAAAGTATTGGCAGCTAAATTTCCATACAAACTTTCTTGATTTTCCACAATAATAATGGCTGTACTTTGAATGTACTGTACTTCATGAAAGACTGTTTCCCAGTTGATTTTAAATAAAAAAAAGGTCCCTTCAAGAGGCAAGAGCAAATAATAATAAAAATAATACTTGAGTTAAAATAATTTACTTTGAGTATGTAACACATTGCATGAACTTCTTAAACATAAAAAAAATCATAAAAATAACTTTATCCCTGCTGGATTGTTTACATGTATTGCTTACATGTATAGTATTTACTAGTGGGTGTTTTTCTCATTATATTCTTGGTAATGGAGAATCCTCACTAGCTGACTGTGCTGACAGTTCTACTGCCCAGAGCAAGGCCTGCAATCCCAGTGGAGCTATTGAGGAAAGGACAGGGTTTCAGTGCAGGAGCTGTTCCAGCAATCATCATAGGGAATGTGAAGTGTTTGGCCAATAATAACTGAGTAGGCAGATTAAAACTCAGAGGGAACACAGTCTAGTGCATCATAGAGTATCACAGCAAGACGTTGCCATACTCGCACTTCCTGGACCACAGTTTGAGTGTGCATAGCTTCAGGACTGTGTGAGTGGACTGGGATGTTAACTTGAGTGGTAAGATAAAATGTAGAGGAATGTAAATAGCTATGACTGAAAAGTGGTGTAGTCCCAGACAATACTGTGAAACAACATTTTTGTTGCCTAAACATCTCTATATTACTTACTGAGGGGCTCTGCCATTGCTGTTGATGTTAGAATCCAGTAAAAATCAGCACACTGTTCGGATTCCTGATGCTTTTTACAGAAAATGTTTTCTAACACAATACACACACTCTTGTTAGATTTATCATATTTAGATTTTACTTTATTGAGCTCTTTTTTTCATTTATAATTTTGATTTTATATGAACCCTTTCTTTGGTATATTTTTTGACCTAGCTATATTCTGTGATATTGTATTTATTTTAGTCGTTTAAGTTGTTTTGGCTGCTGTAACACAACTTCTTTGATAAATAATTTTAACAATAAATCATTAACATTTTCAATAAATATACACAGAAATTGTTACTATATATGGCAAACAATATCAAGATTACTTCTCTCAATACATAGTTACTTCATCGGGAAAATTGATTGTCCTACTGTCCGACCAAGACCTGCAGTCCCAGCGGAGCTATGTAGGAAAGTACAGCATTTCAGTGCAGGAGCTGCTCCAGCAATCCTCATGGGGAATGTGAAGTGTTTTGGCAATAATAACTCAACAGTAACTTGGCAGATGAGGTTAAGTTTACTTCTCTCGATACATAGTTACCTGATGTGTTAACAGACAGATGTTAGTTCTTGTGCCCTATACACCGCACAATTATAGAAACACTATAAACAACCTTAAAAATGATTAGTGGCTAAAAGTCACTCATCGCTACAACACAGTGGCATGTGAAAACATTGTTCTTGGCTAAAGTCTCAATAAATAATTATAGAAAAATCACAATACTAGTAAATGAATGGCTTTTCCACTTGATATTGTAGACATTTATGAAAAAAGTGCATAGAAGTTAAGGAAAGTGATCAAAACAACACAAAATAACTTAAATGTGGTAATTTAAATTAGATAAGGGCATTGTTTACACATACAGTATAAAGACATTTGCCATAGTGAAAAGGTATTCAATGATGTGAGAGAGCACAGATGAACTATGTCAGGCTACCAGCTTTTGTCTCAGTGCTCTACTCCTTGCACTATTATGAGACATCTGATTTGTTCAACATTTTAACAAATACCCCCAAGATAAATGCTGCCTCAAAGTGATTAATTTATTACAGAAGGCTCAGTCATGGTGCTCCATTGATAACTAAACCTTAACATAATTCTTAGACATGCAAGCGCTGCAAAATAAATTGCCTTTCCCCAACAGAGACAAATCGCAAATCAACTGAAATAACCTTCACGAATAAATTTACATTCCCACATTAGCATGCTTTTAATTTTTTTCCTCAATGGCATTGCTATTTATGGTATTAAGTTCTATTTTAAAAAGAACAGTAAACTATTATATTGTTTAAAAAAAGCACGTCTTTGACTTGTACACTGTATTGCTTTTTTAATCTTTTTTATACAGTACTTAACATCTTCACATTTACCTTTAAATGATAACCAGATTCATAAGTTGTTTTGCACCTAAAACAATTTATGCTCAATTTTGATATTTAACATTTAAATGCATGTGCCTTCATTGAATTATTGCATAGTTTCTCAGTACGTTTTCCACCCCTGAGGAACAGGAGCTAATTTCTCCTATATCCTATATCCTTTCACCTCTCGCTTTTTAAAACCATTTTGGTCCTCTAGCAATTATATCCAACTGTGTGATAGTTCCGTATATCTGCCACTTACTGTTCATTAAATGTCAGTAGGAATTAAAGGCAAGAAAGCCCTGCAGGATGAATAATGTAATATGTGAGGCATTAATTGACTGGTGTTCACTACAAAGAACCTGGTGAATCTCTTGGATGCAGAAGAGCGATCGATATTGTTGCCCAGAAGAGATGTTCTGTTGTTGTGCTCTCAGATATGAATATTAATGACTTGTGGTTGGAGGTACGAAGTAACAGATCGACCGTTTTATAAATAATAACTGGGTGAGATGATATGGATTTTTCAAGCCTCTCTTAGAAACATTTTGCTAATAAAACTAATACATCATCTGCGCTACAAATGAGACGTTGGACACTCCGGTAAGACCACCTAACTGAGCTGTGTTAATGGATGAACACAAATACTAATATTGCACTCACACAGTGATATTTGGTGTATTATCTGCATCTGAGGTCACAAGATGTTATTCTTTTCCGGCTGTGATGCAAAACAAACATATGCACTGTTCAAAATGAACTGCAAATAGTCACAGCTGGTTACTGGTGTATTATTCAAGTTCAGGTCTGTGTTTGTTTGCCTCCACGAGTCTAGCCTATGTGTGCTTTATGTGTGTAAGCCTGTAAATAATGCATTTCATGTTTAACTTTTACCACTGCTTCCCGTTCCATTTTCCAGCCTTATTCCGAGTCCGACAGCTGGCTTCATTGTTTGCGCTTCCACATAATTGCGTTACATGTGATTACACTTGGTGTGTGAACAGCAGTGTTACTTCGCAGGCGTTCCATCTAAACATGAACATCCACAGTCATTAGAGCTAGGTTAGCTTATACTGATGCAAGAGGTACTTAGCCCTAATGTACCACCATTTTCATCATTATTGTGCAAATTTATGCAGCTAAGTGCAGCAAAAAGTCCTCTCATCACCTACACTGGGAGGAACCTGTTTGTGATGTAAGGTTTTCCACATATTGTTGTTCTTGAATGCACAGAGTCTCAGAGGAAGATGTTATGTTATACAGGATACGTAAAACATTTATTGAAACAAATGTTTGAAACTGAGTCGTTGTTCTGCTCAGTGTTCTCTTTAAAATACTCCGTATTTTTCTAGGTTTCTTTTTTTTTTTGGTATACTGTTTTTGGTATACTGCAATATCCTGGGTCCTGGGTAAATTACAGAAGACTTTGAATACTTTAATTTTACTCTGCCTGTAGAGTGTAAAACAGGGGTGTTAAACATAAGGCCTGGGGGCCGGGATCAGCCTGCTCCATTCTAGCCCACTGGGCAGCTTTAGAAAATGTGAAGATGGGCATAAATTTTGGGCTTTTAACTGCTTTGTCATAAATTTTGCAGCTTTACAATCTGGGCAATGAAATACTAGAACTTTTTCTGTCATTGTACACATTTACTTTTTACAATTTAAGCCCAAAGAATCATACAGATAGACTTCAACAGCATTTCTTTACCCCATAGAAAAACTGTATTGTTGACATTGCGCTTCTATTTCTTATGTTAAAATAATCTCAGGGATTAAATGTGTTTTTAAAGTTCTTTACACTGACACAAAGAAGAATTTCGCTGACCATTTTACAATGTAAAATGTGTTTGAGATTTTGTTTTGTTTACCTCGCCTACTAACTATTCCATTGTGTTACTGGTTCCTTGGTGAACTTTACTCACATGACTGGATTCACTTATTTGAAGTCGTCCCCTGAAATAAAGCATCCTGCACACAGTTTTGCACTTTGCTAATGTCTCACCTTTAGAGGAGCATATTGCTTATGAGTCTCATAGGATCAAGCAGCAGAAGATCATTTGTCTTCCCTGCTGTGTGCATGTCTGTGTGTGCCTCTGAGAGTTTTCATACCTTAAATGATGTGCGTGCATACAGAGTTTATGTATTTAGATGTCAGTGGCAGTCTGTGTTACGTGTGTATTCTTGGAAAGCAGTGTCGGATACATCAGTTATGATAGAAAGTAGAGGAATTACAGAAGATCCACTGTTTCCCCAAGTGGAAAGAAAAAAAAAAAGTAATGCAGTAGAGCATGGCTGGACAAAAAGCCTGCCGCCACTGTTGTGTGATTAAGGACAAGGTCTGAGCCATTGCGGGGGGGTAAATTATTCACATAGCTGGAAAAAAAAAAAACCCAAATGTTGTTTACACAAGTACATCCTCGCACGTATGCTGTGCAGGACTGATAGCACAATGAGAGAAAATGTCTTTTTCGAGTGCCTGGTGTGGCAATTAGCGCATATAGGGTGCGGTGTTGAGAAGCAGCAGCTTTGAATTCTTTTATCTTGAAGGTAAAACAGGCTGGATGTATACATGAGTTAGCCATAAATTACTTACAAACCATATGTATACTGCAATTCTTTATTTCCTCTTTCAATTACAAGTTCTGTTTATAGTCTGTACAGCACTGAAGGCACACAAAAAAACAATAGATATAATGGAACATAAGTATATACAAAATATACAGAATAAATAATTAACTCTAGTTAAGTAGAAAAGCTACAGAGTGTGTGCTTACATGAACCGTTCCAAATGTTGAGTTTCCAAGAGTATGAAGAGCAAACAGTATAAATGCAGAATAACGACAATGTCTACATTGCACATGTCACTCGCCAACTCGTCAGCTGTTTATAATGTGAGCTGGGAAACAGAGAGAAGTCGGCTGGAGTCTGTTTTCTATCAGGCTGTCTGTGGAAAACTGGACCTTCGCTCGCTTTCGGGCAATGTTATATTCCAGGAAGTTAATAAATGTCAGCACGAGGAACGAACAATGTTCCCAAATGCTGTTGTCAGACAGAAAATAGTGGCACACGTCTCACACACAGACACTCAGACACACACAGATCAATGATATTCCACATTAGTGGCTTTTTCATCAAAAGCTTAAAAAAAACAACAAAACAAAACAAATTTCAGCAGGACTCTGATTGTCATGCACCATCTTATGGCATTTGATTAGTGCAATGCATTTTTACAACATTACAGTGGTGTATATACTTTACTTGAAGTGCTCTACTTACTGACTCAAGAAATAAAGACGTAGCTTGTACAAAAATAAATAAAGTTCCTATGTCGTGTCAATTAACTGACAGAAGGATAGCTTTCAAACTGCACTCCTATCCCTGTATTTTTTTTATATATATATATATATATATTTTTATGTACATGTTGGCAATTTGCTGACTCTTCGGCACAATGAGCATTCTGGTTGCGGCAATCCAGCTGGCTTATGTTGACAGAGGATGTAATCAGGTCATACCCAGAGTCAGGGTAAACTGATTAAACAGCATTTCTGGGTCAAGTGATGATTGAAATTCACTCACTTCTTCCCAAACATCTGCTTTATTCCGTCGGGATGTTGGAGCGTGAGGGGGATGGGGAGGGTGCTATGTGGATCGATTCATTTGGCTGCAGTAACACAGCAGAGATGTAATTAATCATTTAAAAAAAACAAAAAAAGTTGGTTTCAACACAGGTCTGTTCAACAGACTGTGAGTTTTAACCTCTTAAACATCCAACAGGGTTCGTATTAGGGTTGGGGTTTAGGGTATTTTCATAAAGCAGAAGCTGATGCTGTTTAAATGAAGCTCTGTAGTTTTCATCTAACAGTCTGTGTGTGAATGGTGTGTTCCTCTTAACCCTAATCCTGAACTCAACCCTAGACAGCACACGCTCATCTCGCGTTAGGTTCGGGTTTTGTTTTGGCCACAGCAAACTGAATCTTTGAAGATGATGTTATATTTCAAATGACGTCTCAGTGGTCCTGTGGAGATTAAGCGGTTAAGTTATATTTGGCCATAAATAATGACACCTTTTACCAGCTACATAACATGGCTGTCAACAGATGAAACATAACAAAAGAATCAACCAATTACATTCTGTGCTACAATTTAAGAGATGTGCCCATCATATATCTATATTTATATTTTACACTGTGGCAAGTACAAGAGGGCAAAAAGGACAAGGCACTTAGATCAAACATTTTATGTATATATATTTATTATAACTTCATAAGCTCAGTTAAATGCAGTTTGATGCTCCAGAACTTCCAAATAGTCTGGTTCAGTATGCAGGTTAGCTTTGAGTTCAAAGTACTCGTTTTTTGTTTGCTCAAGCATGACCTTGTGCGGTCTTGAGTACATAATTGTCTCCATTAGTTTCACCTCCTCCTGGTGCCCTGGGACCTGCATGTCTACAGCAGGCTGAAGCTGAGGCATATTTTTTCTCAGGTATTCTGTTATTCCCAGCTGCTGCAGCTCCTTCTCCCTCTCCAGAATGTTCCTGTACAAGGAGTTGGGGTTGCTGAGAGTGACAAACTCCGCGGGGCACTCTCCGGGCATGGATCTGAACTTTGAGCTGGGGTTTCCCGTGAGGGGCGACGTGTTCTCCTTCTCCATGATGCTCCGGCAGAGGTGATGCTTGGAGCTGGGCTCGTCGAGGTTATAATCCATATCGGCGTCGTGCTCCTTGTGCTGAGAGCAGTAGGTGGGGTTGCGGCAGATCTGCACGATGGGACTGTGCGACCTGTCCTCGTACAGAGTGGTGGACCCCGTCCTCTGTGTCAGAGTGTGGTGAGTGGTTTTCTGCCCATACATGCTGTAATGCAAGTGAATGGGGGAGCTACTGCTGGTGTTTTCTCGCGGCTGCTCCTCTGCTGCTTTTTTCTTCGCCCTCCGCCGCCGCCGATGCACGACGAACACCACCAGCCCAGCCGAGCAGAATATGACCATGAGGACAAAAACAAGAAGGCTTAAAATGAGCACAGACAGTGGGATAGTGTCTGTGAGTGAGATGAGGAGACTCCTCTCATCGCTGTTGGGCCCCAGGGTGGCTGTCACACTCTCTTCATTTGAGGGCAATGGGTGGTAGGTCCCTAAACCGGGACAAAGCACCTCATGATGAAGGCTTCTCAGGTCGGTCTGCATCACTTTCTTTGGCATGTGACACAAAATGGAGCCCACCACTGTGTCCTTTCTCAGTTTCTCTACCCATTGTTTGAGGCTGAGCAAGTCACAGCTGCAGTCCCAGGGGTTGTCCTCTAAATAAATCTGCTCCAGCGAGTCGAGTTGATCGAGCACGTTGCTCACTGGCAGGTGCATAAGCAGGTTTTTTCTCAGGTTTAATTTGGCGAGAGGCACGTTGCGAAATATCTGCGCTGGAAGAGAGCTGAGCAGGTTGTTATTTAATGACAGCAGCTTCAGGTTTGGCAGGGGATTAAATGTGCCTGGTGCAATCTCTTTGATGAGGTTGTATTCCAGATATAGGTATTCAAGGTTGTGCAGTCCTACAAACATGGTAGAGAAAAGCTTTTCAATTCTGTTGCCATTTAAGTAGAGCTTTTTCAAGCTGCTTAAGCTGAGGAAAGTTTCATTATCAATGTAATCGATTCTGTTGTTTGCCAAGTTGAGCAATTCTAAACTATCATATGTTACAAAGTCGTACTTCAGAAGTTTCTGAATCATATTTCCCGTCATAACGAGCTTAGTTGGGCTTTCCTTAAGTATTCCGATATCTGACACCTTTTGAATTCCTCGGTCTTGACAATGCATCAAAAACCCAGCCACGGGGTGATTGTGACAAGAACAATGCTCCACACAAGGACTGCTGGGAATGTGAGATGGTGTCAGGATTCTGCCGTCATCCTTGGCATTGACCAACTTGGGAATCTGAGCTACTTTGGATGAGGGAGTAACAACCATATCCAGTGACTTTGACGGCTCCTCCAAGGGAATATTGGCGTGGGATGGACAGAGGATGTCCCGCTTCACCTTTGCCAGAATGGACCCCTTGAGGTCATGTGGTGTGGTGCAGATCACATCGCTGATTGATGATTGGGCTCTCATGTTCTCCATCCAGATTTTTAAATGTAAAATGTCACAGTTACAGACCCAGTCATTGTCTTCTAGGAGGAGTTCCATTATGCGCCCAATATGCTCCAAAAAGCCGACATAGGGCAGTGTCTGGAGCTTGTTGCCACGCAGGTCCAGGTGGGTGAGTGGTACAAATCGGAAAATGTTGCTGGGTAAAAACTCGATGGAATTGTCATTGAGGATGAGGACCTTGAGGCGGATCAGTTTGTTGAAGGCCCCTGGCTCGATGACCCGTATGAAATTTGTGTCAGCTTGGAGAAATTCCAAATTCACCAGGCCTTGAAAAGTGTCCTCTTTCAGTGTGACGAGGAAATTGCTATTTATATGGAGTTTTTTCAGCGAACCGAAAGTGCTAAAGACCCCTGGCTCCAGCTCTTGTATACTATTACCCCCGATGTGCAGTGAAAGGGCACTCTTAAGCCCTTCCATTTCCTCAGCACGGAGCTCAACCAAGTCATTCTTGTAAAGGTTCAGGTGGAAGGGCACACCTGCTGGGACTTTGATTTGGGAGATTTTGCTGATGTTTCTCTGCTCGCAGTTAAGATGAAAGATGCCGTCTTTTCTCTCGCAAGAGCACAAGGAGTCACAAGACTCACTAATGGAGGATGATGCCTCTGAGGGATGGATATCTTGGGATTGGACCGCAGCGAGAAACAAGCCGATGAAAATGACACAAGGCAGCATTTCGGCCTGAGAAATCTGTGAAGAAAGGATGGGCAGAAGGGGTGGGGAGGAAAAAGAAAAGTGTTAAGCAACTATGTTGCAGAAGGTCAAACTCAAACACGATGTCCTAAATAACTGTGCCACTTACACGTAGCATTAAAATTATATTCAGTCTCATTGTCAGTGATCCAAATGTCATTTAAGTTTCATATGTTACAACAGCAAGTTTATGTTATGTATGTGTAAAAGTGTAAAATTATATTTATGAGTGCATCATATGCATGACGAGTAACACAGTTCTTGGGTCAAAGCCTTTATGTAGTGTAGAACTGTCCTTGCACAGCCTTAATTGCATGAAAAATATATAAGACTAGAAAACAATGCTAACAGTGTCCAGTATTCTCTACACATTGTGTTCAATTTATATGAAACGCTCATTAGTTTTAATACAATTTCCCACTCCCTCTTATAGTCAGCATGCTTTACCTATATTTAGATTTATACTTGCACACTCTGATTTATTTGCGAATATTCTCTTGATTTATTGACTTTTTAACGTATGACTATGCTGCAATACGAAAGAGACCATCTTTGTGAGTAAATTATATCGTATTAATTTCTTATGAGATATACAATACATGAATGAATTTCATGCAAACTTGTGAGGCAAACAGGACAACCAGATCTCTGTTGATCATCCGTGGCCATCACAAAATCCAACATCTACTGCACAGCAAAGGTACATATTTTGTTATTTTAGTGGAATTGGAAGCAGCTTCACACACTTTATTTTTACTGGAAAAAAAATCTTGGAGCTTCATGTTCTCATCATTTTTTCTTTCACTTTAGTGTGTAATGAATGCACAGCAGTGGGCTTATTTTTCGCAGGCTGTGAGTGTGTGTGTGATCTGAAAACACTGTGTGGTTTTTGAGCTCTGACAAAGCTGTTTTGATGCGACTGGTTTCGCCAGCATTGTCAGAGGTTTAGTAAGGTGTCGTTAACAGTTTTACAAAAAGGGGTGGAGATGTCTTAGCAACTGTGAAAACTCTAAGAAGTATTCTCTTCTTTCTGAATGTTTACACCTATGTTGCCTTTACTCAGTATATGTAGCATCATCTCTAGCTAATGGCACGCCTATTCATCCAATAAAACACTTCAGAATTAAGACTCCCTCCCGGGGCACTGCATTTTACCGATGAGTAAATAAATTCCACAGGGTGAGGACTGAGATCAGACAGCAACTCTTCCCAGTGACTCAGTGGGATAATGGTACATTATTTAAAAAAAAAAAGAGGCAGAGCGAGAGAGAGAGAGACTCATTTGACTGATTTCTCTGCCCTTTATATGCAGGCTCGTCTGAACAAAGACGTAGTGTGAGTCATGCAAATGCAGAAGTCACTTCAATCCATGTCAAAGCAACATTTAGAACAAGCATTCTACATTTAGAACGTGAAATAAATGACCCCGTTTTATTGCAAAACCAGCTAACTCACATGAGGCTGGACTCAAAGAGAATTAAATCTGAGCCAACCCTGTATTCATACATCTGAATTCTTTCAAATACTCTTGACTGTATTATTTTACAAACTATATTAAAGCAATAAACCGAAGCGTGTGGAGGGGCAGCTCGGTCCACTGAAAACCAAATCAAACTGTGAGTAGGATTTATGTTGAATGACAAGGGAAAAGCTGAAATCTGATTTTAATGATGAGCAGCCTGCGCACCACATTGAAATCTATTACATTAAGTCGACTAAAATCCCGATGGATCAAAGGCTAAATCACTCTTGGGGGACTGGTGCAGAAGTGTAGACATCTTCCCTAGATCAAGAATCATCTAGATATTCACTGTTAACGAATGGGATTCTTCAAAGAGGAAAGACGTGAGAGATGACAGCCGTTCTTGTTAACGAATGCGATTAGTAACTGGAAAGCTTCATTCTGGCAAGACGGGGCAAGCCAATCCAGCCTGTGTTTGTCAGAGAGTGAAAGCTATGACTCAAGATATCTATCGAAATAATACTCAACTGTCTCTCTTTACAAAGCTGAGGAAATATCTCCCCTTTACGCAAAGTCAGAGACATGTGGGGCATATTTTCTGGGGGTGTTTGCAGTTGCCTGTGCCCTAAAGCAGTAATAGAAAAAAATATCTTTTTTGGTGTGCAGACTAGAGATACACCCTGTGAATTCATCATCAAAAACCACACTACTGTTTTGGGGAAAACAACAAAAAGACTTTAAAAAAAATGTGAAGTTTTTGATGTGTCAGTTTGGATGCTCAATTTTTTTTTTGTCCTCTAATTGTAAAGTTTTAGAAAATTACATTTTCTATATAGCCTAGAGATACAGACCAAGGGACCAGCAGGCATTCATGTACCAATTAGCTTAATTACTGTTCTGAAACACATCAGACGTTCAGATTTTAAATGCTTACTACAGTCTGACTATAAATATAACAATTGTTCTGTTTACCAAGTCAAGCAATCTTCACACAACACACACCTAACCCAGGGAGACAACAGAGAGAAGATATCAGCTCCATGAAGCTAAAACATCTCTGAAGTTATTCCCCAACCCTCTCCGTGCCTCTTCTTTCCTTCTTTCAACTTTTTGCCTCCCTCACCATGCCTCCATGCATTTTTGGTGCCACAGGGCAAAGTCAACAGTATTGATGAAAACCAAGACAACTCCATCTTCAACATCTTTGAGGTTCAGGCATATACCCCAAGGTCATTCTCCACATACCTGCAATAACCGATAAGAGACTTTACACTCCTCACTCCATGGACCCGGGAAACACTGAATAGCGAGAACTCTAAGAAATATAAAAACCCTAAGACACTCGTTACATTACCAAAGTAATACATTACTGGTAATGTCACTGAACTCTTACCTAACTCAGATGGCACCAGCTTCAACTCTCATAAGTGCACAAAGAGCCAAAAAGGAAGCTGTAGTAAAAGGAAATGTGTGGACAGTTTTTTCTTTGGCTAGCTTTACAGCATATCTATTTAGACAAGTTTCTGTTTCAGACTGCAAAATCTGGCCTGGGAAGTATTTAAATTAAAGCACATAATGTAATGTTATTACAGTAGTTGAGCATGTCCTCTGCTGCAGCATTTTACACTTTACTGTAACACTTGCAACCGTGAGCAGGCCAGAACACAAAGTGTGCCGGTGAAAAGATGTGTTCATTTTTTTGGGGGGAATGAAAGGAAAAGCGATATACTGAATGCCAAGGAATGGTATTCTTACATTGCTTTGGAAAAAGAAAAACAATTCAATAAAAGGCACAGAAAATTTGCAACACCTATAATTCCTGCAGTGCTTAATAAAGACAAGTTTACAACGTTTGGGGGAGGGAGGTGAAAAAAACCCCATCAACCCACCAAGCAGAAAAACGTAGTCTAACGAACACAGATATTCGATGTCAAGTTTTTAACTGATGGTATTTTTTTGCGACTGAGTGATTTCTGTTGTTTTAATTATAGTAAAAGTGCAACTGCTCAACAGTGGTTAGCCACAAGTGGAAATTTTTGATATACCAAACCCAAGCGGCATACAGGTGAGACAACCGTAGTAGTCCACAAACGTTTCTCCTCAGGTCATTTTAAAAATTTCCTCCATGAAGCAAGCTTTCTTGCTAATGTATGCACCTCAATGCTGTTACAAGTGTCCCTTTAGTGAGCAGGTTGCATGTGGGAGATCCTGAAGGGGAGAAAGAAAAGATGGCTGGATGGATATTACATTCCTCCAATAACACCTCTGATTCTACCACAGAAAACAGCTTCTTCTTCACTTCTTCCCTGCCATGCTGATTACTGAGAGAAACAAATGCTTTCAAACCCATGCTAATAACATATTGCAGATTGCAGGTAACAAACCGCACCTGCATCGTTAGCCAATTCCTCACACCCTCATCTGTTCTTCTCGTCCGTGACCCTACACAAGTTTCTGAATTGGATATTACTAAAATACACTGTCTGTTTCTGTGTTAGCAGATCAACAGCAGACCTTTAAACTCCTGTTGTTCTCAGATTACAGTCTCCTGTTAATTTGACCTGCTTAGTAAATCTGGTCCTGAATGCACTAATAATCTCGTGATCCCCTCCCTTACTCATTTCTACAGGGAATCACCACAACATCAGGCAGAATGCACAGGAATAATTAGTTGAATGTTCTTGCCTCGAGGGAAATCTGGCGCTCTGAATCTGACTGGACAGGAGTACAACAATAAGGAGACCAACCACTCTTTGAGAAAGACAAGTTGCTCATTATAGATCACTCACTGAGCTACTGTTTAGATACACAAAGGATGAAAATGTCTCTCAAACAGTGATGATGTCTTTTAAACTGTAGACTATTCTGCATTTATGTTCCTGTCATCTATCCGGTATGTCGTACAGAATTGAAAATGTCAGATTATTATTTCCCTTTTGTCCAACCAACAATCCACAAAGCAAATAGATTTGAATAATGTGTTGTAGTTTTAAACTTTGTAATAGTTGAATGCAGTTTATAAAATCCCAAATATAACACATCATTCTGGTGTTCTGCAGTCTAAGTTTTACTTAGTGTGATCTTAATAATCTTTGGCTCGGTTTCTATGATTTCACCTCTTATGATTCTTGCTCAAATGAGGTGAGGAGGAGGGAAACTGAGGAAGAATTAAGGACTTTATGGATTGGCGTGAATTTGAGAGTCCAGCAGGTGGTGGACAGAAGACTGCTCTTGAAGCTGAAATCAGCCAAAGGGACTGCACCCTTTATTGGCTGTTTTATGTATTTATACAGGAGAACTTTATTAGGAATAGTTATTGTTTTGCTATTTGGGATATGTGGTGTCATATCTGTGTTGAACCTGCCAGGTCAATGTAATTTCCTGCTAAGGATTAATCATGGATATATCTGTTTATGTTTCTAATTAACATCACGTTGGCATGTCTTCAAAACACTGCAGTCAAGCGGTCACTAAATAAATAAAAACGTAGATTAAGAATCAATAGACATTTATCATTTAATGGTCTCTGCAATAATTTATATTTACAGATGGCTAAGCAAACTCATTAAAAGAGGAGGTAAAGTGATGGAAGAGAGGTATCAGAATTGGCTATAGGCCACCAAATTTAAGCTTTCAAAGCCAAAATTTTCTCTGAGTGGTGGAATTGCCCTTAGACCTTTCCAGCTGCTTGCCCCCCCCACGTCCATGTGGAAAGGCATGGCATTTATTTTAGAAATCAGTCTTTCGCTTCTGAATTCTTATTGCAAAAAGCAACAAGAATGAAAGAAAATATTTGAATCAACTTTTTAAAGTCTGTATTTGAAAAGACATACTCACAGATTCCATATACGAAAAGAAGATATTAATGTAAAATCAAACATTGGCAAAACTTCTAAGCTGTGAACAACTTCCACATTTATACAGTTAGACATCACTGGGAGTTAAGCAATAATCATTTTCAAGCATTTCTATGCAGAACATTGAGAAATGTGACTATGTACTCGTGTTTAGCAATTAAAGATAATGTGACAAACCAAAATGAGACACAAAAATCTCATTCGTCAAACCTATTAAATTTACATTGTTTAGACAGCGATAATATTCAGACAACATCTCCCAAATCTAGTGCTGAATAATAACTGCAGCATTTCCCTTTTTATTATTTATATACATTTGATTGCTCAGGAGTCTGGTGGAAGTCATGGGACCCAAGGCGCTCACCTTTGTGACCCTAATGGCTTGTAGGATAATATGAAATGGAAAAAAAAAAGACTATTAACAGATGTTATCGCGTGCTGCATGATAACACTGCAGAGAGCAGATAGAGAACGGCAGTAGTTTGATGCTCTCTTCCTACTGGATTTCAAACAGACTCCTCTCAACTGATCCATTTTTCAAGCAATCAATGTTGCATGGAAGTCGGTGTGATGGGCGCAGGAGATGAAACATTCTTCCAGTGCCAGTCTTCTGCTGCACTCTCTTTTTTTTTTTTTTACACATTCAAATGTTCATCTCGTGCTGTTCAGACAATTCAATTAGAGATCTACTGAAGCCCTATGAGATCGCTCCTCATGCATGCGAGCGAAGCCAACTCATCACCCAAAATCGAATCAGATGAGTGAAAAAAAAAGAAAAAAGGAAAAGCAGCATGGAGCGAAGGAGAGTAAGACATCAGAGAGAAAGTGAGGAAAAAGTCTGTTGATGGAATATTAATCATAGGCCGGGTTCTTTACCATCGCTGGAACATACACAGGAGGCTTTGTCCATTTATAAAACCAATAAACACCCTGTTAATGCTTCTGCTGGACCGGTTATAAATTGTATTGTTCCAGTGCAGTGAAACACTCCATAATATCACGGAACACCCACAGTGAGTCCACTGCCCCCCGTGGGTATAATATGTCAGAGTGACAAGGCCTCGTCTATGTGACTGTGCGAGCACTCTCACACAGAAAGCCATGAATACACAAATGCTTATCTTCCACGCAGACTTTTACAGCACTGCTGTAAATAAATGTTGTCTTTTTATATGTTCATTAGTGTGTCCATTCAGACAAGTGCACGCATGATATCTGAGATGATGTAAGCAGCCAAATGACTTTAAATAACCAAAGATAAGTATATCCAAAAACTTTTTGCATGCATTTTCAATATGAAACTCACTTTTGTGTGTGTTATCAATGAAGCGTATCCCTTTGTTTTACACAGGAGCATTTTCATCTTGACCCTAAGTAATCTTTCTAATCAGTGTAAAGGAAGTTTTAAAAAGCCTGTGGAATGATCACTGATGTCTGCCTGCAGCTGCCTTTGCCTCAAACACTTTGCTGGTCTCTCAGTCCACTTTCAGTGGCGCTCAGCAGAGGTGCCAGTTATTTGTTGGTCTTAGTTCTCCATTGTTTCCCCATAGCTACTATACAGGTCCCCTGAAGCACACAACAGCCCCTTGTTTCCCCCATAGACATCCTCCAATGGAGGCTGTAAGCCAGGACGTCTGGCTGCCCTTGCGAAACTGGGTTTAGGGTCAATAACACCCGCTAGTGTACGCCTAACTCCATAGAGGACAACCATGCGTCACTCTCACTGAACCTAAAAAATTAAAAAATTCCTCTCCTTATATGAAATTTGCTCCAACTTTAAAGTTTAATACATGCAGCATGTTTGATCAGGTGACCAATGTGTTAAATCATCAAGATTTCAATAATTGAGCTAAATGATATGGTTGCCATAATCACGCAGCCCTAGAAACAACGCAATCAAGTTTTATTCTTATCAACATTTCTGTAGGACAAGTCACTTTCGAACAGGCAGATGAGTCCAGAATTCATTACTTGGTAATCTAATGTATCACATAAGTAGTGTGAGAAAGCGATGCAGCTGAGCAGACCTTTGCTGATAAACTTGGAGCATGTCCCTTTGCAAAAGTCACCAAAAATCCACACTGCTATGGATTCTGACAAAGACATCTCACTGCTGACAGCATTTCAGTATGAATGGACTGAATGTGGCTTTATCACAGCTTGACTGTGACAAACTTTAAAATGACAACTGTATTGGGCATTCCTTTGCAAAGCCAGGGTTCATACTAAGCATGCCATCCTTACTGAACAGCTCGTGTGCCCTTGCTTGCCATTGATTTTTGCACTCTTTACGCCCCTGACAGCACACTGCAGCACCACTTATTTACCATCTGTACATTTGTCATAGTTTCTAGTGGACTGACAAAGACACACACACTATAGATACAGTATATGACAACAAAACAAGGACCTGGATTTGCACTGTACTAAGTATGAATGCACACCATCCGGTTGACAGTTCCGAACATTATTTTTAGATAATATGAACACAGTCATAGTCGTGTTCTGTCCTCGTCACTGTCAAAGTAAAGCACGCTAGAGCCACAAATAGCCCATAAGGCATAATTCCTTCTTCTGTTGCAGGAGGCAACCTGATGTAGCATGAAAGACTTGTTATCCCTAGTGGCACCCCGATGGATAGAGCCATTCTCTTAGCTCGCTCAAGAGTGATAAAAGTCACTCCAAATTAGTGTTTTGGACATATCATGGAGATGTCTTGTGGATATCTCACAATATTATTGGCTTTTCACTTGCTCTTAAAAGCATTAGTCACCTCGGTTCTTAGCATTTTATGACCTTAGTCCTCCTCATTGCTAGGCTACCTGCAGCTGCGATGATTAATGGATCCTGACAACAGGGTGGTTGAAAGA
This sequence comes from Rhamphochromis longiceps, assembly GCF_057381845.1. Lineage (NCBI taxonomy): Eukaryota > Metazoa > Chordata > Actinopteri > Cichliformes > Cichlidae > Rhamphochromis > Rhamphochromis longiceps. The sequence continues at coordinate 37,588,529 of NC_140578.1, forward strand.
GTAGAGTTTAATTCACTGAAGTCTGAAGTTCTCTGACAGTTTAATCCACCTGTTCACCACCCGCAGCAATAATGTAAATATAATCTGTACCAGCACCGTGAGACTGAAATCCAAGCAGGTTTAGAATCAGGATTCTACAAAACAACTTTTATTCAAACATATGAGCCAACATCTGACATGTATTGTATTGTTCTGCATATGGTTAATGAGGATTCACATGTACAAGGATCAGGTTTCAGAGCTCTTGCCTGTCAAGTCCCTGTGAATGGAGCGATATCATGTGTTTCCCAACGGAATTGTTGATCTATTGCTTCATTTTGCTTGCGGTGCTTGTGCTGAAACGTTTATCAAAACTTTCCATGTGCCAGCGCAAGTGAAAGTGACTGTATTGCATTTATTCAAATTTGAATCAAACATGCATAAAAACAAATCCAGTAAACCAATGTTAAAGACATTTCAGCTGTACATATTTAGTTGGATTTTAGTTTTGTAAGTGCAGTAGGTATGACTGATTTAGATTTTAATTTAAAAAATAAAAGTTCAAAACGTTTTTTTAGCTCCTAGTTTTAGTTTTAGTTAACTAAAGTGCATCCACCTGTTAACGGTCTATATACATCTATTTTATAAAATATATATATTAACACTGACTGAACTTTCTGGCCCTTTGTTTCAGCATGGTGGAGGTTTTAGTGGAAGTATTGTGCTTTCAAACAGGCCAACAAAGATCCTTTTAGCTGTGTTGGAAGCACACAGCCTTGGTGATCAGGGGAGCGAGGCTGATAGCACACGCTCTGCTGGCTGCTACAAGGATTGCATCTTTAGAAACATCATCAGTGTCCCGATGAAAAAAAAAATGAAAAGAAAGAAATTCGATTGGCTCTCTGCTTTTCTCATGCTGTTCAGTAGTTCTAACAGCTGGGAGCTCATCCCTATGGTAAGTCATAAGCAGATACTGAACTTCATCATGCATAGAGACCTAATACATCTTTATGGCCATTAACTGACACAGTTAACGCCACAGTTTTGCTTACTCACTACCTTGTGTAACTGCATAGCTTCCTCACTTTCTGCTCTCTGCTGGTGGGCCTTAATTTCTGATAGAGAACATATGCATGATAGAACTAATAATAGAAACACAAAGGCAGTGTGGGATAGGGAGGGAAGAGGGGGTGGCTCAGCTCCCCTGGCAAGCTTGATTTAGAAGGCCTGCATTTCCAATGGTCTGTTTAACTAATGCGCAGTAATTAGTTCTCCTGAAATGAGCAGGCGAGTTACGCCACTGTATAGTAGGATCAAGGTATGTTTTGTAAAAAGACCCATCTGCACCAAACAGATGTATGTTTCTGTATACCTTACTGTCGCTTTAAAAAAAAAAAAGAAAAAAAAAAAGGACACTTTCTATTCAGGAGTGACTCACCAGCAGGACTGGCAAAGTGTAGATACATTTGTTCACTATGCTCAATCTAGTTTCAGTGCTACCTGGAAAGTCAGGCAACTGAAAGCAAAGCCAATACTCTAAATAAAGTAGAAAACAGTTTTAATAGAGATTGTTGTGTTATATCATTATGAGATAGCTCTTTGAGAATATTCAGTGAGTGTTTCATATCTTTCTATCTCCAGTGTAACCATCCTTAGTCCTTTCAGCCTTTCAGTTGTTTCTAATGTCGATTTTAAAGCATGCCCTCCATAAAAAAAAGGGCCACAGGGTAATGGTAATGACGGTCTTATGATTCGCTCCATAAATAGGTGTAGATCAGCCACTTGGAAAAAAACAAAAACTTCATTCTCAAAGGAGTCACATATTATAGGTAGACAGGCCTGGCTACTGAGAATAAACAAAAGAAAGGGCACCACCTAGAACATTCTGTCATGTCAGTTAATCACAGCTTGGTTTCTGTGGTCTACAAAAATGCAGGCAAGTTCATAGACAACCTGAAAATCTGAAAATAGAAACTTAAATTATATTAAATCTCTAAAAATACTAACTCGCAACAAAAAACGATTTTTATATTTTCATATGCATTCTAGTTAGATATCTGCAATATACCAATACTGGTCTATTTTGAAACTTTCAATTTGAATTTATAGAAACTTCCTTCCAAAAAAAACTACAAATACATAAAGTGATTGTCAAACACAATCGAGCTGTAAGTACATTTTTCATATGACATGATGGATTGTCATGTACTGTGATCACGCTGGATATCCTAACTGTGCAATTATGACTGGTATCATTCAAAAACTAGAGTCTTCGATTATTTTTAAAGCAAGGATTAAACAATATGTTTTCCTCACTGTTAAAATTGATCGTTAGGATAGAAAAGCTCCATTAAGAAAGTTATTTTACCATTTTACACATAGAAGCAGTTTCAGAACATAAAAACATACCCATTTACGCATTTATGTTTGAGATCCAACTCAGAGCTGTTTTACAACATATTCATGCAAATATTTAAAAATGCACAAAAGCCAGGAATTAAAGGGGGTCACCACACGCATTGCAGTAATGTTACAATTAGTTAACAGTCGTCCTCAAATTGGGCATGTGGCTATTTCTGGGAAATGTGAAATGATTTTCGAAAATCCGGTCCTGGCTGATTAATTGTTCTTACAGTCAAACACAGAGCAGCTTCCTGCTCTCTTATTTTGCTCCATTATTTCAAGAGTTTCATCAAATCTGTCATACAGTCGGCCTTGGTAGTTGCCTTTTCTTTAATGCATGCATTGCAGTTTTATGATATTGGCATCAAATCTAATAATTTTTGTACAAATTTCTCCACCTGCTATCTGATGTAAGCCTTTCAAAAAAAAAACAATCGATGCATGTGCGCCTGGAATTGCCCACCCCTGGGGTAGTGGTTTATCAGTATGTGTTTTCAGATGTCTCTTGGTTCTTAACCTTTATATAACTTTTTTAGCTACCTCCCAGTTTTTGACCACCACCATAAATATGAATGTATTCATAATGACTTGCCCGGTTAAAATATTGTGCAAATGTTTATTGCACAACAGTGCAGACTGGCCCAAGTTCAACTTCAGTGGATATCCTATCAGGACAAAACAAACATTTTTTGGATGTAGAATCAAAGCAGTTGTTTCTTCACATTTGGTAATTAGACTTTAGTTACTCGGAGAAGATATGAAACTATTTTTTTAAAACACAGCTTACAAATAAGTACTTGTAACATAGATTTTCTCTGTATAACTCTGCTACACGTTAGACAGCCAGTCACTGAGATCATTAGATCTTCGCACTAGTATGCTGTCTGCTGATTGGCTCTTTAACACTGATGAGATTTACTTCAAATATACTAAAATTTAGTATCAAATAACAAGACATTATCCAACACTTGGTAGGATGTAATCAGTCTGATTTATCAGTTTGATATTCAGCCTTACGTACTACACTCTAGCTTACTGTTCGTCAGCAAAACCATGACGAGTTTACTAACTGAACAAAGTATTATAAAGTCATAAGCTGTTTTTTATGACCACATCTGTTAGTGGCTCTGTTCATTAGTAACAGCTGAATGGTATGTGATCAAGTGACAATTCATCAAGACGCCTACTAAAAGCAAAGAAAGAGGGAAGAAAAATCTACAAGCCATATGTAAACGTTGCCTGTATGTGTTTTATATTTACCTGACAGGATCTAGACTATGATTGTCATAAGCGACTGCACATTTTCACATATGGGTGCAAACTTTGAGCCCATGTGTGTTCATGGGAGAAATGGAAAGATGGCGGCGCAGCTTTTTTAGCTACGTTGAAGGTAATAGGATTAGCACAAAGTCACAGATTTATCTTTTACTGTTTGGGAAACATGGAGATGGATCATACACACACACACCCCCACCACCAATTCTGATTCTCCCTCTGCTCTGCCCTTTCCCTGTTTATTCACCAGGCGCCTCCATAATTCATTACTGTGTCATACTAGAATCAGTATAACTTGCTTTATGATGCAGAGCCAGTAGAGCTAAAACTCCACCCTATCTGACACTTTGGCTGATGCAAATTTGCCTGAAGGAAATCCAGTCTATGGTCAAGGGAAATAAGAAGACTCATTGGAGCTGCCAGTATCAGATGCAGCAGCAGACTTAAGCAGTACACACAGACAGAGGCAGAGCTTACGGACCGATAGTCAAAAACATTTTCAGACTGGCACCATTGAGCAAGAGTGGATGGTTAGATGAGAAGATTGATAGATGTTATGTCTGTTTGACTGCATCAGTAACACCAAGGTGTAATGTCTTTTTAAAAGGAAGATAAAGCTGGTATATTTTTACATAATTCTTGTCTGGACACATAAGACAGCAAATTCAATGCAGATTAAGTTCAAGGTGTCTTGCTTTCAGCCTGTGCATTTTTTTTGTCAGTTAATTGAGTGTGTGACAACTTAACTGCAGAGACTCGAGCTGACCTGCGCCGTCCAGCTAAACAAGACCTTTCAAGACCAATTAAGTGGGAGAGCCACAGCGGGAAGTTAAAGAAGCTGGACAGCATTCTAAGCTCCTGCTAAAACCTGTTATCAGAACAAAAGCTTCAAAGTCAAATATAAGACTCAACGCCACCCATAATTCCCTGTTTGTTTTTGAGATGGATTACTCCGAGCCAAATGAAGTTCCCGGAATCACAACAGACACTGCAGATTAAATGCATATACAGGCAGCACAGCACACGCTGCACGTCTGCCACAAGAAATGTGTACACATCACACGTGACGCTGCTGCAACAGAAGGGAGTGTTGCGTTTCAAACAAAGGTGGGGGGGGGGTGTTATTGTCCTAAATAATCTGCTCGCTGAGCATTTCATCAGAATGCTAGCAGCAGCCCATCAAATTCTATGTGCTACTTTTCCAGCAGAAGGTTTTACAATATTCATAAAGTGCTTGGCAAAATATAAAGATGGATAGGTAAAGGCTCAACAGCTGGCGATAATGTTTGGTGTCAAGACAATGAACAATGCTGAACTTGTAAAGGTTTTTGAGGTGTGTTGAAAATATGCAGTACTCAATAGCCAGACTACGAGAGATCTATGGGGACCAAGCTCCGTTCTCATAAATATATAAACATATTTTAGAGCGTAAAATATGCTCTAATATAATTTAATCCCTGCTAGACATTAATGTTTTCCCCAAAATGTGGCCAAAGTATGCACTTTTTTATTGCCCATATCTGGCGCTGACTGACTGCACTGGTCCACCTTAAACAATTCTTATATTAAATGTGTTACAACATTTGGGCCACATCTGGTCCACACTACACTAATTATAACCCACATTAATACCATGTCTGGCCCAAACATCTGAGCTGTCAGTGCCAAAAAGATCCCAGATAAGACCCAGATGTGTTTACTATGTGTAGCAAGAAGCACTTAAAAAAAAAAAGAAAGAAAATCCCTCTCTTCCTTCCCTCAGCCCCAACTGGTCACTGGTCTTATGACCCAGTGTTTTGACTTTTAGTTCATTTTGATGTTTATAGTATGTTTAAGCTCATTAGGTTTCCTATGTTCATTTGCTTATTAGTTCCCCCTTGTGTTTTCAACCCCTGTGACGTCCCCCCTGCCCTTTCATGTCTGAGAGTCTCATGTTGTCAAGTTCATGTTGTCATGTCTGCGTCTCATTATGGTTCCTGTTTTATTTTGAAGGGGTCCTGTGTTCCTATGTTCAATGTTTTTAGTTTTACTCTCCTCTTGTGATGTCCTTATGTTCATGTGTGTCAGCTGTTTCCCCATGTGTTTCCGTTTCCCTCATTATCCTCCTGTGTGCATTTAGTCCATGTGTCTTCAGTCATTCCTTGTCAGGTCGCCTGCTCATGCACGTCACAACTTCAGGTATCCATGTCAGTTCACCATGTTTAAGGTTTTTTCATGTTTAGTTTTAGTTCACCCAGTTTAGGTTATTGTTTAGTTTCACCTATGCTCTTTGTTTGTACCTTGTTTCCTAGCCTCAATAAACGGCTTGTTTTTTGTAAATCCATGTCACGTTCAGTTTTTGGTCTGCGTTTGAGTCCTCTCTTGCAAACACATACAGTCTGCCTCAGCCAGACTGTGACAATAACTTACAATATAAAGTGCCTTAAAGGTGACTATTGCTTTGATTTGGAGCTATATAAATAAAACTGAACTGAAGTGAATTTTACAGGTGTTTGTGCTCAGTCACTCCTTTGTTATGTTGTGGTTACTCAGGAATGTGCTACCATAAACATGCACTTTAACTGCTCCTGATTGCTTTCTCTTACAATTACAAAGTATTTTAAGAACTTTTTTATCGTGTTATGACAAGTCCTGCCTGCTAATTTACACCTTCCTGCTGTGACACACGACCACGAAAAGCCAGAAACCTTTCTCCACTGAAGGAAAAGAGAGCCTTGTTTACTCCCAGGCTTTTCTCCCCATTTCCCTTGAAGGTCTCCCACCAACAGTTGCGTGCGTCTACTACTTAAAAGTCAGGCGGCTTTTAGCCTGGGGGGCTGAAACAGAATGAGGTGGAGTTTGGGCCGGAGAATGCGAGACAGTTGACTTGTTGCGTCAGGCTAGAGGTTGTTTCATTTCAGCCCGACATGGGATAGCACATTAGAGCCCCACCCCCAAACACCCTAGCAGTCCATGGCTTCAGAGTGCGTATGTGTTTCTGCGCTGCCTTGTTTCTGCGCTCGCTCTGACCGTCTATCAACTTTCCCCGAGCGCCCCTGCAGTGTTCCCAGGCACCAATTACGCCAGGACTTGTCCCTTTCCTCCTCTGGATTGGAAGTGATGCGGCTTGCCCCTACAGGGTCGACACCACCACTACACCCACATATCAGTGAGAGATTCTGCCAGCGCCCGCGGCCCTCCTTCACCACAATCCTGGAGAAATGATAATTATGACATCCACCCACTCAACAGGCATGAGATAGTTCAACTCCCTTGCCCCTTGTTCCAGCATTTTTTTTTTTCTTCCTTTTTTTTTTTTTGACTGATTCAATATTACGTGGGCTCACGCTGCCTACTTCATCTCCGCTCTCTGATACATAACTGCAGGATTTCTCAATCTGACAAACAGCACACTAATATAGTTTCACCATGGCCAGAAGCTCTACCCTCGACCCAGAGCTGGCTCTGAAATCCGCAGACCACTCACACCTGTGGCCAATTTCCTTTTGGCTACTCAACTCATTACAGACAACACCTACCCTATTCAAACATATTTGTGTTTCCCCTTCACTGCAAACAGTTTGTTCAGTTGTAGGGGACTAACCACGACTGCACCACCTGATATCCACGATTAACATCAGCTCTTGTTTCCCCTCTCTCTATAATTCCCTGTGCCTGGGTGACTTTTTTTATTTAGGTATTATAGCAATGGAGCTACAAAGCTGGAGGGGGGGAAAAACAAAAGAAAACTCTTAACACTAGAGAGCCAGACAGGAAAGTTGTGATTAAAAAAATAAATAATCAAATGTTATGCCATCCAGGGCCTATAACTGGGGCATTACCTTATTAACCATTATTCATCCAAGCAAAAAATTGGGGTCCAGACTCAATTAAGCAAACTTAAAGATAATCAGACAGGGCTTTCCCCATTAACTTGCACTTCCTCTAATTGAAGGGGGAAAGCTGATTAGAAGTAAGGCACAAATGCAGTGCAGATCTATTGAACTGCCTGTGATTAGAGTGTGAACATGCACGCTATAACAGCGCCGTGTGAAACGTAATGAGATTAATTGGCTGGCTCTGCTTCCTGATTGGCTCGGTTCTGTCAGAATTTATGACGCAGCGCCCATTAAAAGACACCTGTGACCACTAACACTAATAAATATTCATACGCCACAGATATAATTAGTGATGGCCGAACGCCAGGAGGGAAGAGCGAAGTGTGAGGCAGCTTCAATCTGTTACCGCGCAGAGCTCTTTTAAAAATGAGCCACTCACTCCAAAGTTTTGTCTTTTTTTTTTTTAAATATATTTTTCCTTGTATGTAATACAAAGCAGAGCACAGGCACACCAGTCCGAATTTCCATAGGGGAGAACAGCGCCGTAGGATACAGTAACTGTGTGTGGCAGACAGCCAGGTGTGCTCGAAGTAATGGAGCCCCCTCAGGAAAACTCACAGCTCCTTCTCTGTTCCTGTCAAGTCCAGGCACTATTTTTTATTTATTTTTTTCTTTAAAGCTGTTTTCTGCCTGTGCTTTCTGACAATCTACACCCTCTGTTTTATAGCAGGTTTTTAAGGGGGGATAAAACTGGATGGTTACGGCACTGCAACATTCTTTAGCTAGTTAGAACGTGCCCGTAATGGACGCGGATTCCTTATCATTTAAGCTAACCCCAATAAACAAAACAAAAAAAAAAAAGGGGGGGGGGGGGGGGCAGTTATTTAATTGCAATGAAACAGAAATAAACTTTCCATAAATCACATCTGATCCATAACTGACAGAACATTGACAGAAAAATATTTACATTCACCGTAAAGTGACACTTACCGGATAAAACTGTTGAAGAAAGACGATGTTTAAGTCCAAATTTCACTGTACTTGGTCCATCAGTTAATGCGGGTAACCCACCACCTTTAAAAAGAGGAGAGGGGGGACGCGCAGGCTAACAGTTTCACTACAGTCCACGAAGCTCCTTATAAAACAGGCTGACACACTACAAAACTTCACAGGTTCCGTCAGTCCTCTCCCTTTTCCTTTGCGGTTCCTCACACACACACACACTCTCACACGCTTAATTATTCCGATACACCAGGACGCTTTGCGGTGAGGTTTCACTCCGGTCCCGGGATGATGAGCAGCCCGCAGCCTTCCTCCTTCCAGTCTCTCCACAGTCAATTAGGATTAAGTTGCAGGTTCGAGGCGACAGTGTTAAAACATTGTTGCCATTAAAGCGGGGCTATTCTTTAATCTCTCTTTTTTCTAATTATGCTTCTACGGTCAACTTAAAATAAAATAAAAATACAATGCCAGCGCGTGCCGTACCCTGCTCTCGCGCTGCGCCGCGCGCTCTGTGTAGTTAACCAATCTGCGATATATTGGAGTTGCTCGGTAATTTGCATGTTGTAGAGGTGGACTACAAGGAGGCAAGGCGGCGTCAAGGCGACCGCAGCACGCGGCTCTCCCGGAGACATTCAGACTTTCAGAATAAAAGCCTGGAGTAGATCAAATGCATTTATTTATTTTTATTTAAGCCTCTTTAATGTTTTGATCAATTTTACGACTTTTATCTATCACAAAACATAATTTAAATTTAATCACTCTAAAAAATGACCATACAAATATTTTTCATTTCTTTCCAACAACTGCCAGCCAACCAGAAAAAAACAAACAAACAAACAAACAAAAAAAACGTTTATTCACGAAGGGATATCATGCAACTTCCGGTACTTTAGTGTCTCTATATCGGGCAGTTTTATGCAACTGGGAAAGCACTGAAACGGCTATACAGAGCTCCTCCTCTTGGAGATTCTCACAATAGACCGAGAAAAAAAAACTCTTACACTGATAGGCTTTAAATAGCCTGGCTGCAGCACCAAGACCAAAGAATGCCTATATCAGCCATATAAGGCAACTAAAATAGTAGCATAAAAATATGCAAAGGTCTTGTAATCACATAAGTCAAGTATAGCATTTTTGACATAATAGTGTTGATTCTTATTTGTGAGAGAAGAAAATAATTTCCTGTGTGTGTGTGTGTGTGTGTGTGTGTGTGTGTGTGTGTGTGTGTGTGTGTGTGTGTGTGTGAGAGAGAGAGAGAGAGAGAGAGAGAGAGAGAGAGGGGATCTGCACAGTGGCAAACTAACACACCTTTCATCACACAGCAAACTGCAAGCTGGTCTTTATGTGTGTGTGTGTGTTGTGTGTGTGTGTGTGTGTGTGCCCTTGAACACGACACTGAAGTGCTACCACTTCCAGATGAGTTGTGGCTGGGCTTGACCTTTAACCTCCCTGTGGTGCAAGAACTAATAGGGTGTAAGATCATTATTATTCCAGATCATGCTCCTGTGTGATGAAAAAAGAATCAGACAGATCAAAACCGCTGAAAATAACCTTGGAATGCCAACTGATCATCTGCATCAAACCCAGGGTTGTAATTCTCTGCAGCTTACTCGCTGATCACTTTCAGATGGGCTGCCCCCCGCCCCAATGCAATCGGTTGTGTCTATCTGCTGCACAAAGCCAAGTGGGTTTGTCACGGAATTAGAGAAAATTTTACTCCCATCTGGAACATCACAGACTGGAGCAGTCATCTATTGCTTGACCTCATCGGTGACCCATCCCAGACAGATCATCTCAAAGGACCTGGTCAGAGAATTAAAGATGCAGGAGTGACAAATTACAACCTTTAAAAAAATTACCCAAGAACTTGTAATGTAGAGTTTAATCATGAGATGTAAAACAGGAAGAAAAAAAAGTGTGATTCATTTACACAACTTAATGATACCTTGCAAGCACATTCACACATTTAGACAAAAACAAAATTAACATTAAACAGTGCGCTAATGGCAGTGACAACAAGAGAGTACGGTGTATCTTAAAATGCAAAGTCACTCTCCAAATAATTCCCCAGCCTAATATTTCATTCTGGTAGAGTAAATATTCTGTGTCCTGTTCACAGAGCCCTGCTACAAAAAAACAAAGCAAAAATCATTTACGCTCACTTAAAATCAAATTCTTAAATTTAGACCATTACAAAGCTTGTTTAGAACCTGATACAAAACCTTTTCTTGACATTTTGGACAGTGCCCCCACCACCCCACCACCCACTTCATAATAAATATATAGTAGTAAATGTATAGTAAACATTTCAAGTTAATGACCTTAAATTTAATGACAACATACATTCCCCCCAAATATTCAGAATTTATCACAAGTGAGACAAAAACAGCACTGAGAGGACGCTATATGGTTAATAAACTGGCTGTAAGAACCAATAATACATATTACAGCATTACAGTCAAGAGATTAATATTGTGGAAATTATAACACAGAACCAATGAAAATCTGTTTCTCGCTGAAAAAATATAAAAACAAACCAAAAAATATGTGAATATGAGCGTGTAAATAAGTCACCTGGCTTTTTTGTTTTGTTGAGTTTTCATTCTGGTCCTCTGGATAGCACTGGTTTCTATTTTTATTGTCATATGTACATATCTATAGCCATGTGAATGTAGATAAATAGATCTATCTATGCATGTATCTATCTACAGTGGACAGCCACTCAAGTGCATTAATACAGCTCACTAAACCGATCTGTTTGTGCCGATTGGAGTTCATTGGAGTTCATTGGAACTACTGCATGTACAGCAATTCCAGTGTAAATGTCTATTCAAAGTATTTTTCATTAGAACTGCTTTACGTACAGCACATTTCAAAAGGTCTGTGCTCCAGTTTTAATGAGTGAAATTCTATCAAATGTCAAGACTAATGTTAATATTGTGCATGGTCCTATTTCAAGCACATAAGTACTTTAAAAAATAAATAAGCACATTATTTAGAGCTGATTAGCAGACATATGTGTCTATGGACTGGACTCCTATATTAGCATTAGCTGATAACTTAGCACTCCAACCAGCGGTTGGCACTGGAGTCCAGAAGACTAAATTTGAGGCTTCAAAATGTCCAGCACCAAGAGGTGATGTCATGATGGCTGCATCCATCTTTTACTAACTGATTATGTTTTCATCTCCATTTTTTTTTATTGCTGAAATCTGTTGGTGCACCTTTGTATGATTTTCAGTTGTACAGCATCTTATTCTGCCCTCAGTCTGATATAAACAGGGCTGTCAATGTTAATGCAGATTAATCTGTCATCGCGATTAACACTATTAAAATTTTTATTGCAACTAACCCATCTGGAGCGCAGAATGACTCTAAATCCCTGAAATGTCTCTGTCAATGCATTTCGGGCAGTTTGTCCAAAGTTTGTCCACTCTGTGCTCCAGATGGATTAAATGTGTTAAAAAAATTTTAATTGCGTTAATCATGATGATGCGTTAATGTTGACAGCCCTAATATAAACCATTTATGTTTTCTTTTATAGCCCAACTCTCTTTAAAAATAGAAAATAAAATCCCTTGAACAGAAAGTTGGGTTGGTGGGGCTTCAGCACTTACAGCCAGAGCTGCATCACTGTGTTGACCATATTACCATATTAGGAACATCCCCTGTCAGTGATGTCATACAGAACCAAAAATGAAAAAAAAAACACAACAAATTAGAGCAGTCTAAAACCTGAGTTTATGGCTCACAGAGATTTCTTCTATGTCTATTTCTAATTAAAACACTGACTGCATTTAATATGAGGATCCATCATTGTAATAGCATAAGTGACAGGAAAAATACGTAAATCATAATACTGTACCTTTAATTTAAGCCACAAAGCCACTATGTGTCTGTACCAAGAACCTCCTTTTTTACTCTTCCTAAGTAGTTCCACTGCTGTATTATATGGGCAATAATATCCAACAAAAACCGCGATAAGATGCGTATCTTTATTTGTATTAGTGGACTGAGACTGGAACACCAGACTAGGTGCTGACAGAGCTGTCATTTAAACAAGGGCACTGTGTGTTGAATTATTTACTTCTGTTTCACTGATCTGTTGTTTGATCACAGAATGAGGTACTTTTTGTTCATAATCAAATTAAATACGAGCCCCATCAAGCAGATGGGGCATCAGTCGGTGGCACGCTTTATGTAAAACCCCATTGAGTAAAATTAATGCTCTTTACGAAACTTCCACCTAACTTCCACTGAAATGTGAGAAGGCTGAGGGAGAGAACATGTGCATGAATACATTTACTCAACGGTACTATTCACTAAGCCAAGTTTACAATGCAAACAACACCTCGTGCTTGTGTTACAAATTTCACATTTGAACTCAGTGGTGTAATTCTTATTTCATTAGTTTGTGTGTGTTGCTGTTGGGGTTTGTTTGAGGTTATAAACAATAAGTGCTCAAAATAAGTGAAACACTTTAACTGTGGTGCTAGTGATAGTTAGTTTGGATGCGAGTTGGCCAGTTTGGCTGTGATGTCTGTCTTCTCTTGAATATAATTAAAGTAAATGGCACTTCAGTATGGTGCTGAAAATACTTCAGTTCCTTTCTGCTGCGGAAATCTGCCAAGCAGCTCATAGACTGTATAAAAAAGATGGATGCAGCCACCATGATGTCATCAATTGACTCATTGTTGCCATCTTAGAATTTTCAAAACAAGATGTCGTGAGTGTGATGTAGATATGGCTGAGGGACACTGCATCTTCTTAAGGTACTGACTTGTCAGTCACAAGGTAGCATACTCTGCTTTGTCCTTCTGTACCATAACTTAATGCCAAAACGAATGTCATGCTTTATTCAGTAAGACTTGGAACAAAACCTAGATCTAGTGATCAAGCTCATAAGCCCATTAGGAAAGTGTTTACTGAGGTTACACAGTAAAAGAAGCAGAGGGCTGTCTTCACATAGACGTCTATACAATCAGACTTCCTTGGTGTGTAGCAGTGTACAGAAGGCAATTAGTCGGTAGTACAGTAGTGTTTTCTGTCTGTAAACACTGTTGCACCAGCTGAATTAATTCCATTTCAGGGTTCTTCTCTCCCTCTCCAAACACTGGTTTTCTTTAAAGTTTGTTTTTACCACGGTGTGGCGGGGCGTGGCCTGCGGTGCAGTGCAGAGGGGGCGGACGCACCTGCACGACATCGCAGGCCACGCCCCGCCACACATGGGTTGCCCAAGATTTCCCCGCTGTAGAAGGAGCTCCAGACTCTGGTGTATCAGCTTGTGTACTGGAAACAATCCTTTAAAAACTTACAAACAGAAAACTGGGATGGCACTGGCAAAGGAAGCGTCTGCTGGCAAAACATCTGTCCTATCTTCATCATAGTTGTCATCCACAGCGGGCTCCTGTGTCCTCACCTCCCCCGAGCTCTCCATCAGCAATAAGTGCAAAGCTACGTCTCCGTTACGTCTCTGCTACCACATTGACGGGGGACACATCCAACATAGTATCAATGCAATTACATACCTCCCACTAGTCTGATGGAGCAGCAGAGAATGTGAGCCGAAAGACAGCCCGGAGATATTTGAGGGCATGGTGGCATTAGCCAAAGGCAAAGCAAGACTTCATCTGACTCGCCTCACATCGGACGTGGGTTGAAAATGTGGCTGAAAACTAAATAAACATGTGGCGGGTTTTTTTTTGGTTGTTTTTTTTTTTTAAGGGGATTCAGTTATTTAGTGAATATTTGGCTGTGTTCACTTCTTAGCTACAACTGTCCTTCTGCATAATTTAAGAGCTCTTAATTCACAGCTTTCTCGAGCTATTTTCTGAAACTTGAGTGTCTTCTGAAAAACCTTCCTTTGCTGAGCAGCACTTTTTGTAATTTACATAATTTTTTCATAATAGCTCTGTAACAAAATGCAAAATTATCATCAATGTATTCGGCAGCTGTTTGTTTTCTCTACCCCCCACCCACCTCTTTTCTATCAAGGTCATATTTTCTGCTGCAATGTAGAAAACTCATATTATACGGTTGATGAATTCGTGGCTTTGTTTGGACCTAAAGGCATATCTATTTTGTAGCAGGATATACCTTTTAGTACTTCTGATGTCACTGTTAGTCATCCTCAGAGAAGGCCCACAGTACCCAAGAAGCCAAGAGTAAAAAAAAAAAACCCCGCCGCGTGACGAGATTCCAAAGACAGAGTGGCTTTTGCTTATCTGCAACGAGAATCTCTCCACAAATAATGAAGATCCTCTTGCATCTGTGTGTGTTTTTGCTTTGGCCCAAGGAGCTGGCCCACCCACAGTCCTCTGCTGCACAAATTGTGTGCTGCAGTCTGAGATGTCTCACATGCTCTGCATCAGGAAAAGGAGGAGGGAAAAAAAAGTCTTGCCAGGCCCAGACTGGGTAAATTTAGTCTTGCTCCTTGCCATTTCTCCTGTCAAAAAGGAGACCCATCAGAAACAGGCCTTCCAACCCAAAACTTCAGAATCCCATCAACTCTTTTTCGTAGTTCACCTCAAGCTTTCAATCGTGAAAAACTGGTCATGTAAGCGAAAGTCTGCAGGCGAGAGCTGTGTGGGATTAGGGTCAGTAAACATCGCATGCTGTTGGAGCTCAAAACATCCATTTTAAAAGTTTCAGAAAATACAAATGGGACTTTTTTATGTTCGAGAGTCTTGTGCACTCTCCTTTGATTAAAACAGATACTTTTTCCCAAGAAAATTTGTACAGAAATAATCATATTCCAGCCTCTCTGACAGTATTACCTATTGTGCATTATCTTGATCCACACTTCCACTTCTTAAATATCCTGGTGATATTTACACTCAGTAAAATAATCTTCAGGTTTGGCCTACTCCCTGTAGTCAAACAGAAGTTTGTAGTTTTTCTTCTATGCTTGAAGTATAAGTTCTGTGTGATTAAACAATGTGATGACTGACTTGCACATGGTTACGAAAGGTTTGTAGTTCACAGAAGATCCACTGGAAATAGCTTTGCTAGCTGCATGTAATGCAAAGCAGAAGATAAGTTAGTCTTTATCTAGCTTGCATAGTGTTGTCATTACT
The DNA here is from genome assembly GCF_057381845.1 of Rhamphochromis longiceps. NCBI lineage: Eukaryota > Metazoa > Chordata > Actinopteri > Cichliformes > Cichlidae > Rhamphochromis > Rhamphochromis longiceps. Next base: position 37,604,082 of record NC_140578.1, read on the forward strand.
GCCAATCTTCACTGGCAACAGGAAGTCAATATTGAAAACACTTGCAGCGAGTTAGCTAAGCCTGCTCTGTTCCTTCAACAGGTCTTGCGACTGCTCTCCTCGTGGAGAGAACAGAGGCTAAATATAATTTATTGTGGATGCAGAAGCAATCCTATTTTCATTACACAGCCTGAACTGTTACCTAGGCCCTAAGGTGACAGTTGCATATTTAATCAGTGAGGCAACTGAGTGCCCCAGAGTACCCCTCTGACTAACCACAAGAGTACTTGCAGAGCCGCTAGTCCGACGGAAGTGTCCTTGTTATCAGCCTGATTGCTACTTTGTCAGAACTACTCGACCGGAATCTTCCCAAAGCCAAGAGTCCTTTTGATAATCTCAAACGCTATTATGGTCTTGTCCTGATGTTAAAGATCCTGTACTGTGATTCCCGGGGGGGAAGTGCAATAGAAATGAGGTGCCTCAGTCCAGACAAGAAGTCATTCTTTATACTTTGGATATTGCTGGTTGTCTCTTATCACTCAGCTGTTGTTCGCTTGAAGCATTAGAGCGTGGAGTGCCCAATGAACCCACAAACACATTGAGAGTTTTGCTCTTATCCCCTTAAAAAGTATCCTTTCATGTTCATGGTCCTCTAACCAAAGCAAGACATGTACTTTTTCATTAGTGGTTAGACTTGTTGGATGATGGAAACTTATTGTAGAGACAGAAAGGAAGATAAATCAAGAATCAATGTGACTTCGTTTGGACATAAACAACTGGAGTGATATTTACATGAATTACATAATAAACAGGTCATCAATCAAAATGAAAACAGAATGGAGTTGAGGCCAAGTTGTGAAACTTGGTTTATATTTACACAGGCTGGCGTTTAAGCTGTCTGATGACAGGCCCTTTCATCACCTGAGTGCCCGTTCAGCTACTTTTGCCTTATGTTAGCATAATGACTTAGCAGTGTCACGAAAACTAATACTGCCGAGTTCCAAACCCTGCCTTTTTGAAAAAACAAGTACGATGTTGTGCCGTGTAGAGGAGAGCATGCTAATGTGTCTCAGGTCCAGGCTTGTAGGATGTTTGATTGCTATACTCTGGCAGTCCAACCTGTCTTTGTGGTGTTATGCAATGGCGGACTAGAATGTTGTGAATGAAAGCTAAAAATAAAAAAGTCAGTTTTGCCCTGCAGCATCTCAATAGTTCAAGGGTTTGTGTTGGCTAACATTTAATTGAGTTGCATAGAGTCATTAAAGGTATGTTAACACTGATGGTGAATCAGCTTTATTGACACGATAAGGCAAAAAAAGAAATAAACTTTTGTTTCAGACAAGATTAGTCCATATCATACAAAAGAAGAAAAACATCAAAAAGCAAAACTATCACAGAATATACAGATACTTGTTCCGATGTTTATGAAAGCTTGACGCATACTTTGTGTATACCATAACACCGTAACTGTCAAAACTCTTGCAATTGAAATTTTCGACTCATTTGAATGGCACATAAATTTGCATTCGCATAAAAGTTTGAAAATTACTCGTCACAAACATTTGACTTGCAGGTGTCCATCTTGGAATTCTAAATGCATCATGAAAAGCCACCTGCAGTTTTTTTTTAAATTATGGCTTTACTGTAATTGCACCACAAATGATGCGTGTAAAAAGAGGTACAATAGGCTTGAAAAATGTGCACATGTAAAATTTATGTGCCAAGATATTAGCTTGCATGTACAGCTTATAGCACTTTTGTTTCACATCATCATCATCGTCACAAAGATCACTAATTAAGATATGACCCAAGTAGTTTACTATGCTCACCACATCCGATACTTGCTACGTTCCACAGCATGTATTTTTGAAAAAAGCATGCCTCACCCTTCAGCATGCGATTGTTAAACCGTTGCTGACGAGTTTGTTTTCTACCTCTTCAAGTGTTTAGCATGACTTACAGTCTATAATGAGACACTTTGCTGCATACTGTAATTGTTTGCTTGAGTCACGTCCAAAAGAAAAGAATTTCAAAGACATAATAGAGCAGCGCTGCAAGCCATTGAACCTCAACTGCTTTGAGCACAACAGGAATTAACCACTTGGTTAATTTTCAAGCCTCTTTGTTGTTCGTACTTTTATCATAGCTCCCGCTGTATCTTCTTATGCTAAATGTCACAGATGGTTTGGAAGCCTAGCATGGTGGATTTACAAGTCATGGCTCAAGTGTAAACCTTTCATTTCAGCATATACTTTCAGACAGTTTTAATCATTAATTCTGACAAGACTTTGATATGTTCAGAGTATGTGTGGTGCTCTGTTTTCAGTTTTTAGTTTTACACCATTTGTGACAAGAGAGCAAAGGTGAATGCATGGCAGCCAGATGCAAAGGCATACCAGGACAGGAAACATGGCAGGTGTTGGATTTGGTCCCATTCCCCTTTGGGCGACACACTTCAAATGTATGACAGAGTGTAAGAAAACAGGTTCCAATGGCTACCTTGGTGAATATAAAGATCTGACAGGAAAGGACAGAAACCCACGTTGCATCATTTCCTCTACGAACGTCATGTGAAGCTTTTTTTTTTTTTTTTGCCACAACATCCTTCTTATTTGCCTTAAAAAATCAACACTATAGTTCAAAACCTAGAGTTTCTATATTGATCACTATATATGGTATAAAACATGGATGTAGCTAAATCAAATTACATCACCCACTGGTTTGTCACTGAGGTTTTGCACGATATAGCTTAATTACCCATTCAATATTTTTTTTTAATATAATTAGTCAAAACCTCTGAACACCTGGGGTCTGCTTTTCACTCATAAATGTGTTGGGATATTTTTGGATGTATGCTGCTTATCTTTTAAGCCCTGCCCTCAAGTCTTCAAAAGGCTTATTACACAAATTTACAGCGTGACCCTGGATCAACTTCAGTAGATATCTTTACATTGCAGAGATATTTTAACATAGAGTCATATACTTTCTGTTAGCGTTGCTTAGTTTTGGAACAACCAGTTTGAGTAGGGTGCTGACAAGGTCACGATACTAGCATTGTGATACAAGTACCCAACATTGGTACCCAATGCCATTTTTGATACCACAGGGGAAATGAAAAAAATAAGAATGTATTATTTTACAAGCAACATGGCACTTTTCAGACATAAGTAATAGTGTTATACAGTTAAATTAATACTGTCTATTAACATTACAGAAGAGCAGGACTGATACTATTTGCTGCCTAGCCACTAGCTGCTACTTAGTAATAACTTACTAGATGGCTAATGTGGTGGTTAGGTATTTGCTAAAAGTTACACAGCTAATGTTAACATATATGGCAGCTAGGCTAACAGTCATAATTACTGTTTAGTTCTTTGCTGCTGTTAAAAATCAGACAAAGAAAGACAGCAGTGTTTATATCTATACTGTTGCAAAGATGTATCTCAATTTTGAGAACACAACTCTGTATATACGCAGTCTAAGGTGCAATTTATCTGACAAATAACAGGGCTTGCTATTAGGTTAACTATATTAACAGCTGTTCTAAGAGGTCTCTGCTCCAGTTTTGTGTTTGCACTTTGCTGCAGTCTAAAATTTATAGCAAGCGTATATCACAAAGGAAGCTAGCATTTCTGTGACATTTGGTTAGCTAGCTAACAGGTGATTGTAAGCTATTTAGGACTAATTAGAAGGATCTCCGTGATACATATCAATTGTGCAGTTTGATCCCTTCCAAGCTGTTTTATTTTTTAACAAGGAAAATGGTATTTACATGGGAATGCAACAGTGGGGCCTAATGGGGTCCTTGCTATCCTGCTATGATAGCAAATCATAATCTATTTGAAGGAGGAGTGAGTGGAGCTTCTGAAAACAGCAGCAGGGTACAAATAAGATGTGTTTTTGACATCCCTTTAACCTTCACGCACTAACAATTTGATTAATTTAAATGAAGCCGACATACTCCGACATTCCACCATTAGATCTGTTTAACCATTTTAAATTACATCAACTACACCCTCATCATAAAATACACTGTGCATGGAAACCTTCTGTCCTTGAGTGGAAGACAAGAAAACTCGTCTCCCACATGCATTACTCATGCTGCCTGAATCCCATTGATCTATTATTGAGCCAAAAAAAGAAAAAAAAGAAAAATCTTATTAGCAATCCAATCTCATTTGTCATCCAGTGCCCTTCCCCTTAGCATCATGCCTCTCTTACCTGTCCTGCCTGAGTCATGAGTGCAATATGAAAGATCCTGATAACATTGGTCTCATAATTTTCCATCCTTTGAACACCTGTTTTGCTCTCCAGAGATGTTCATTTGACACTACTTTAGTCATCCTCATGTGCACCCCCCTCCCTCCTCCTCGCCAGCTCCTCCCCCAAACAAACTGCAACAAAAGATGACTACCTGGGCAATATCCTGCCTATTGTTCACCTGGGACAGCTTTTAATTAAAACCTAACACTGCTTTTGTGTTTTCAACAAAGGGACTGGCACTCTTGTGATCGGGTCGGGGTGCACCTCTGCTTTTTGTGTCCAGAACTCTTCATCTCGCGTTTATTGACTGGTGATCTGTGAGACACTTTCAGGTAACACAGCAAACCGTGAACCCGTCGTGACCCGTGAGTGCGGCTGACGTAAGTTCTGGTGAAAGAGGACAGCTTGTTTTGCTGATGAAGTAGCTCTGGGAGAGATTGGAAGAGCCTCGGGGCGCTAGCCTTCTGCCACATGGTCCCTCGGTCTATTGCTCTCTGATTTTCTGTTTTATTTCGCTCGCGGTGCCTGTCGCTCTGCATGTCTGCCCCTCTACACTCGCTCTCTCGGTCTCTTTCTGCGTGTGTGTGTGTGTGTCTGCTCTTGTCCTGAATTCCTGCCCATGTTCTGCTGAAGCAACACAGAGACAGTTTGGGTCAACGTGTAATTGGTGGCCATTTTAGTTCAGGGGTCTCAGCAGCAGACGGTGAAAGTGAGCGGCAGTGTTTTTATTAATTGCTGAAACATGGATGCACAAAGTATAACATGGTTAGAATTGGAAATATATCGGGATACCCATGGCTGGATTCAAACCTCAGACGGTATAAAATGAGGGGAATGCGATTTTTTGACAAAATGAGCTGGTATGTGTTTTTGTCTTGAGATTCTGGAACATTTCAGAGGGAAGAAATTTCATTTTCAGTGTTTCCCAAAAGCCCAAATTAAACTTCAGTAGACCATTGCAGGCTGGGAGGGATCTGAGATGAGAGTTGCCAATTATTGGGTTTTGTGGCCCTCTGCTGGTCATTTCACATAACAGCACTTGAGTCAAAGAGGTCCTGTCACGTTATGAAATCATGTCGTTTCTAAAGCACAGAATTCTTACTGCTAAGTTACATGGATTGCATTAAGCAGTCCCCTCAGAAAAAGAGAAATATTTATTGAGAAATGGAGTTTGATAAAGAGAGCATGCATACCTTAATATAAAAGATGACATACTAAAAAGAACACATAAAAGGAGCGCAGTGGGTCCTGGCAGAAGCAATATATTTTGGTAGCGATGCTATGTGTGTGCATGCATTTCAGTTTTTCATTTGGATACTGTGCATTATGCACACCCTGCAGTGCTTTGCACCGCTGCTTTGTGGATTAAAAGCAGCAGCTCATTTTTCACCCCAAAACATTTTTATGACTGTCCTTGTGTCTCTCTCGCAGAACCTGGAAAAACTATAATCATGACAAAATGTAAATAATTAAATTCCACAAGCACCCCTGACCTTTGCTGATGTCTGTAATGGCCTCTTGAATACAAGCTCAGTCATTTTACTGCAGGACTTTTCTTTTTTTTTGCATGCACAGTCACTCTACTGGCACTGCTGCTACTTCTTGGCTTCAGGGTTCAGACAATAGCAGTAACACCAAAAGAAAGGTTTAAACAAAACTGCAAACAGCATTCGTGGTGCATTCAGTGACTGTCTATGCTAACGAAACTGACATTTATCCAGCCTTTAGGGTCCTCAACCACCAACAGTGTTTTATTCAGCATGTTACTACTGACTTTACTGTGATAACTAGAAGTGCACAAACTATACAATGTAAATAAAAACAGAATATATTGATTTTCAAATCTCATAAAGCAATACTTTATTCACAATAGAGCATAGAAAAATAGGTCGTTTTAAATTTTCTGGAAGCACCGTATCTTAAAAAAATTATAATAAGGCCATGTTTACTACTGTGCAGCATCATCTTTTCCTATAACATGTGGGAACTTTTGATTACTTGACTATAAAAACCATGCTGTTGGAATAAAACTTAGCAGTTTCATCATTGTTTGTCTGGAATAAATCTGAATGGGAGCTAAAACCTATGTTATTCTAAAACCTATCAGCACTAATAGAGCCTTTCCAGATGTGCCAGCTGCCAGTTCCATAGACAGTGGAACATGAATTGAGGACTGATAATAAGGTACATAGTCGAGAGGGCTGAGTGGGAGAGAGAAAATCTGAACTACATTAGATGTAAGAATTTTTCTGGAATTGTGGTATTGTCTACATAAAGCATACTATTGATTATTTTGATTGCATATGGTTAAAATTAGTGTCAAAGTGGAGTAAGTTGCAGTAACAGCAGAAGGAAATATTTTATTCAAGCCAACATGAAAAAAATCACGGGAAAGTGTTTAAACAGACATTATCAACACATTTACATTTACACATCAACAAACATGTACGTCGTATGTTTGTTCACTACCAACCACCCCCCACCTGCTAGCAATACAAGTGTGACATGGACACGGTGGACCGCCATGTCTATAACATACTGGGTTTCTTCAGCGGTCTGCACAGCAGACAAGCTCAAATCTCCTGGTTGAAAGTCAATCCTCTTTTCATCTCATCTCCCTCACACCCTGCTGGTCGCAGCAGATGGCCGCTCCTCCCTGAGACTGGTTCTGTCGGATGTTTCTTCCTGTTAAAAGGGACTTTTTGCTTCCCACTTTTGATTTTGTGGGTTTCTTTGTATTATTGTAGGGTCTTTATAATACAATAAAATAATAATAATAATAAACATGCTAATGCAGTAGGAATTGACATCAGTTTACATAACTCACATAACTTATGTTATAAAGTTGCTGCCCTGACTGTAACACTCTGTAATCTGAGTTTATATATGCACACTGTATAGAAGGATATTTGTTTATATATCAAAATGGTCCAAATAAAGGGAAGGTTGTAGTGTAGTGTAAAGTTCCAGTTTGTATTGATTATGTCCTCATTTAAGGGTTTTTAGAACTATTGTTAATTATTTTACATGACAGACACAGAGAACATTTATAAAGGTGAATGATCTCTTCCTCTCACACCCCAACAGTCATGGCAGATGGCTGCCCTTCCCTGAGCCTGGTTTCTTCCTATTAACAGGGAGTTTTTCCTTCCCACGGTTGCCAAGTCCTTGCTTGGAGGGTGTCATGTGATTGTTGGTGTCTTCTTTGTATGATTGTAACATAAAGCACCTTGAGGCAATTGCTGTTGTGAGTTTGTGCTATATAAATAAAACTGAACTAAATTATTAGCACTAGCGCTACGCAGCTAAAATCTTACGTGTAGGAAATCACTGCCAATTGACCAATTCTGTCATTTAGGTGTGATGAGTATCGTGACAAAAGTAACACAGTTTTGTCATCTAGGCATAAATGGGATCCAATTTGCCAATAGAAAACCGTATATTCCCCAAATAAACCAAAACCTGATTACAAAAATGTAAATAAAGTAACGTTATCAATCACTTGTATTGTACACCTGTAATGGAATTTCTTAGGTTTAGCCCCTCAATTTAGCACACTATCACTATTTACTAGCTTCCATATAACTTCTATCTGCTGGCTGGTGCCTGGTATTTTGGTTCTTCGATAAGCCTCAAGGAGCTGAGCTGCTTGTAGATAAGGGAAAATATTATATTTGTGCACTAGAGACCTGACACAGGAGAGAGTTTATGAAAGTTAGTTTGAACTTAGAGCGTGATGTAACGTGTATTCACTCATTCCTCTTGATATCACAATATACTGTGATAAATATATCTATGTTTCATTATACTTTTCTGCATGAGGTCAAACCTGGTCTGGACTGTTAAAATTACTTTTCAGATGTTTGCAGTAAATATAATAGAATTGTTTGCTTTGTGTTGAGGAGCATAAAAAATAAAGAAATAAAAAAAAGTGCATGGAGCCTGCATTTCACTGCTAATTATAGCTTACTGAGCTCGGAAAACAACAACAAATGTAATGATATGTGTAAGAAAACCAATTATTTTGTATGTAATTTTGCTCATTTTTATTATATTATATTTATTTTTCCTATTCCTATGTTTTTTTACTGTAAAAATATTAGCTTAAATCTTTCTCACTCCTTTTATTTTTGCCCTAAAATATAAGACCAAAAGAGACTTCAAGTGGAATGTTCAGGGCGTCCACGGAAGAGATGAAGTCAGCCGTGAAACCACCACCAACCAACCACCACGCCCACTTTGACCTTGTCAGTCTAACTGTCAGTACTGCACTGTGATGGCATTTACCATTTACCAAGAGTAGAAACTTTACTCCAACTGTAGCAGCAGCAAAGGTGTGTTGCATTTCTGAAAGGTGAGCAATCAAACTCGATGCTGAAAACAGAAATATATTTGAGTTCATTATTGGCTGTGCAGTAAGGATGAACTATACACAGGTTCGTGGTCTAATTCAAGCACTGCATGATTGTGCATTTCTGCTTCCACGAAAGCTCTATTCCATTCACACATACACCAACACACCATCTCTGGGCCTCAGCTGCAGGTTGCCCTCCACTGGCAATTACTTTCATCCACAGACTGTGACCAGGAACTGTTACCCTTGGGTTTGAGGCACACACGCACACACACGCACACACACACGCACACACGCACACACACACACACACACACACACACACACACACACCACTAACCTGCTGAATGCTGATTCTGGGCTTGTGCCTGTGCAGCTTTGGTTCTGACTCTGGTCTTGATCCCTTCCTACACAGTGACAATCCTCCTAAATGCACCCTGATGGCTTCGTGGTCACCGGTCAAATGCATAAAGACATGTACACACACACACACGGATAGACAAGATCCACACATAGCATGACTGGGACCAAGCTTTTAGTACCTGGAAAACAGATATACACAAATGAGGTAATGATGCCAGGATACACCCATAGATAAGTAAATTTACTTATATACAACACACCCACACGGACAGATAGGGAAACAAACCTGAATGAGTCTTGGAGTGCTTTGAAGACAATTAGAGTGAAAGCAAATAGTGAATGAGGACCTCGGGGATTGGGGATTAGGGCGGCAGTGTTTGGCTCCAAGGATTAGTTCAGGGGTGCAGGGTGCTTTAAAAGCAGGAGATAAGCTCTCCAACAACTAAAGGTCACTCACCAAACAGATTGAGTGCTTAGCAAGGATGAGAGGAGATCTTAGTGGGAGCCAGGTAGAGCATAGGAAAGAGAAAGTGTATGTCCACGGTGTGCATGTATTTATATGAGTTTATAAATAGGGATTTTTTTTTATACCTGGCTACTACAAAGACTGCAGTATTTTATAATAAAAGTTGTAAAACTCAAAGTCATGACTTGTTTAAGGAGTTTAAAAATTTTTTAAACCATGGTGTTCCGAGTCCTGGACAGACTCTTTACACATTAATTAGCTATTTGTGCTACAGCTGTCAAGGTAAACGCACTTTCCTTCATTTTATTGCATTAGTAATGAAAAAGGAATAAAATAAAGAAGTCAGTGAAGGGATGTTAACTTTTTTTCTCTCAGGTTTTATGTAACTTAGCCTACAGAAAAGTATGGGGTCCCAAAGGTGCTGAAAAAAATAGTTTAAACAAAATACAACAAAAAAAATATAACTGAAAAGGCACACACGACACCAAAAACAAAACACAAAAAAAACCCAATTAAAAGCCTTACAACATTTTATAAAACATTATGTTTCAGTTGTTGTTACTGTAGCCAGCCCCACCACCACCAACCACCTACTTTCTATTCTCTTTGGAATATGAGAACTTTGGAAAAATGATAGAAAACACGAGAAGCAAATTTTTCTAGATGTAATAGTTTCATCTACTGTAACTTACTGAGCTAATCTAAATATTCCTAAAGAACATCATAGTATGGTGTCCTGGAGGTGCCAAATACAGAAAAATTACACAAATTAAAAAAAAAAAAACAACACTAAATGATGACATTTCAGAAACCACATTGACTAAGCAAAAAAACAAACAAACACAAAAACCATTTAAAAAGACCATGGCAACATAAAAACAACAGTAAACAAACCCGGCATAACATTTAGCTGTCTGTGCTATAGTCAATGGGTACCACTTACGTTCCCAGTTTTTTTTGGCTCTACTCATTAAGAAACATGTAAATATAGAACATGGCTACAGTTTAAGTTAACCCTTTTCTCTGATCAGCACTAATTAATCATTTAATTTATTGAAGAGATTTATTTATAGGGTATCTTACTGGTGCAAAGATAAGAAAAACAAATAAAGAAAACCCCCTAAAATATTAGTATTTTAGGGGGTTTAATAGTATTTAACACTATTTCAGAAAACAGTCTAAAAACATATTAAAATAAGTAAATAAAATATTTGTCGGCTTTTAAGATTTCTTATTCTTTTTGTTGTGTTTTGCACATTAAGGCCACCATAGTACTTCACAATTGCTCTTTATTGTTCAGAAAAACTTTAACATGACAGTTAAATGCACCCATACTTACATGCGCATGCATTCATGCACCTCAATTAGATCTCTCCGTTCAAATTAAAGCTCGCAGCACCTGCCTAGCCGCCCTCCTGCCTGGCGCCCTGCTGCGTTTCAACTCAAGAAGCCCACTGGGTTTGTAACAGCCGGCCTTGTTTAGCACCAGGGACAAGGTCGTTTAAGTGATAATGAAATCGTCTCATTACTGTAATGAGACACATTTATAATGAAGGTGATTTGCCCAAAAGTACGCACACACACACAGGTACATATAAGCTGACAGATGAGCATGGAGCTTAACACATGCAGAACCATGCACAGAAGACAAGGCTATCCACATGGAGACAAGCTTTGTATACTTCAAACACACACACACACACACACACACACACAATCTGGCACCTAATTACCCAGCAAGCAAAACATAATGTGAAACCTCTGTTTGAGGGGAGCATTGGAGTCACCCGTTTTACCCTGATCAGTCAGAAATGAGCTCTTTATAGCTGCTGTGTATCTTTCCATTAGTTTATCTGTTTACTTTCAGCCACCACCTCAAAGCTAATTATGCTGTGGTGAAGTCTTAGTCTGTCAACAGTTATGCTGGATGTGATTTGACTCTTGGTATTATTATATAGAGTGGGTGAGACAAATATGTTATAATTGGCAGGGATGTGGCTGTTTGCATTTCTTCTGTCAACAGCTTTATATTATAGGCTTCATACTGCTTCATAATAAATATTTCTAGTAATTATAGTACAGTGAACTCTGGTTACACACTGTTGCACACGGTAAATATTGTTGTTAAGGAGGTGTTAACATCAGTATTGTGGTTTTATTATTATTCTGATTCTTATTTACTGGGGAAAATGCCTAACATCAATCCTTCTGCTTATTTAAGCATTTTACATTGAGTCATTTAGAGTAGGCTACACTTTCTTAAACATGGGAGAGAGAAACTAAGGTGATTCAAGCAAATGGAGTCTCAAGAAAAATAAATAAATAGTTGGGCTGAGATTCCAACGATATGTAGTGAGCTAGCAATTTAATCAAAAGAAGGGCAGGGTGATTGAGCTTCAAGAACATTTTTTTTTCAAAAGTCACGAGTTTAAATGCCTTTTAGGTTTCAAGTTATCGATTATTAAGGCCTTCAATTGTCAAGCTATATCCCAGCACAGTCATCAGTAAACTGAACCTTTCAGATTTTTTTCTGCTGTTGGTGGCTTTTGTAAATCTGTGCACCCATTTTATACTATATCTGTAAAAACTGACATTGGTTTAATTGGTAGCAAAGGTACCTATACAGTTTTTGCTTGCAGCTTACTAACCAAACTAGCTAGAACCAAACAAGTTAGCTTTAACTGATCAGTTAGAGTTCCACTTGTTTTTCCAAAATAGGGATACTTCTGGCTAAAATAGGTGGCAACAGCCAAAACAGGGCATGAAAACAGGTTTCTAACCACTGGCTGATGCTAGGTGGCTACATCTGTCTTATCTACAGTGTTGTGAAAAAGTCTGAATTTGGCCAAGACTTTTTTTTTGCCATTCCAAAACCTTATTTTTTTAATTTGTTAAGTTTTTGAGGCAGGTGGACTTGCTGAGGAATTCTGGATCATTGCCCTGCTGCATAACAGTATTCCAGGTTATGAACTGATGGCCAAATGTTCTCCTTCAGGATTTTCTGGTAGTCGTCCTGAAGCAGCAAAGAAGCCCCAGACCATCACAGTACCACCACTATGTTTGTCTATTGCTATGATCTTCTGTTTATCAAATGGTGTGTTAGTTTTACACCAGATGTAATGGGGGTCAAACCTTCCAAAAGGTTCAGATTTTTTTCTCATGAGTTCACAGAATATATTTTATAAAAGTCTTGGGGATGATCAAGACGTTTTTTGGTAAATGCGAGACGAGTATTTGAAGGCCATAATCACTGGTGACCAAAAAGCACATAAACTCTCCAATGGATGCCATTTTTACCCAGTCTCTTTCTTAATGTTGACTCATGAACTCTGACTTCAACTGAGACAAGTGAGCCCTGTTGTCCTTTAGATGTTGTTCTGCATTATTTTGTGACCTCCTGGATGACTCGATGACTCTTTGATATGTTCTTGGAGTAGTTTTTGGCAGTAATTTTGGAAGATTCACTGCCATTGAAGTTTTCTGCATTTGTGGATAATGACTGTCAAGTCTTTCCAATCTGATAGATGTCAGTTTTCTCCACTCTGTTAATGATGTGTCAAACAGGCTCTGTTAAAGTGATTTCTTGATTCCACAGGTTTGGCATCATTTATAATGATTTAGTAAGGACTTCTTTACTTTTGCCAGGGGCAGGCCAGTGTGAGATTTTTTGACATAAGCATAATTTAAAAAGTGTGTTTTGTATTTAATCGAGTTATTTTTCTCGAATATTAAAGTTTCCTCGACGATCTGAAACATGTAAGTGTGAGAAATGCACACAAACAGAAATGTGGAAATACTTTTTCACACCAGTCAGTGTATCCTGTATCTATAACTGTAAACAGGGGACATTCTATGCACACAAATGCCATAACATGCTTTTAGTTTGGACGGAGGGCAAATGTTGGAAAGCAATTACTAATGTGTTGCAGGATTTTATGCTCTTGTTTGCATGAAATCAAAATATCAGTCCAGTTCAGATATGACAGATGAGACAATTCACATTCTGAACCACATTCAAACAGTTCACTGAATAACATTAAATAGCAATGAAATAACCTCATTTTATACTTGGATAACAAGGCAAAAATAATGTGAGTCTCTAGGATAGACAGTGTTGAATTAATACTGTAGACAGGCGCAGGCAATGACAATGGAACATTTTTATTCCTGAACATAAACCATAGCAAACTCTGTTTATACAGACGTACATGATTTCAACAAACCATTGATTGACCTTGCAGTCATCTTTAATGCCTCACTTTCCTTCAAACTGCCAAACAATCTGAAAATTATCTGTCTGGGATGAAATAATTACTTGTCTCTTAACATTATTTGCTTGATATTTTTCCAGAGAGCTGTCTTAAATAAATGCTTTTTTTCAAGCACAACAATTCTAAAAGCAGGGAAACTAAAGCAAACACCGAGGTACAATTATCACAGTTAATGGTCAAGAACTCTCGAAAGAAAGATGTTAACCCTGCAAGGCCCTAAGTCAATATCAGTGAGGACGAGTACCTTAACACTAACCCCTCACTCCTAACTACATGCTGTTAGGATATGCTTTGTTCTTCCACGTACTGGCAATCAGCTACTTTCCCCAGAACACAAAGGGTTAGGGTTAGATCTAACTCTAACCCTGTGATAGATTAGACATCAGAACGTTAAAGCTTCTGTAAATGAAACCGAGGTCGATGCGGTCCAATTTGTGCCTATTCATTTATGAGCAGCCACCGTGAGTCGCCTTGCTGAGTCACCAGAAGCCCTCACTCCTTTGCCTTTTTAACCCAGATTGAACTCCATCCACCTCCTTCTGTGTTGAAGCGCTATGCAATACTGACACACACACACACTGGGGATCTGAAGGGTGCGCCGCTGGTTCGGTTGCTACAGATTTGCAAAGTGACTCCCGTGGGTCAATGTACCACTTGAAACGGATTTCCCTTCATCTATCTAATATCACCTGAGACTTTATAGATTCGCTCAAAAGCTCGCTCTTAAGAAGTCGCTTAATTTGCTCACCTCTCTTGAGTAAAACCCCAAATAAACATCAGTCTTTTTTTTCTTCTGTAGAAGCTCCTCAAGCTGTGGGATTGGATTTCAGACACAAGAGGGCACTGGTAGATCTCCAGAACACTCAGTGGAAAAGCCAAGTCAATCATGCTGCATTGCCCCCTGGAGTAAGTAGTCTATTCTCTGGTGCTTGTTCATATATAAATAGTCTCCCAAGGTGAATATCTTATAAATTGCCTGTCCGCGAGTTAAAGGGATCACAGTTAGGTCTGTCATTGAGACCTGAAACAGACTGAGGCCTTATGTCAGTCCGTATGCTCTGCATCCAGCGCATGACCCCGTATCTTTGTGCAACTGCGCATTTATTTCCCCTGTTTGCATCTTTTACTCAGCAACTTAGACGAGGGCACATCAACTCCATAACTCACTCGTGACCATTATTGCTGCCGGCGGCCCTCTATCACTCACAAACTTGGCTCTATTAGCTTGTTAGAGCACGGCCCCTCTCTTTGAGGGGACATGCATCTCGTCGGTCACGGCTGTCCGTCTCGTATCCATTGCGTTCCGCAAAGCATGTCAGATGAATAGACGTGGCGCCGTCGTGCGCCGATTCACAGGGCGAGGAGATGAAAGCGGGAGCGTTCGCTCACGTGCAGACACATGCACAAAAAGTGCCAAAAGAGTCAGCATCTGTGACAGATACAACAGAGTGAATGATGGAAAGGACTAAGAAGTGCACTCAAAGACTGAACACATTACATATTTTGAGTCTTTATATTGAGCGTATGCGTTCCTCTTAGTCCATTTGTGTCCCTGCCTATGTGGACATCTGTATGTGTGTTTTAGCTGCGAGTGCGTGTGTGTGTGTGCGTACACTCCCTGCAGATTGCTGCTCATCTGTGGTTTATTCATCCCTGTGGATAGCAAGGGTGTACATGCTGAAAGGATACATCAATCATTGGACAGCGGGTAAAAATAGATAGGCTTGCTCGAATACAAATGTGTCTCTTAACTCTGAATATATTTGTCTGTGAAAAGGGGAAAAAGACAGTAAAAGAAAAGTAGAAAAAGAGATTTATTTTGGAACTCTCTCTGCCTTTTTTTTTTTTTTGGTTCATATTCAGAGGGACTCATCACAGCCAGAAAACAAGTTGGGCTCTCTCCGCCCTGCCATCTTCTAATCCCACACACTGAGAGGCTCCTGCTGTCCATATCAATTAGCAGCATTTAGCCGGTCACACCACTGTGCTACAGATGACTACATTTCCCACGTCTCAGTGAGGCAGATTGCCTCCCATTATTAATGGCACCGCTGGGGAGGAGATGGCTGCTGAGCGCTACACTGTGAACCTGCAGTTGAATTCTTGCCATCTGAGTGCTGCAGAAATCTCCTCTCTGCAAAAGGTCAACTCTTCATATATATATATATATATATATATATATATATATATATATATATATACACTCTGGTTGCTTTGCATTTTTTTTCATATCATTCATATCATGCATTTTATTAACTGTTTGGTTTAGTCTCCCAGTAGGTATTTTTCTCTAATATAAAACGATGTCAGCTGCCGAGTGAGGTAAATAAAGTGAAGGGAAATTAGGAGGTACAGTGGTACAGTAGAGCACAAGTATTCAACAAGTTCGCATGTATTATCACACACGTGTGTCTGGCATTTCCTTTCGTGCACATGGATGGCACATAACCTTCATGGCAAAGTGGGGATGCAAGGGTGACAGATCAATTAAGATCTTGGCGTTGACCTAATAGTTTCAGTGATGGAAAATTTGACTTCCTGTTTATGTGTTCACTCCTGTCTACCCATGAAGCTTTATTGATCATGTGCCAGAGGCATGTGTTAATGCTCAGCATTTCTGAGAGCTATGAGCAAACGCCGGCCAAATTCATTCAGTGAAAAAGTACTGCTGGCAAGGGATTGGCATGTTTAATCCTTATATCAAGAGGAAGGGGTTAAATGGTGCATGTCACCTTAATCTAAAGTGACTGGCAGAGTGTACAGACAATCATATTAGGTTTTCTGGAGTTTCTGGTAGAGGAAGTGGTTTTAGCGATGGGGGACTATCTCCAAGAAAGCCATTGTCTTTACACCTATCCATCCATTTTAAAGGCAGAAGTCTGAGCGGGGATTTTCAGACTCTCCTCTCTCTGGTCAGGCCCTCTAGCTCCTTTGGAACCTGTAAGATGCACCAAAGCCAACCAAGACACAGTCTCTGCAGTCTGTTCTGGTGTCTTTACCTGGCAAGATAACCATTTCAACTTGCAAAGTAACAGCTGCTCTGTTCTGAGTTCATCCTGATGACTGAATTCCTAAACCCATCTTTAAGACTGAGTTCCTATAACCTTTGTTAGGAGCTTATATCTGAACTTGTGTCTGCGATTCTTCTGGTTTATACCCAAACTCTTGGCTATAGGCAAGAGTAGGGATGTAAATGCCTTCCTGGTTTACACCGTCTTTACCACAACAGACCAGTGCAGATTGGTGCTGCACTATAGATGCAGCACCAATCTGTGGATGAAGCCAGAAGAACCACATCCTCTGCACAAAGCAAATATCATGCCCTGCAAAATACCCCCCCCCCTCAAAGAAATTTTTTTGGAGTATTTCAGAAAAGTTGTATCGCTTTTTTCAGATTTGTTTTAGTACTTCACAATCCTTGGTTTCGAGTTATGTGTGCTTTCGTTTTGTAAACCTTAACTTTTTTTTTCCAGTTGTGTCATCCCCTGTGTTGCCTCTGTTTCTCATTGTGAATTTATGCCTCTTCTCTTGTATTTAGAAGTCTGTTTTCACTTGTGGATCTCTGCGATTTTTATTTCCCTCCTTTGTTATCTTCCCGCCCCCTTTGACGTCTGATTGAGTTTGCCTGCACCTTATTACCCTTCTTTCTCTAGTGTGTATTTAGTTGGTTTGTCTTCTTTCTTTGTTGGGCTGTCAAGTCATGTCCCTCTGGTCTTCTGTATTTTGTTTTGTGGAATTTCTTTTTGTTTTTGAGCAGCTTGTTTCTTTTAATTCACTTTAGATAAAAGTGTCTTTTATCTTACCACTGCTTCTCTATCTCCACCTTGCGTCAAAGATTGACACGTCGGACACTTTAAGACTATCACCGGTGTCCCAAATTTTTTACAGGTCAGCGAGGAATTGTGATTATTCCAAACAAACATTTTGTGCTGCTGGCATCAAATCATTTTTCGGTAAAAAAGAAAGGGGGGGGGGGGGGCACATTTTTCATACTGTTCCAGCTTTTTTAGACGTGTTCTAATAAACTCTGAGTGCCCATTAAAATAGTTTTTCCTATTTCCTGCGTGTTCATCCACTCGCACTAATAAGGCAGTACAGCGTACAAAAAACACATCTGTGCAAGTCTTGCTCTGGAGTTCTCTATTGTCTGCCTTTTTCCAAGAGTTTCACCAGATGATCAAAGGTTAATTAGCGCTACCGACTCTATTGTGTGAGGTAGGTGGCCTACATTGACTGTAACACTGAAACAAAACCCACCAAAAATCCATATCTCAAAACTTATTCAAACTTTTGTACTAACGCTGCCTTTTTGCTAATGTCTCCCAGTGCTTAGCTGTTTCCAAATTGTCCAGGACAGTGAGTCTGGAAAGCCAGGAAACCCCAAACACCTGCTTAAGTATTTTTTGGGTCACTGGCATTGATCAATAACTCTACCGTTGATATGTTATGGTCATTTTGTGTTATGGGGCCGTATAAATCTCACTCATTGCCCCTTTAAATGGAGTCAGTGAAGGAAGTTTAGTGCGAAACATCGATACAGACGATGATCGCTGCATTTCAATTCAGGCCCGAGATGTGTCATTCCAAAAAAACTCCCGGCATGACTGGCATTCTCAAAGCCTGGTGGTTGGGGGGGTTGAAGTAACCCTGTTTCTTTTTAGGGAAGGTGTAGGTTATTTTTAGTAAACTGCTGATTCAAGGAGCACGATTGCTGGCAGCATGCGCCTCCACTTAACTTAACGGCCCTCATAAAATTAACAGCAGTGATAAAATACATACCACGAAATGTTTGTAATGACACCTGGAGGCCCGCAGGTCATTTTTGTAAGAAATTACACAGTAAATTATTGATACCAACAACTAGAGAAGCTTAGACTGGAGAATGGTGTAAAACTTAGTTTAAATATTTAAAACATGTAAAATTCAGGTCTGTTCCTTAATGCATTTGCTTCAAAACATTTGCAGTCAAAAGAAAAAAAAAAACACACACAGTGTGATCTAGCACTTTTTTTTCTTCTCACTGTCTCTCAGCATCAAAACCTTGACTATGTGTTTTGTTAGAGCCTTCCCTGTCACCATTTTTGATACAGCTATTGACACCTGTGTATGCCATAGTGCTTTCCGAAGATAGCAGAGGTTGTAAATTGTATCTAGAAGCCACCTCGACAGTCGAAAAAAAAAAAAAGAGCCATTACTCAGGGCAGAAGTCTCTGTATATTTCAGGAAAAACCCAGAAGGAAAATGAAAATTGAAAAATCATCGACACTGTGGTGAGATGCGGAGCAAATGATCCTAAGCTTTGGTGAGAGAAGTAGCGGGGGGAGAGGGATTGGTTACACCTTGTCTTGCGTGAGTCATTCAATCCCTCTGCCTGAAGGAAACTATGTTTAGGATGCAGATGTTATTTTAGAATCTCTGATCACACATAGTACAGTACAGTACAAAAAAACAAACTACACCATAACTATCAACCAGAGTTCACCACCACGAAATCAGCTACAACTAGCACACGTGGCCATTCACAGGGTGAACACGACACCAGTCTTTACAGAGGCTGCACACTGCATCTCACAGCCTTATCAGCAGGGACAGCGTGCGATCAAGCTCCTGGATCCTATTCTTTACAAAGCCGACCATGTAGCATTATGAGTCACTTATTACAGACAGGGCCTTGAGGAAACCAAAATGCCATTTTTATTAACTTAATTTCCTCCATGATACTTTCTGTGTCTACATGGCTTCTTATATGATTTGCAGATGAGTCACATATAAAATTACTACTGAGACAGTGACTTGTGACTTCAATTTGATAGTCCATATTGGTACAATCATGCCAGTATAGCGAAATTAAACCACATTAGATTACTGTAAGGCTCAATACACAGCATGCTTTTATCAAACTTTTAACTTTTATGTGACCTAGATGGAAATGTAGCACACCGGAATTAACTAAGTGGTACTAAATGGAAAGTAGAGATGAGTATGGCAGTAATGCCGTTAGTTTTCCAGGTACTGGATAATACATCATTTAATGGTGTAAGGCAGAAAAATGGGTTGGTTTCGCATTAAAAGCTCAAAGCCTATATATAGGCATACTGAATTTAAACCTATGTTCACAATCTAAAGGTATTTTTAAAAGGTATTTTTAAAAGGTATTTGTAAAATAAGTGCTATATGCACTTATTTTACATAGAAATGAGGAAAAAATAATCGTCTCATTGAACCTTTTTTCTGATTTCCTGCATCTTAGGAGCTAAAAGTGGCCACCCAAACACATGAGATATAACAGTGGAAAGCCCAAGATGTCCTCTATTTAGTACATCATTTTAGTAGCTCAAATAAGTCACAAGATATAGACCAAAAATGAATGTTAAATACAGAGAACATAAATGAATAGGCTGGTTCTCAGGAGAATATTATATTCTGATGTTTTAAAAAGATGAGGGTGGAGTATCCCTAATGTGCTCTTTATAAAGTAACTATGCATACCAAGTAGTATCTATTGGGGTTGCAAATACACATATTCACATTAATTGGATGCCCACTATTTCTTTTCCGAGAAACATAAATCACAGGTCAGTGTTTATCTGTTTATCTGTATGGCTGTTTCTTGTTTCTTGATGATATTTATTGGCACTGGTGGCTTATAAAACAACACAAAATGACATGTCGGTTATAAGCTAGGATCATATGAAAATACTAAGTTAGATAACAGGCACACAGGTTTTGTTACTCAGTGCCAGCTGGCTGTCTGCTTTGAAGCCCCTTAAATCCTGAAGCTCTCTCCATTGTGTAAATGCTTCTCTCAGGCTAACTCCTGCTTTATCCTGTCTTCTCTGCCTTTCTCAATGCTTTCCTTGATTCCTGTGATATAGCAGTTCTTTTCTTTGGGCTAGTCACGTGTCCAAAGCTGTTTGTTATCCATTATGCCAGCTAACTAAAGATATCCACCAGTATCTCTGAAGACAAATCTGTAACAGCAAACTGTTGGTGACTAACGGTGGCTAGCCATTAGCAGCAAGCAGCTATATGGCTATAGCTAATTGGGCACTGCAGCCAGCATTTGGTAAGGCAAATCCTATGGACACATTTCTGTTTTGTGTACATGTTTATATAGAGAAAAATTTTATGCAGAGAAAGCTGCTGTCATATTAATTTATGAAAAGGCTAACCATTTGCCTAATGGTGTGCTGACATACTTCCTGTTTTCATAAAAAGAAAATCAGATTTAGCAGGAAAATTCCAACCTGGTGGCAAGCTTGTGCCAGGACTCAAGGAAAGATTTATAGGTAACCAATCTAAATGCTGATGGTGTTATTTTTCAGTTGATATTAAAAAACAACAACCACAACAGGCTTCAGAATAAATAAGTTATAAACTGTTTCTGAGAAATAACACCAGGATTCTTTACTAAGTATCTGACAGCTGGTAACTGTGCAGGGGCGGGTCTAGAAAAGTTTTGTCAGGGGGCAGGTGGGGCATTAACTGGGAGAGGGGGGCACAAAGAAATACTTTTCTTTCTTATTCTCATTTAAAATGTCTCGCTTTTATTAAATAATTATCTGAATCTTACAACCAAAGTTTTAATCTGATGTAAAATGTATAGAAATCATACATATACCAACAATAAGGTGTATTGTCACAACAGCGTCTGCTTTCATTCAAAGGCTTTATGGCTTTTCCTGTAATACCTGGTGGGCTGGTCTCTAGTCAAAATGCCTGGGCCAAGTCCCGCCCTGCATCAGTGTGAGTGCATACACTCACAAAATGTTTAGTAACTTCAGATCCCTGCAACAAGCCCAGGTCCAGTTTACTTTGGTGATTTGGACTATTCCATTTCACAGCTGTTATTACTTTTTTTTTCTTTATCTCCTGTACAGGCCAACACAATCTATTTGTCTTTTCAGGTTGTAGTATTACACAACATTTTCAGATCTAATAGAAATAAAATAAGTGTTTCATAATTCACTCAATTTATTGTCTTTATTTATAACTGGCATTATTGTTTCATTTTATAAAAGAAGCTTACAAGAAAGAGGCAAAATTATATTCCATTATGCTTTATTAGCTGCTTCGGTGAAAAACAAATCAACAATGCAAAAAAACCCCAAAACATTTCAAAACATCATACTGGAAAACAGTTACAGTGGGGGAACTTGCACAATCGGTGGCTGACTAAATACTTTTTTGCCCCACTGTGTTCATCACTTGATTGCTTCAATACAACACTTGGGCACATATATGCGGGACTTTTCGTGGCTGTTTTGATATGGCTCTCTCTCTTAACCGATCAAATCTCGCTGTGGTAGCAGCTTTAAACTCGGTGTGACCCAGGTTGATAGAGGGTGTCCAGTCTGGATCGCATTCCAGCATTTTGTAGGCTGGTTTTCCTACAAAACACAACAAACATTAGCCCGCAAAGCCACAGTGAACAAAGCAGCATAGCGCAACGAATTAAATTCAAATCAATATAAGACTTATTTGTAACCTACATCAACAATTATGTTATGGTAAATTACGTAATAACTACAACAGAAGACTTACCTTTGTGTAAATGCTTGGAGCAGACTAACCTGTGAGCTGGAGTGTTCTGGGACGTTATATTTGGTCTTTGAATGGCTGCAATCCAGGCCATCCGTCGGCTCTTTGTTACTTCGGAAACATGGCTCGAACAATTTTTCTTCCACGACGTAATCTGATAAAAACTGATCTCTTTACCCGTCAGCTTCCCGTGGCTGTCATGTGACCAGCTATTGCAGTTAATAATACAACAGCTTCTTGCCATTCTTTGTGTTTCTTTTTATTGCTGTGTGACTGTTTTCATGTGAAAGCCTACGTGCGCTACTACCACTTGCCACTCATACCTACAAGCCTTTGCGGTTTTACCCTGGAAATGACGTCATATTTTCAATCTCTATTCAGACCACACCATTGCTAAATTAATTTTAGTCATTGTAATGTCTTTTATTGTCTGTCTTTGACAATGAGAATTTCCAAACTGGGTAATAAACCAAACTACAATTATGATTTTTCATTGCTTTACACCGCTGACAGGTGCTGTGCAACACATTTGTAATTTTCAGGTGAGGCATTACATTATGGGAGCAGAGAGCATGCTATGAGGACAACATTTAATTTTATTCTGTTGCAACAACTTTTGAGAGCACTACATTATGCAAATGTAATATTTAAGGGACTAAAGCAGAAAAATGACTATAAATAAATTGCACTGGAAGCAACTGTGAAGCGATTTTTGACACAGGGTGACTCGCAATTACATTATTGTTTGTTTTTTTTTCAGTTTCACTTTTTTAAAGCTTGAACAGAATATGTCAAAAGGAATTTGATGAAATGAATAAGGAAGTCACACAAAAAGGATTTCTACTGGAAAATGAGGTCAATAGACTTTTATAATAAGTAACAATAATATATATTAAGGGGCACCCTTTATATCACATGTTCAAACAATACAATTAAAATATATATTTAAAAAAGGCATTTTAAACTGTGAAGCTCTGTGTGTGAATACGTTTTATTGGCTAAGACATGGCTAGGTATCCCTCCATAAAAGGAGATGTGTCAAAAAAATTGAAATTGCTAAATGAAGAAGATCCTTAATCCTGTCTCAGGATGCATCACCATCAAAAAAGCAAACATATCCACAAGATTAAGTAATTTATTCTCAAATACTCAACTAGATGCCTGTTTAGAGTAGCCACCAAATTACTCCTCCATATAATAGAGCAATAATGTCTGTGGTCACGTGTGCAGTCACTGTAGTTTACCCACTGACAGCAAGAGGGCATTAAATGCTTGTAACACTAGGAGAGGAAAAAAAGCCTCTCTAAGGCCTGGTTATGTCATTCTCTCTCTTTTTTCCTCTTTCTGAGTGTCTGCGTTCAGCACAGGAAGCTGAATTCTGTATATTTAGGGGGAAAAACAATACCCTCATCTCTTCGGTGCTAATGCTGGTGTCCCCTTTTTTTCTCTTTTCTTCCTGCCTCCTCCTCCGCACTGTACCACAAACACTTACACCATTCTCATTGAAATGAGCGTGAAACAATCCCTGTCACACTGTATACAGTGGTGTTTTAAAAAAAGGTGTGTTAAACACACGGTGTGAGAGCCAGAACCAGGTCGCCAAAAGGTCCAATCAGGCCCGCTGGATCGCATCATCAGAATGCGAACTGTTAATTTCATGAATCAAGATTAGTTATAGGGCCTTTGTCATGACAAAGACACTACCCCATACTATTAGTATTCTACTGAAAAAATATTCTATTTAAAACAGATATTCTTTCTTTTATGAAACTTTGGTTCCAATATTTCATTGTACAGATTTCCTGCTTGTTTTGTTATTGCTGTTTGTTTGTTTTTGTTGTTTTGCCATTTTTTATTTTTACTGTTGGTCTTTAGTGGAAAGCAGGACACTTTCTGTAAATTAACAGAACATTTTCTGTTTTCTAATGAAAGAAAACTTTTTAAAATGGTAGAAGTGGTAGTCATGAGCTGGCAGTAATTTTTCTGATTTTACGGATTTCCATATATTTCTACTGCGTGTCCTTAGTTCATAGAAAAATGTCCTTTTTTTAACCAACAGAAATTATCTCTAATTGCAAAACAAAGCCCGCATCAATTGTGTAAGTATCAATTCTGGTGGGTTTTTTCTACATTTGGTATTTCATCGTAAAAAACTGTCATGTGTTGTTGCACCTAATTTTGTTAAGATAAATTTTCTAAATGGATAATTTACTAAATGTGAACATTTTCCCAGTGTACTTCATCTACAGTTTTAGTGGTTTGGCTTATTTAAGATCGAATTGTGTATGTGGCTCTGAAACTAAAATGTGTTTGATTTCTCTTGTTTAAAATGAAACCTGGCAAATGGTAAAAAACGTGCAAGAATATAAAAACTCACTGCCTGCCAATGATGAAGGCTGTGTAGTTTTGAGTTCAGTCTTCAACTTGATGACTCAGGCTGGGTGTTAGTTTTTAATGAGCGGAAGATGGTATTTCTGATATTGAAAAACTGTCTGCCCTGTGCCTCCTGTCTTTCTCAAAATAAATTTAAAGTTTCTCCCTCATTCTTATGTCTTTATTTAGAGTTCATGAATAATTTAAAATATATTTTTAGGCATATAAATGACTATGTGAGGATGTCACTTGATTCAAATAGCAGATCTTATTTTAGAGCAGAAACCAAATGAGTAAATGCAGATTTGAATTGAAAAGAGAAACAATTACACGTTTAACTTCAATGAGACTTGAAGGGTAACATACACAAAAAAAGAAGAGAAAAGCACAGAGTACTATAGTACTTGCTGAGAGAGTGCAAGAAGAAAAAGTGTTTTGGGGGAATGTTCCATTTTGGTTCCTAAAAAACAAAAAATGGAGCGGCGGCATCAAGGGGGGGAAGAAGCGGTATCGATTGAAGTGGGTAAAGTAAAAAAACAAAAACAAATAAAGAGAGAGTGAGAGATTTTATTGTTGTTATTGTTCACAATCACAAGTACAAAACTGCAGAATCTCAATCGATTGATTGGACCGAGGACTGTAGCCATACATCACTATAGGTTCAAGGCTATTTCATCCTCTTGATTAGGACCCCAAGGGGTGAGGGTTTAAAGAGCGAGACTGTAATCATGCTGCCTTTGAAGGAGAAGGTTATTTATATCTCCTCTTCTTAAGGTTTTAAAACCCCCCATGCTTGTGTGTCTCTAGGAGGACACAGAATGTTTGTCCAGCCAGTTGACGGTAATATAATGACGTCTGCAGTGAAAGTAGCAGATGTTATGAACTTGCAGTTTTATTTTTTTTACTTGTTAAAAACAGATAATATGTAGAATTATTTCTTAATATTTGGTCTTTTTTTGACAGCAAAAACTGCTAATCTGCGTTATCTTATACCCATGTTTCTCAGTCCTTGCTCAAATGCAGACGGAAAGATTAGCTTTCACATTTTTATTTAAGAAAAATAAAATAAAATGACTAATGTATAGGGGAGCTCCTATTTTTCTACCAAGTAAATGTCAAGATTTTTGGAGCATATCAGTCAAACTGAACTGACCGTACTTAATGACATATGTGACTGAACAAATCATTAGTTCAACATTAGTTCCTTATTAAAAGAAAATTACATGTCTGAAAAAGCCACTGCAACAGACATGAAGCGATAAGTCAAATCAGTGATGTATGGTGACAGGTTAAAGCCTTAGGCATGCATTAAGATCAGCTGGTTCATTAAGTTTTGTTTCTTTGAACTCTACAGTAGTGTCCAAAAGTCTTAAGTTACACCAAACTTCTTTATATTTTGCTTCAAAGGAGTGAGAATGTATTGTAATTTTTGAAGGGCAATTTTTAAAGCGATACTTCTTCAGGATTCCTGGTCTTTCAAAGTTTTTCTGCGGATATTAGCTGCTTTTTTCACAAGTTTTTAGTCTAAGCCTTTTATCTGACAATTTCCAGATTTTTTATTGTTTATTAAGCCGCTTAAGACAAGTCACTGAAGCAGACTACACATAGGAATTTACTCATAAAGGCAACTTAGCAAATAAACATATTTAAATAATATCTTTAGACAATTTGCTGTTAGCAGCCTGTCACAGAAAAACCCCCGAAACAAAACGTACTTTATTGCCATTTCTTTAGCTAGATCTCCAAAACACGCCAAAGCCAATCCATCCATAAAATAGTAGTTTTGTGCCAACGAGGTGATTCCCAAAGAGCTATTACCTGAAAACTTGGAATATCTCGTCATGATGTACAGTGTTTTTCCTTCAAAAATTTTGAGAGAGTTGGACATGTGAAGGACAAACGAAGAACTGGCAGGTCTTTAGCAGATGGACAGTATCTGAAAGTCATGTCCTTAAGAAATGGCAAAAAATTCCAGCAAATACCTCACAAAGGACCTGAGAGATGGTTCTTGAGTTGATCCATCTAATGTTTGCCTTCTCACAGGTAGTCTTAGTGGAAGGGTGGCTGTCAAGAAGCAGTTTTTAAGGATGGGAAATGGTTAGAAAATGTCAACCTTATACCAAATACCAAGAAATGGACTGAAAATACTGAATATCTTGTAGTTATGAATCCAAATTCTAAATTTTCTGTTCCATTTGCTGTCTGTATATATGGAGGTGAGCCATCCCTCATTTCTTTACATTTTACTAGGTCTACAGCCACCTCTAAAAGCCACATCTTCAGACTGTGTTTCAGCCAGTGGTATTAGGGATCTTATCAAAACTGATGGAACTATAAACACAGAAAAGTATCATCCAATTTTGAGTCATCTGAAAAGCATCTGATTGGCATGGGCATTATTTTTCCAAACACACTCCCAGTGCACTGAAAGCATACCTGCATAGAGAAACACACAAAGGAACACCTATTAATCATGGATTGGCCTCCCCAGAGGTCAGACTTCCACATTATCGAAGCAGTGTGGAATCATCTTGACAGAAAACAGAACAAAAGGCAGCAAACGTCCAAAAACGAGCTTTGAATGTCCTTCAAGAAGCCCGGAGAAGTATTCCTGAAGACTGCTGTCTAAGGAAGCTCAGGCTATTTTAAAAAATCAAGGTGGTAATACCAAATATTGATTTTCAAAAACTGCACAAACTTTGGTCTAACATATTGTATGTCTGAACATGTTTTAGTAGCTAAATTAAATGAGGGGTGGCTCAAGTTTTGTTTCTTTCTAAGCTGCATTATATTGAACCAATTTAATATGCTGTATTTAGCGGTAGCTGTATATGACACAGGTGCAGCCACTTAGATGTTCATTAGTAGGGATGGGTACCAGTGTCCGGTGCCATTGTGGAACCGGTTCTGACATAAACGGTAGTAACCTGACCGAAAAGCAGCGCACAATTCGGTGCTTCATTTCGGTGCTTTTTTTCCCTGAGAAATCTAGCCAATCACTTCCTATCCAAGGATAGTAGGCGGGCCCAGGTACGTATGGGGCTTTTTTTAGAGCGGAGCTAAAATGCCGAAGGCGAAGCGCTCGAGAGTGTGGCTGTATTTCACAGCAAAAGATATAAACTCAGCAGCCTGCAACAAGTGCTTAAAGGTAATAATGTGCAAAGGAGGTAACACCTCAAATCCAATGAAACACATGGCGTTGCATAGCGTTTTTTTAAAAGCCGAGAAATGCACCGCATTTGATAACTTGCAGCAAGACATCACACCGAGCACATCTGCTGCGGGTGTGGTGCTTGTTCTCGGAGTTAGCAACATCCAAGAACCCGAAGAGGAGAGTCCTGGCCCCTAGCCCTGCCGCCAGTGTAGCGGAAATGATAACTGATGATGATGATGGCAACAGCACCCGTTCTTCTCTGGGTGAGTATCTTAATGTTGTTCGTGTGTAATTTAAGTTGAGTAAGCTAACCACGTTATTAAATTAATGCATGTAAGGTGAACTAGCAAACACCGTAGTAGTTACATGTGGCTGTCTTCTTGTTTGATGGCAGATACTCCCTTCACCCTGGCCAAAAAGGCTAAAATGAGGAAAGAAAAAGTGGACAAAATTCATAGGGCAGTGACAAAATTTATAGTCAAAGATCTCCATCCATTTTCAACGGTGGAGTCACCATCATTCAGGTGAAAAATGTTGTATTACTCTGACATAAGAAATAGACTGTATAATACTGTAAAGGTTAATATGTTCATAGCTGCTTAGCTTTGTAAGTCTTTTCTAAATATTATAAGTAAACTATATTTGAATAAAAGGTGAGCTATATGTTTTTATTTTTATCTGGAAGAAAAAAATTAATTAGAATTCAAATGTATTTTCTCTTTATTCTGGGAGCTGGTTCATATGTTTTATTTATTTTATCTGAAAAAAAGAATTAAATTTCAAGTCAAAAACACTTTCTTTTTATAAATTTGTTTTTTTTTTTTTGTTTTGTTTTGTTTTTTAATTCAGGGAGATGTCCTCTGCCCTTAATCCGAGGTATCAGCCCCCATCCAGGGATGATCTATCCAACACACTTATACCTGCTTGGTATTGTGTGGAGAAAAGCAACCTCATCCAGAATTTGGCACAGGTTAACAAGGTCGCTATCACCTGTGATGGATGGACCAGTATTGCTCAGGACCATTTCCTCACAGTGACTGTTCACTACATCTACAAAGGCAAAATGAAGCAGAATGTGCTCAGCACTGAAGCAGTTTATGAGTCACAAACAGGTCCAGTTGTCGCTAAAGAAATATCAAGCGTTGTGGAGCAATTTCACTTGGGAGGGAAAATAATTGCTGCCACTGTAGATAATGCCTGCAACATGGATGTTGCTTTGAAAAAATTGGACTTTTTAAAAGTGGGATGCTTTGCTCATACCCTCAACCTGGCCGCACAAAAGGTGTATGACATTCCTGCAGTTTCCAGCTGGTGTGCCAAAATCCGTTCAGTTGTGGTGTGGCTCAAACGTTCATCCTTGAGCAAAACTGTGCTCAGAGAAAAGCAGCGAATCCTGGGTAAGTAGCGCATGCAGTTACATATCAAGATGTATTGTTATTCATATTACCTTTTTTATAGTAATTTAAAATATGTTTGTGTCTATCTGTGCTTTAGATTTGCCAGAGCATAATGTAATTCTTGACGTTAAGACGCGCTGGAATTCTCTCTTCCTAATGGTGGAGAGATTTATGGAGCAGTTTGATGCAATCCAGGCAGCTGCTCTGGATCAACGGCTGAGGAAGCCTATGGAGAAGGACATGAGCATCACTTGCAAGAGCTAAATAACGTCATTTACCTTTAACATTGTGAATATTTTTCAACAGGCTAGAAAGGTTCACGCACACTGATTTAATCAAGGCAGAGGAGTTTATTAAGTGCATGCAAGTCCTGTACACGTCAACCATGTGTGTCTCAAGTGACAAGTCACCCACATGCAGCCCAATCATCCCCATCCTGGCCAAGCTGGAGGCACATTTCAGCCGATGTGATGAAGACAGTGTTTTCACCTCTTCAATAAAAGAGAAAGTCTGGGGTAGTCTGCAGAAAAGATATCAGGTATTTGCAGACAATGTCAATGCGCATGAAAAATAGGGTTACCTTTTTTCAGTATCAGGTCCTATGTTATATCTTGTTTTACTTAAAGGATAAAAACCTTCAGAAATTTCTGAAGGAGGCCACGATGATGGACCCACGTTTTAAAGGCAGGCTAGATGGTGAGGCAGCTACTGACATCTGGGACAGGTTGGAGAAGCAGCAGCAGTTGCGCAGGTATTTTCATTGTGTGTGTACAATCTTGTCCCTTTGCATCATGATGTAGTTTCTATGTTGAAGGAATGCTCTTTTACTATCTGTGTGTCCATAGCCTCCCACTGAGGACCCCAAAGCACACAGCGAGGTGGATGATGCTGACATGGACAAGCCAGAAAAATATGTAATTTCAGATTTTTTCTAACACAACCACTACATTCTAAAAGTGATCTTTATTTATTTTGCAAATCTCACACATCTTTTTTTGTTGTTTTTCAGCTAAGTAAGGTCCAGAAGTCACCCTTAGAAAAGCTGTTTGAGGATGAAGACAGAGAGCTTCAACAGGCTGCTTCTCAAGCGGGTAGAGTCCCCTCAATCACAGAACAGGTACAGAAGGAGCTTCAAATATACAAAAAACTGCCAGGAATTACCTCTGGACAAGACCCCGTGGCCTGGTGGTGGAGTAAGAGGGATACACTCCCCAATTTATCTGGCCTATCAGAAAAATACTTGTGTGTCCCAGCCTCATCAACGCCTTCTGAAAGAGTTTTCTCTTGTGCTGGGCATGCCATCAGCCAAGAGTGATGCCGTATAGCTCCAGAAAAGGCTAATATGATTATCTTCTTGCAAAAAAACTGCTAAACATCACAGGTTTCATGACAAAGTTTGTGTTTTCAATTGTTTAAGCACTGGTTCCAACCAAAGACGTTATGTTTTATTGACAGAAAGGGCTAACTTTGTTATAATTTTGCTTAAAAAAATTACTGGGAAAAATAAAAACACGAGGTTTTTGGACAAAGTTTGTGTTCTTTATTCTTTAAGCACTGTTTCGTGCACCGTTTAAGCACCGGCACCGTTTCAAAAGTACCGTTTTGGCACCGGTATCGGATTAAACCTAAACGATACCCATCCCTATTCATTAGTTTACCCTACAGGCAGTGTTTGAGCTCACTGGTGCTGTACTAAGTCTGTATTCACACTACGTTGAAGCATCTATTTTTTCCACACCATTTAACAGCATTATGTCACGGTCTGGCTAGGGCAGACCGTATGTTGCAGGGAAGGACTCAAGCGCAGACCGAAATGAGATGTGAATAACAAAACAAGCCGTTTATTAAGGAAAGAAACGAGGGTACAAAATAATAGGGAATCGATGAAAACTAAACAATGACCTAAACTGGGTGAACTAAAACAAAACATAGAAAACTCTAAACATAACAAACTGACAGGGATACCTGGAGCGGAGACATAGGGTACAACGGGTGAATACAATGGACGACCTGACAAAGAATGACTGAGAACACACAGACTAAATGGACACAGGAAGATAATGAGGGAAGTGGCAACACCTGGGGAAACAGCTGGCACACATGAACATAATGACGTCACAGTGGGAGAGTAAAACTGAACACGATGAACACAGAAACGCCAGACCTCTTCACAATAAAACAGGAAACAGAGTGAGACATAGACATGACAACCTGAACTTGACAACATAAGCCACAGACATGAAATACATGAAAAGCAGGGGAGACTTAACATGGTGGAAACACGAGGGGAAAATAACTAGAAACACCTAGGCATGAAAACGATGAACTTAGGAAACCTGAAGGCTACATAAACTAAACACAAAACGCTGGGTCAGCAGACCCAGGATCATGACACATTAGTTCACTAAAGGGGACTGCATATATTCCTTTGCTAGCATTAAGACGATTAAAGTGATTTACGCTGGCTCTTCTTGAACCCACTTATTTGAGCTTTGTTAAGTATATGACGAAAGCTTTTACCTGTCGCACATGTACAGTGTGTTGATATACATGCAGACTTAGGACATAAACTTAGTTCTCAACTGAATGTAACAGTTCAGGACAAGAGGATGTAGAAAAGACTGAACTGGAGACAGGAAAACACAAAGGATGTGGCATCACTTGTTGAATATAAATGGCCATGCAATCTTCTAGCTTCAATAAACAAGAATGAACTAAAAAGTAAGTGACGGTGAATCTTTGACCCAGATGTGAATCACCAAAAGTGAACAGAAATGTTTAGTTAAGTGCTGCCTAATAGCAATTACCTGATGTACATTTTCTTCCTTTTCCAAACTTGTAAAGAGTAAAGATGCCTCAGTGATGTCTTGGATCATTGAGGATTTAGCCTTTTTAAAAAACCATCATGTCATAAAATTGCTTTTAACTTCCTATTGAGAATATCCCAGTATTATATTAGAAACACATGGACATACATTTGATGAATAGCCAGGGAAAACGTCTTTTTCTTCTACTTTTTTATGAAAATAGGTAGGCAGCACAGTGGTCGCCACCTCTTTAGGAAGGAAACTGACGAATGCATGCACCATTCTTTACACCCATTGTCCTTGAACAGGAGCTAGGCTGAAATTAGTCAGTTGAGTCACATTAGATGAATGTGCACAAAAGAGTAGACTTAAAAAAAACAAGCTGATGAGATGGAATACAAATTCTGACAAAGGGGCTACCCAGATGGATGGAACAGAACAGCCAGATTCACTCAAATGACCCTGATGAGTGCTTCGAAAAGGGCAAAACAGCCCCCAGACAATGGTCCCAAATGCTGGCAGCAATACTAGGGAAGGATGAAGCAACAATCTTAAAACGCTGGCACATTTTTAACTTTAGATCCACAGCTGATTAATGAGTGTAAGGACCTCCCTAAGGAGGTGTACAAATGTCCTCCTAATCCGAGGCAGACTTCAGTAGAGACTCATTTGATTCCTTTAAAAACCAATACATTATTTGCCAAACCTCCTTCAGGCAGCTCTTAGCGCAACTCATGTGCACAGTACTATTTTGATTTCACTTATATCTTCACAATAACTCATAAAATAGAGATAATAAGCAAGACTATTTCTTTCTCCCTCCAGTATGCCATTTATTTGATAAAATTCCAATTCAGCCTGGAAAGAGATCATAAATACACCAGTCAGAGCAAATGTGCTGTGCTCTGGTTCTTGTGCACTTAAGAATACCAAAAAATTCTGCAAGCTCAATAAAAAGCTATCTGTTCTGTTGACTGATATGTCTTGTAATTTCTTTAAATTACAGGAAAGCAACGGATCCCCACCCTCAGTAGAAACTGGACACTATAAAAGGTGAGCTCAGGCTCAACCAGATTTCTAATACATAGGCTGAGACCAAGGGTTATCTCCAGCGTACTGGTAAAATGTTGGATGTGGCATTCCTGTAAAAATGTAGTGAACAGAGTAAGTTCAATTAAAAATTATACTATTACTATTACTGTTTTACTACTACTAATAATAATTAGCTTTACAATATTAAGATTTTACATTGAAATGAAAAACAAAGGTTGTCCAGACATATATAGGATATTGTGTAAAATCATACAGCTTGTTTCTGAGATGTAATAAAAAATACATGTCTGTAGTGAAAATAGGGTAGCAGGTGAAAGAGAGCCTGGAGAGGTGGAGGTATGCTCAGGAGACAATATGAATGAAAGTCAGCAGAAGCAAAAAATGTGTGGGAATGAGAGGGAGACAGATGGAAAGGTAAAGAAGAAGGTGGACGAGTTTAAATACCCGGGGAAAGCCATCCTAAGCAACGAACAGCACATGAGAGGTGGAAAAGAGGGTGAAGGCAGGGTGGACTGGGTGGGGACAGCAAGATAAAAAAGACAGGTTTAGAAGATGGGGGTGAGACCTGCTGTGAGCTATGGTTTGGAGATGGTGGCACTAACAAAAAAACAGGAGGCACCTGGAGGTGGCAGAGTTGAAAAAGATTTTCATTTGGAGTGACCAGGATGGACAGATATGAGTACATCAGAGGGACAGCTCAGGTTGGCCTAGTTGGAGACAACGTTTGAGTAACAAGATTGAGATGGTAACAGTTTCATGGATTCAGATTCACAGATTTCATAGGTACACTATACTGCCAAAAGTATTAGCTCATCTGCCTTCACATGCACATGAACTTAAGTGACACCCCATTTTTAATCCATAGGGTTTAAAAGGATGACATCCGCCCTTTGCACCTATAACAGCTTCCACTCTTCTGGGAAGGTTTAGAAGTTTTTATGGGAATTTTTTACCATTCTTCCGGAAGCAGATTTGTGACGTCAGACACTGCTGTTGGACAAGAGGGCCTGGCTCGTACTCTCCTCTCTAATTTATCCCATAAGTGTTCTACTGGGTTGAGGTCAGGACTCTGTGCAGGCCAGTCAAGTTCTTCCACACCAAACCCACTCATCCACGTCTTTATGGACCTTGCTTTGTGCACTGGTGCACAGTCATATTGAAACAGGGAGGCACCATTCCCAAACTGCTCCCACAAAGTTAAGGAGCATGAAATTGTTTCCAAAATACAGTGGTATGCTAAAGCATTAAGAGTTCCTTTCTCTGGAACTAAGGGGCTGAGCCCAGCTCCTCAGAAACAGTGCTTTATACCACTGCTTCTATGAACTATTAAGAAAATGCTTATCAAAATAGGACATTTAAAAGTGGCCAGAATGTTGATTATTTCAGTAGAAGAAGGAGTGCAAATTGTTTTGATATTGTAAGGAAGGAGCCTTATTTTTTCTTTTTACATCCATCGAAATTTCAATTTCAGATTTTCTAAAGTTGCCCTCGAACTACAGTTTCTGGAGATTTAAAAAAGATGCTGTGAAACTAAAATACTTGAATATCATGATTGTTATAATGTAGACAACATTCATATTTAAAGCTACACACAATTAATGCTTAAATATGGAGCACTTCAAAAGTGATTTTGAAGTATTACTGAGCTCGAGAAAATGGTATTCACAGGAATAAAAGCAGAGTTTAACTTTGGAATATGGATGGGCCACTTTGTGTCAAGGTGAAAACTGGCATTACAATAAAATAATAATAAACTAAGATGGAAAGGTTTTTATTTTTTCCCCTGCTGTCTCTGTTTTTATAAACTTAAAATGAAAATAGTTGGAGAATTGTTCATGTTCTTTATACGATACATGTATTGTGTATCGCTGTTAGCAATTATGTATGTGTATACAGATATTTAATATAAATTATATTGTTATCTGGTTTTGTAATTTATTTATTTTTTTTGTAACTGTATGTCTGGTATTGGGCTAATGTATTTTTTAGAAAAGCATGTCTTGTGTGCATTATTTACTTTGCATTTACAGGGAGTCTTATTGGGTATCTCTCATTTGTTTTCACTGTGTTTAGAGACAATATAGAAAAAAAAATAAAATATGGTGAATTAAACTTTCTAAATTGAATCTTTATCAAAACAAAACCATTACAAAATGCAACAAAACAAATTAGTTATGGCTGATTAAAATATCAGAAAGATTAAAACAATGAATAATTTGCCAACATGAGCTATTAAAGATGCCGTGTGGAGGATTGACTGTTAGCAGTTATTTATCACTGAAACACGTTTTCTGTATACTTAAAGTCTTGCATACTGAATGCGAACTCTAATATATGTGATTTTTTTTTATGTTATCCTTTCAGGTCCAATTCCTGTGACAGAACTGTAGTCGTCTAGACTACTGCAGTGGCCACAAAGTAGAAAAAAGTGCAGCTCTTTCCATAAACCCCATTTCAACAATGGGGTGAGCTCTCGCACCAGGACAACATTAACGGTGAAAATAGAGTATGAGGTTTTGCTCAGATACATTTGCTGCGCGGGTCATTTCAATCCAGCAGGGTCAGCCTTCCTATTACCCTATTGTTGACTTCATGCTGAGATTGGCTGGGGTTTTCTGGTATGGGTTTAACCATTTAAAACAGTAATAAAAAATAGTCTGTCGTGAAGGCCTTCGCCTCTTATGTAAAATACTTTCTGGAAACTTACAACAGGCCTCAAGTTGGTCTCAAAAGTGTCAAATTAATAAAAGTGACTCACTAAAATGATCAAATATGATCATTTAATGTCGATCTTGAGGAGACACAAGCAATAAAACAGACATTCATCCTAAATGGCATGTTGGGGACTTGAACTGATGTCTTTGTCCCACTGGCTGGCTTTAGAAAATGTGAAGGAAAGCCTTAACATTTTGACTTCTAAATATATTTCCACAAGTTTCATGGCTTTTCCTACTGCAGGCATACTTAAAATAGATAAGAAATAGAATTTCCTGTTTTCCCCACTATAGAAACTTCTGACTTTTACAGTTGGTTCACAGTAAAAAAAAAAAAAAAAAAAAACAAAGAAAAAAAACAACAACAGCAAAATGACTAAAGAATTGGGTAATTTTACATTTATTTCTTACAATTTAAGCCCAAAGTGTTGTGCTAACAGACTTCTTTCTGCTACAACAGCATTCTTTATCATTTCCGAAAACCTGTCATGTTATGTTGAAAACACATTTCTTTTTTCTTATGTTAAAATATATAACAGGGTTTAAATTTGCAAATGTCTTTACACTGGCACAAAAGGAAGTTAAGATCAAAGTGGTCTGTGTAAAATGAGTTTGACATCCCTGGTTTAATGTGTACATAAAAATGACAATATAAAAATATGAGAATAGCAACATGATGAAAGACTCATAATTGCACAAAAAAAACATGATTTACATTATGATTATATGTATATGCATAACCATAATCAATAGTGATATATATTGTGACACCCCTGGGTGAGTGTTTGCATACAGTACATCCTTTAAATTGCATCCATTCTTTAAATGACTGCTTTACATTACTACTATAGTCAACTGTGGCACATTAGATGTGGCCACATTTGACTATTGTCACTGGAAGCAGGATTAACTCTGCTTGACTCGTTACCCACTGTTAATCTGGAGCATGTGTCGTTCACAAGGGCTCGTCCGTTTGCCGTTTAACAAAGCCTCGAGCTTGTTAAGCTTAATCATCTGTTTTTCTCATACACCACTAGTTTTTGTGATTCCCCTCATAGATGTTAAGAGTATATGTTATATGATATTTAATAAAATCATAATATAGCTCTGCTTTTTCCTAGTTCATTGAAAGCTGAGTTTTGGTTTTTACTTGCAAATATGTGAATTTATAAGCTATGATGCATTACTGAAGATTAAAAAGAATATAAAGTATTTAAAATGAGCTCAACTGTAGAAACTGGTTTTGTTACGTGCTAAAAATAACGCATTGGCTGCTTGGTTGGGGATCGACAGCTTTAATAAGAGTGTTGGTTCTTGTCTACCGGCTTTGTGTTAGCATGCTGTCTTCACAGATGATTGCAAACAGTCCATATCATGTTAGCAGCAGGGGATGGCCGTGTCTCTTCAGGGCACAATTTACACTTTACTTTCTGGTCCTTTAGCACAATAAAAATAAAGTTAATGTTCAGAGCTATGCTCATCAAAATTTGTAGACTGCTCCACTACTTTCCTCTCCCCACATACAAACTGAAGCCAGAAAAAAGGCACGTTTGAGTATCTTTATATATCCATCCATCATGCAGATAATTGGAGAACTTAACTTAACATAAAACTTAGATAAAGCTAACAACATTGTTTAATCAGTAAGATTAATGTAAATTCATGAATTTAGTTGAGCAATGGCTGGATTGTGTCACACCTAACCAGCTGTCAGCTCTACAAATCAGTGGGCAATGACAGATTTGCTCAGATTTAGTCACTTTACTGCATTTACATGACTTTAAAGTGGAATTTTAATTTATTGGTATCGTCATTAGATAATTTAAAAAAAAGAACACTTTTCTGAAATCAACATAACCCACATTATGCGACTAAACACATCCAGCATACACAGAGGAAAAATTGATATCAATCACCTCACTGCGTGTTTGACATTTGGAGTTAAATTGTGTTTTTGGGTTTTTTTTAAAAAAAAACATTGAGGTGTTTCTGCCAACACAATTACATCTGCCTTCAAAACCAATTTACACATACAATATGTGCAAATACACGGTGTAAAGGCAGTTGTTTGTGTGTGTGTGTGTGTGTATGTGCTGGACCCTTTCTATGGCTGTGCGTGCATGTAATTTCCACTGGATGTAGATACAATACAGTGCATGTATTTATGCTCATTTAAATCACATGTTGATTGAGGGCATTGATGTGATCATCAGGTATGAGGTGCTGACAGGAAAATAATGCACTCATTTGCTAGTATCACATAGCTACTCATATATAATCTATAGTGAGCAGAGTGTCATCGATGCCTTCTAAAGGCATACTACTGAGGTGGAACAGAGGAGAGGCTATGACTTGGCACACCGCCTCTGTGTCTCCTGCTGGGGCCCTGAGCTGTCTCAGTCGCCTGTCACGTCCCCTGTATGTGTGTGTAGCTGTGCAATTCTACAACCACAAAAAAACAAAAAAAGGAGATCCAGCTGATGTGAGCACAAGTGCATGGTGAGCGTGCACGCACGCCTAAAGCAGAGCGGAATATGGCTCAGAGGAGAGAGTGAGCGGAGAGCTGTCACACAAAGGGAGGCAGTCAGGGCCGCTCGCCCTCCTCCTTCCTCCTGCAAAAAAAAAAAAAAAAAAAGCACACTAGCTCTGAAACGGCCTGCCCACGTGTTTTCTGTCACCTCATTCATTCATTTCCCATCGGTCTAATTTGCAGCATGGGGTTTGGAAGACTGGGGCACAGTTGGATTCAGAAGGCAGTGTTTTAGTGTTCTGACAGACTTTTCAGTTCTTGGTGTTTAAACCAACCGCCAGTCACCAAATGCAAAAATGCATGATACTGCAGATCACTCGCAAACTGGGGGGAATTATCTCCCGACACAATTTCATATTTAGCAATCAACTAACATACTGTTTTACCTCTTAACACCAGATAACTGGCAACCCATTTTACATTAAGGGTTGAGTGATAGATACTGTTTAAAACCACCTCTATTCCAAAGAGGTGAAAGGCAGATAGAAAAGCTTTTAACAGACAAACTGCAGTGCAAAAACATATGGAAAGGAGAGCTAAGTGAAAATTTGCATTTGGCTAAAATAAAACAATGGGTCACCAGTGACCTGGTGGACAGTAAGAGGGTAAAAAGACTAATGTGCAGCAGGAATCAAAAGCAATGCACTGAGAAAAATGTTAAAAACGCTTTTCATGTGTAGCACTCACTGCATTTTTTTCTCTCTCTAAATCACTCTGCGTGTTGTCATAATCAATGACATTAGCTTAATCAAACAGCCGTGTGCTGCAGATGTGACACTTCACGACTGCAGGATAAACTAGCTCTTTGGCTCTGAATTGCCACTGCATGCCAACTTCAAAAGATATCTGCTTTTTGAAGTGGCATGAAGGGTTGGTAAGCTGTTGCTAGTGCTGACAAGTAAAGGATTTGTGAGTTGCAATCTAAAGAGGAGAAGACATGAGAAGGAGGGTAACTTCTTGATTGCATGAGTGGCATTTTCTCCCAGTGGTCCTCTGACCCCGGTAAAATAGACCCTAAATAAAGAAGTGAGACATTTATATAGAAGTTCAGTCAGGTCCTCAGATTAGAACTGACACTCCATGTGGGTGATGTCAAGAGATAAAAACTGCAAGCTGCCCTGTTGGTGATGAATAGAGGACCAGATCTGTAGAATCACACAATACTGCTCTGAGCTTTGCACTGAAATAAGCTTCATATCATTGTGTTGTGAACCAGATCTGAACCAGAAAATGTGCCTTTATCTGAGGAAAATCACCCTGGGTGCTGCCACAGAGTAGACGCAGTTCATCTTCCCTTTATTGTCAGTGGAGGATAGAATTGCTGCACCCAGGGGTGGGCTTGCACCTTAGGCATGCACATTATGTTTTTATCATCATTTTAAGGATAGATGTATAGATACTCAGCTGTCAGAGGAGGCAGAATAAGCCTTACCAAACATAACAGAATACATTAACTGCAATCCATTTCATATATGGCTGCTTTTCTGTACATCTGTTGCCTGGATAATGTGTCAGCTCCTTAGAGGTACTTGTTGCAAATCATTGTGTTTGACAGTAATTTCAAAGCCTTCCAAAACTAGCTATGAAGAAAATGTGAAGAAACTGCTGCTAAGTGGTTGTGTCCAAAACCTGTATGCATTCTGCTAAAGGGCCATCAAATTAACTCAAACTGAGCTAAGCTGTACTTGTACTTGTCGTACTACCAAATTGTACAAAATGAGGCAGGTCAAGGTAACCTTTAATTAGTCAATTAAATACTGAAAGAGCACATTCTTATTGATTTGAACGCTTTCAAGTTTTGTGTAAATTAGACGTTACTGTAGAGAAGTCAAAGTGTTACTATGCTTTTATAAGGCATTGCAGATGCATGAACATTAAAAATGGGTAAGTTTGGCCTATTAGTATGTGGTTGCCAGGCAACTTGAGGATATTAGATGAGAACCTTCAGGGGCAGAAGACAAACCTGTGTGCCAGTTTTGTTGCTCTGCTCCTGCTCCTGTGTTGGAGGAGCTTGCAGGCAAATGTGACCTCTCTACAGGATGTGAGCCAATATTACAGTTTTAATATGGTTTCCTTTTACTAAATAATCCTGTTGTCATCATTATTTCCACATATTTGTCTGACAGATCAAATGTGCTTTGTCAGCTGTAGATTTTTAAGCAATATTTTCTATTCAGGTTGATGTTATGTCCTTTGAAGGTGACGCACACATTCAGATTGTGAAATCTCCGAAATTTGAATGTGGCATCTGCTCTTTCCTTTAACGTCAAAATTAGCTAAGCCATGTGAAATTACAGAGAAACACCCTTCAGCTTTACTGAAGAGGTGTTCTGTATTCTTGTGTCTTTGAACACCTCGCTATAAATGAACATCCATTGCCGCATCATTAGCTAGTGGAGACAAGAGATGAACTCATAATTTCCATTGTCAGTTCTGAGAGAGGCTCCCAATTATTTAGAAACAATTGAAGAGGTGGTGGAGGCATCAGCCAGGACGCTGCAATATTTCTGGGGAACAGGAGTGCATTATTCCTCATTTGGAGCTGACAGCTCTACCAGTCGGGTAAAATTGCGAGAAACAGATATTGTGATCCCAGAAAACTCTGCATTGAGACGTTTTGTTTGTAGCATAATGAGAGACTCACACAAACGCCCTGTTACATCTTGGACTTTTCGGGTTTTCATAATTATTTCATCTCAGGGAGTACTGTTTGAGCTGAAAAAAGGCCTTACTTTCCCCCTCATTAATCTAAATCCCAAATTCTTTAATTTATTATTCAGGAATGAAGCGAAGAGCTCTTACAGATTCAGTGTTTCAAGCTTATTAGCTTCCAAATTTGATGGCTTTTCAACCTCTGGGATCCTCAACATCGGTTCTACTTTTTTGTATCCCGTTCCCTAGATGCTGAAGGTGACTTCCAGGAGGCGATCAAGCAAAACACAATTTCTCAGTGATGTTGGTGTAACTGAAAATTCAGGTCATGCTAT
The DNA here is from genome assembly GCF_057381845.1 of Rhamphochromis longiceps. Taxonomy (NCBI): domain Eukaryota; kingdom Metazoa; phylum Chordata; class Actinopteri; order Cichliformes; family Cichlidae; genus Rhamphochromis; species Rhamphochromis longiceps. Next base: position 37,645,334 of record NC_140578.1, read on the forward strand.
GTTTCCAGGTCCTTACTTCTTATTGGAGGGTTCAGCATTTCTATGGTGAGTGATTTTTTTTCCCTCAGTGATATCCTCAAACGGGCATATGAAATGGGAAAATACACACCTGCCACCTCTTACATTGGCGTGCATACACTTACTTACTCAGATCTACACTGCCTGAGGTTGTAAAATACAGTGGAGACATGAGAAAGTACCTCAAAAAGCACTTCAGGGTACGGGTTATGAGAGGTTCATTTCCTACACTAGGAAAAAGCTCTTTTACAGCCTTTAAAAAAAAAAAAGAAGCTCAGTGGCTGACCCAGTGCTGAGGTAGCATGCTGTGCTCACTGATTTATGTCAAATTTACAATGCTCTCTTAGCTATATGAACAAGAATAATCAGGTGTCTTCCTATTTTGATATGCAAATTAATTCCCACACTGCCATCATGCATCTGTTTTGATCCTCAGGAAAATCCCAGAGCATTGTCCTCCTTTCATAGACGTGGCTCTTAAGGTGGATTTATGGTCTCTCTGAACTCAAGCCAGGAGGGTTTGTCTGCGACTTTTTTATGGGATCAGAACGATGCCACCTTGAAATGAAACTGAAAAAACATATTGTAACTGAAATAAATGTACTGAAAAATCTTGTATTGAAAGTGAAATTAAAATTGATAGTGAAAAACAATTAATTGAAACTGTAATTTTTTTGTTTCACTTACAATATTTTTTTTCAGTTTCATTTCAAGGTGGCATCGTTCTGATCCCATAAAAGAGAAGCTGGGAATTGTACCTTTAACACCGGCTCTCTTTTTTGTCAGTTGTTACTGAGCTGTGTGGGGGACTTGAAGCATTTCGAGGGGTATTGGTAGATACCGGGTGCATGTAGGGAATGGTAATGCATCTCAGTTTAATAATGCCTATAAAGAGGTGGTTAGGGTCATGTTCAGTCTGAAATGAATATTCAGCTCTCAAAGACACACACACTCTAACGGTTCTAACAGTGAGGCTGGCCCAGATAGGAGAAAAACAACATAGACTGGAAGCTTTTTTCTCTCATGTTTACTTGTTTTCACCAATGAGCCCTGCACTTGTACTACCCTAAGCTCCAATAAATCTGGGCAATAAATGTATTTCAGAGTGCACGGTGTGCACTCAATAATAAAATCATCCATTTTGCAGAAAATGATACAACCCTAGTGAGTTGAAAAAATGATCAATTAAATTAATTAATGAAAGAATATCACCTTGCTTACAGTAAATGGGTACCACAGACCCAAGGATCACACAAGCGTGTGAAACGTTGGTCTTGCTTTTCGTTATAGGTCCTGTAAGTATTCTGTTGAGATTTACTATGAAAACATTTGATTGTGGTTGGATAAAATATTAGTGGTGTGCAATACTGCAAATGGTGTTATTGATCCAATACCAAGTAAATACAGGGCCGATACTGCCAATACCAATACTAATGCAGTGCAGTGTTTAATGATTTATAAGATGAATCCTCATCATTTTGCAAATTCTGAACACATTTTGGAGACTTGCAAACGTGTCTGTCTCTAAAGCACTTTGCATCAACTTCTGTTGTTTAAATCAGGGGTCCCCCAACCCCCCGGCCATGGACCGGTACCAGTCCTGGCGTCATTTGGTACCGGGCCGCGAGAGTTGAGGCTCGGTTGTGAAATTTATGGTTTTCAGTGTTTTTATCTGTTTTTAGCGTTATTTTTTTAAAATTGTTTTTAGCGTTAACTTGGTTTCCCAGGGTATTTTCCCGTGTGTTATGAATAAATCTTCTTGTTTTGGGTACCGCTACTGGTTTTATTTTGTTGTATTTATCCACAACACCTTAAAGGCTTGTCCATGAAAATATTGTTGGACGTAAACTGCAAAAAAGGTTGGGGACTGCTGGTTTAAATGTGCGAAAGGCTATGAATAAAATAGACGTAATAGTCAATACATAAAGGTTCAGACATTTTTCATGTGCATGTTTGAGGTGAATTTATTTTATTAAAAAAAATGAAAAGAAACATTACTTAACACAATTAAGTGGGCTACATACTGAAGTATCAATCCTGCCACACTAGTATAGATCCAATGCCAATGCCAGCGTTGATATTGATACTTTCGTTATTTGGATTGATCCCCTCCAACGTCCAAGCAATGTTGTGATTTTAGTGGCATGAAATTTCAGACCTTCATGAGTGTAAGATATTATTGTAGAAGTGAGAGTACTTAGGAACAAGATGGTGTACTGTCAATAACGTGAACCCTTGTCCACTATAGTAAACAGATCTGGTTTGAGTCAGTTAGGCTGTTGGGAGGGCATTAATGATAATGTTATGGCATGTATTGGGTCCACTAATTCATTCTTATTATTTATGTCATGTTTATTTATTTAAAGGGGACAATGCAGTTTAACATAATTCCATTATGCAGCTTGAAACGAATGTGCTGCACATAGAGTTTACAGCTATTGCTAATTTCCAACCCTTGTCCCTTGTTGGGCTTTTGCATTCACGATACACAAGAGCTAGTTTATCCTGCAGTCGTGAAGTGACAACACTCAATTCAATTCTGAGAGTAAAGTTACTACAAACCAATATGTTCCAAGAATAAACTTTTATCCTAAGATAATAGATTTCTAATCTCTCTTTTGGCATGAGAAGTTCTTGAACGAAAATGTCTTTCTTATGGCCTTTGCAGTCAACAGATCCTGGCCCGTTTTCTTACTTGTTCTGATTGCCATCACAAAAACTTCAAATAAGTTAATATCGTCTAAAAGAACAATGTTAAGTAACTCCAGTAACGTTATAGATGTTTGTTCTAGATTCTCTAGATATACTGTTACTATGCTATGACATAAGTATATAACCTTCATATAGGTTATACCATTATTTGTAATCTGCCACCATTGCCTTTAATTACCAAGCCACTCTTCCATTTCCCTTTGTCTCTGCTGGCATGTGTATTATTTTTAGGAGGCTACCCATTGTGCAGGTGTTGAAAGGGCTACGCATTGAGGGTCAAATGTGACTTCATGAATTCCCGCGTTGATACGAGTGACCTATTTCTTTGTCTAGTATGTGCTAGATTCAGGACAGAGGGAGGACACACTCTGTAGCTGATCCCTTGCAAAGTTCATTCAGAATTTTTAGAGCACCAGTATCTCTGGTTTACAGCTAGTATTTTGCATATAAATGCATCCTTATTAAATCCCATTAAATCATGAACATCATTTGGAAGGCCATTCCAGAAAAATTACGAACATGACATTGTAGGGATTTCCGATGCAATTTGTTCTACATATGCAATATAGAAATCAATAGGCAATTTTGAGGTGTTCCTGGCATCTCATTAATAGATCTTGTGCATCCTGAAGCCAGTTTCGTTGCATTTTTATACATTTCCTCATCCTCAGTTAATGGAAACCTGATAATGAGAAAGATATAAAATATATGTTTTCCAGTAAATCGTAATTGGTAAAATTGTGCTCTTCTGCTGAAGAACAGAGGCCTTTTAATAACACAGAACATGAAAAAGCAGATGGGTATATTTCTCACCTTTTTATATCACTGAAAGCTTTCTCATAACCCTGTGCCTGCCTACACCTAACTTCAAACTCAATTTGCTTCCACAAGTTGCCTGCCACCTTGCCATTTGTGACCTGCTCCATCTGACTTAGTAAAAGATTTGTCATGTGCCTAATTTAGATATTCTATATTCTGGGTTTCCGGACCCACAGGGAAGGACATAATTGAATAGGCTGTGTCAAAGCCTCCCCCACTCCACAAAAACCTCCCAGGGACGTGCTAACGTTAATTATCTCCCATTGCAATATGGCCTAGTTTTATAATTACTGGTCCTGCCAAATATATTACAACATACTAAACCTCTCACCAGACAGTTATTAATTTAGTGTGTGTGATCCATAGACATGTGTTGTACAATTTGCCTACTTACCTTATTTACAGACAGGATAACAATATTTGTGCTCGAGGGGTTGACTGGGTTGTGCATTGCAATCACGCTTAGATTTAGAAATCTTAGACATGCTTTTCATTAGCTGTGCATAACTTATCACCATTAGTGCACTCATTTTAGCATCAAAGGGCTGTTGTCTGGAAGGCAACAGTCTACAGTCTTGCTAGCAGCTCTGTGAGGTTGCACTCACGCTTAGCAGTGCTTTGGTTTATGTGCTAAAATGCTAACGTGAGCTCAGTGTTGAACGTGCTGAGTGCATATATGATCTAACAATATTGTCCATATTAGTTTAGCATGCGCTAAGTGCTAATTAGTGTCATACACAAAATACACAATATACAGCTAAGGATTTAATTAAAGGATTAAATTAATAAACTATAGAGACAGAGCACATTTTGCTCCTACAGGGGGGAAGGGGGATCAGGCATCCCACTGATTTTTTTTTCTGCTATCAAAGACATGAAAAAAAAATATTCTGTGTTGTGGGATGCATTATCAACATAGTAAGGAATTTCTGAAAATAAAACAAAAAAGAAATGAGAATAAAAAAGTGGGTTAATTAATTTCACAGGCAATCTAAGGGTGTTTAATGTTACATATCCTGCAGGTATAGACAACCACATGAAAATTTGATAGGCACCACAAAATTGTGTGTATAAATATTTAATGGACTATACCTTACACAGTAGTTCAGTATCCTGCCATTTCCCAACTCTTGTACTTTGAGATATTGTCCATTAATGCCTCCACTCCACAGAATAAACCATATTTATACTTATAACTAGAGATGGCACAATACCACTTTTTTATGTCCGATACCGATATCATAAATTTGGATATCTGCCGATACCGATATGAATCCGATATAGTGTTTTATAATCAACAAAACTGTTTTTTTAAATATCTTGCTGCATTTTCTATAAGTTCATACTCAAGTTTAAAACAACAACTACACTAAAGCTATTCTGTTATACCTGTATGCAAAAAAAAAAAATTTCATAGTTCAGCAATACTGATCAATCTAATAAACTTAAACCTACACCATCCTCCCTATTCTGGTATTTTAAAGAGTACTAAATATTAAGCAACCTAACTAATAGGGTTCCAACTCCCAGCAACAACAAAAATAAATAAATAAAAAATAGGGAACCACCCCTCACGCTCCACCTCATGATGCTTAATCGACGTAATCAACCTTAATTTGATGCAGTGTGAAAAAAAATGCACAGAAATCAATTATTTTTCAAGAAATATTAAATAGATTCAACATCTTTCTTCAACAAAATTGCAGACTGCACAGATGGTATCTTCCCAAAGGAAAAAGTACTATAGCTTACTAGGGTATATTAGACTTAATAGTCACTATATACAGTAATTGACTTCTATTCATTTTACATCAAATTAAAACTTTGGGTGTCAGATAATTATTTATTAAAAGCTAGACATTTTAAATGGGAATAAGAAAGAAAAGTATGTCTTTGTGCCCCCTTTTCCCTGTTAATGCCCTATCGGCCCCCCTGGCTAAACTTTGCTAGATCCGCCCCTGCACAGTTACCAGCGTCAGCTACGTAGAAAAAGATCCTGGTGTAGAAAGTAATATTAAATAAATTCTAACAACAGCTGATCAAGCTTAAACGTGCTGCTGTTGTTCAGCCGCTGGTTTCCTCTTTCTGGTGCAAAGTGGGCCAAAAACAAACATGAGAGACGGACTCGCGACAGAAAAGCCGATCAGCTGATCATTAAGCAGTTTCATGATTGAAGTAGCAGCAAGAAGAGGCAGTCGCTCCATATATCGTTTGTTAAGCTTAACGCAGGAATGCTTTACAAACATTCAGAGATGGACTTACACACTTGCTTTACTTCTCTCGGGATAACTTTGTCGGAGATGAAATGCCGGGTTGCTAGCAAAGTTCCAAATGCTATCCAGACCACCGACAGGTCCCGCATGCCACAGCCGCTCTATCACGTGATTCATACTGCTCCGACGTGCTAACGTTCTGACGCGAGCTACGGCGTGTTGCAAGTTTTGTGAGGTGCTTTCGTGATATTTAATGGATTGGATTACATTTTTTATTTTTCTCCGATATCCGATCCAGTAATTTAGGTCAGTATCGGACCGATACCGATACGTAATATTGGATCGGTCCAGCTCTACTTATAACCAGACTGAATTCAGTTAATTCCATCACATTGCGATCAATTAGGTGCTTCACTGGGGTGGGTGCAATAATTATTATATTGGATGAAGCTAATGTTTTTCTCTTAAATAAAGTACTTTAGTCTACTATGTATTCTTTTAATGTGCTTTAAGTATCTCAATGTTATTCTACTTTCTACTTCTGCTCCACTTCAATTTAATTATGAAACTTGTACTTTACATTGCATGTCATATATTTAGTTATTGGATAAGTTTGTAATACATTCCTTATTGCACTGTAATAGATAAAACTATCTAAAAGCAATTAAAGCAGTGAAAGTAATTAAAGTCATCTCCAGCTGCAACATAGAAAGTGAGTCAGTGAATCGATAACTATGATCCATTAATATCATGTATATGAGTCTTTTAGTTGAACTACTTTAAGCATATAATGATGCTAAAACATTTCTAATACAACTTTGGTAGTATTGTGACATTTACTGAAGAAAAAATACGTAATATCATCTGTATTAGGACAAAGGGCTGCGCATCAGCCCACCTCCACTACCTCATTTAAAAAGTGTAATGAAGAAAAGAAAAAAGAGTGAGAAACAAGAAAAAAAACACCCTGAACTTTCCACTGCTGACCAAAACTGCTCTAAAGACCAGGTTTTATGTAATGAAGTGCTATTTGGCATATAACATATGGGGTGAGAATTTTTAATTAAAAATTCAACAGTTGGATGAATTATTCTGTATCTCATCATCTTAGAGAGCCTGGGGTAAAACAGAAAGATGGTGTAATGCTGACCAGAAATGTTCCTCTTAAGCTTGCATTCCCAGGGTTGCAAGTCGTAAATAAGATTAATTATATATTCGGGAGCTTTTGGATAGAAATACCAACAAAAATGACCCTTTCAACAGAAGTGGGCTTTGGTGCCTGTTTTATTTTGGAAATAAAGTCACAGAGGGTCACCACTTAAGCATCCGTTTACGATAAGTGATCAGCCAAAAGTACATTACATTTTAAAACAGTGTTGTATTAAAACAGAAGCATAAAAATGCATTTTGCATTTATATATAAAAATATATTGCTTTTGCTGCTAGCTTGAATAGCTTCAGTCGTCCCCGGAGACAGAAAATTCTGGGTCATATTTACCTGCAGTCGGCGTTTTCTCACTCTAAGCCCATTAAAAAAGTATCTGACAGCGTGAAGACATCATAATAATGTGAATAATAACATGCATCATTATGCTGCTCCATGTTTACATGTTTAGCATAAGCTACACTTGTTGCAGTGGAAACTCTAGAATGAGATTTTAAATTATCTGCTGCATTCCTTCACTCGTGCTTTGATTCACTTCCTTTTTTTTTTTAGCTCATTTTGTAATGGAAGAAAAGTGCACTGTATACCAAGGTCAGCATCTTCTTTGCGCCAGAGTTTACTGATCAAAATTGGAGAATGTCAAGTTTGACTGACTGAATTCTCACATTAAGCTTCATCGGCTTCATGTTACAGTAGATAAAATCCACAAAACTGGCACCGGTTCTTAAACTGCTGCCCTGTTACTGCGTGCATGCTGTGCTTTTATAGCTGGCCAAAGCCACCTGAGGACAGTTTTATGCCTTCAATTACTGAGTGCTATTCTAAAATTAAGGCCTGCAATTAAAAGACACACCACTTACCCAAATTATATCATTGACTAAAGGTTAACAGCCAGCCCAGCCAAATGTAGTTCAACAGAAAGCGAGTTGAGAAAAGCTGAACTCTATAAGCGCTTTCATATTTTTTTTCCCCAGCGCAGTCCCCCAGCATTCGCCTTACATCGTAAGGCCATAATATATCCAGTTAACCCTCTGCCCAGATTTTATTGCACATATCCCCCAAGCAATGATCTATATCAAGCAGAGCCTCCTCACCTCCATTAGCACAAACACTTGATGAATTAAAGAATATGGTCTTCGTTATGCCCTACTTTTAGAAAATTAGTGTGTATGCATGTGTTAAGGGGTGAAACTGAAACTAAAGCTTGTTCTTCAGTGTACTGGTTGGTCTTCACCTTTAAAAGGATATATTCATACATGTATGCAGAATCACGGTCGCAGTGGACAGTGTTGTTGGTTATGAGAGTCTTTGTGGTGTCCATTGTCAGTTTGCTTATAGCTTATAGTCCATGCACAGTTGCGAGTCTGTATGGAGAGCAAGCTCCAGATCAATGGCAGCTATTTGATGTTGATGATGTATACAAAATGAGTAGTGCATGGGGCAAAGGATGAGTGAGATATGTATGACGGGGTGGTGAATTAATTAGACAGTTATGCAACTAGACTATGGGATGTCTGTTATTGTGACCAATCATCATTTTGTATATTCCGCCACATGGAAAGCCCGGGGGTTTAAAACTGCAGTTAATTGTACGACCACTTGAGACTGGCTCACAAAGACTCCCATGTTCAAACCCCTGACTTACAGCAGTCTGGTAAACAAAATAATTTTGACTTTGCTCATCAAAATAATTCTTTATTGGGTGGATATTGTTATATCCCATTAATATGGAACACAAAACGCCAACACAGTCATGGCTATGGCTATGCCAGTCTGTTATACACTGTTTGTGTGCATGATAGGATAAGACTTGTTCTGAATGGACAATGTCTGCATATTTAAAAAAAATAGTGAAATTATTTCTTAATAAATTATTCAACTTTTTTTTCAGATCTGTGAAGACAGAAACAAATCATAGGCTCACACAAAGACACCCGACAGCTGTGTGACCATCTTTGTCAGGCATTGCTTTCCAGCAAAGCCTTGCTTCAGATTTACAGCCCGTGAGTGGACTGTAAATCTCAAAGCTGTTGTTGCAGCTCGAGTCAGATCTTGATTCTTGTCATTTCTTATTTCAAGTGAAACAGTCATCCGATCATTTGTACACTGTGAGTGCCTTTCAGTCTGCGTGTCACCACTGCGACAGCACACTGTATCGTTATCGGTGAAATACCTGTATTCTCCATTACTAAGATTTCTCTCTGGACTCTGAGTCGGAACTGAGTTATCTTTTTTGAGAAGAGAATTTGCTTTTCTTAGCAGCAAACAGGTCTTCTTTCAGCAAACTATCCCTCCCACACACCTCCCATGAATACTTTTGTTGAGAAAAGTGGTATAAACTGCTTTTCTATATTACCAGAAGATTAAAGCGGACAGGACTTTGAACCTCTGGTCACTTTATCCATATTTGACAAAAATACTTTGGCTTTTCAACTTCCTTGAGACACTGAATTTCAAAATTTTGTGTATTCACATTCTGATCAATTCTAAATACTGTTTGACAAGACACTGTACATTTACTGACATCTCTCTCAATTTTTCTGTTTCATTGTTGTAAACAAGTGTATCATAAACAACTCTGCTCAGACAATTTATCTCACACAGTCGTCTTTTTTCTTTTTTTTTTTTTTCTTTTAAAATGACATCAGAAACAGCAGTATGCGACATTACGTGATGGCAGAGCTTCAGTTCATCCTTTGTCATTTTTTTTTTTTTTCCCTCCCCATCTCCAGCTGCCTCCCTCTTCCCGCTCCTCCACAACCACCCACACATGCAGGGCCTTGGAGTGGGGGTATGTCACCAGGGTGCAGAGGAGGCTACCCCCCCCTGTCCCCTTCTGGCTGCCTCTGCCTCAATTTTATCCCACAACTTAGACATTCACATTATTCACACTCTCATTACACATACATATAGGATCTTGGGGGTGGGCACGATCACGGAGTCCAAATCACCATCAGGGTGTATACCTCACCCCTGACGTCGTTGCCCACCTCTCAATTTTAAATACACTTAGTCATTGAGGGCTAGCAGGAGGGACTATGCGCTTACCTGCTGCTCCTTGGCAGGTAGCTCCATGCCCTCCTGGGTTTTAATTGCACCTTAGAACACATATGCATCAACACAACAATGAGCGGGTGGAGGGAGGTTTGGAGTCTTCTCCCACCCCCATTCTCTGCGGCCTGCTGGAGCGGGAGGGCTAGTAGGAGGAGTTGGCCGTCCGACTGCGGTCTGGGGTGTGGGGCCTCCCTGCTGCTGCGGAGTCGGGGTGGTCTGCCTCTCCCCACCGCAGGGAAAAGGGTAACACCACCTGGGTCTGGGTGCAATTCCCCCCTCCAGGGGCAAGGGTACCTAGACCCGGTTTGTAGAGTACGCTTGGGGAGTGTGATTGTGTGTACAGCGTCTCTTTATGTCTGTCTCCACGTTGGTTGAGTGTGGAGTGAGTGCATATGAGAGCATGAGGGTGGGAATGGATGTTTGTGTCTGTGTGTGCCTGTATGTCTGTGTCTATATGTCAGGTTGGGTATCAGACGCCACCTCTCTGGGGACACCTCAGGCCCTCCAAGGTTTGGAGGCCTATCTCCACCCACCACCACTTCCCCTGCCGGTGGCGGACTCCCTCAGGTGTCGGTGTGTTGGTGGTTCTTTGTGTCTGGGGGTGGGCGTCCGGGTACACACCGGCTCACTCCTTGGCGGCCGCTTGTCGGGGCCTGGGGCTCGCTCGGGCCCCTTTGGAGGTGGGGTGCCCCCGGCCTCTCGGCCTGGGGCTCGGTCACTCAGGCACAGCTGGGGGCCGGCGGAGCTCACGGGCGCGTCACTGCAACTCCCCCTGACTTCTGCTCCGCGGCTGCTGGGCGAGCCCTCATCTGGGACTCTCCTCAGCTCTTACTGGAACAGTGGCGCGGCTGCCCCTCTGTTGGTCTTCCATGGTCTCTTGTGTTCTGGGGGCCTCTGGATGTCTGCTGGAGTTTTGATCTCCTCCATACCCGCTTCACACCCTGGAGGACGGGGCTGTGGCCCCCCCACACTCCCTAGCAGATCATTACATGGAGAAACCTTTGGAATGCAAGCATGCTGATCCACACAGGTATGCACACATGGGTATTCACAGACGCGGACTAAAGCTTTCTTGGCTGCTGCCTCAAAGCACACTGTGCGCTGTCTATCTTGCGTGCTGCACAATATCGTTTATTATTTAGTAAATACTGATATCTATGACTAGCTAGTTTATTGTGATGGTGCTTTGTTTTCTCTATTATTATGTTGCTCTTTGTTGTTTGCTGTCTCCTCTGTTTGTTTTTTTTGTTTGTTTGTTTTTTTTTTCTCCATACAGGTGACCCAGGAGTTCTTTTTTTTTTTTTCTCTCTCTTCCCCCCCCTTCTCACCGTCTCTTCTCCCCTTTGGTTTTCTTTCTTTCTCTCCCCCTCTTTCTCTCATTCATTCCCCCTGTCCTATTTATTTAAAAAAAAAAAAAAAAAAAAAAAGTCGTCTTTTTTCTAAAAATGACCAATTGCTCATTTCTAGTTCCTCCCCGAGAAGCTGAGTGATAGAGAGACTTCCTCTAACTTAAAGATATATATCAGGAGTCTTGCAGACATGGAAATCTCTGGTAAACCATATGACAGACAGCTTGTCATTCGGAGGTTTTTACCTGCTGTCTGCCAAGACCCAAGTACAAGTTGGGACAGGCTCAAGCCCTGACCCAAAAATAATAATAAAATAGGGAGTCCAGAAACCCATGAATACTACCTTCCCCATGAGAGTGGATGTATATGCATCATTTTTATTCAGCAGCACAGTGAGAACTTGTGCAAAGTGTCACTGGGGTGATGTGACACTCAAGACAGAGCTATGCACCACCGCAGACAACACTTTCCACCCACTCCACAATGAGCTGTCCTCAGTGAGGAGCAAAGTTGAAAAGAACAAGTCAAGAGGTGTTACTCTGTGTCTTCTTGCAATAAATTCTCTATACAGGATGGTTTGTGCAAAGCATGAAAATAAACGCCATGCCCTTCCACTTTGGGTGACATGTGAATGTACCTGTCAGTACAGGTAATTGCTGGCTGAAATGTTCTCTATGTGTTCAGTTAGTACTTTTTTTTCTCTTATCTTTTCTTTCTGTTGAAATAGCATTTTCCATAATATACCATACACTGTCTATATTTGTCCAAGTCTTAAAAGTAATGAATACCCATGTTTTAACTGATTAGTGATCATGTTAGGCCTCAGTCTCATAGGCCCAGAGACCACTGGCCACTAGGGGGGAAGTGCGCATTGGTTGTGAATAGGGATGGGTATCGAAACCCAGTTCTTGTTGAGAACCATTGACTGTAGAAAAGATGGACGACGCGACACCGCCTCCTCCCATTGTGCAAAAATAAAGCCAAAATATCCCGCTTGTGGAGGCTGCCATCTTCCAAATTTGGAGCCAGAGTCTGCGCAGTAGTGACTTGAGGTGGAGTGACTGTGTAACACTCCCGCCCACACACCCGCTGGACGTAACCGCAAACACACACCCCTACACTTTTTACATAGCCTGGCTGCTCGAGTTTTTTTGCTGGTTTACCGCGACTGACGACTCGTTAAATTAAGGTAAATACAACCATGTCACTGTTATAAAAAAAGACACACCTATCATCTTATAGTTCTAAAATCACTCTGTTGTTAATTCGTTAGTTAGATTAGCCGCTAGCATACACACAGTGTTGGAGGCTTGTTGCTAGCTAGTTAGCGATGCTATACACCGAATACTCTAATAGTCTCTGTTATTGAAGGATTCAGCACTTATGTTTTTTTTTATCCATTTTTAGACAGCGATGAGTTCATCTGCACACTCTACAGAGGCCCAGAATTACTGTTAATATCAAAAATATAATGCTGTCCTTTGAGATTTTAACATAAGACTGTGAGTGTAATGGATCTAAAACTGTTTAAATCTTCAGAGCCCTCTACATCCTGGTAACATGGAAACTTTAAAAACATCAGCAGAACGTTTCAGTAGTGTAGTCTAATTTGTTCTTTTCATTTAATAATAAAGTCCATATTATATCAACAGCTACATTCACCCTGGAGAGAAACTAGTGAGGGAGACCATCAGGACCAAGCTGGGTTTCTGGGTCCAGAGGTTTGGAGAAACTTCTTCCCTTTCTTTCATCACAGCTGTCCTGTGCCAGAAGTTCTGTTGACCCACTGAAAGAGGCATCATTTAAGAAACACCAGGAACACTGAAGCTCATCACATTGATCAAGCAGGACTCATGATCTTCACCAGCAGCTCCCTCACAGGGAAATCTTCAGCACTCCTCCGTAGGCCCGCCCCAGGAGATGGATAAACCCAGCATTTCATGAACACTGTGATGGAGACCTTTGGTTTGTGTAATGTTATAAATACTCGGATACTCCCCAGAGGCTCCAGACCTTTACATAAAGATATTATATTCAGTCCTGTAGAAAGTTATATATTTATTTAAAAATATATGATCCTCTCTGGTTACTCTGGTATGAATAACTCTGAATCACTTTATGGTAAATAACCCACTATGTGCAAAAACTGTGAAATAATTCCAGATGACAAGTTTGTAGTTCAGCATACAAGTGATGACCTTTGACCTTCATCAGGTTTTATTTAATTGTGTTAGAGAAAATCTCATGTGCTCTTCATGCAGCTGAGTACATCGCCTCTGTCAGTGCGCCCCAGGGTGGCTGTGGCTACATTGTAGCTTGCCATCACCAGTGTGTGAATGTGTGTGTGAATGGGTGGATGACAGGTTGTGTAAAGCGCTTTGGGGTCCTTAGGGACTAGAAAAGCGCTATACAAATACAGGCCATTTACCATTTACATCAAGTGTTTAAAACGGAAGCTGTGCAGGTCTGAGATCAGCAGCTTTGTGAAACACCAAACTGAGGTCCTGTTAATGCTGATATATAGTGACACAGTTACATGGGTGATTAATGCTTTTGCTTTTTTGTCTTTAACTTTATCAATAAAGCTGCAGCTTTCACTGCAGCACGTGTTGTACTTTAACCTTTGCACTATTTTCATCAGTTCATTTTGCAGTTAACATGTGAACATGTTGGATGATCTGTCTGCTGTCACTGGGTGGTGCTGAGGTCTGAATCTGAGGGCAGCTCCTGTAATCACAAAGAGAACAGAACCATCAAACTCAGATATAAATTTTATCCCTCAAAATTGAAATAAAGCTGATTCTTCTGTCCTCACACACTCAGGATCTGAAGTTCTTCTCTTACATTTTTTTCAGTATTACAGTACACTACAGTACTTTAATCCATAGTTCCTGATTAATGAGGATCTACAAGGTACAAGCTTTTTTTTAAAAAAAAAAAAAGTTACTGCCTTTACAGATGTGGCAAGAGACTGAAAACATGCTGTTGTTTGCACATATTTAATATTCAGCTCTGCACAGGAGCTGAAGCAGGGTGTAGCCTGTTGCTTTTACAGCATAATACTTGTAATAAAAGTACAGTAACAGTAATTAGTGACTGAGTAGCCTGGGGCGTTTCTCTTGATTTCTTTAGCAAATTCATTCACCTGCACAGATTAGCTAAATGAACCCTGACAGCCGAGTGCTCATTTTAGCTAGCTAGGTCTCAGGACCTAGCTAAGGACGGTAGTTACGGATTAGCTTACAAACACGTTTAACTTACCGAAAAAGTGCAGCGGGGCCTCGGGTCCTTCAGTCGAGTAGTCCAGTTTACTGAAGAACACCTCAGGCTGTCAGGTTAAAACACTCGGTCGTGTTTTCGTAACGTAAACGCTGGCCCTCCTCTCAGAGCCTACGCTCTATCTGCCATTCCCGAACAGAGATACGCAAGTTTCTCCATGACTGCAGCTGCCAGTCAAAGCTGTTACGTTTCACCCCAATTTAACACCACCGCGGTAGGAATCAGAATCAAACTTATGGGAAAGGAGACCCCTTGGACATCAATCAGCATGATGAGAACTATTGATAACAAAAGAAAGGATCTTTGGAAAAAAATTATCTAAGGAGAATTAATTTATTTCAGTCCCATCCGCTAACATGGAGGAGGCGGGGTTTATGACCTATACTGCAGCCAGACAGCAGGGGGCGATAGAGACGTTTTGGCTTCATTTTTGGGAAGCTGTCGCGTCGTTCATGTTTTCTACAGTCAAGCTGTGTCCCAAAACGTCGGCTGCATCCTCCAGAGGCCGCATTTGAAGGCCGATTACTCCGGAGCGACAATGAGCAACTGTTTACCGGTGCCAAAAACTCAGCCACTGTGGGTTGGAGGTACAGCAACAATATGCCGCTTTTAATCTGTTAGGTATAAGGGAGAGAGCTTAATCTGTCTTTTAGTCGGAAGTGTGTACATTTTGCTATGTATACTGTTCAGGAATTAAGAAGATTGATATGCTCTATTATTTTCTGTCTGTTAAGGCCATTCTTGAGAAGATGGGCCTGCAGGGTAAAGTCACCCCTTTGCAGGCGAAAAATGGGACAATTTAAAAAAAGAAATACAAAGTATGTACAGCTGTATTCAAATATGTTTTTTTTTTAGCAAGTTAAAAACTTATTCATGTAAACCTGTACTGTTGCTTTTTTTGTCAACTGCCACTTTTTATTTCCTTTGCCCTTAGGACTTCAAGTATCCAGGGTCAGGCGAGGGAGTGAGTGGGAAGCCCACTGCTGCTACATGGCCCTGGTTTGCCCTCATGGATGAGGTGTTAGGACGGAGGCCTTCTACCAAGCCTCCAGTGCTAATTGCTTCCATCCATGAGGACACTCCAGGGCCCAGTTCAGCAGTGGGCAACCAAGTGTTGGATGAGGAAGAGCAGGAAGATGAGGGCCAGGTGGAGCAAAGAGGGGCAAAAAGAAAGAAGGACAGGGATGAGTTTTTGGATTAATCAGAGAGGACATGAGATTGCAGAGGGAAATGGAGGAAAGAAGAGCACAGGAGGCAAAAGATAGAATGGACAGACTGTTTGGTTTGCTTGAGAAACTTGTTGAAAAAAAAAAGGATTAAATTTGTGTAAATGCTTCACCTTTATTTGCATTGTTTTTCCTTTTTAAAAAAAAAAAAAAAAGAAACTATGTACAACATAAATTTTATCAACACAATTAATTAAAATGTCTGAAAAAAGTAACAATAGAAAAAACAACAAAAAACATGAATTCTTACGAATTATTATTACAGTTAGGATTAACCTGAGTGTCCCAGTAAGCACAGGTACTTTTAACCAGGTCTGATCTTTGGCTGGGCAGGAAGGAAGTCTCGGGCAGTGCTGCTGAATGTGCTGCTGAATGTGCTGGACCAGGACCAGAGAGATGGAGGAGGTGCCACAAGCAAGACCTTGGTTTGTATTTCCAGCCAGTAAATGGAACATCATACAGGGTGATCTCCATAAGGTCTAGGGATGCTCGTTTCCACTGTCCACCGCATCATCTGTCACTTAGGTTTGTAGGGCTGATGTAACTGACGGCTGCCATGTCACTAAGATGTATTCAGAAAGATGCAAACAATCCTGTTAATAAAGATCTAACAAGTAATATCTAAAAAATGCTCTACTAACAGAATACTTGCCTGTTTAAAAATATTCATTGGTTGTGTCCAAATTCATGGGCTGCATCCTCCTGAGGACCCGGCCTTCGCGGTCTACGTGGGTCGGGTCCTCAGAAGGTCGGGTAGGCCGGAAGTAATTGGACGGTTTAGCCTTCTGATTAGCGTCACCGCTGTCTCGGTGGAGTTTAATAAACTCAGCCGTCTGCTCCTTGCTATCTAAAATATAACAGGACACTGGTGTAAATTCTCGACCGTCTCATACTTCTGTTTAATCAGTTTTCTATTTGACGTTTTGTCACGGTTTGCCGGGGCAAGCCGTGTGGAATATGAAATAGGACCCAAAATGCGGCAGCTCTGGTGCAGATGAGTGTTTATTTGACAACCGAAAATACAAAAAGCAATGGTGTGGGTACCATGAAACAGGAAAACCTAAACTGGGTAGAACTAATAACACAAACCAGAAACGAGGATGCAGGGAGGTCCGGGGAAATACATACGGGAAGACGCAGGGAGACCGAGGGGAAACAACACAGACGAACCAGCGATTACTAAGACAGAAAATACAACTTAAATACACTCAGAACACAGGGAGATTACACACAGGTGGGAGACACAGCTGGGAGTGATTAACCCTTTAAGACCTACCATAGAACCAAGTCCGCCAGAGCTTATATTATATTTTTACATGCTGTGGAGCCATTTTTGGGAGCATTTCAAGTTGCTATACATCAATACAACCATTATAGCCCAGATTTTAATAATATGTATTCATTAAGTGCATAGTAATTACATAAATTGCAAAAAAGTGCAATAAACTACAAAAAAATTGAAAATCGTTTTTGATTTTTTAACATATATTTGTAGTTAGAGAAATTTAAGAGGCTTATCCCTCAAAACTGTAAATACAAAAAAGTTGCACAAAATAGTTTCCCACCACAGGAAATTTATTTTGAGTGTCTTCATAGTTTTATTTTTGAAATACACCAATTTTTATACACTGCAGGAAAAACGAAAATAAATATTATACTGCAAATTTGCAAAAAAGCAGCATATGCATCAAAATAAACTATTTCCAGCAGTGCAATATGAGTCCTAAGCATCCCAGAAACGACACAGAAAGTCATAAAGTCAAAGATAACTTTTAAAAAGAGCAGTATAGGCCCTGAGGCCCTGATCGCAAAAAAGACTACATTTCCGCGAAAATGACGCCACTTCCGGTTTCGGCCAGGTAATGGCGGAAATGCAAAAGTTCGCGCTGACGTCTATTCCAACGTAGGAAGTGTTTTGAACAGCTGATCGGACCGGCAAAGCTTGTTTCTGGAATATTATGTTTTTGTTCCTGCAAGCGCTTTTTATGCAGTTTTTGCAAAGCTTTATGTGGAAGGAAACCGTGACCTAGGACAAGCTGATGGCACAATATGTAAGTACAACTCCTCCGGTTTCATATGCAAAAAAAATTTTTGCGCTAGCTTACGTGGTTGCAGTGCTACCGGGATTTAAAAATAGTTACGCATAACAGAGCGTTCCCGCTCCGATCGGCTCTAAAGGGTTAACATGACGAGACCAGGAAGGCAAACTGAAAACACTCACATAAGACGCAGACCTTCACAATAAAACAGGAACACACGGGGGGGAACAGGGTAAACACCAATTAGAGGAGAACAGAACCAAAATCTCGAAGAGAAAACACAAAACGCTGGGTCAAAAGGACCCAGGATCATGACAGTACCCCCCCCCCCCCCCTCAAAGGCTGGCTCCAGACAGCCCAACAAGAAACAAAACAGCCAGAAAAAACAGAAAACAACCCGACCAGGGCGGGCGGCGGGGGCCCAGGAAGGAGGGCTCGAAGCAAAACAAAACCGGAGCACCAGAAGGCCAAAAGACAAAAACAAAAAACGAGACCAAAACCAAAAGAAACGAAGCACACCAGAACACAGGAAAAAACAGAGCCCAAAACAGAAGAGTTCAGGGGGCCGACAGCACAGGAGTCCAAAACAGTTCAGGGGGCCGGCCAGGGGGCCGACAGCACAGGAGTCCAAACAGTTCGGGGGGCCGGCCATGCGGAAGGCAACGGCGGCCACTCAGGTGATGGCGGTCCGGGGGCCGGCCGTGCGGAAGGCAACGGCGGCCACTCAGGCGATGGCGGTCCGGGGGCCGGCCGTGCGGAAGGCAACGGCGGCGACGAGGGAGACGACGGAGCAGTTCAGGGGGCCGACCGCGCGGAAGGCAACGGCGGCGACTCAGGCGATGGCGATCCGGACCAGGCGAGGCTGCAGAGGCTGGACTAGGCGAAGCACAGGCTGAAGCCGGACCAGGCGAAGCACAGGCTGAAGCCGGACCAGGCGAAGCACAGGCAGAGGCCGGACCAGGCGAAGCACAGGCAGAGGCCGGACCAGGCGAGGCTGAAGGCTCTGAGGCCGGGCCAGGCGAGGCTGAAGGCTCTGAGGCTGGGCCAGGCGAGGCTGAAGACACGGAGGCTGGGCCAGGCGAGGCTGAAGACACGGAGGCTGCAGCAGGCGAGGATGATGATGGAGCTACAGCAGGCGGCTGGACGGGCTGAACGGGCCCCTCGGACCCTCCAGCGCAGGCAGGAGGCTGAACGGGCCCCTCGGACCCTCCAGCGGAGACAGGAGACGAAGGCCGGAGCGGTCCTACGGACCCTCCAGCAGAAGTCACCACTAAGCCAGCAGTCATGGAGTCCTCTGGCAAACACGAAGGCGACTGGCGATGCACTGAGCACTGGCTCTGCCCAGGCAACGCTGACATGGTGCAGTTCTCAGGTGGCTGCATAAACTTCAGGGGTCCAGAATCAGCCGGGGACTGAGACCTAGCCTCTGGGGAAGCCCTGGAGCGGCAAACTGTGCCAATGGCGGCTGAACCATGAAAAGCACCTTGAGGTGAAATTAGACTTTCTCCCTGCATGGAGTGAATGAGTGAAACCGGTGATACTGGAGCCAGAGCTACGGGTAGCGGGGGCACTGGAGCTACTGGGGCCTGCGCTACAGGCGGCACTGGAGCTACTGGGGCCTGCGCTACAGGCGGCACTGGAGCTACTGGGGCCTGCGCTACAGGCGGCACTGGAGCTACTGGGGCCTGCGCTACAGGCGGCACTGGAGACTGAACTGAGGGGGACACTGGAGACTGAACTGAAGGGGACACTGGAGACTGAACTGAAGGAGGCACAGGAGACTGAACTGAAGGAGGCACAGGAGACTGAGCTAAGAGGAGCACTGGCTGCGGGGGAGCTAACTGAGCTGAGAATGGCTGCGGGGGAGCTAACCGAGCTGAGAATGGCTGCGGGGGAGCTAACCGAGCTGAGAATGGCTGCGGGGGAGCTAACCGAGCTGAGAATGGCTGCGGGGGAGCTAACCGAGCTGAGAATGGCTGCGGGGGAGCTAACCGAGCTGAGAATGGCTGCGGGGGAGCTAACCGAGCTGAGAATGGCTGCGGGGGAGCTAACCGAGCTGAGAATGGCTGCGGGGGAGCTAACCGAGCTGAGAATGGCTGCGGGGGAGCTAACCGAGCTGAGAGTGGCTGCGGGGGAGCTAACCGAGCTGAGAGTGGCTGCGGGGGAGCTAACCGAGCTGAGAGTGGCTGCGGGGGAGCTAACTGAGCTGCCGGTAGCTGCACAGGCGATAAGCAGCTCGCGTTGACATCCGCCACACAAAACGCAGCCCCTGAATGAACAGTCATGCAGTCCGAAAATTAAAAGAGTCCTCACTCACCACAGCCGGCGATTTAGAAGCCCGAACGTCCGGCTGTGGGGTGGCGCGCTTGCGGCGCGATTGGCGTCTCCTACCCGCAGACGGCTCCGACGGGCCGGGCAAGATCACATCCGGCGAGTCGGGCAGCGAGGCAGGAGTGGCTGAGAGAAGGTGCGGTGTGAGCCGGAGAAAAGCCTGCATGGTCGGAGGAAGCGACTGCAGAAGCCATGGCAGGCCAGAAAAGAGCCGTTGTAGCCGACTTTCCACGGCACGACGAAGCTCCTCTGGAGGGTTCTCCAGCCATAGCCCGAGGAGAATCTCCACATTGTACGCAATGTCGTCCTGGAGCTCCTCGGACGGATTCACTGCTGCTGGGTCCATGGTGGCTGGTTCGTACTGTCACGGTTTGCCGGGGCAAGCCGTGTGGAATATGAAATAGGACCCAAAATGCAGCAGCTCTGGTGCAGATGAGTGTTTATTTGACAACCGAAAATACAAACAGCAATGGTGTGGGTACCATGAAACAGGAAAACCTAAACTGGGTAGAACTAATAACACAAACCAGAAACGAGAATGCAGGGAGGTCCGGGGAAATACATACGGGAAGACGCAGGGAGACCGAGGGGAAACAACACAGACGAACCAGCGATTACTAAGACAGAAAATACAACTTAAATACACTCAGAACACAGGGAGATTACACACAGGTGGGAGACACAGCTGGGAGTGATTAACATGACGAGACCAGGGAGGCAAACTGAAAACACTCACATAAGACGCAGACCTTCACAATAAAACAGGAACACACGGGGGGGAACAGGGTAAACACCAATTAGAGGAGAACAGAACCAAAATCTCGAAGAGAAAACACAAAACGCTGGGTCAAAAGGACCCAGGATCATGACACGTTTAGTCAGCTGTGTAAAAACCAAGGAGGAACCCACCCGGGGAATTAATAAGGTTTTATTTTATCTAATCTAATAACTTTAATCTCAGCCAAACCGATTTACTCACGAACAAACAAAAGACTGAAAAAAGCCCAACAATAACACTTTTAGGTTGTCTAAGTGACTTATATATTTCGTTTAACCTGAGTAGCGAAAGAACGCGGTGATCTGAAAATGATGTGCCGGGAGTTGTGCCGTCCTCGGCCGCATCAGTAACCCTCGAGCTCCTGGCTCGCTATCGAGCTGGTGGGTAGCAGACGTCTCCGAAAATGTTGAAGCACTTTTGCAAATATGCGATATCTTGATAAACCGAGCAGATATTTGATGTTTACACAGCTACTTTCTCGCCTGAAAATATGTTAAAAGTGTAAAAGTGAGTAATTTTAAAACTTAGTAGCGGCCGCCATTGTTGGAAACTGGAGTTTGACTGGGCCACGCTATGAATTCTGGGATATGGTGGGCCACGAAGGACACACCCGACCCATCCTTCAAATTCAGGGAAAAGGAGGACGCATTTGTCGGTTGCATTCGGAGGAGTCTACGAATTTGGACAGCCTTTGGCGCGTCGCTGTGACGTAATTGGTCTACAAATGCAGCCTCAGGAGGATGCAGCCCATGAATTTGGACACGACCATGGTCTTGAGGTAGCTCCTCCAGGGCAGACACCTCAGCAGATAGCTGGTCACGCCAGGGAGCACCACTGACTGCCTCCAATACATATTTATCAACGTGTCAGAGCACTCCTTACGTTGTGGTACATCTTATCTCATGTTGCACATCATCCTCAGGTGCATCCTCCGGGTCCATAGCGTCACCAGCACCAAGGCAGATGTTGTATAGGACAGCACATGCTGTCATGACCTGAAACAGATGTTTTTTGTTTTTTTTAAAAGAAACAAATAAGGTGTTTATAAATGTACATACACTAAAGTTCCCATTATATCATTATAATTATTTGAAAAAGAATGGCACTATATTGTAATGACTTACATATGGTACAAAGGTGTGGTGCACCTCCAGCGCTTGAAGGAAGATGGCCCGGAACCTCGTCTTCATCATTCCAAAAGCACTCTCTATAATAGAGCGTGCCCTGGAGTGATGAGAGTTGAAGCGCTGGGCTCCCACACCTTGAACTGGCCTCTTGTACGGAGTGATGAGGAGAAGTGGATGCTGGAGACATGGGTACCCTCCATCTGCTAAGATGAAATGCCCTGGAGGAGGGTAAATGGCCTGCCGGTACAGTGGGCTGTTGCATAGCACCCTGGAGTCATGCACTGACCCAGGCCAGCCCACATATGTATCGATGAAGCGGCCCTGATGGTCACAAACTGCCTGCAGGAGTATGGATGGGAACAATTTCCTGTTTCTGTAGCACTGACCATCAGGGCCGCTGGGAGGCTTGATGCGGACATGGCAGCCGTCAATTGCACCAGCAGCCTTTAAAAAGGCTCTGTGTCTTGCTAGCCCTGCAAACCCATGAGACAGGACATCTAGGTCTTCAGGAGTCCGAGGGAGATGGATAACCTGATGGTGAATAGCCACCACCTCCTCTGTGACCCTGTGAACGATGTGGTGAACAGTGGAGCGAGGAATAGCAAACACTCTGGAAACAACTCTGTAGGATGCTCCACTTGCCAGCCAGAAAAGAAACACAAGGACCTCAATAGTGGCACCCCAACCATGTGGCCGATCCTGGTTAAGGAGGTTCAGCAGCACTTTCAGAGACTCCCTGCTCAGATGAAAATCAGGCCTAGTGTCCTCATTATTAAAAAACCTGTCCAGGACTGGAACACTCCTTAATCCTGTTAAGCCGGCAGTACTGTGGTCTCACCTGGTGAAGGAAAATAAGGAAAATGTTTTATTCTTGTCATATGAATGTTGCGCTTGTTCTTTAAAAAAAACGTGTCAAAACTTTATTTTGATTATCATACTTAAGTAAAATTCACTGGTTAACTGATAAAAGAGTGAATAAAATCACTTCTACATCAGAGTTTTATTTAGCTAGTAAACAGATTTCAAATACACACATAAACGATGGGGAAAAAAACTCTTGATTTATCTCTTAGTCGGAGATAAATCAGTCGTCTGCGACGGCTGATTTGTTGTAACTCTTCGATTAACAAAAATAAGAGAAAAATACAGAGAGTTTCAACGATATCCATTATTTCACAGAGGGGGAGAAAGTGGTAAGGGCGGGAACAGCTGGTGACGCAAATCTGAAGGCTAGACCGTCCCATTTCACGTAGACCGCGAAGGCCGGGTCCTCCGAAGGATGCAGCCGACGTTTTGGGACACAGCTTCAGTGTTGAGAACCGGTTCCCACTGTTTCAATTCCTTGGAATTGTTTGTCATTTTTGCAAACAATTCCCTTATCGATTCCAGTCGCCCCGAATGACGTCACCACGTTGCAGAGCGTCATTTACCTGGGACGAAACATGGCGGCTCAAACGCTCAAAAGTTTGGTTATACTTTACGAGAACGGATGACAACAGGGCAACTTGCAATACTTTCAAAGTAGATATTTCATTTAAGGGAGGAAACACTATGAATATGCAAAAGCATTTGCTCACAAAACACACGATAACCTTAAACGAATGTCGTGTTTTTAATTCCGTTTCGGACTCGTGAATCTCAACCCAGCAGCAGCGGTAACGTTTGCACGTCCTCTCCCGTTAATGCGGCAGGTAAATAATCAACTAACAGTGCATATTATGTTAGCGCAATCTGCCTTATTACAAAACCTGCCATTACTGTGCATTTATGTGACCATGATGAGAGAGACAGACAGAGTCTGGCTGGCTCAGATGCTGGCACTTCTCGCTGCAGTCTACCGGTAGCGTCTCCTTTCAGGCCAGGATAGACGAATGTCACCGAGCAGTGACTAAGTCTGTGGTAAAAGGCTTGCACCCATTTGCCACAGCAGATGCCCCCGATTTTCAGTAAGTGAATGTGTTTAATTGTAGGCAGGGACATTACTGGATATTCTTGTGTAATTGCTACAGAATAATTTATGTTATACTTTGTTATTGCTACAGAAGATTTTTTTTCCTGGGCAAAAAAGAATCGATAAGAGAATCGATAAAGAATTTAATTGAATCTGCTTAGGCCGCTGCCCCCGCGACCCGGCCTCGGATAAAGCGGATGAAGATAGATGGATGGATGGATAAAAAATTGAATGGTTAAACAGAATCAAAAATGGAATCGGAGTCGTGAAAATCTTATCAATACCCATCCCTAGTTGTGAATGGCTGCTGAAAGTTGCTGGCAGTCTTCCATGTAAAGTACGTGGATCGTGGTATTCTGACAGCCACAAAGGGATGACTTTATGAATGATTTCACCAAGACAGCAACCTCCAACTACCACCTGGGAATACACATCTTTTCCTAGCAACCTCTAGTTGCAATGGGATTATCAAGTTGTCTCTAGGTCTGTGTGACTAAGACGTTAAGTGTTCCACATTCTTCTCGGCATTTATAAGCCATCTTTGATTAAAAAAAAAAAATAATAACGTAAGGAAAGAAGTGTGATCAAAAAGTGCTGGGAATTGTCTCATAACAATCAAAAACTACACTTGATTTAAAATTGGACAGTTTCTCCTTCAAGGCCACCTCAACAAGTATGTCTGGATAGCTTTAATCATAACTGCTATTTTTAGATCACACAGGTACTATTCTGTCTTATTGTACTTGTACCTCTATGATGCTTGCTGGACCTCATTCAAGGTGGCAAGACAGCAAGCCTAAAACTTATGTGGAGGTAGACAATCTGACAGTCAAAGTAAGTGATGTGAATGAATAAAGCCTGATCGGGTGTGGATAAAAATCCATGCATTTTCAGTTATTGGTACACAATGATGGATGCTACAGTTTTTGTCAAATTTTTCTTTAAAGGTTCTTCCTTGGAAGCTCCACAACATTATGGTCATACTCGCCAATTAATGATACCACTGTCAAGGTAATCAATGGTATCACAACTGGCATTTTTGAAATCAAAGATTGTTGAAATCAAAACACATCCATCCTTTTAGATCCATATTGAAATGCGAGCCACTCAACCTTTAAGCAGCCATCTAAAAAAAAAAAAAAGCAGTAGTGCTAAAAGCCTCCAGTTCCACAAAAAGTCACCTTTTCCAGAACTTTTGGATCACTCCTTGTATTTGGTATAGTTTCACTATTTTGTTGAGATCTAAAACGCTCAATCCCTTTCAAGCATTTTGAAGCATGTTGACGTGACTGTCTTCTGTTTGGTGACATCTGTATTGCCTCTACAAAGGGCCTCAAGGACAACCTAGCTGCTTAGCTGCTTCTTTATAGTGCATTTGAGTTCTCTTATCTAGCAAAAGATATAAAGAAAACTCTGTAGACAGATAAGCTTAAGAAATCCTTACAATACCTGTTATATTATGTTCTCATCTCTCTTTTTGCCTCATATCAAGTTGTTCCATAATAACTGTATCTATATTTCACACTATTCATCTGAGTCTCCTAAAAGATTACTTCTGCATGAGTCATCACAATTTCCACAGCACACGCCACATTTTTTTGTAATATGGGTAGGGACTCTCCAAATGTCTGAATAGATTTGTGAATTTGCTGCTATACAATGTAACAATAGATGGGCCCTATTTCAGAGTATTTCTCTTTTGTAAAGGTGAATATAAAGAAAAGGCAGTGCATGTCAGTTTCATTGTGACCTTCCATATTACATCACGCTGAGCTGTCCAAGTTTTCAGTGTGTTTCATCATACATTCATGGGATTATGTACATTTATGACATTCTTATTTATTTATTTTCAAAAGAGTGCAGTCCTAATTGAGTTTTTAAATCTTTGAAGCAAAAAAAAAGTCAAAATGTTGGATCAAAGAGGTGGAACATCATTCATCTCATGTGACATCTAGTTATAAGGTCTACCATTTGCCAAGCTTTGCACAGAATGTTTGCCATGTCATTCATCCATTCTGCCTTGGTACCCATTCATTGTACATGGGGACTTGGAACATTATCATTATGTCTCCGTGCTGTTCTCCTCAAGGCTATACAAAGCCTTTTTTGAATTTTTAAAATTTTTTTACTACTTCCAACTCATTCATTTTTCATCAGCCCAGGCTTGTTAATTAAAATGCTGAATGGCACACTTTAAGTTGCAAACACAAAATTTTGTTGTTTGACCTTTTCTTTTTGCCAATATGTGACGCTGCCTGAGTATGACGTGTTGATGAATGGATAATGTACTATGCAAGCTGACAGGACTCTTTGGGAAAATTAATGAGAACATAGTGAGCAAGAAAGGAGACTGTTGAAAAGAGTGAGTTTCTTTCTCTCTCTCTCTTCCCCCCCCCCCCCCCCCTTTTTTTTTGATTTACTCTGCAAGGATTATGTTGGTACTCTCACTCGCAACTGGTTAATGGATATAATGTTGTTATGTATCATGTGGACACTCAAAAGAGTGAATGATAAAAGAGATGGCTGAGAAAAAAAGGTAAACTCAGGCATGTCTAAATGACAAGAAATGGAGAAAGCTTGCCAGAGACAGGTAGAACAGTGCTAACCACCATGGATGTCATCTGTCTTTGCTACATTAGTGCTAATGTTCGCTGCACCCCTGTTTGTTCTGCTGAACATTAAAATTAAATATGCAAATTGTGACACAAAAACAGCATTTCTGAAATGAATCGTTGTCAGACAGTGTCATTTATAGTACCTCGTCTGAGCAACAAAACAATTTCTTCCATCCAATTAGCTGCATGCTGTTTGAAATTCAGCTCCCTTCTTCTAAGTGCTAGGACTTCTTTGTGAAGTGGGATTTCACTGACTCACGAACTGATTAATGAATTAACTGATTCCTTTCCTGTTTCCTTCCATCCTTTCTCTCGTCCTTCATTCTGTCAGGGAGCACTACCAAAATGAGGGGCTAAAATGGATAAAATCTATTATCTGGTGCAAATTAGTCAAGCCTTCTTGACTATCTCATGACTCATTACTGAAAAGGTGAAAATGATTCTCCAGTAGATTAACACATCTTCATGAAATGTAATAAATGGTCCTTAGCCTTGATGATGACCACATGTTTGGCAGATGAAGACTTTCTCCGAAGTCCCAATGGAAATGTGCGATAGCTTACTATATGTGCGGGAGCTTATAGCACTGATGTGCAGCATTAGAGGACAGACTTATTGGACAACTCTTTAATGGGGGCTCCTGAAGAGTGTAGTGTCGAGTTTGACATAGCCAGGTTTTCTTTGTGTTAGTCAGTCAAAAATACCGTTCAGTGCTCACTCTTAGTTATTGTGTTATTCTTTGCCAGGTGAAACTAGCATGTCAACATTGCTATGCACACTCAAGTTTTCAGATTTGTACTTTTCAAATAGGTTTATTTGCCATGGTAGACTGCTGCCACCTGCTCTCAGCAGAGGCACATACATTCTACCAGGTAACAGTAGTACTTAATATATATAAACTATCTTTGAAAACAAGAAGAAGTCAGGACCAGGTTGGTTGGCATAAGTTACTATGGTGAACTAGCTAGGTCGGGTTGTTGTATTTTTGCCCTACAATATAAAGCGGATGTTGTTGTGATTTAGAGCAGCGGTCCCCAACCTGTTTTGCGCCATGGACCGGTTTATGTCTGACAATATTTTCACAGACCAGTCTTTAAGGTGTCGCGGAAAAATACAGCAAAATAAAACTAGTACCAAACAAAGAAGATTTATTCATAACACATGGGAAAAGACCCAGGGAAACCGAGTTAACGATAAAAACGATTAAAAAAAAAATAACGCTAAAAACCGATAAAACGCCTGAAAACCATGAATTTCACGCCCGAGCCTCAACTCTTGCAGCTTGGTACTAAACGAGACCGGTCCATGGCCCAGGAGTTGAGGACCACTGATTTAGTGCAATAGAAACAAAACCGAAAACTGAGATAAAAAGAAAACATCTTTTTGTCACAATGTTATCTCAGACTCAGCATATAGTCACTCGCCACACTAGGTACAAACCTTTTATTATGGGGTTGGACAGTTACTTCAGATGTGTCAGCTGTACAGCTATGATGTGAATCTCCTGTTTAACCAGGTCCCAAAGGTCCTCTATTGGACTGCCATCAGGTAACTATAGAGGCCAGTTAAATAGTGAAGGTGATATGGTACTAAGAGACCTAAAGTAAGCCAATATCTCCCACATTATTAACCTGTCTTCTTCAAGGTTCATTCTCTTCTGCATGCCTTTTTTGTAGCGAGTAGCTATTTGAGTCACAGTTGCATTCCTATCAACTCATAGGAGTCTGGCCATTCTCCCTGACCTCAGCCTGTCAGTCACCAGCAACAAGACAAGCTGTTCAAAGTCATTTACAATCATCTTTCATGCCCGGTTTCCTTTCATCAGATTGTCTTGACCATGTCTTCGTGTTTAAATGCATTTGGTTGGTGCCATCTGATTGGCTGATTAGATATTTGCATTAACAAGTAGTTTTTCAAAATGTATCCCATAAAGTAGTGGGGAGTGTACTTTGCTAAACCATCAGTGGGTTCACATTCAAAATGGAAATCCAGTAGTATGAAGTAATATCAAAAGTCAGCATTA
This sequence comes from Rhamphochromis longiceps, assembly GCF_057381845.1. Classification (NCBI taxonomy): domain Eukaryota; kingdom Metazoa; phylum Chordata; class Actinopteri; order Cichliformes; family Cichlidae; genus Rhamphochromis; species Rhamphochromis longiceps. The sequence goes on from NC_140578.1 coordinate 37,674,033, forward strand.
GTTAAATCCAATTCCTCCTGTGAATAGTTTACACAGAACATTATGGGGAAAATGGTAGGAAACAAATGATATCTTTAGAACTTATTCTCAAACCCAATCCAGAGTCAGTATGACTCCAGAAGCTCATTCACTGGAGATACTTTTCATATTGCTAAGGGCTTTTTAGTACTTATGAGCTTTGATGAACAATATATTCACTTGTGTCTTGAGGTTGTTAAGTTAACATTATGCATATGCTGAGGATGCTGACTATCTCAAGACAGCCTTGAAAATGTAGTTTTCATGCAGCAGGGTTTTAGCTTACATTAAGGGCACCAAGATCATGTACATATTTCTCAGTGGATTTGATGTTGGAGAAATCCATCGACTTGTATCTTATCTTATCTTCTTTAAAACTAATCATAACTATCAGCACCATTTGGGGATTTTAATTTTAGTAAAACTTACCCATAGTCTCACCTCTTTTGTATGTGGAGCAGTTTAGCCTGTTTAGGAAGCATTAAGTTTTGTCATGATCCTGGGTCCTTTTGACCCAGCGTTTTGTGTTTTCTCTTCGCGATTTTGGTTCTGTTCTCTAATTGGTGTTTACCCTGTTCCCCCCCGTGTGTTCCTGTTTTATTGTGAAGGTCTGCGTCTTATGTGAGTGTTTTCAGTTTGCCTCCCTGGTCTCGTCATGTTAATCACTCCCAGCTGTGTCTCCCACCTGTGTGTAATCTCCCTGTGCTCTCTGAGTGTATTTTCTGTCTTGGTAATCGCTGGTTCGTCTGTGTTGTTTCCCCTTGGTCTCCCTGTATGTATTTCTCCGGACCTCCCTGCATCCTCATTCTGGTTTGTCTTATTAGTTTACCCAGTTTAGGTTTCCAGTTTCATGTTTTGTCGCCACCGCTGTTTGTACTCACACCCCTGTAAATAAACACTCATCTGCACCAGAGCTGCCGCATTTTGGGTCCTATTTCATATTCCACACGGCTTGCCCCGGCAAACCGTGACAAGTTTAGTGAGTGCATACAAAAGAGTTTGTATGAGCAAATCCAGGAAATTCAGGTCACATTAAAGAAAGAGTGCACACAGCTGTGGTTAGCCCTAAGGGAGGGAACATACAGTCACTTAGTCACCACTACACCGCTAAAAGCAACTTAAACTTCTTCACACAGCACTTGAGAAAGTTTCTTTCTCCGATTTCACTAAGGTGGAGAAGAAGAGCTGTGACCAGGGATGGAGAGTGAAGCTTTTGTTGTTTACTCAGTGCTGTGCTAATCAATGCTGTTAACTCCACACATGCATAGGAAAGATGTTATTTTGCCAGGGCAATCCACCACTGTGGAGAATCAGAAGGTCCATAGAGGAGTTCTAGACTGTGGAGCACCCTTCATCTTTAATTAAAGCACCAAGAATATGTAGAGAAAATGGTCACTAATATTGGTCTAATTTACTTCTTGATTTTTTCATTCAAAAACAAAAAAAAAAGAAAAATGAAAGAAAATTATTTTGTGCTAATGTAGATGAATGGGCGCCATGAAGGAGGACTGTTACACAAGCTATTACTGTGCTCTATTTAAAAGGGCATGACTGTGACAGCGCTAGAGGAGTCATTTAAAGTTCACTGAACCACAGTGAATATCACTGGTTAGCGCTCGGACTACTGGACTGTGTAATCACCTGAGATCTAAGCTAATCAGACCCTACAATTTTCTGCAACCAGCACGCTAACTTTCAGAAAACATTTGATTGATTGCTGCACAGTTTGTCCTTGGAAACAGATAATTGCCTGTTTTAGTTTTCTGTATACATTGAGCTCACTGACATGAGAGGCGTGGGGCGTTTGAACAGTCGCGGCCATTAGCTCTTTTCTCTCCGTGGCTTTGTCATCCGGTCGTGTCATTTGCCTCAGGCAGGGTTGAATGTGCTAATTGGTTTAACAAGTTTGAATGTCACTTTTAAATTGCAGTTGACAAAGATGACATTCTTTCAGCTCTCACACACATTATTGGTTTTATTTACTCTTCCGTACTAAAAAAAGGGGTCTTTTCTTTTATCCATCAATGTCTGTTCACAAAATTCCAGTTCAAATCAAGTGCAATCAAATGAGTTACTCTGTCTTCACTGTAATATCACCATACCGCAATGTTTACAGCTCCATGGCAGGTGAATTTATTGGACAACAATAAACATTGGTGCATCTGCAGTATCAATCATACTGTCATCTGCTCCTGATTGTATGTGTTTGTGCCTTCAAAGATCATCAGTGCTCCCGGGGGGGAAATGAAGTTGTTGTTGAGTTTGCCTCCTCGGGGGCCATCTTCAGATTTTGAAAGATCACTCATTTGTACAAGAAAGACAAAATGCATTGAGGAGGAAAAATAGAGAGTACCACTCAAGTAGGTGTGAGGTATTGATTTACCATTAAGGTTCAGGCTGATTGTCACGCAGTTCGTAGAGTACATTTGTGCCACCAAAAAGTGAGCCACTTTGGTCTATTATAACTAGGAGTTTCTTCAGTGTTCTTCACCTTGAGACTGCAAAGAAAACAAAGGATGCTTTCAGCAGCTGAACGGCAGTTATTATCCTTTTATTTTTTTATTTCTTATTTGAACACTAAATACATTTTAAAGAAATGCACTGAATAACATTACGGATTTTTCACCAAATTTAGATATGTAATTTGAGTCATTTTCAAGTCCACTTAAATTCAAAGATTCAAGGCATATCGTCATGTGTGCAAAGAAAAAGCATCAAAGGACTAACTTTCTATTTATCTTTTCTTATTGCACTTAAAAACCAACATGAAAACTTCAAACTAACACCAAACACCCTACTGACTGGGATCCTGAACCCTAAAGCTGTACTTTGTGTGACATCTTACAGATAGTTCCATCACTCCAGTTTTTCAGGTTTTAATCACACAACCTGCCAGTAGTAACTTTTGGTTCTCTCGTTGTGATTTTAATAGATGAAAATATGTATTGGGTACAGTCTCTTGGTCATTTTCAAAGACAGACAAAGATGCACCAAGCTTAGCCAAATCATATGCTGTAATTGGCTCTAGTGTGGTGGTCACAGTTTAGCGTAAACACAATTCATTTTGTTCATGGACAAATGAATGAGCAACTTAGAAACTTTAGTATACAAGTGTGTTGTCTTGTCAGCATAGAGAAAGTCCTGTGTAAAAATGTAAAAAAAAATGTTACATTTAAGGTTTGACTTCTTTTTTAAGTCGATTGATCTGAAGGTCACAGTTATAATAATGGTCTATAGAGTTATTACTACCATAGCCATTGATGATATATAGGCATAAAGGGAATGATATATAGGTTTGCTACATATAATAATATAGTTTACATCCAACTATCGTGTCACATTAGACCTGTTATTGGATTTGACCTCTGATCATCTTGTCTTTCTCCCATAACTGCAACCGATCGTAGCAGATTGCTGCCCCTCCCTGAGTCTGGTTCTGCCAGAGGTTTCTTCCTGTTAAAAGGGAGTTTTGTCTTCCGAACTGTTGGCAAAGTTTAAGCGAGGGGAAAGGGGAGCGGGAGATCAGCACACAGATTGGTTCTTCAGCTGAAGTGATGCGGACACTGTACCGGTCCGTCGTGATGAAAAGAGCTGAGTGCAAAAGCGAAGCTCTTGATTTACCGGTCGACCTACGTCCTTACCCTCACCTAAATCATGAGGTCTGGGTAGTGACCAAAAGAATGAGATTGTGGATACAATCAACTCCCAAAGGTCTGTGGCCTCTACCTTAAAGATAGGGTGAGGCACTTGGCCATTTAGGAGAGGTCCTGAGTAGAGTAGCTACTCCTCCACATCAAAATGAGTCAGTTAAGGTGATTTGGGCATCAGACAAGGACACGTGCTGGTTGCCTCCTGGGTGAAGTGTTCCTGGCATGTTCTACGAGGAGGAGGCCCCTGGGCAATCCCAGAACATTCTAGAGAGATGATATCTCTTGGCTGATCTGGGAATGCTGTGGCATTCCCCTGGACAAGCTAGAGGAGGTGGTTCAGGAGAGGGAGGTCTGCTGTTCAGGCTGCTGCGGCCGTGACCTGGGCCTGGATAAGCAGAATAAAGTGGATTGATGAACTTTCTCTGTTTTCTTTGTTTTATTGTAGGGTCTTTACTAGGGCTGGGCTATATCATACCGTTCACGGTAATACTGTTGTAATTTTGGGCAACGATAGGAAAATGAAATATCGCGATAGAATATGGGTAAAACGCGCATGCGCAGTGCCTATGTTTACATGCGCACATGGCGGTGACGCAGAATGAGAAGAGCGAAAGCGAATCGTTAAATGAAACGGATGAACCAGAATTGGTTTGTAAAAATGCTGCAACTTCAGTGGTGTGGCACTGGTTTAGCTTTCGTACGTCAGATACACAACAAAGCACTATTTTTGGTAGAGCATGCTAGCGGGCCGCCGTTATTACCGTATTGTTTGGAAAATACGGCACACTTAAAATCAATCCTTTGATTTTTCTGAAAATCGACAGTGCCCCTTATAATCCCGTGTGCCTTATGTATGAATTCTGGTTGTGTTTACTGACCTTGAAACAATTTTATGTGGTACACGGCGCTCGAAAATCTGTCAAATGTTTTAGTACGACTTTGCTAAGCTACGAACCCGCACCGCTTGATGGATTGTCGGAGCATTACGGCTACCGTAGGCAGGAGCCTCGCGGAGTGATACGTACTGTGCTTCAACATAATATTACCGTATTGTGTGTGTATAACCTCTTTTTAAGTTTTGTGGCTATTATACATGGTTATGCTGAGGATATGTCGGCCAATTTCCACTGGAAATGCCTTTTGGTTAAACTGTCAGCAAGGAATTTGCACTGTTACATTTTTATATAACTTTAATGCACATAAAAAACAGCTGCTTGTTTAAGTTAAAATACATTAATGGGTTTTTTTGCACTAATAAAGTTGTGGAGTTGTAAAGCATTTTGTCTAGTGTCAATTATATCGTCAGTTATATTGTTATCGCAAATGTTCAAATGTATATCGTGATAAATATTTTTGGTCATATCGCCCTGCTCTAGTCTTTACCTTATAATATAACGCGCCTTACTTTTAAGTTGACCCCAAAATGTGCTGTTTTTTTCTGCAGTACAAAATTATTAAATAAAGCTTACAAAGAACAAAGAAAACAAAATGAATATCAGCAAAATACAATACTGTTACCTTAAAAGTAAATCCTGCACAGACAGTGATTTGCCTCGGTTGAGATTTGCACTCTCTGAGTACTTCTTGTTATCTTTATTTATGTGCAGAAACGTCTATGACGTTGCAGAACATATTATTTATATAAATTAACAAAAACAAAGTACAAAAAGAAATGCCTCTGAAGAATGTTGAGAAATTCCGTATTTAGTTTAGATAAGCAAGACCTTTTAGTAAGAAATGCATAGCTTGTAAATTATGTTTGTTTAATATTGCCGACTCTTTCGACGCTCATAACATTTAATTTTTTACTACCTTCAATCATTTATTGGTATTGAAGTCGAACCAGGTCACAGGTCTACCTAACCTGGTGCTTCCTCACATGAAGTCCTCAAATCTTATCTGATCACGATGGTAACACTTGGAAATCAACAGAATACACATTCACTGACATCTCTGCTCTGTGCCATGATCTGCCGACGTATGAGTCATGATGACTGAAGTGCTTTAGTCACTGCAATACTTAATGTAATGCCTGTGCATTAAATCATGCATGAGATACCGCTTACCCTCTGAGATCTAAACCTCACCCTCATCTCAACCCTATCACCAGATTTTCTGGAGAAAGTAAACAAAACAAAATTAAATTACTTACTTAAAACTAATGTTTTCTATCCCACGATGGCGAAGATTTGGGAGAATAATTTTAAAATGCAGAAATTCACATATTTGCTTGACGACTTCCACCTCAGGCTTAATTCGAGAGCATTTCTGATACTTCATAAGGCTTTCCATGAATTTATGAGTGTAAGAGTCCTTGATTTTGTTCTATAAGAAGTTTGAACAATGAATGCAATTTATTCAGAGTAAATGAAATGATGATAGGTAGGTATTTAGGTTCCAGTGTGAATTGTGGGATACTGACTGCAATTTGTATGAAAGAAATGTATAGCTTTTAAAACACACACACACACACACACAATATGCAAGCTAACTGTGAGTAACAACATTTTAAAATGCAGTAATGTGATGTGATGTGAGAAGAAAAAAAGTTTAATTACTTTACAGTTTCTTACATTAGTTCAGTCAGTAGTCTTTGCACAGTACAATTGTAAGTCAGATGAAGGTTAGACATGTCACATGCATATATAGCCTTCTTATGAGAGTAGAACATCTTGATCAATCATTACAAATACAGACTCCAAACCAGACCGTGTTTGCAGTGTAACCATGACATTTTTAGGAGAAAGCCACCGACCTTTTTATTGGCTGCACAATAGCAAGAATGAAGATCTGGTTGCCAGGAGGAAGGATTGACGATAAACATGAAAAAAAAAAATAGGGCTGGTGTATTAACCAGAACCAACAGAAACACACAGAAAATGCATAAACAGTGAGCAAGTGGTTGGGTGCTCCACAGGATAACAGGTTCAACTCCCACAAGCCAGCTCAAGTGAAGCAACACCACAGGAGCATAGTATGACTCACTAGGCTTTAAGTAAGATGTGCAACTTTTATTTGACATTCAATGTTACTGCCTTTAAATACTGTAGTTATATACTATATTATGTATAGCTTGCAATATAGTCTAAGTAAACAATGTACAACAAGTGTACAAACGGCTTTGAAAGAGTATTGCCACTATAGAATCAGACCAGATAATAATAAAAAAAAAAAAACCTACAAAAAATATGAAATGTATTTTGTAGAACACAGAGCTGGGATTGAATAATGGTCTTACGTATTTTACAGTGTACTGTATATTAGTTTCAACTAGGACATTATCCAAGAATTACTGGACTGCACAATATGAAGCCTCAGTGTCAGCATTTTGGGCTGCACCCTGTTATGATTTAGGCCCAGACATTATCATTATTTGGACTGACAGAAGTTTGATTAGCATGTTATACTCACAAACACCAGGATTGGAACATGTGCATAACTGCTAATCACTACTATCACTACTCAGTCCACCTCAGCATTATCCAAATGAATGATTTATATTAAAAAAATGAGTACTTAACTGTTTTATTTTATTTTTTATTTTTTGGTAAGGTGTAACTATCGATTTTTGTTTAGAGAACAATCCTTTTTGGTTGTTTTTTAATACCAGGCTGGGAGTTACTGTACCTGTGTTTAGTAGTGGCTTTTTTGGCCAGCCTTAAGGGGATATTTTTTCGGCACTACATGACACTTCAGTGGAGGTTGGATCCATTGCCTGTAATACAGTATAAGTGTCAATGTGACTACAATATATATTGTAGTCACATAGTGCAATATGTATCGCAATATGTAATTGTAAAATACTTATTTTATAATCTTACATTTATTCAAGATTAATAAAAAAACCATTTAATAAAAGTACAAGCTTGAATTTATACTTACTATCGTTTCAAGAACTCAACATTTACAAACTGCAGAATTGGGACATTCTGCACATCTGGTGTATTGTTTATTATAAGAGCCAAATCAGCAGCAATATCAGAATTACCAGAGATGTTGATTGTCTCTGAGGGTTGCTTTCTAGTTTGTGCACTTACATTTGTTTCATTTTGTTTGTTTGTTTGTTTTTTTTCATTTCTCTATGTGCATAAAATCGTAGGCCTGCCACCAACCCCTGCTCTCACACACTGTGAATCATAAGGACTGTGGGATTTAATAATAATAATAAAAAAAGCAACTCTCCTGAAGGGGGGGACTGCTGTGTTTGCACATGCATGTGCACATCTGTGTGTATCTGTGTATGGGATCTGACTCCTTCTTCTTATCCTTCTTGTTCTTTCTCTTGGGAAGCTGTTTGGATTTTCATGTCGCTTTTCCAAGTTCTCCCTTCTTGAAAAAAAAAAAAAAAGTAGGACACTGCTGCCTGCTTGATGTTTGAATTGTGGGTGGGGGTGGAGGGGTGCGGGTGCTTTAAGACACTGCTGTGCCTTCTGTTTTTGGAGGAACTGAGATATGATTCAAAGCCCTGACAATCGGATGCTGAGGAGAACAACAACAACTATTTCGGGTACAATGGCGGCACACCGAACACAGGATGATTTGTGTAAAAAAAGGGAACAGATCCTTTGCTTATTGCACATTAGAAGATAGAGTGAAGCGGGGGGATCAGGAGTTTGGGTTGCATCGTGGGTGGGCATGTATCAATGCACAAGCAACATAATCTGAAAGCATCAGTCACAGAAAGGAAACCACTGATTCAAGAAAGGATGGACTGAGCCAGAGGTAGAAGTCAAATTAGTGGCCGACCCAAGGAAGTCCCTCGCCTTCAAGTTGCTGAATTTCACTGACATTCAATAGTCTCTGGTCACTACAGTGTTTCTACATTACCCTATCCTAATGTGTGTAGATTAACTGAATAGCCCAGTTGGATTTGATTTTGAGTGAAATTATTGCCATTATTTTTAAAATGAATCTTCAGCTGATATATTGGTTTGTACACTTAATTTCTCTGTTTTTTATGTATTTTAGAAACATTTAAAAATTCAATTTTACAAGTTTTAAAACTACAGTATTATTTTCTAACTATAAAATGTTGCATTTGTCTCTTTTCCACCAAGAATAAAAATAAAAAACAATCAGTTTTAAGTTCAACTCAGTTTAATGCCCCAACAGTGTCATCTTAGTGTTGTTGCATGGTAAAGAATGGTTTGCAATAACTATAGGGATGGATTTGAAAAGGATTTTCAGTTTAATAATGTATTTATTAAGAGACTCAAGTAACCAAGCTATGGGGTTACATGAGCCATCCCGTGGGTTAACAACGATCGCCTTCACTGCTGTTGGGCAACAGGGTGCCTGTGAAAAGTGTGCTACTCTGAAGACAATGGAAGAAGAAAGGCAAAGGTTTGTTAAATAAAATAGGCACTTTAAATGTAGACACTATGACTAATCAAAAGATGTCCGATTTGATGGAGAGAAGAAAGGTAGATATTGTGTGCAGCAGGCCAAGCAAGAGCAGCAGTGAAGGTGAATTCAAACTCTTGCACCACAGTGCTGATACACAGCAAATTCAAAAGTGTTAAATGTTTTGGTGTTAATAGTCTTCTTGCAAAAGTAGAGTTAATTTTACTCTAAGCAGAGTCACATTCTTTTAATGTAACCCTGAGGTGTAAAATGATAGTAGTTAAAATCGAGTGTTAAAAATGAGTGTTTCTCTGTCAAATCTGGAGGTGTTACAATGGAAACATTAACTCTTGACCTCTTAACTCTGAACTCCTAGACGGGCTATGACACCAATAGAGTGAATTCACAGACTCCGCCCCCAGCACCATAGGCTCCAATCGAAGCTGAAGTGAAGCCGTTTCAGAACATTTTGCTCTACATATTTGAGTTGTTTGCCATGCTTGGTAAGTCATTTTTTCAAAGATTGTTTCAATTATTATTATGAGCTTTTACTTCTGTGGCTCTTTGGAGTTGAGACAAAGCTGTGTGAAAGGCATTAGCCATGTTGCTCGGTGATAGCATAATATTCTGTTTTAGCTAGCTGAAAGGTATTGTTTGCGGGCAAATACCACAGCCTTAAAAAAAAGCTTGCATGTGAATTTTCAGTCAAACTTTTGGTCAAATACACCTAAAACAATGTGTAGAATGTGAAATGTTGGTATAATGGTGCTACTTGAAGCCTGAAAACGATCGCCCATAAAAAAAAAAAAAAAAACGAGCAAACAGCAGTAGCAGACGTCCTGACTGGCATAGATCCCTCCAGAGTTTTGTGCACACGGTTTAGGTAAAAATGAAAAAGGTTGAGGTTTTACATTTAGTTCAGTATTACCTGTTGCCTGTGTCCTTGTCTTTTGGGAAAATACTTTACACAAGTAATGGCTCAAAGAGGATTCCTTTTTTTTTTTTTTTTTTTACTGTGCTGCAATTGTTTACTGGATTATTTGTGCCATTAATTAGTGTCAACTAATTTTTATTCAATCTCCACACAGGATATGCTTGTGAAGATGGAATATGGGGGAGAGCAGAAGTGCGTTGAAGTTCCACAAAGGGATGAATGAAGGACATGCATATTGTATTGAAGAAATAAGTGATGAGATGCTGTTATTTGCATTTACTATGTCAGACCTTTTGATAAACAAAATTCTAATGAAAGTGAGAACATGTATACTGTTACATCTTTCAGAAAATGTTTTGAAATTGTGGTGCACAGTTCAGAATAAATGTTTTTCAAAAACCATTGCATCTTTTTAGTAAATGTTTATTTCCAAAAGAAATGTCTAGAAGTTCAGAACAGTAAAATTCCCGCTTTTTAGAATGAATTAGAAGATAACTCTTACGTAGTTAAACTAAAATACTCTTTGAGAGTTAATATATAAACTCTTAACACCAAGTGTTAAATTATCAACTCCAGACAGATTTGGTGTTTAACACTAAATCAGAGTTAACGTACCAACTCTCCAAAAAGAGTTAAATTAACACTCTCTGGTGTGGACCCATATAGACACTTTAATAGTGTTGAAATCAAATCCGACAGTGTTAATTTGGACATGCTGGATTTGCTGTGTAGGAAGTCAAACTGATTAGGGATAATCTTGAAGGAAGAGTACATGAATAGTGTGAAGGCAGTGTAAGACAGGATCATGGGTCTGATGCAGAGACGCTAAGGGGTGATGTTGAATGTTTTTACTATGAATGCCCCAGAGTTTGGATATGTTAGAGGAGAAAGAAGGATTCTGGGGGAAGTTGGATCAAATTTTAGAGAGTCCCCGGGAGGGGTGAGAGACTGGTGATTGAAGCAGACTTTAACAGATACCTAAGTGAAGGCAACAGATGTGATGAGGAGGTGTTTGATAGGTATGATGGTAAGAAAACAAATACAAGGACATATAGTGGTGAATTTTGCGAAGAGGATGGGAATGGCTGTGGTGAACACATTACTTTAAGAACAGGGAAAATATAGGGTAACAGATTGGAGGTAGGTGGACTACATTTTATACAGATGATGATCTCTGAATGAGGTAGGTGTCAGGGGATAATGTAGCTAGGCAGCATCAGATGGTATTCTCTAGGATGACTTTGGACACCAAGAAAAGGAAGCAAGTGAAGGTAGAGCAAAGGATTAAATGGTGAAAGTTGAAGATGTAAGAATGAAAAAAAAAAAAAAAAGAAGATGTAAGAATGTTGCACAGAGTTGAAGCGGTGAAGAGTTACAAGATGACTGGGGGAAATATAGTGCTAAAGGAAACGTCCAAGAAGGTGCAATCTCTGGTCAGAGAAAAAAGGGCAAAGAGAAAATATTTAAATGAAGAGATCATCAAAGAAAATGACAGTCAAAGATTCAGTTCAATTTAGTTTTACTCAAGACCCTACAATAATAGTGAGTTGTATGTGAAGCTGCACACTAAGGAGATGGCTTAGTGTGCATGGGTGATTTCGCTCAGAAGTAAGAGTGAAAGTGATGGTTCACAAGATAGTAGTGAGGCCTGCTATGATGTGTGGTTTGGAGATGGTGGGACTAATAAAAGAGATGGAAGGCGGAGCTGGGTGTGGGAGAGTTGAAGGTGGCAAGGTTTTTATTAAGAGTGACCAGGATGGACAGGATTTGAAATAAGTACATCAGAGGGACAGCTCAGGTTGAGCTTTTTCAAGATAATGTTAGAGGGGCAAGGTTGAGATGGTCTGGACATGTGCAGAGATTGGATTGTGGGTGCACTGGACAAAGGATGTTGAGTATGGAGCTGCCAGACAGGAGGAAAAGAGGAAGACCACAGGGAAGGTTCTTGGATGTAGTGAAGGACATACAGAGGAGGATGCTAAAGACAGGGTGAGATGGAGGCAGATTAGTGAAAAAAGAAGATGAGGCTTAAGTCCAAAAAATAACTCTTATATCACAGTAAGTGAATATTATGCAAGTATGGTTCATGGTTCATAGTTCATGGTTTGGACTGTGGGAGGAAGCTGGAGCACCTAGAAAGAACCCACAGAGGCACGGGAAATACATGCTGCTAGTTAATTATTTATCTTTTTGTTTCTCTTTGGTTTTACTTTGGTTTATTTTGCGTTGTTTTTTTTTTCATTTCCTGCTTTTGTTCCTTTACCTCGCTTATGATTTTCAACCCCAATTAATTAGTGTAACTGTTGTTTAGCAGGCATCCTATTGACATATTTACATGCCCATATGTGGGCAACTGTTCGTTCGTGGACTCTAAAAATAATTTACTGCAAGAAGCAAATACAACAACAACAATAATAAAAAAATAATACCAAATCTTAGTTCTACTTTAAGCATGATTAGTTATGTCACTAATATCATCTAAAGAATATTATCATTATTTTTATAATTAATAATAATAGTTATTGCTACCTCTAGTATCTGAATAATCAAGTAATTCATCAGATTTTCAAAAACTGTGCATGTAGGTAGTTGTATAGTAAAACTGCAACATTAGAAAAACAGCAACAGCTTTCTGTGAATTTTAAACTAGCATATTTTACACAAACTAAGATGCTTTACATATATGAGTGCTTTTGTTTCCATCTGCGTTAACTCTGAAGGCTGCAAGATATGGTAAAAGGGTCCACAAAACATTTTTTTTTGTATTTTAAGGTCAAGATATTCTGAATAATCAATATTTGACCTTGGTAGAGCTTTTCTGCTTCAAGTTGTGAACATTTCACTGCAACTCTTATAACACTTTCTGGATGAGTAACCTCTGACTCACAGGAAGTGATGCATTTACTGGTGTCAGAAGCAAACTGTTGAATAATGGTGACCCTTTTTATGTACACAATAATGAAATCAAATAACAATATACAGAAATATGCCTTTACTTGAAATAAAACTAGCATGAGAAGAAGGTCCTTACTGTACAGTTCTGTCCCCACTGTCCCTCTGATTTACCCTCAGAGGGACTAATTCAATGTGACCGAAAGAACGAGATCGCGGATACAAGCGGCAGAAATGAGCTTCCTCCGAAGGGTGGCTGGCCTCTCCCTTAGAGATAGAAGTTCGGCCATCCGGGAGGGGCTCAGAGTAGAGCAGCTGCTGCTCCACATCGAAAGGAGCCAGCTGAGGTGGTTCGGGCATCTGACAAGGATGCCCCCTGGGCGCCTCCTGGGTGAGGTGTTCCAGGCATGTCCCACCGGGAGGAGGCCCCGGGGCAGACCCAGGACACGCTGGAGAGATTATATCTCTCGGCTGGCCTGGGAACGCCTTGGTATTCCCCCGGATAAGCTGGAGGAGGTGGCTGGGGAGAGGGAGGTCTGGGCCTCTTTGCTTAGGCTGCTGCCCCCGCGACCCGGCCTCGGATAAAGCGGATGAAGATGGATGGATGGATGGATGGATGGATGGATGGGACTAATTCAACCAACCAATTATCATTCCTCATAGGTCAGCCTAACCCTTCCTTACTTACCAGTTAGTGGCATTGTAAGGCAGGCCTTAGCTCTATATAATTCCTTCAGTGTATTTTCAAAGTAAAAGCCATTTATATTGTCACTTTTAAGGTTTAGCCAACTTGCACTTAATTTGTTTGGAAAAGAAAATAAATTTCAGCAGCCTGGGCATCGGTGACCTAATAGCTAGTTATGGTCATGGGGGTGGGACACCAGAATGACTTGGTTGAGCTTAATAGTCTCCATAACCAGGTCTCCTACTGATTACACTGATTAAAATGCATGGTAATGCACCTTCTGCCCTGAGATTACGTATGGATGGCTCCTACTGGTGATATCTATGGGAGTGATTACAACTATAAATGGCTATTCAGCGGGATGATGACAGTGTGACATTGGGCTCTTTGTCCTGCTAGATGGTTGACTGTGATTTTGAGAGATACTTTGATTATCTTAGTCAAAATCAGATTCTGTCTTACATTTTACACCACTGCATAGTGAGCTGCAAGTGGGAGCCTATTGGCAATAACACAACACCCACAGGGAGTAAGGTCACCTACACCTACTGCTCTGCTAACAATCTCGGGGATGTGCAGTGCAAAGACAGCACTGAAAGGTGTATTACAGATTACAGAAATGGAGGGCAAGAAAAAAAATAAACAAATCTTGAATATATGGAGAGATTGGAGGGGATAAAAAGATTGTGGGTGAAAATGGGAAGGGTTAGGGCACTAGATGTAAAGACAAAAAAGACAAGTAGTAGTGAATGAATAGGGACGGGTGAATAAGAATGGATGATAGGGAAGGATAATGATAGGGCAATATTAAAGGAGGAGCAGGGAGATGGTGGGTGTGGGGGTGCAAGAATAAAGAGGATAAGAGGATAAACACACATCATGCTGGGATTTAGGGTAAACGCAGTCAACTCATACTATGTCAAGAATAACCTCTCTTCCGTAATTTGACTCTGTTACAATTTCATTGATTTTTTTTTTTTACAGTTGTGCAAAAGACACGCTTGTGAGGAAACAAAGTGATTAATCTCTGTGGTTAAATAAGAGGAGGCTCTTTTTATGGTGACTAGGCATTTTGGGGTGTGAAGCGTTGGTCATGGCCAGCTGGTAGATTTTAAACTACTTAGGGAATTAGAGGCTGCTACAATCGGCAAGAAGCTGGATTAACTTTTTAGGCTTTTAAGCCTGACTTAACCCTGCTGTGTTTCATCTGAGACAAAAACATTGCCACCACATCATAAAAAATTCAAACAGAATTAATGATGCCCCCCTGCCCACATTTTCTTTCTTTTTTTTGGGGGGGGGGTGTTGTTGTTAAGCAACCAAAATAGAGGAATTGCATAAAGTGCAGAATTATATGAAAGTCATTTGCAAGAGGAATCAAACATTGCGTTTTACAAGCCTCTATCCAAACTCCTCACATACAATATTAATTGATAATTGCACTCTCTACATTTCTCATTAATACAGATATGTAGAGAGTAAAGAGGGCAAAAGGGGGGTTTGAAGGCCAGCACTTATATTATAATAAATGAGGAACACTTATTTCTTTTTCTCTTTCTTGTCCTCTGTTAGGTTTGCCCTTTGGTGTCCACAGTACGGGCACCAAGGAGACACATAGGAAAGGTCTTAGTCGTATGCATCGTTTGTGTTCATTAGTGTCACTATTAAAGCAATGTCGTCTTTCCCACTGGCTCGCGAGGCTGCGACTGCTTCCAATTTGGACGTTATCTAAAGATCTGCCTTCAGTGTAATATGACCTTAGTGACGCAGCGGTGAGAGTCACGGGCAGCACTACGCTATGGAAATGTGCATACACAAATCCCAAATGGCAGAGCACATTGCAGGGACCACTCGCACAACAGCGTTCCCCATTTGCGAAGCAGTGGCGTGTCAAATGGAGAAATTCTTCGAGCAAAAAAAAAAAAAATACTCGCAACTTTGAATGTGCTCTGGAAAATCAGTTTTCTGCATCCATAAACTGTACTGGTGCATCATTCAGACAAAGATAGTTGCTAATAAGCAACAGTGTAACATGCATATAGAGTTTCACTCAACAGAATTGGAGAGCTGACTTACTGGAGGGTCTGTAGGTACAATAAACTGCACAACAAACACAATTCTTTGTAAGATAATGAATTTAGAAAATGCTTTAGAGGGCACACGTTGTTTTTAAATGTTTAATTGTGGTCTTTAAATTCTGTTGATCAAAACATTTAGAAGCACAAGTCAAACTGAAGCCCTGCTCTTTACTGACCTGTTGCCATGATGAACCATAGTATTTGAGCACTATAGTTGATGGCTTTTGTTGACACCCCCACCCAACACAGTTGGGTATACTTAATTTGTGTCCATATAAAAAGCATTTCCCAGTTCATGTAGTGAGCACAGAGAGTCAATAGCATTTAAAGCATTTAAAATAGCATGGGAGTCAAATGCAGGACAAGGGACCAATGATGAATTTACTGTTATTATAACAGGAACGGTTTTCAGTAGTTGGGAATAAAACTGGTAAGGTTTTTAGGAGCAAGAGTGGTAATCTCCAGATGACTGCCAGAGGAAAGAAGATAGGTTGTTGGGATACATTCTTGCCAATATTACTTTCATGCATAACAGGTTTGAGATGACTGTAGACTGAGAGAGTTCTGTGACCGGATGTGGTGAAAAGTGGACACCCAAGTGAGTTTGTTGTGAGCATTAATTCAATTATACGGGTGGAAATGTTACAGGTTCAGCAATTTGAGGAGCTACCTTAGAAGGCAGAAGAGGAAACCACTGATTGTATTTATTACCCAGTCATCTGTCATAGAGCAACCTAGGCAACTTAAGCCGGGAAGATCTGTGATGCATAACGAGTGAATCGCTCCCCATGTGGAAGCCCTTGTAACAGCTTGTACAAGCAAAGGTTCTGTCTGACATCTGGCAGGCTTGTCAACCCTGGTATATTCAATTCAGTTCTAGAAAAAATGCAAAGGATCAGTCTCCCCAGATCAACCCATCTCAGCACCAGCCCACATTAGCGCATACCTTTCTACAGATCTAATTGACCAACTCCTATAGCCAATTAGATCTGCTTTAGTGGGGGTATAAATCAGATTAACTAAAATTGCTGTGCATCTGCAAGCTGCTTCGCAACCCACCTCCCTGCTCCAGCACCTCCTTTGATCAGTACAGGGAGTGCAGAATTATTAGGCAAGTTGTATTTCTGAGGAATAATTTTATTATTGAACAACAACCATGTTCTCAATGAACCCAAAAAACTCATTAATATCAAAGCTGAATGTTTTTGGAAGTAGTTTTTAGTTTGTTTTTAGTTTTAGCTATTTTAGGGGGATATCTGTGTGTGCAGGTGACTATTACTGTGCATAATTATTAGGCAACTTAACAAAAAACAAATATATACCCATTTCAATTATTTTTTTGTACCAGTGACACCAATATAACATCTCCACATTCACAAATATACATTTCTGACATTCAAAAACAAACAAAAACAAATCAGCGACCAATATAGCCACCTTTCTTTGCAAGGACACTCAAAAGCCTGCCATCCATGGATTCTGTCAGTGTTTTGATCTGTTCACCATCAACATTGCGTGCAGCAGCAACCACAGCCTCCCAGACACTGTTCAGAGAGGTGTACTGTTTTCCCTCCTTGTAAATCTCACATTTGATGATGGACCACAGGTTCTCAATGGGGTTCAGATCAGGTGAACAAGGTGGCCATGTCATTAGTTTTTCTTCTTTTATACCCTTTCTTGCCAGCCACGCTGTGGAGTACTTGGACGCGTGTGATGGAGCATTGTCCTGCATGAAAATCATGTTTTTCTTGAAGGATGCAGACTTCTTCCTGTACCACTGCTTGAAGAAGGTGTCTTCCAGAAACTGGCAGTAGGACTGGGAGTTGAGCTTGACTCCATCCTCAACCCGAAAAGGCCCCACAAGCTCATCTTTGATGATACCAGCCCAAACCAGTACTCCACCTCCACCTTGCTGGCGTCTGAGTCGGACTGGAGCTCTCTGCCCTTTACCAATCCAGCCACGGGCCCATCCATCTGGCTCATCAAGACTCACTCTCATTTCATCAGTCCATAAAACCTTAGAAAAACCAGTCTTGAGATATTTCTTGGCCCAGTCTTGACGTTTCAGCTTGTGTGTCTTGTTCAGTGGTGGTCGTCTTTCAGCCTTTCTTACCTTGGGGGTACCTAGACCCGGTTTGTAGAGTACGCTTGGGGAGTGTGATTGTGTGTACAGCGTCTCTTTATGTCTGTCTCCACGTTGGTTGAGTGTGGAGTGAGTGCATATGAGAGCATGAGGGTGGGAATGGATGTTTGTGTCTGTGTGTGCCTGTATGTCTGTGTCTATATGTCAGGTTGGGTATCAGACGCCACCTCTCTGGGGACACCTCAGGCCCTCCAAGGTTTGGAGGCCTATCTCCACCCACCACCACTTCCCCTGCCGGTGGCGGACTCCCTCAGGTGTCGGTGTGTTGGTGGTTCTTTGTGTCTGGGGGTGGGCGTCCGGGTACACACCGGCTCACTCCTTGGCGGCCGCTTGTTGGGGCCTGGGGCTCGCTCGGGCCCCTTTGGAGGTGGGGTGCCCCCGGCCTCTCGGCCTGGGGCTCGGTCACTCAGGCACAGCTGGGGGCCGGCGGAGCTCACGGGCGCGTCACTGCAACTCCCCCTGGCTTCTGCTCCGCGGCTGCTGGGCGAGCCCTCATCTGGGACTCTCCTCAGCTCTTACTGGAACAGTGGCGCGGCTGCCCCTCTGTTGGTCTTCCATGGTCTCTTGTGTTCTCGGGGCCTCTGGATGTCTGGAGTTTTGATCTCCTCCATACCCGCTTCACACCCTGGAGGACGGGGCTGTGGCCCCCCCACACTCCCTAGCAGATCATTACATGGAGAAACCTTTGGAATGCAAGCATGCTGATCCACACAGGTATGCACACATGGGTATTCACAGACGCGGACTAAAGCTTTCTTGGCTGCTGCCTCAAAGCACACTGTGCGCTGTCTATCTTGCGAGCTGCACAATATCGTTTATTATTTAGTAAATATTGATATCTATGACTAGCTAGTTTATTGTGATGGTGCTTTGTTTTCTCTATTATTATGTTACTCTTTGTTGTTTGCTGTCTCCTCTGTTTGTTTTTTTTGTTTGTTTGTTTTTTTTCTCCATACAGGTGACCCAGGAGTTCTTTTTTTTTTTTTCTCTCTCTTCCCCCCCCTTCTCACCGTCTCTTCTCCCCTTTGGTTTTCTTTCTTTCTCTCCCCCTCTTTCTCTCATTCATTCCCCCTGTCCTATTTATTAAAAAAAAAAAAAAAATGACAAAGGATGAACTGAAGCTCTGCCATCACGTAATGTCGCATACTGCTGTTTCTGATGTCATTTAAAAAAAAAAAAAAAAAAAAGACTCACTCTCATTTCATCAGTCCATAAAACCTTAGAAAAACCAGTCTTGAGATATTTCTTGGCCCAGTCTTGACGTTTCAGCTTGTGTGTCTTGTTCAGTGGTGGTCGTCTTTCAGCCTTTCTTACCTTGGCCATGTCTCTGAGTATTGCACACCTTGTGCTTTTGGGCACTCCAGTGATGTTGCAGCTCTGAAATATGGCCAAACTGGTGGCAAGTGGTATCTTGGCAGCTGCACAGCTGCAGTTCATGGGCAGTTATTTTGCGCCTTGGTTTTTCCACACACTTCTTGCAACCCTGTTGACTATTTTGAATGAAACACTTGATTGTTTGATGATCACGCTTCAGAAGCTTTGCAATTTTGAGACTGCTGCATCCCTCTGCAAGATATCTCACTATTTTTGACTTTTTTGAGCCTGTCAAGTCCTTCTTTTGACCCATTTTGCCAAAGGAAAGGACGTTGCCTAATAATTATGCACACTTGATATAGGGTGTTGATGTCATTAGACCACACCCCTTCTCATTACAGAGTTGCACATCACCTAATATGCTTAATTGGTAGTAGGCTTTCGAGCCTATACAGCTTGGAGTAAGACAACATGCATGAAGAGGATGATGTGGACAAAATACTCATTTGCCTAATAATTCTGCACTCCCTGTATGTTGTCACTACTGTGCTTGGGTTTTGCTCTAGCTTTCCATGTATGAACATGGAAGGTCCGGGAGGTCCTGGAACAAATCCATTCCATCAAATGTCAAAATCCATTTGACCATAGTGTTCCTGATTGACCAACCTAACATATATTTTTCAGCGTTGTACATTTTTTCCCCTGGAAGATGTTTCCACTGATGTTTAAGATTTTCTTGTATGTTTTATCCAACTTTATATCATTCAAAGACTATTGCTTTTAGCTATATTTGTTTATATTTTATTGCCTACCTTTTGGTTCTATTATCTATCTATTACTGTCCCTGTTTCAACTCACTTTTTTACTGTACTGATCTTGACAAACTATAAACTGGCTTGACTTGAACTTTCTTTGCACAACCACACCAAATGCAACAAAATATTAAAGTCAGTCTTTTTTTCCCATTTAAAGACACTCTGTAGCCATTAAGCCCTGATCTGTTATTACCCTGCATTAGTGTTGCTGAAGTGCTCTTGAGGCTCTCCAGGCTCAGGCAAATGCAGTCACAACTGTCAAAGGGGGACAAAAGATTCACTGACAATTCAGTTTTTAAGGATTTAATACACAGTTTTTACTTAAACCTGAACATAGTACTATTTTAAAAGTGTAACATAACTACACAAAACTGTAAGAAAGTTATCTGTATTAAATTTCAGACTTACAGCATTAAAATGATATTTAATTGCAATTCACTTATTTTGTCTGCATCTTGGGTCATGTGTAGAAGGGAAATATATAAGCGCATGATGTTACATGCAACATCATGCGCTTATATATTTCCCTTCTACACAGGAGAATGAAACTTCATTATGAATTATTCCCTTTAGAAATAAGGAGCTAGCAGTGTGAGATGCTGATGGCCTGGGGACAATTGAGCTTGTGGAGACATGTGTAAGTGTGTCATATCATTTGAGGACAGAGAGAAGGTAAAACTATGCAAAACAAGCTTGAGCTGCTCTCATATTCACACTCATATTTGTATCTTTCTTAGACTTGAATGCAAGATTGTAAAACCCCTTTGTTAATATTTCATTGTTTGCAATACACTTTCACTTTCTTTATATCCAGGAAAACTATGGCTAACCTTTTAAGCCAAGCCAGAAATGCCTCATGGATTTCATCTGAAATTGGGGGTTGTTTCTTTCTTCTGTATGACCCACTTTTTAGAACCAAATCAGTGCCTTTCAGATGGTTTTTGGGTCATATTTGGACTGCCACAAGCACATAAGGGAACCAGTTGGTAATTGAGAAAGCGTCATCAAATGCTTACAAAAAAGCAAAGTTACGTTGAATTTCTGTTAGCCTACAGCATTTAGTGTCTAGATCCATAATCAGCGACTTACAAAACATGAACATGAGTTGTAATTTTTCAGGGTTAAAAATATAATAAAAAGGTAAGGAAGGAAAGACAAGTGCAGAACTTTTTAAGGCAAAAAGGAACTCTTATAACTGCTGGTACACTCAGACACTTACCTGCTGATTCTCTTAGTCCATCCCCCCACTGTCCACAGGATGACTTGGCTCACGTTGCCATAGAAACAGGAATTACAAAAAGCTCAATAATATCTGGATGGAGGGCAGAGAGAGAGCGAAATGGAAAGAGGCTTCAACACACAGGCAGTGAGTTAGTGGGTTTTTTTATATACTTTGTGATATGAAGGTGCTCTTTTCACAGAAGTTAACTCTCCAATATAGGTAATAAATCAAGAATAAAACTGTCACGATGCATTATATTTTACATTAAATAAAGTCATGAATCAAAGTAATGATAAAGGGAGCCTTAGACAGACTGTAAAGTCCTTTGAGGCGACTTTGTGGGTTTTGGCTTTATAAATAAAATTGACATTGGCGTACCCTACAAAAATCAAGCACAGCGTTAGTTCAGGCATGCCACAAAGTCAAGTTCAGCTACAGTCCTGTCAGAGCAGCTTATCTCAATATAATATAAGGTGATGCCTTAGCTAATGCCTTACAGATCCAATTCACTATGTCATATAGGATATGCTATTTAAGATGCTTCAGGTTGCCCAGGGTTGCTGTAATTTTTGAAGCCACTTTACAGCCCCCCGTCTACAGTGGGGACAATTTATATAACACAGCTTTATATGTTTGTAACATCCTGAATGATAAAAACCATAAGTTTGTTACACAATCCTACTGTTTCCCTTTATATTTACAGAGAAATGGAAACATCACTCGAGACATTTGCATCTCTAAACCCAACTGATGACATCATTGGGGTCATAATTAATTAACTAGTAACATTAGTAAAATGATAGCAATTCAGCATACATTAAAATACAGCATATAAGGCAAAAACTGTGCAAGTCTGTGCAATTCTGACAAGTTTGAAAGTCAACATTTGACATGGCCACCTTCATTTATCAATACAGCCTGAGCTGTCTTGGTGATCACCATTGGCTGAAGTTTACAACTAACAGCTCTTTGGTAATCACCTTTTTGGTCCAAAAATGCAATTTTTTAAAAACTGTGTTATCTTTGTCACAAGCAACTTTTAAATACAAGAATTTCAATTTACAAATTGGTTCTTAGTTGAGTTTTCTGTTGTGCATTGAATAAGCCGAAGGGGAGTGTTAAGTGACTCCACAAAAAAAGCTGACAATGTCCAACGAAAAACTTTATAAGACCTTCAGAAAGCCTGGACAGCTACTGCTACTACTGACAGTCTGACTCCTTGAAAGCAAAGTGACAAGAGGTGGCTTAAGACTTCTGTAATTCCATTAAAAATATTCCAAAAGACACCACAAACACTGAACAATCACTGCGGCCTCATCTAGGTGATATACCCAAAAGACTGTTTAGGAATGTTTCTTAGGAAAAGAGGAAAGAGTTGTAGTCGTTAGCCTGGCTCCGATAGCAATCGAGCATCTGCTTGTTGTAATGGGGTGGAACAAGCACGATCCATGAGGGTCCTATCCTGCAACCCACAGGATCCAATGGATCCAATGTCACAGTCCACTACAGAATCCCTGCAGCGGTCCAAGTCCTAAGGGGTCATGTATTTCACAGAATGAGGGTAAATTCTATAACATTAGGCAGATGGTTTCACTGAGTACGACTTAACATAACAAGTAAACTGATTTGCATTTCTGAAAACACTACTTATGTTCAGCAGTTTCGGGCTGTATTAGTCTTTGGTGTTTTATTGTCTGTTTTAGTAGCAGTTTGAGATACGGTGCTAATGAAAATTATTTTACTAATAAATTCCGTCTCCATTATAAACCGCAAGGGAGCTGTTTTGTTAGGCCCAAGCAGTTTAAAATGAGAAACATTCAGCTGAGCTGCAATCAGAGGTCATCAGATTTTAATATACCAAACTCTGTGGCCTACATATATTGCAATATTTTGCCTGAACACTGTATTTTCTCTCTTTTACAGGTATTTGCATTTTTTTTTCACGATCATGACAACAGTCAACTTGGTCTTTTGGCTTTTAGTGTGTTTTTGTTTTTGCTCAACACAACTCATCCAACAAGCACACATGTGGGCTGTGGCACATTTCCATCTTTCCCTTCCACGCTATCACATACATTATCACATGCCTATAGCTGCCACGTTAGCAGGAACACAACCCCCCCACCCCCCACCCCAATGAATTAATCTGTCAAGAGCAGGATCGCAGCGTTCCTCTCTCCCTGCTCCCTTATCTCCGCTCTGAGGCAACTTCTTAAGTAGGAACAGGAGATAAGATGAGTCGAAGGAATGAGATATCACGAGCTAAACTGAGATTTAATTTGTGATGGAATTTCTAAACGTGCGCCGGTGATGCCGAGCAGGTAACACTTTGGGAGGTATGAGCTCTCCATCTGGCAAACAATTGTCCTCCGCCTGTGCAAACAATTCCCAATTACTTCTGTCTGATTAACTGGCAAATTTTTGAGCTGCATCCCAGACACAAATAAGCCACAGGTGCGTGCAGGGGTGCCGCCACACGATGCACCGCACAACCTCGCACACAGCTGATTTGTTTGTGTTACGCAACTGCTTTTTTCTTTTCTTTCCTTTTTCTTTCTTTTTTTTTTTCAAATGACACAAGTCAACATTTAAGTAATCCAGCTTAGACTTGTGCTGTGAAAGTGACACTGAGGTCTGTCATACCTTTTTTTTTTTTTTTGACATTTTTATGGTTTTCATGAGAAATTATTGACACCTGAGTGTTCAGGAAGTTTGCCATGAGCTCATATTTCAGGTCTTGGTAGGTTGGTTTTTTTTGTAATTACATTCCTGGATGACACTAAGGGTGGCTTACTTACTTTTGCTGAACTCCACCGTAATGGAGTCTGCTGTCAGATCACACTACATTAAACCTCTATGAATAACTCCAAAGCCATGCACACAAAAACAAGCCTCGCTGCCATCTTATTTCTTTTTGCCTCCCATCTGTAGTCCCCTCCCCCCCGTTACCGCCTGCTGTGTTAGGGCAGCCCTGGGCAGGGCACCGTGCCTATTCTTGTCAAAAACATCAAACAGGTTTCATCACTAACGAACCTGCTTGAACACTCTTTCTTTCATTTAGATGTTTGCCTGAATATTCAAAAATCGCTTTCATCCGCAAACGCCGATACAGACGTGTCATTCTCTTGCCGAAAATCTTTATGCGCCTGCTCGTCTTTAAAAGCCCGAGCTGCTCTGATCAAAAGGTGATAAAAATAGTGCGCAGATAAATGCGACAGATTGGATTCAGGCCCGTATTATAAATTACAAAAGAGCTGCAGCACAACCTTTATGTTCTTTGCATCTTATATTCCAAACTGGGAGGCATACCTTTTTCTTTAAAAAAAAAAGAGAAAGCTCAGGGACAAAGACCTTCTGGATATGTTATTTAGGTACAGGTATAATAGGAGCTTTTTAAAAAAAAAAAAAATAAATCCCTTTGACAGGAACCTTTCAAAAACAAAGACAGGCTTAAGAAGCATCCTTTGCTCTACTGAGGAATAAATGCTTGCATGCATTACCCCCCACCCCACCACTTCTTTCCTCTGCAAAAAATGGTCCTTTCAATCCGTCCGGGGAAATTCGTGTAAATGTGTAAATTCTCTCGGCTACAAAACTAAACAAAAGTTATTTTTTTCCTGGAACTTCTCACTCCTTCCCGCGGGCCCTCTTCTGCTTCAAAAATGCCCCTTTGCCCTTCTAGGATTTGTCCCTCCCTTGTTCCTCTCCTCTCCCTCAGCCTCTTCCTCGCTCAATCTCACAAGTGTTGCCCTGAATGCTTTTCCTTATATGGAGGTCCCCATGGTCACACCAAATCCAGCGTCACCTAGGAAAAGACTGGATAGATTCCTTTTTCCACTTGCGAAGGGCACTTGCTCAGATCCTGAATCTTAATTTGGCCAGCTCTCTCCCGGTGGAGCTATCCAGTGGTGGTGGGAGTGAGTTGTGCCTTACTTTGGGATAACAATTAATGACTTGCCGGGCCTATACATCTTCAAGTGGAACCAATTTGCTTTGGGGATTAGATACACTTGTTTCGCGCAAGCTCTCTTTGATTGAGCCGGTTGATACAACTGTTCAGCAGCGAGCCAAGGCAAACCCCACATCGGAGTACTTCACCAAGGCGAAAAATAAAAAGTGCTGCATTTGCTACTTTATAGATTGCAAAGCAAATATTTCACGGAGTATGTTACACAGACACCAATATACAGTTTATATTGTACAAAAAAAGGGAAAGAACGTGATGAATTTCCCCACTACACAACAGCACCAGAAATATGCATTCACGGTGCAGTTACACACACTCCTGAAGTGGTTGCCTCAGTGCGATTTGCATTTGATTTGAATGCATTTCTCCATTTAGCAATGGATGTAACTCCAGCATGTGAACATTGTCGAACGAGTATCTCAAATGTTCTGTGGAGAAATCCCATTTCAGGGTTCAATGGCTCTTCTCAAGCTACTCATCCGGGAAGCCATGAAATATATGCTCGTGTAAAACTTGTCTATTCAATCAGTTTCCCTATTTTCAATTATTGTCATTACTGCTCTGCATGCTACTGGTTTCCTTCACAAAATGGAATAAATAAGCTGTGGGTCGATCAAAAGTGAGGACAATTAAGGTGGCCGCATATTAGACGATGGGGATTACAATGGAGTACAATGGCCCTGAGGTTCAAAACAAAAGTTCTCGCTTTACAGGAAGGGCGTTGGTATATTATTTATTTTTTTCACCTTTTTTTTGGTGGGGGGGTTATTTTGTAATTTCCTGTTTCTATCGTAATACAATATTCTTTAAAAAGATGTTAGGAATCTACAGACAGCCAAAACATTACCACTGTTGAATATTACAAAGAAAACCGTATTGTTGATTGTATAACAAGGCTCTTTGGCAAGCACGGTGAACTCGGCATAACACAGGCGGGCAGAACTCTGCATAATGCCGTCAACTATCCTCATGGTGTTAAAATATCTCTTGCCACCCTGAAAGCATGTTGTAAAGAATAAGGATTGCCATGTTAAAGGGATACTGAAAATTGCAAAAAGTGATTGTCCTATCATCAGGGTACATTTTAACAGTGTCCTTTTCCATCCTTTCAAACTCTGCAGTATACACTGATCTATTAGCAGAGCAAGAAATATTGTCCTTTACTGGAAAGTGAAATATTTTATTCAGTCAACCACAACAATAAAATCATTCTCTCTCTTAGCAGAATATTTTGATTCAATTCAGTTTTATTTATATAAGCCCCAATCACAACAGTTGCCTCAAGTCTCTTTTAAGGTAAAGACTTTACAATAATGGAGAGAAAACCTTACTTGGAGACAGTGGGAAGGAAAAACTCCCTATTAACAGGAAGATGTCTGACTGAATGGGATGTGCTGGAATGTTCTAGAACAACCTTGCTTACAACACAGTGTAGGACCAACCCTGAGGTCCTGTGTCCATTTGTGACAGATCCACTTTCTGCTGCACAAGTGTAACCCACATACAATGAAGGTACCACTTTAAGGACTGATATGAGGAGAGATGGACAGCCTGCCCAATCAATCGAAATGCACAGGTCCCAGTATGCTTAGACCAATGGGAGAGCAGGCTGCCGCTGTATTTCCCACCCACGTTCGCTGTGTTAGCTGCTATGTGTGGAGTAGTGATGGGATTTCTGGCTCTTTTTAGAGAACCGGCTCTTTCGGCTCGGGTCAATAAAAAGAGACAGCTCTTTCGGCTCCGAACCGGCTCTTTAGGTTGTTTTGTTGCTTTAGTTAATTTATTATTAACAACAATATAAAATTATGCACAAAAGAATTACTAATGTAAAAAAAAAAGTGGTTTTATTTATATATGTTTATATATAAATATATACGGTGGTCCCTAGAGACAAAGCACGTACAAACTCCAAAACACATTTCTAGCATTAACTGAACTTCCAAAACAGCTACCTAGATCACTTAAATTACACATTGAAAGCATATGTGTTTTGTTTGTATATTTATACACAAGCACTCATATATATTCAAACAATTCAAAAAAATGTTCATTTACCTGTTACTACCACACACCAAATCCGGTCGTTGGTACTTGCTGGCTTGTGTAGCCACTACACTGCGCCTAGCATCCTGGAGCACTTCTGTTGTCTTTTGTACGTGTTTTGGAGTTTGTACGTGCTTTAGCGTTTGTACGTGTTTTGGAGTTTTTCATGTGTTGTGGAGTTTGTACGTGCTTCAGAGTTCGGACATGTTTTGAAGTTTGTACGTGCTTTGTCTCTAGGGGCCACCGTAAATATATTTTTATTTATTCACTCCACATAAAATGTAATAAATAAATCATATAATACAAAAACCAACTATTCACATTTCAACTTTTATCTATTTAAATTTTCAGCTTTTCCTTTTAAACTAATTTAAAGTGAAACAACACAAAACACTGCAAACCACAACACAATTAAATATAAATGAAAATATGAAAACAAAAAGAACATGCATATTCTCTGTCATATAGGCCTGCATGAATAAACTTTCTGTATCCTTTATTATCTGCAACTGAAAATAGTTGTGGATGATTACTATACCTTTCTAATGTGATGTTGTCGTCCCTGGCTCTCTTTCTCTCTCTTTCCCTCCCTCTCTGTTCCTGTGCTACTGCGAGTGTAACTACCGCCCCTCCCCCCTCTCTTCCCAGCGCTGGGAAGAGTGGGGAGCAGAAAAAAAGTGTGAGAGAGAGAGAGAGGGTGAGAGAAAGAAAAAAAAAAAACCCACCGGCTGGCGATAAGGTGCCGGCTCGCGTCGTTCACGTCAAAGATCCGACTCTAACGGTGTGTTCACACCGAACACAATGGACACGAATAGAGCGTCAGGTTTACATGTAAAGTCAATGGAAAAGCCCGTGAAAATTCGGAAGCAGATTTGCGTCGCCAAAACACGTGAAACGCGCGTCAGTGTAGCGCGTCTGGCACGTTTGACTCGCGAATAAAACCACGCGCGTGAGTTTTTCTGTTGCATTTTGTGCATACGAGCGTTTCGCGTCTACCGCTCGAGTTGGAAAAATCTGAACTCCAGCGTCAAATCGCGCCACGACAACCAATCAGGAGCCTGGTGACGTGGCTGTGACCTAGGTCAAAGGGGCAGATCCAGCCAAAGCCCTTCATACTTCAATGGAGGGAAGGCTAATCAATGCTGTAGCAAACAACCCGGAGCTGTACAACACCAGCTGCTTTCTGTACCGAGACAGGAATAAAAAGGACCGAGCTTGGAGGAAGATATGTGAAGAGATCGGGCAACCTGGTAAGTTCATTCATTTCTCTTTTCTCTAAAGTTTTCACTGACCCGGGGAAGCCGCACAAAAGCTAGCAAGCCACTGCTATTTTCCCACTGATGTACAAATACCGTTCTGCTTTTATGCATGTTGTCATTTAGGAATATATTTTATTGTTTATTAATAAACAGCACACAGTGGTCCCGCTCATCCGTCACTGCTTCGCTTTTTCGCTGATTGCATTCTGCAGCCTGATTGACAAATCTCCTGCGCTTGCCAAATTTATCACGTTTGGTTTTGATAACCATCACGTCCAATAGAAAAAACAGCACAAAAACACCCATAACTACGACCCTCATTTGGAAATAGACACCTGCACCACGAGGGAAAAAGGCGCACGAAAGTGGCAGGCAGATGAAGACAAAACGCGGCATAATAATACTTTTACGTTTTGCAATCTACAAAGGTTTGCACTGTGAGAATCAATTGTGAGAACTGTGACCAATGTTCATGTGTGTGGGGAAAAAAGTGTATAAAGTGTGTGGCGAAGGGCTAGTTATTCTGAGAACCCCTGCTGCAATAAATGAGGGACCACTGTCTACTTTATGATTATTATATTCAACCTGTTAACATTTAATACTGTATTGATAGAACCAACTGATTCTGCAGCAGAGCATCCCCTGTTGCTTCTCCTGGCTCCCCAGTCCCTGAGCTCCTGCTGCTGCACCACAGGTATGTAATTGTAGCATCAGATGTACAGCAAGCACTGATAGCTTTTTACTTGGTGGGATTCCCTTGTAAATCACCTTTACTAAATGTCTACAACCAATCTGATTATATCCTGTTTGGGTTTTTTTTTTCGATGTTGAAATTAAAATCTAGTAGCAGCCTTCTCATTTCTTTGTGTTTTGTGCTGTTTTACAGGCCCACAGAGGAGGACAGCTCCGAGGCAGATGAGGGACGGGTCCCAGGACGGTCCATCGGCGGTGGAGATGGCCATCCTGGAGTCCTGAAGAGGCCACACCAGTCTCCAATGTAGCATTTCCTCCTCAGCCTTGTTCCTGCTCTGGAGAGCAGCTGGGTCCTTTTTATTCCTGTCTCTCTTTAAATACTTATATTTTATATATTTATGTTTAATGTATTTCTGTGTGAGAATTTTAATATTATTTCAAATAAATTTTTATAATGACTAATGTCTCGGTTCTACTACACAGCAAATGTTAGCACACGACTTGACACATGTAGAATTTATTTCATATTATACTAATGACAAAATATACTAATACAGTGGGATGCAAAAGTTCACTGGATTTACAGAAAGTGTGCAATAATTGTTTAAATAAAATCAAGCAGGTGCATAAATTTGGGCACCACAAAAAAAGAAATGGAATAAATATTTAGTGTATATCAATGTGTGTGTCTCCTATATGATATATGGGGTTCCTTTGGGCGTGCTCCCCATCCAGAACTCCACAGCACAGAGGGAAGTTCCTGCGCTCCTGGAATCCCTCTGTGATGGACCGCCAGACTTCAGTTGAAGGCACAACCATGAAATCGTCCACTAGACAGTCCCAGATGGCCGTCGCTACCTGGGGGATGATGTGGCTCACCGTGGACACACCAACTCGAAAACTGAACGCGATGGTCCTGA
This sequence comes from Rhamphochromis longiceps, assembly GCF_057381845.1. NCBI lineage: Eukaryota > Metazoa > Chordata > Actinopteri > Cichliformes > Cichlidae > Rhamphochromis > Rhamphochromis longiceps. Next base: position 37,704,009 of record NC_140578.1, read on the forward strand.
AGGAGTCCCCAGTGGCAAGGAACCTGGACAAAATAGTTTAAAATGAGTATTATGTGTACTGCAGTTACAAAATACATTATTGAAATTACAAAATTACAAATTACAAAACATAAATCTTACATAAAACATTTTGTAATTATAAGGATAATTACATGATATATATTAGATATAATCTAAAACAGTCTGCGGTGATTATATACAAATATTCAACTATCCCAGAATTAAACCAGGTCTAAATAAAAAGGAGTGAGTATCACTACAAAGGTTAACTCAGTGGTCCTAATGCTACAGTTTGATATCAGCAAACACCGAGCGCATACATTGATATGACACCACAGCCATGCTATCATTGCAAACACTGATAACAGCATAAAATAGTAAATGGCCTGTATTTATATAGCGCTTTACTAGTCCCTAAGGACCCCAAAGCGCTTTACATATCCAGTCATCCACCCATTCACACACACATTCACACAGCATAAATCGAATTAAATCGGGACTTGATGAGACCTTCTGAGTATCACTAGAAATATTATAAACAGTCGTCTCCGTACCACAGTTTGCTATCAGTAAACACCGAGAGCATTCATTGTTAGCATAGCACATCCATGGGCACCAGTGTATAAATGGATGGTTTAGCATATATTACCACAGGTATCAATAAAGGACTACCGTATTAAATACTTTTACTAACCTCAGGCAGATGGACAGGCGCTCTGCAGGTGGGATTGAGCGCCTGTAATTGGTGTCTAGGCGGGCGATTCTGGGACCGACAGCGTGGAGCTAAACTGTTAGCCTTCATTAGCTCTAGTTGTTATCAACTGCCTGAAAGTTCATCTCAATCTGCTTCCAGAAGTTAGGTAACACTTGAAGCGCAACTTATGTTTATTTTCCTCCATGTTGTATTACAGTTATTAAAGAGAAAAACAACATGTCCTGTTATGTTATTTAGAGCCCCGCATTTTCTGACCGAGAGACACCATACCATTGTCTTCGGCCGTGATGCACTGAGATCGGTGAGCACATATTGTATGTCTCAGTTAAGTCTGTTTTGCATTTTATTGTTGAGAAACTGAATTTATCTTAATTGTTTCAGTAATAACTGTCGTATATGCACTGACTTTACTTGGTTTAATGCATAGTTTGTGTAAGAGAGATGTTTTATTTTTGCAAATTTGAGTATTTTAATTGCAAATTTATGTTGAATGTGATTTCAACAAAATCCTAAGTTGTGAATTATAGCTAGAACAGCATAATTAATATTTGAATTGCTCTTCTGACCCTGTCTGTTGACAGGTCAGGGGTTTTTTTTTTTTTGTATGCTGAATTGTTCCTGAGGTGGATTCCTCCGGTGAAATAGATGGCGTGCCTTCCCACCTGGACTTAGAGAGACTGACCCATATGGAAAAGATATATATAACTCTTATAAAGTTTGTATCTGTCTTGTGTGAAACTTGTATGAAAAGCATACAAGAGTGAAAACAGATATAAGATCCCTTGAAAAAATTATATAATGAAACTTGTATGTTTTGGATACTCACTAGAACAATATATGAAAGTAATGGGAAAGTGGCCACTTTCATGAGTAAATCATATAAGTTTTTACTATTTCTTTTCCATATGGGTAGATTCGCTTCTTTTCCACTTGATGATCTGCTGCACCTTGCGGTGTGGTAGGACTGTATCACTCACACTTTCACACACAGCTGGTTATACATGAGACCACTGACTGACATTCTCTCATCCCTATTTTCTTTCACACCCTGGGAATTTTTTGGACTTTACCCCTTGGACATTTTTTATTTGGGACTTTAAATAATGAGCTGTTGTGTAGAACATTCTCCACATGTGAAAAGAGTGTGAGATTTTCATTTGAATGTACATTGGATTTGTGTAATTTGTTTCTATAAGAGTTAAGGAGTCAGGTTACTAAGGTGCACCCGAGCATTGAAACCCAACATTGAAAACCAAAAGTAACACTTGGCCAAGTCATTGCTTTAGTAGTTTATGTATTTTATTTTTCTTTTAATTTTTGTAAGTTTAGTAACCCTTCTACCATTGTAAAGTGTCTTTAACCTGTGCTTGTCAACCTTATGGTTTATTTCACTAAAGTTGTCTGGTTCTTTCTTCATATATTCTTTTCAACAATTCCCCTTACTGTGTTACACAAGGGTTACAGTTTCACAATAAGACCGGTATTTTAGCTTGGAACTATTTTTTTTCACTAATGTGTTCTTTATGTTTTAGAGCATTAAAAGGTTAAGCTTGTACAACGAGTTAAGAACATACCATTTATTTTCTGTGCTCCACTAAAAGAATCTGTATCAGACATTAAACAATAGATGACAGCAAAAGTTAACATAATCAAAGAGCTTGTCACCTTGGTGAAGCTACAGCGAGGATGCAAAGTTCAGAATCAAAGAACAAATAATGCAGCTGTGAAACTGAAGCTGTGCATCCTGGTAAAAAAAAAAAACCAACAAAAAAACAGGCTGTACAGAAATAACAGAAAAATGAGAAGATGAAAATCTGAGAACAGGTGGTGGAACTGTTGTTGTTTTTTGTAATCACACTCTGGAATATGAGATAAATTAATATTTGGAATTAATATTCACAAAATATTGGACTAAACCGAAATTCTAATTAGACCAGAAATCTTTTTTTCTCTTTTCTCGCCTTTTCCCATCCTCCCACCATATTCACTATTGTGAATAATTTTCACATATGCTGCTCAAATGAGAGGTTTTAGAACTTAGTTTGCATTTGAATAGCATTTTATCCCCCTAGGTACATTTTGTCACATAAAGCATCAGTAAAATACCATCAAAGGAAAAACGTATGCCTCCAATTACTATTTCCCCTTCATCATTTTAACTGAAGGTAGCCATATTCAGCGACAAGGGAGAGATATAGTTGCCTTGGCGGCTTTGAAATACTGTGGGAGCGAGGGGCTAAAGCTGTGAATCGCATTTTATTTGAAAGAAGCAGGGTTTAGGGGACATGAGATGTGACCTTGTCTGTGGTTTTTTGTGATTGACACAGAGGGAAAGAAGCATGAGGACACACTGAATCTGTTATTGCCTTCCTATCCAAAATGACAGGCATCTTTTTTTCATGTTCAACTCAATCACTGGCTTGGAAACTGACAAAATCAGTCAGAAATTACTTATTTGGCAGTTTATTTTTAATGTCACACTTAGTGGTCAAGTTGGTAAAGGCACACCCGCATGTGGCAATATACATATGTACAGGCAGGGAGCTCAGGAAGTCTGACAGAGAAACAAGAAAGTAGGTAAACCTGGAAACAGGGAAGCACTGAAATAGCAGCAACCTGACAAAGACTGAGTTTACCTGTACTTTATTATCACACTCTTTGGACTGTCTTTTAGTTCTCCTGCAATCCAGATGCTGCGAAAAAGTTAACAACAATGTGGAACTGTTTATCAAAACAAAAGAGGAAAGAAGCTCGAACAGGGACCAAGAATAAATTCATAAAAATAGCAGTGAGATGCATGAAGAAGAAGAAGAAGAAGAAGAGGAAGACGAAGAAATACTCAAACTAATGATTACAATAAAAAAAAAAATCCAATGAACAGTCAAGAACATAAAGGAGGGTAAAGATTCAAATTTGAAGCTGTAGATGATTACAACAGCAATGCCATTTAAATTTTAAAAAAAAAGAAAGAAGCTTTTTCTTCATCAGCATTATTAATAGTGCCTACAAGCTGGCAGCTGGCAGTGTAAGCCAGTGTGGCATCTTCTTCATTTTTACGCTGCCACACATTAGCTTCCTCGTATTGTCATTTTTCCTTTTCTTGCATATCACATTGCAGACTAAACCTGAGCCTGACCGGCGCAGGAAGGGAAAGGAATCTCATCCCTCCCTTTTGGAGGGTTGTAAACGTATACATGGCTCTGCGTGTGCCAGCCGGACACACAGAGGAAATGACAGGCTGCCATATGGACCACCAGCAGTGGTCCGGCGCAGCAAGTCAACCTGGTCACTTTAGAAATCTGTTCCATCCAGACGACTCCAAGCAGCCCGCTTGAATCACTCCCCGTCCTCATGATTAGCCTGTCATTACTGCATTAAAGGCCCCACGGTGTCCATCAGGCCGATCAACCTCAGCACTTTCTCTGTGCCTGGATTACAGCGCTGCGTCGTGCCGTGTCAGTGGGCCGCATCCAATCCTGACGGCTCAATGTGTAAATAAAAGTAAATCTGAAAATTCCTCGTTGTGTTTGCTGCTAAGTAGGACGCACTGAAACGTAAAGTGAGCACAATACCATGCATCTATTTATTATCTCTACTCAGCAGTTTATTTTGGACTAATTGGGACAGATGATTAATTATTATATAACCCACGACAAGCCATGGTAAATTGGAATTAAATGACGGGCTGACATTGTATGTCCCAGTTCAGTTGTGCAATAAGCTAAGAAGGATTCATTTGCCTACTGTGATACATTGACTGCTGTATTCATCTTCCCTCTGCACTTATTCACAGATTAGCAGCATGACTGGATAGTAAACTGCGTGTTTGGAGGTAAGCACTGGGGTGTTTTATTCAAGCATCAGTCTGTAAGGGAATACAGCAGACCTACTAGCTGCTGGAACAGAATCCCACCTACATGCAATGACTGAATGTTAAAGCAGCATCATTTTTCTTTGTAACAAAATACTAGGAAACTATTTGTGATAAACAAGTAAATTGTAAAAGATTCTTATGTTTCAGTACAGGAGCTTTAGCTTCCAATGTGAGGAACAGCAAAAACCCACAATAATCCATATCAGGAGAGAGGTGGGATGGTAGATGGCTTATGTCAGTTTGCTTAAATGAAGGCCATTAATTAGACATTAAATGATATGGCTAGGACGGGTTAAAGTGAAAGAAAACTTCGTCAGTCTTGAGATTGTCTTCACTTGGAGCTCGGTGTGGGAGTGGAAGTCATGAAATGTTTCTCCCACTGAAAACGCTACGTCCGGATGAACAAAATCAATTTTCTGGTATTTACTGAATAAAAGCTCATCTATAATTCAGAAGAGTTAAGTTCTTATCTTAAATAATGATTTAATAATCTCTAGAACCTCATTCAGCAGCAATGACTGGGCGACCGTGGCTCAGGGGGTTGGGAAGCGTATCTGTAACCGGAAGGTCGCCGGTTCGATCCCTGGGCTCTCTGTCCTGGTCGTTGTGTCCTTGGGCAAGACACTTTACCCTCCCGCCTACTGGTGTTGGCCAGAGGGGCCGATGGCGCGATATGGCAGCCTCGCTTCTGTCAGTCTGCCCCAGGGCAGCTGTAGCTTGCCTCCACCAGTGTGTGAGAGTGAATGAATAGTGGCATTTTAAAGCGCTTTGGGTTCCTTGAAAAGCGCTATATAAGTCCAATCTATTATTATTATTATAATTTAAAGCAATGGGTTCTTTATCCCTCTCTCACACCATTGTGGAAGAACCTTGGCCTGCTCTTCTTTATAACAATTTTTCAGTTCAGCCTTGGTTGAGCTCTGAACTTTGACTGGTCCATTGGAGCACCTTTATCTTTTTTTTCCAGCCATTCTATGGTAGATTTGCTAATGCACCTAGGTATCATTGTCCCAGTTTCAGCTGAGCTGTAGCTGTTGGACAGATGGCCTCACATTTGACTCTAGAAGACTTTGGTACACAGAGATGAGCTCATGCTTGACTCAGTGACGCCAAGTTGCCAGGTCTTGTACCTGCTAAACAAACCCAAATCATCACCACTGTGCATGATAGCTGGTAGGCGGTGTACTGTTTTCTAATTGTAAATCCATGTCCCTTAATACTGAAGATGCTAACTGAGGGCTGGAGGGTGTGTGATGGACCTCTTGGGTTTAACCCTCCCAGATTAATGGGAAGCAAAAATTGTTTCTCCAAGATCACTACTGATGACTTTCCTCCTTGGCATTATGTTAACACATACATGCTTTTATATAGGCGCAGACATCCAGATAATCAATTAATCAAGTGCATTTGATTATCAGCACCTGGGTTCTATTTGCCTTCTTAAAAGATAATCAATTGCAATATAGCACATCGTGTTTTGGAGTTTTTCTCCAGTTGTGTTTTCCCAATTTTAAGAGCAGATAACCTTTATCAGGCTCTGAAAACTTTGGAATTTAAAGGTGTACTTTCTTTTTATGATTTGTTGACTTAATAGTTGTGACCAAATATTTTGTAAAGGTGCTGCCAATTTATATGAAGTGATGGGAAATAGAAAGCTGCCTATTTCAGTCTCTCAACAGACAGCCATTCAAGTAATGTTAGTCAGATTGTTTAAAACCCAAATTTAACTACTTAGTAGCCACTGGTACTTAAACTTTGCAAAGTAACTCAGATTAACTATCAATTAAATATTAACAACAATGGATATTTAAGCAGATTGAATTATTTAATTTTATTTTAGTGTGATCTAACTAATGGGGGTCTTAAATATGTTTATCACACTGTAGCAGTTTTACTGTGAAACTGTCATCTTTTGTCTCCCATCCAGACCCTCCCACTGTCGATAACAACAGAATTTACTGCGCCTCTCTCCCCTCCCCAATTCAATTTCTTCACTCTCCGAAGTCACTGGCAGGCTGGAGGAAGACATATGCACTGTCAGTGCAAAATCTAATCAAGTCTGGGGCTCCGTACCTGTTATGGTTGCTGATATTCAAAATGGTCCTAATGGCGCTGTTGGTGCTGTTTGTGTGTCACTGTTGACACTCCTAATGTGGGTGATATGCACAGTTGCACTCTCCCTGTGCTCTCAGTGACACATTGCATTTTTCACACAGTAGATGGTCAATAAGTTTCCGCATAATGTCACTCTGTCTTGCCCATTTCCCTTTTTGCTTCCATGATAGCTGTCTGTTGCATTCCTTTAGGATTTGTGAACAACACCTAATAACCGACGGATGCACGCCTGCCTGATCTTTCTCGCCTGCCCACCGCCTTTCTCCCTCTTCTTCTGCAGTGTCTCCATTTCTCTCCATCTCTAAATAATTACTTAAATGTATCTATTAGTGGCCAGGCGTTGGCGCAGGATTAACTGAAATGCCAGCCTCTATGGGAATGCAATGCATTCCAATGCAGGTATACTGCTCCACGGCAAAGATCCTGTGTTCTTGTAGTAAAAAAAAAAAAGCACATCTGAGGAAAGTGGACCATCCTAAACTGAAGAGTGATGATCACTGTCAAAGAGATTGATTGGCAGCTTCACTGTCATGATAGCATGTACGTTTCCTGTTATTAAATCTCAAACCTTTGATCAAATGAATGTTGGGACTGACTACTACTGAGCACTTCCTTTGTTCATGTCCCCATGTGGCTTCTTGATCTCACTTCCAACTAACAGTGATGCACACACAGATTTTTTTATTGCCTTATTATCAGTGACAAAACACTCTGCAGCATCCATGTACAAAGAAAAAAGTCTTTCAAGTGTGCAACAAGGAGTTTGGCTTATCATTTTTTTTACCTTTCAGAAGTGATCGTTTATATAAATTCACATCATATCCCAGAGTATGAAAATAGCTGCTTTGATCAAAGAAAAAAAATGTAATGGTCTATAAAAATACTTTATTTTGCAGTTTTTGGGGAATGTCAGAATCTTTCAAAAATGCCACAATGTTTCAATGACATTTGGAAAACATAAAGTAGGAATTGCCTGGTCTGACACAGTAACTACTGTTTTCGAAAAGGTAGGGACATTTTTATTTTCTTGATGGGTTCATTGCCGTTTCCTGTTCCTGTACTACAATGTCCTCAAAATAATTGTAATACTGAGTTTTAAAGGCTAGGAAAGACACGGAGAATATCAGCATTTGTCAGTGTAGCCATAGTAACTACATCCGTTGGTTATTAACTCCGCATTGTGCTGCCTCAAAAACACTGTGGGCCACATTATGGCCCCTTTTTGGAGCCTGACCTGACAACATTTGTCATATTTCACAAATATCACCTTGCCTGCTTGAGTACTGGCCAAAAGCCTCATTGACTTCTGAATGAATTTTAATTATCATTGCTTCAATACAGCCATTGAATGAAAAGAACACACAACTTTTTTCCATACTTCACACATTACAGTTGGATTATGAGCCAGATGACATACTGTGTCACGGATTTTCTGGTTAAGTTAACAATTGCTCACTCTTATCAGTTTATTGGTGAATCATCTAATTCAACCAGGTGTATACATAACCTGTTGTCTAGTTGCAGAAGACTGCTTTTTTTTTTCCAACCTAGAATTAGAGTTTTTGATAATGTGCTCTTGTCTTAGTTATCAGAAGTGTTTGTATGAGAAGTTTTATTAGATTAGGAAGCTTTGTAGGGGTTTCTTGGCTCATTCTTCTTCTGGTTACATAGATAATTACAACTATTAATTTTCCAGAGAGTGTGGGGTTTTATTTGTTATTTTGACCTTGAAAACCCAGACGTGTATTTGCTTCTTAATAGGAGTTGGCTCATCTTTGTTATTAATTACTGGGTTGTAAAATAAATGGCATTTCATTTCATTTCATAATAAAAAAAAGATTATTTTCTTGTTTTATCTGCTTGCACACATATTTTGGGGAAAGTGTTTCATTATGTGTCTTTTGGTGATATATACAAACAGTACTTTTCCCCCAAGGCACACCAATGGCCTAGCCAAACTTTCAAGGAGTGCCTGTATTCATATCTGCTTGAATAGCATTTATGCTAGCTTACGTACCAGTGTCAGTTCTTGTTTGGGTTGCATTAGCAGGAAAAAAGGGGCTTTTGATTATCTGAAGGTAGATTATCTTCTTTTTCAACAAGTGCCAAAACAACATAAATTTAACCCAGGTCAAATTTTCTTTGGAGAAGAGTTTGGTTCTTAGTTCCTCATAAATAGCCTGGCCCACAGTAGCTTCTCCCAACAAGTGATGCACTTGAGCTGAGGTCTGTTTTACCTGGTATTTTACTTCTTTTTTCTAAGTAGTGGGTGGCACAGATTTTGTTTGCTGACTTAAGAATATTGTCTGTTTTCTCCCTGACATACTGTTATCCTCCTCTCTGTTAATACAAGCCTTTGATGGGTCATGTTTTGCACCATCTGTACAAACTTCCTGAATTTCACCTTAGCAAAAAACTTTTTTTTTTTCAGTTTTCTAGTATAGAAGTGCATATTTGCAAATTAGTAGATACAAATACAGATACTGACTGCAGGGGAATATATAGTGGAATAATATGTGGATATCACAGTCCCTGGAGACACAGGTATTTGCTTCCTGGAAGACAATTTAGGAACCACTGGTCTAAATATTCATGAAAAGCTGTAAAAACTCATTTCCATGTATTTTTTTTAAATTTCATTTTCTAAATTTGTAAAACTTTTAGCATAAAAAGCAAAAAACACATATCATGTATCTATCTTTACTTATTTTTATTTTCTTTCAATTTTTATATTGACGATGTAAATTCTTTAAATTATTGTAATTTAGTAATGGTGCAACTAGATTAACAGTCACAGCATGTTTGTAAGTGATTACATTTATGATATAAACATTAACGTTTAACAAGAAACTGCAGATCAGTTGCAATCAAACAGCGTTATTGTTACAGGTTAAAGGTAGAAAAGTCACCAGCACCATTTTGGGGCAAATGACCCCCATTTATTTGTGGCTGCGCTGAGCGGGGCTCCCCTCGTAGCTGAGGATTTAGGGAGAAATAGTCTGTTTTTTAATTAGCAGTATATGCAGGAAAATAGATTTCTCTGACATAGCTTTGCAAAAACTTTGCAGACAGTGACGTTAAGATAACAAAGATGGGAAAAATCAAAAAGTCCATTTTTTCTTGATTGCTTCATTGATGGGCTGTTTCTCAGTTTGCGTCTGTGGCCAGCTTTTCCTGTGCTGCATCAGCATAGCACCTGTTAAAAGCAAAATTTACAAAAGGGCTTTGACAGAAGGAGCTGAAATTTCACATTCTACTTCTGTTTAAGAGTAAATCCTTATGAAAATGACTCATCATTTTCTGTTTTGCCCCATGGTTTGTTTTGCTAAATTCAATCATCAGCTTGGATTATTTTTTGTAATATTTACCAATAAATTACAACCCCCAAATATATAAAATTAAATTATATATAATAAAATAAAATAAGGCAGCTGGTAGTTGCTGGTAGTAGTCCCGGATTTTAGCTACAAACCAAAAAGAGGGTCTACACACGTACATTATTTCTCATCTGTTCTTTTAAGTGAATAATGTTCTTGGATGGGAGAGAATACTAATAGTCTAACCTTAATTGTAAGCAAAAGCTCCCACGCTGTTTAAAAGTTGGATGTGTATAAGCTTTATTGCAGCACTTTCATGCTTTGATTGGATGAACAACGCCTGGAGTGTTATAGTTCAGTACTTTTAACACAAGTGCACACAAACACACTAATAGCCACTTGGCTTAAGGGACTTTGCAGGAAAGAACAAAGACACATGTGCACACTCTGGTTCTGCAGTTGTCATCCTATTTTTCAGAGACACTTTAAACAATCAATGTCCTCTCCAGAGTAATCCATATTCTCCATATCCGTGTTTGCAAGACATAAAACATCAATTATTGTGTCAAATTTTATTCTGAAGTCAAGAATGACAAGTAGGGCATACAAATGAGTCCTGGATACACATACACACACACACGGGAACACACACAAACTTTATTCCAAATGTGCATGCAAGCTATGCTTCTTCCTCCTTTCCTTGCCTCAGACACACAAATACCCCCATCTTACACATGCACACACACACATTCACCCCCATAAGCAATCCCTTTTTTTTTTTTTGAATTGGAAAGCGGGGGGGCTGAGAGGGGTTTGGAGCGCAGCTTGCTAGCTAACGTACATAATGAAAAGTGCAAGCTCTGTCATTTTCTGCAGATAAAAGTGTTCTGATGAGAGTCGGAGACAATAGCAGGGCATTAATCTCCTTGGCATAACAAGCTTTGGCTTTAAAACACTCACTTCCCCCATTCAGAGGCCCTCTAACTATCTAAGGCTATACTCTCCAAAAATATATTAGGAGTTCACATATAATATATTCACATACACAACATGTGCAAACTGCAATTACACTAATAGTAACTAAATATAGGTATGTGTGGTATACATGTCAAAAACAAGGGTCAGGTATTATTTTTTTAAGGCTTGCAATTATTGGTTGTTATTGATTAGTTTATTTCTTTTTTTGGTTATTGGTAGTAAGCACCAGGCAAAGTAAACTGCTGATTAAAGTAGTATAGTTATAAGTTATGAGTACACCCAAAGACAATGATTTAGCTCAGGTTTTGAAACCCTTACAAATGAAAGCTATTAACAGAGCATTAGGACACAACTGGTGTCCAAAACATCAGTGTACAGCCATTTTCAGATTTCTCCAGAGATGGTTAATTGGGTTCAAGTCTGCAGATTGGCTAGGCCTCTCAACGAGATTCACACAGAGTGGTCATGAATCCACTCTGTGTTATCTTGGCTGTGTCTTTAGGGTCATTGTCCTGTTCGATGATGAACCTTCGTCCCAGTCCGAGGTCTAGAGCACTCTGGAGCAGGTCACCATCACCAAGAATGTCTTGGTGCATTGCTTTATTCTTCGTTTACACAACCCTGAATAGTCTTCCAGTTTCTGCTGCCAAAACAAGATCCCAACAGCATGATGCTACCACGACCATGCTTCACTGTTGGGATGGTATCAGCCCAATGATAAGTCATGCCTTGTCTCCTCCAGACGTGATATTTGGCATTTAGGCCAAAGCATACAAACCTTCTTTCAACAGATCAGCGAATTTTGTTTCTCATGGTCTCAAACTTCAGGTGGGCTGTCATGTGCCTTTTAATAAGAAGTGGCTTCTCTCTGGTCCTCCTCTATGAACAGAGCAACACTGGAGCTCTGTCAGAGTGACCACCGGGCTCTTGGTCACCTCCCTGACTGAGGCCCTTCTACACTGATTACTCAGATTGTCCAGGTGGCAGGCTCTAGGAAGAGTAACGGTGTGTTCACACCGAACGCGATGGACGCGAATAAAACGCCCCAAACGCCCCTAATTTGACGCGTGTACATTCGCGTCTCAACGCGTGTCCAAGAAAAATCCATCGCGCGTCAAAATATGATATTTTGACGCGCGTGACGCGCGTGAACCGGAAATGTGGGAGTTTCCATCTTTGCAAGATGGCAGCTGTCGAGCTAGCGCTTGAAGAGAGAGTCTCCCTTCTCTATTTACTGTGGAGAGCAGAGCAGCAGCGTAAAAGACGTCCTCGCCGTACCTGGGTCCATCAAGTCCTCCAGGCGCGTGAGCAGTTTGGTGAGTTTCACCATTTGCTCCAGGAGCTGCGCCTGGATGACGGCAGATTCCAGCGATATCATCGTCTGTCACCCGGCCAGTTTGAGGACCTGCTTTCCCGCGTCGGTCCCAGAATCGCCCGCCTAGACACCAATTACAGGCGCTCAATCCCACCTGCAGAGCGCCTGTCCGTCTGCCTGAGGTTAGTAAAAGTGGTCAATACGGTAGTCCTTTATTGATACCTGTGCTAATATATGCTAAACCATCCATTTATACACTGCTAACATGGATGTGCTATGCTAACAGTGAATGCTGTCGGCGTTTACTGATGGCATAGCACATCCATGTTAGCAGTGTATCGTGTATACACTGCTAACATGGATGTGCTATAACAGTGAATGCTGTCGGCGTGTATAAACTATCGTTTATACACTGCTAACATGGATGTGCTATGCTAACAGTGAATGCTGTCGGCGTTTACTGATGGCATAGCACATCCATGTTATCAGTGTATCGTGTATACACTGCTAACATGGATGTGCTATAACAGTGAATGCTGTCGGCGTGTATAAACTATCGTTTATACACTGCTAACATGGATGTGCTATGCTAACAGTGAATGCTGTCGGCGTTTACTGATGGCATAGCACATCCATGTTATCAGTGTATCGTGTATACACTGCTAACATGGATGTGCTATAACAGTGAATGCTGTCGGCGTGTATAAACTATCGTTTATACACTGCTAACATGGATGTGCTATGCTAACAGTGAATGCTGTCGGCGTTTACTGATGGCATAGCACATCCATGTTAGCAGTGTATCGTGTATACACTGCTAACATGGATGTGCTATAACAGTGAATGCTGTCGGCGTGTATAAACTATCGTTTATACACTGCTAACATGGATGTGCTATGCTAACAGTGAATGCTGTCGGCGTTTACTGATGGCATAGCACATCCATGTTAGCAGTGTATCGTGTATACACTGCTAACATGGATGTGCTATAACAGTGAATGCTGTCGGCGTGTATAAACTATCGTTTATACACTGCTAACATGGATGTGCTATGCTAACAGTGAATGCTGTCGGCGTTTACTGATGGCATAGCACATCCATGTTAGCAGTGTATCGTGTATACACTGCTAACATGGATGTGCTATAACAGTGAATGCTGTCGGCGTGTATAAACTATCGTTTATACACTGCTAACATGGATGTGCTATGCTAACAGTGAATGCTGTCGGCGTTTACTGATGGCATAGCACATCCATGTTAGCAGTGTATCGTGTATACACTGCTAACATGGATGTGCTATAACAGTGAATGCTCTCGGTGTTTACCGATAGCAAACTGGTACTGTTTATAATATTTCTAGTGATACTCAGATGGTCTCATCAAGTCCCGATTTAATTCGATTTATGCTGTTATCAGTGGTTGAATGATAGCATGGCTGTGGTGTCATAGGTATGCTCTCGGTGTTTGCTGATATCAAACTGGTATTAGGACCACTGTGGGTTAATCTTTGTAGTGATACACACTCCTTTTGTTTATTTATACCTGGTTTAATTTCTGGGATAGTTGAATATTTGTATATAATCACTGCAGACTGTTTTAGATTATATCAAATATATATCATGTAATTATCCTTATAATTACAAAATGTTTTATGTAAGATTTATGTTTTGGAATTTGTAATTTTGGAATTTCAATAATGTATTTTGTAACTGCAGTACACATAATACACATTTTAAACAATTTTGTCCAGGTTCCTTGCCACCGGGGACTCCTTCAGGACCATCACGTTCAGTTTTCGAGTCGGTGTGTCCACGGTGAGCCAGATCATCCCCCAGGTAGCGACGGCCATCTGGGACTGTCTAGTGGACGATTTCATGGCTGTGCCTTCAACTGAAGACTGGCGGTCCATCGCAGAGTGTGTGAAGGCAACGTGTGTTCTCCACAATTTTCTGCGCTGTGTGGACGAGAGAGGGGCACCTGCTGTGAGGGGTGTGGCACCTGCTGTGGTGGAGCCGTTGCAAGGCCTGGGTCGTGTAGCAGCAAACAACTCCTCCAGAGAGGCTGTCCTGGTGAGGGAGAAGTTCATGGCCCACTTCTCGGCAGAGGGAGCTGTGTCTTGGCAACCAAAGGAGTAGCCTGTTTGAAGTCTGAGTGACTTCCCCACAACGGCTCTTTTAAGAGCCACCCACAAACCTCTAAAGAGTGTTCCTGTCTTTTTAAAATTTTCTTAATAAATGGATCTCTACTCCAAAATAACCTAACCTCTCTTTATTCTCTTAAGTAACTTGTCTTCACTATGTTCCTATAACCAGTGTGATGCAAAAGTTTGAGCAACCTTATTAATAGTCATTATTTTCCTGTATGAATCGGTTACAGTAAAAAATGTCAATTACATATATCATATAGGAGACACACACATTAATATACACTACATATTTATGTTATTTCTCTTTTTATGTGTTGCCAATATATGCACCTGCTTTATTTAGTGTAAAGTTATTGCACACTTTCTGTAAATCCAGTGAACTGCATTTCACTTCTCAAATATCACTGTGTGTGTCTCCTATATGATGTATTTAACTGACAATTTAAATTGTGACAAATAACGATTTGTACAGGACAATGATGGCTATTAACAAGGTTGCCCAAACTTTTGCATCCCACTGTATCAGTATATTTTGTCATTAGTATAATATGAAATAAATTCTACTTGTGTCAAGTCGGGTGCCAATATTTGCTGTGTAGTAGAACAGAGACATTTGTCATTATAAATGTTTATTTGATAAAATATATAAATTCAGTAATAAAAAGATTCAACATAAATATATGAAATTTAACTATTTACAGAGAGACAGGAATAAAAAGGACCCAGCTTGGAGTGGAAGAGCCTCAGGGGAGAAGGAGGAGAAGAATAAGAACATTGTTTCTGCCCTGGAGAGCTGCTGCCTCATCAGAAAACTACTGATCATTAGGGTCCAATGTTTCCAAATTTAGCACAGCTGTGCTGTTGTCAAAAACTAATTTATGAATTTGGAATTTCACGAATTCTCGTGTCTGAGGCGGCATGCTCTCCAGAGCAGGAACAAGGCCGAGGAGGAAATACTCTGTTGCAGACGGGCGTGGCCTCTTTAGGGACTCCAGGATAGCCAGCTCCACCGCCGATGGACCATCCTGGGACCCTTCCCTCGACCGCCTTCGAGCTCTCCTCCTCTGTGGGCCTGTAAAAAACAGAACAAAACACCACAAAGAAATGAGAAGGCTGCTACTAGATTGTCATTTTCAAAATTGAAAAAAACCAGGATATGAACAGATTGGTTGTAGATATTTAGTAAAGGTGATCACAAGGGAATCCAAGCAAGTAAAAAGCTATCAGTGCTTGATGTTCATACCTGTGGGTGCAGCAGCAGGAGTGGAGGGACCAGGGACTGGGGAGTCAGGAGAAGCAACAGGGGAGGACTCTGCTGCATGATAACTTGACTCTATCAAGACAATATTAAATGTTAACAGGTTGAAGACAATAGTCATAGAGAATATTATATTATTATATACTTATTATATACAGTGGTCTCCCATTTATTGCAGCACATGAACAGTAGTCACAGTTCTCACAAGTTGATTCTCAAAGTGCAAACCTTTGTCGATTTTAAAACGTAAAAGTATTATGCCGCGCTTTTTCTCCGTCTGCGGCGCCACTTTTGTGCGCCTTTTTTGCTCCCGGTGCAGGTGTCTATTTCCGAATGAGGGTCATAGTTATGAGTGTTTTTGTGCTGTTTTTTTCTATTTGAAGTGATGGTTATCAAAACCAAACATGATAAGTTTGGCAAGCGCAGGAGACACGACACGGAGGAGATTTGTCATTTGGGCTGCAGAATGCAATGCGCATCGTTGAAAGCTGTACGGTGCAATAAAAAAATCAGCGAAAAGGCGAGGCAGTGACGGATGAACAGCGGGACTACTTTATACTGTTTATTAATAAACAAAATATATTCCTGTATGACAACACGCATAAATTAACTGCCTACATTAATTAATTGTAAACATACCTTCTGACTGACACTCCCCTGCTGCCTCTTCGGGCTGTCCCTGGTCCTCGGGGGAGAAGTTCTCCACGGTCCGCACCATATTACCGCTGGTCTCCCGCGGGGTGAGGAAGGGGTCCAGAAACCCCATGACCGCGAAGAACTTCCATCTCCTCCCCGATCCTGCTGCAGACCCACTCCTCTTCTCCTTCTCTGACCTCTTCTCCTTATTATAGGTGTCCCTGAGGCTCTTCCACTTTCTCCTGCAGATGTCCTCTGAATAAACGCATTATCTGGTTAGCGGAAAGGTATTTGTACAACAGTGGGAAAATCGCGGGACAGTAGGCGCGCTTGCTAGCTTTTGCACGGCTTCATCGGGTCAGTCTGAAAATTAAAAAGAAGAAGGAATGAACTTACCAGGTTGCCCGATCTCCTCACTTATGTGTCTCCAAGCTAGGTCCTTTTTATTCCTGTCTTGGTAGAAATAGGAGCTGGCATCATATAGCTCGGGGTGGTTAGCCACGGCGCTGATCAGCTTTTCCTCCATACTGAATGAAGAATGAAGGGCTTTGGCTGGATCTGCCCCTTTGACCTAGGTCAGAGCCACGTCACCAGGCTCCTGATTGGTTGTCGCGGCGCGATTTGACGCTGGAGTTCAGATTTTTCCAACTCGAGCGGTAGACGCGAAACGCGCGTATGCACAAAGTGCAACACAAAAACTCACGCGCGTGGTTTTATTCGCGCGTCAAACGCGCCTGACGCGCTACACTGACGCGCGTTTCGCGCGTCAAACGCGCCTGACGCGCTACACTGACGCGCGTTTCGCGCGTCAAACGCGCCTGACGCGCTACACTGACGCGCGTTTCACGCGTTTTGGCGTTTTCGCGACGCAAATCTGCTTCCGAATTTTCGCGGGACCCGCAATCGCGCGTCATCGCGCCTTTCCATTGACTTTACATGTAAACCTGACGCTCTATTCGCGTCCATCGCGTTCGGTGTGAACACACCGTAATGATGGTTCCAAACTTCTTCCACTTATAGATGATAGAGGCCATTGTGCTCACTGGGATTGTCAATACTGCAGAAATCTGTACCCTTCCCGAGATCTGTGCCTCCATACAATCCTGTCTCAGAGGTCTGCAGATAATTCCTCAGATTTCATGGCTTGGTTTTCGCTCTAACATGCACCATCTACAGATTAGTGCCTTCCAAAATCATGTCCAATCAATTGAATTTACCACAGGTAGACTCCATCTGACAGATGATCAGTGGAAATAAGATGCACCTCAGCTCTGTTTTGAGTGTCATCAATGTCAATAGTTATGAACATGTCATATTTTTGTTCTTTTATTTTTAATAAATCTGCAAAAACTTCTAGCAAACTTTTTCACTTTGTTATTACGGGGTAGTATATGTAGAAATTTGAGGTGAAAAATTGAAAAAATTTTGGGATAAAACCAAAAGCTTTTTCACTTGAATGACAATACTCTGGAAAGTCAGAAATTATTAGTATTATTATTATTAGTAACTATTGTTGTTACTATTAATATTTATTCTTGTCAGAGGGGAGGATAGAAGGTGAAAAAAATACAAAAGTTGCTAAACATGAATGCTCTAGCAATGTAAAGCAATTTGCACATGAAGTAAGTAACTGGTTGGGAAGACACCTGGATTTAGGAGATAAATCCTTCACATTATGTATATACCTGAATTTTTAGTATTTAAGCATGTAGAAAACAGCAAGATTCTAAAAGCTCTTTATGCAGTGATGTGATGATTCTCTTTGAGTCCAAATGTTTTACGCAAATGTAACAAACATTCACATTTAAACAATTGACACAGGAGTTCAATAGAAAATCAAATACCTGGTCATGCTAATTATCCAGTTATCTGTCACTGACTCGTTGCAGAAGAAGGAAAGAAAATGCAGTCTGTAAATGAAAAACTTGAGAAACTTTCTAGTTCAGTCCAAATGTTCGCCCTGGCGTTGGTCTTGTATTGACATTATCTGCTTGTTAAGTGATGACATATTGAACCTTTTTCAGGATCCAAGCCTCTGCTGAGTTGGCTGAGGTCCTTGTCCTTTCAGCATGCTGCAGCACTGTGTCCCTTAAATCTCAGTCAGTTGTCATTCTCCTATATACATTCTTTCCTTCTTAATTTGTGCTTTACATGTGCAGCACACCTAAGCTAAACTCTTACAAAAGAAAGAAAGCAAAGGATGGCCTGCACTACAGATTTCTGCCTCACTGTGTTCCAGACACTGTGACAGGTAAGAAATGAATTCCATCCGGGCCAACTAAGATTTCAGTATAGACATCATGACTCTTTGAAAGAACTAAAAGAGGTCATCTCAGACAATTTCTTGGCTAGACTTTTGTCATTTTTTTATTTTTCCTTTATGTCATATGATGATTCTTGACTCTGCCCACAGGGCGCTGGCAGGTGCTGCACCTCACAGAGAGCTCTTTATTGTGTATTTATCAAAGCAGCAACCTGGGGCTAAAAAAAATAAAGCCACAAAGTAACAAAAACTGAAGCGCTAGTAATGGCAACTTAAGTGAGTCTCATGCTAAAATGCCCAAAGCATAAAAACAGCATGCTGTATTCTTCCTACCAATTTTTTAGTAAATCATCCATCTTGATGCTGGAGTTAGGAGCATAGCCATGTTGATTAACAGGTGTGCTGATGCAGGCAGCTGCTAAGCTACACCTTCACTAAGTGGAATCAGTGAAATGACCCCTTGATCATTTTTGTTCCATTAAAAAGGGACCAACAGCATAAACTGACTAATGATATCACTTGCTGTGTGCCACCCATCGAGAAATTTGAGCTTCAGTTTTTGGTGAAATTCAAATTTTTTGGTTTCAAAAAGTCCAAAACAAAATGTAAGGTATCGGAGTCGCTACTTTTATCCAATCTGTGCTACTTTCAGTGGGAACAATCTAAACCGCATCCCAAAACGTTTTATCTGTTTCCTGTGCTGCTGTGTTTGTTAAGCTGACAGTGCATCTGTAGCTGGCCCCGGGCTGGCACAGCTTTAGGTGTCAAGTAGCCCTCAGGACTATAGTGTAATTCAATTTTCATCTTTATTTTTATCCAAAATCCTATTTTTTAAAAATTTATTTATTTACCCTATATATTTATTGTTTGCTTTTGGCAACCATAGACGAATTTGGACCTAGAAACAGCTAATCAAGTTAGGCTATAAAATCCAGTCAAAATGTTTTCTGCATTTTATTTTAAGTTATCACTAGCTATGCACTCATAAACGCACAGGTTAAAGCTCAGATTGATGTATTTCTCAAAGCTGTATTATGCTATAATAATAACAGATAGGCTCATAAAATAATCACATATATATCAAACAATTTTAAGAGGACATAAAGCTGTCCACAGCTTCTCACCTCCTCAGCAGCTGATGGTAACTGCAGGCAATATGAGATATATTTTATAGATACCTTTTATAGTTTCTGCGGATTTCTCAGATATTTTCGTACAGTGCAGATTCATCTCAATATAGAAATGTGACATATACAGTGTGACTGCCTTTCCCACCATAACACCTTATATCAAGGTATATGCTTACCCTTGCTACTTTTTTTTATTTATCCATGTATTGCTCTTTAATCTTCAGTTGCCAAGTGATGCATGGCTTGCAGGGGGGCAAATTAATTGGCTGAAAGTTCGAGTTAGTTCGTGCACACTTGTGTTTTTATTTCTTCTTGCATTTGAGAATTGTTCAGATTCAATCACGGGTGTTGAATTTTGAAATTGAAGGTTTGGACAGATAGGACACATTTTCCTCATTTTCACTGTCTTGAAGGTTTCCTCCAATGGTTCCGTTGCACTGTCTAGGTCCATTTTGCTGCTGGTTCAGCATAATGCTAATTTGCATTTCATGCCCTACAGCTGCACAGCACAGCTACAGTCCTCTTGTACAGCTTAAAGCATGTTCCCTTGCTCAAGGGCATCTTTAGAGAGTTACTCATTGCTTGCTTTTAAAGTATTACAAAAGATTCTGGTTGGGATTAAAAGCTGACATGGCAGCAGCACTGAAATAAGCACTCAGCAAGTTAAATGCCAATAAAAAGGTGTTTTGGTGGGTAAATCAATATGGCATGTGAGGAGGTAGCATTTGCATTCCTTGCTGATACAAAGCCGTTACTTTTTATTTTTTCCCCCCCATTAAATTCTTACCTCTAATGGCTAAGTACCAGATAGGCAGCTGATTTGTTGCCTGTGCTGCACGTCACACTGTACTTGACAAGGGAAATTCCTTTAAAACGTGTTACAGAATGCTTCAAGCAAACATGTGCTGCAGAATGACCCCTCTTGGCTGTCTTTGACCTTCATTGACGTACTCCTTTGATACGATGAGTGCACTGCTGACCCCTCCGTAAATTCCTCCATGACTGACAGAGGCAAAGAGGAGTTCATAGGAAACTCCTAATGCGGCTCCTGACAAGTGCTTCCAACCTCGCTAACGATGACAGAGGAACTTCCCACACAATCAGCCACTGCATCAGTCTCCCGGGGGAACCAGGGGAAGAGCACGAGGTAGCGCAAGAGACAGGGAGAGAAAGTGTGTGTGTGTGTGAGTGTGTTTAGGCTGGAGGGGTGAGGAAAGGCAGTTGACATTTCTTTGGCAGCACATGCAAACTTAGGTTACATGTCTTGGCTGCAGTGAGCGAAATGTTGACAGGGCTTTGCTTGTTGGTTGTATCACATCAAATAATATTTAAACTGATAACACTTTTGGTTCCTAAGCTAAAAATTAATAGAAGCTATATATGAAAATTATAGACTTTAGATTCATGTTTTTAACTCATTTGGATGTATAAGGCTTTGAATAAGATCCTTCTGCTCATGTTGGGGTTATTAGCATTATTTACCAAACACATATGGTTATCTACATCTTTACTAGGGGAGGAAATTGTTAATGAAATCGCAACAAATTGTTGTTGTTCTTTCCGACTGGATTTGTTTTTAGATCAGACGTCAAAATTTGAAGTATGTTTGTGTATGTATTAAAACTAGTGCTAAGGTTCACGTTATTTTCATCCCATTATTATGTGCATTTTTAAAAAGTTTAAGTGGAAATGCTATAAAAGAAAAGAAAAGACAAGGCGAGTTTATTTATGAAGCACCTTTGAACCACAATAAAAAGGGCTTTTTCCATAAAATACATTAAGTCTAGAAGTAGAAGAAACACAGTGAATACGATATTCATGTAAAAGCCACACTGAAATGGGGTGGAATACTGAATAGTGTTTTTTTGGTTTTGTTTTGTTTTTAACTTGGTTGAGATGGAAAAGTTTTTTCCTGGTGCGCTGCAAGCAGATGTTGCGAATAATTAATGACATATAGTTATGCACTCAATGATGAGACCAAAATTCAGAAAATAGAAATTTGGGATAAATTCTTGTGAAATTTGCACTACAACTGTACAAAACAACTGAATGTTGACAGTTGACAGTAAATTTGAAATTAGTGATGTGTTGGTCGCAAACGAAACGGCTCTTAGAGCCGACCCTTTGAAGTGAGCGACGCCTTTTTTCTTTCTTTCTCTCACCCTCTCTCTCGCATTTTTTTCCCTTTCACTCAGCACGCGAGCCTTGTGCTTTGCGCTGGGAAGAGGGGGGAGGGGCGGTAGTTGGAGTCGCAGTAGCACAGGAACAGAGCGGGAGGGAAAGAGAGAGAAAGAGAGCCAGTGACGACAACGTCAGATTAGAAAGGTATAGTAATCATCCACAACTATTTTCAGTTGCAGATGATAAAGGATTTATTCATGCAGGCCTATGACAGAGAATGTGCATCTTCTTTTTGTTTTCATATTTTTTCATATTTATATTTAATTGTGTTGTGGTTTGCAGTGTTTTGTGTTGTTTCACTTTAAATTTGTTTAAAAGGAAAAAGCTGAAAATTTAAATAGATAAAGTTGAAATGTAAATAGTTGGTTTTTGTATTATATGATTTATTTATTACATTTTATTTGGTGTGAATAAATAAAAGTATATTTACGGTGGCCCCTAGAGACAAAGCACGTACGAACTCCAAAACACGTAAAAAAAAAAAAAACACAACAGAAGTGCTCCAGGATGCTAGGGGCAGTGTTGAGCTTTTGTTACCTGAG
This sequence comes from Rhamphochromis longiceps, assembly GCF_057381845.1. Classification (NCBI taxonomy): domain Eukaryota; kingdom Metazoa; phylum Chordata; class Actinopteri; order Cichliformes; family Cichlidae; genus Rhamphochromis; species Rhamphochromis longiceps. Next base: position 37,726,479 of record NC_140578.1, read on the forward strand.
TTTTTGAGTTTTTGAGTTTTTTGGCACCACAGGGGACTGTCCTCTCCCCCTTCCTCTTCACCCTCTACACCACAGACTTCAGCCACTGCACAGAGACATGCCATCTTCAGAAGTTTTCTGATGACTCTGCGGTGGTTGGATGCATCAGCAGGGATGATGAGACAGAGTACCGGGCTGTGGTCGACTCCTTTGTCACGTGGTGTGAGCAGAATCATCTGCAGCTCAACGTGGCAAAGACCAAGGAACTGATCGTGGACTTCAGGAAGACCAGGAAACACTTGACCCCTGTTTCAATCCAGGGGGTCAGTGTTGACATTGTGGAGGACTATAAATACCTTGGAGTACACATTGACAATAAACTGGACTGGGCTAAAAACACCACAGCACTTTACAGGAAGGGCCAGAGTCATCTCTATTTTTTGAGGCGACTGAGGTCCTTCAACATCTGCCAGAAAATGCTGAGGATTTTCTATGAGTCTGTGGTGGCCAGTGCGATCCTCTATGCTGTTGCATGCTGGGGGAGCAGGCTGAGGGTCGCAGATGCCAACAGACTTAATAAACTAATGCGTAAGGCCAGCAATGTTGTGGGGATGGAGCTGGACTCCCTCAAGGTGGTGTCGGAGAGGCGGATGCTGTCCAAGATAAAGACAATGTTGGATAACACCTCCCACCCACTCCATGACATGCTGGTCAGTCACAGGAGCTCGTTCAGTGAGAGACTGAGATTACCGAAAAGCACCACTGAACGACACAGGAAATCATTCCTGCCTGTGGCCATCTCCCTGTACAACGCATCCACTTAACACACTGTTTGCTGCTACAACTACACATGTTTCTTTTCCAACTATTTATTTATGAGTGACTTATGTATGTATGTATGTATATATATGTATATATTGTACTATTCTTAGTTAGTGTATTGTCTGTCTTGTCTTAATGTTGGTTTAAAATGGAGCACTGTAACAAAAAATAATTTCCCCCAGGGATCAATAAAGTATTCTGATTCTGATTCTGATTACCTAGCGGCTACACAAGCCAGGAAGTACCAACAACCAGATTTGGTGTGTGGTAGTAACAGGTAAATGAATTTTTTTTAATTATTGGAATATATATGAGTGCTTGTGTATAAATACACAAACAATACACATATACTTTCAACTGTGTAATTTAAGTGATCTAGGTAGCTGTTTTGGAAGTTCAGTTAACTCTAGGAATGTGCTTTGGAGTTTGTACGTGCTTTGTCTCTAGGGGCCACCGTATATATTTATATATAAACATATATAAATAAAACCACTTTTTTTTACATTAGTAATTCCTTTTGTTTATAATTTTATATTGTTGTTAATAATAAATTAATTAAAGCAACAAAACAACCTGAAGAGCCGGCTCTTTTAGTGTGCCTAGCCGAAAGAGCCGGTTCCGTAAATCCCATCGCTATTTGAAATAGCTTTGAATGACTTTCTTAAAGTGGACATTTCCCACAGTTCAACTTAATGAGTGACTTATGAAACCCACTTCAGTCATAGAGGGTTGACCAAGGTGACTAAAGCTTGGACATCCCAAACAACCTATTTATAACATTTTGCTATATCACAATACTATTAATCTTACTTGACCAACAAGAATTGGTGACTGCATGGATGCTACTTTTATTCCAGTATATTTAAGAGTGTACTTTGTACTGTATACAATTTATTTCAAAGCAATAATTCCTCATTATTTTTTTAGATTTTAAACTATAAATCTAACCAACTGAGGCAGCATGGTGGCACGGTGGTTAGCACTGTTGCCGCACAGCAAGAAGGTCCTGAGTTCAATTCCAACACCAGGCCGGGGTCTTTCTGTGTGGAGTTTGCATGTTCTCCCTGTGTTTGCATGGGTTCCCTCCGGGTACTCCGGCTTCCTCCCACCGTCCAAAGACATGCAGCTTATGGGGATAGGTTAATTGGATAATCCAAATTGTCACTAGGTGTGAATGTGAGTGCGAATGGTTGTCTGTCTCTGTGTGTTAGCCCTGCGACAGACTGGCGACCTGTCCAGGGTGTACCCTGCCTCTCGCCCTATGACAGCTGGGATAGGCTCCAGTGCCCCCCGCGACCCTGAAAAGGATAAGCGGAAGCGAATGGATGGATGGATGGATCTAACCAACTGTTGGGTAGCTTTCGTCTAATACAGCAATTTAATCTTGTTAAGGATTTTTTACTGTTTTATTTGATTATGCTTCAAATGTTATGTTATGCTTATGTTCACATATTTCACCAGACACAGCTTTCTGTAGAAACAGGAAGCTGACCCTGTGACACTGTGACATTTACCGCAAGAGATCAGCACAGAAATACACATCCGCAGAAGTTGACTTGCATTATCTTATTCTTAGAAATTGACTTGTAGCACACACACTTTGTGACACACACACATACACAGCTTACACACAGACAGCATCAGGACCTGCGTAACAGGAAATGTGATTATATTTGCATATTGACGATGTAACCTATAAAAATAAACGAATACTGCAGTTCGGTGTGTCTCTCTGTCTGAGATTCACCCGTGCCGCACGTTATCAGTAACAAGTGTCTCAGTGTTGTTTATTCACCTGACTGTTTGTTAACTGTAAATCTCTGACAAATCTCAACAACAGTATTATTTTCCAGTAATCTAATGCAGTGTTTCCCAACCTTTTGGAGCCACTGCACATATTTCACATTAGAAAAATCACACGGCACACCACCAAACAAAAATGTCACAAAAAGCATATTGATCATTTTTTCCCCGCGCCCCAGGCACAGTGGAATTGGCTCAGTGTGTCCCCAGTATACCTTTTTTGCTTTCTTCTGACCACTACTTATGCTAGGGCCTTCATCTAGGTCGGAATTTTCTCCAGGACCCAGTTCAGACTGGTTACTTTTTCTTTTCAAATATTTATCTATTTCTCACAGCATGACTATTATGTAATTTCTTCTTCAACTTCTTCTCTTTTACTGGCAGTTGGCAACCAATGTTCTCTCTAAGCTGCGCGCGTGCGCAATTGCGCACTGCTGGCACGGTCTCTGCGCACAAAAAATCTGTGTTGCGCACACAAAAAAAAAATCTAACCTGAATTGAAATTAAAATGAATACTTTAACAATTCTGTTTTGCAGAAAACAGAATTCCGTATGGGATTAGAACGATGCCACCTTATCCCATAGTCCAGCCAATAATGCGATTCACATTCGTATATACGCAGCTAATCAACGTCGTTGACAGGCTATGACAACGTCCTTATGTGCTAACACCGGTGTTTTAGCTAGCAAAGCGGCGTGGCTGATGTGGAGTGAAGCCACATTAATGACAACGTGTACAACCATTGGAGATGTGAGCAGGACGGACGGAACGATTGACGGAAAAAGTGTGAACTTTATACCAGTTTTTAAATTGTTGTTGATAGGCCACGTAAAACCAGAGTTATGATAAAAATATATGCAATGATTGGTTTTCTTCCTGAATTACTGCGGGAAGAAACGGTAAAAAACGGCGTTTTATAAGGAAAACACTCCGCCTGTGAGCAAAAACAAAACCAAAAAACCCCACCCTTTCCTATTGGTTGAAAAATGCACCATGTCGACCAATCAAAAAATGATATGGCAACATGGCATTTAGTTGTTTAGGAAGGGGGGAAGTTTTAGGAGTGACGGCGTTGGTTTGAGAAGCGAGAGATTTTCGACGTTTAGCACAAATCTTATATAGTTAGTGTGTAGTGTAGTCAATAGTTTTGTTGTGTGTGTCAGAACAATGAGGCGACTGCTGAATGTTACAGGTGTTACAGGAGTGATACATCTCCTGTTGTCAGGCCTGCAGGTATCAGGCTGTTGTTCTCCTTTATCTCATAGTGGACAGAAATTATTTTTTGGAGTGGCATAAATAATTTGTGTGGCATCAAATTTGATGCAGAACAGCTGATTGTTCTGTAAATAGTTTGAAGTGTTTATTTAAAAAAACGCCTTGGCTGCATTTTTAGGTGAACAGCTGCAAAAAAGGTTGTTGTTTGCAAAACTCAGTTACTTTTTTGAAGAAGTAACTATATAATTAATTGCCCAACATTGGTCATTATATACTGTATTTTGCAGACAGAGTTACAGGACTCTCTCCCAGATCACAGACTCATACTCATAATACAAGTCAGAGCTTTATATTTTAAAAAAAGAGAGTTGTGTTTATAAATTGGAGTTCAAGTTATTTTTACTTCCAATAGTGTGAACATACTACACAGGTCATGTACAAGATTTTTTTAAATTTTCATTGTAAGTGGGCTAAAGCACAATTAAAAGGAGTCTAACACAAATGTAAATGCTGTAATTTGATTAATTTAATAAACCATGTAACTTGGATGGATTCGATGCTGGCGTGACCACAGTGCACACGTCTGTTGTTGCTCACAGTGGTCCAAGGGGTCGCTCAAGGAGTTTGTGTGTTTGCTCAGACAAATGAAAAATTAGAGGGAACATTGTTGGCAACCCATTTAAGTAGAGCAGGTAGTTGTACTGCCCTCTAGTGGAAGACAATGTAATCGTTCTGCCGGTTACTCACGTCGATCGCTTAGAGTACTAATCATTTCTCATGGCATACCTATGTGCCACAGCACAGTGGCTGGGAAACACTGATCAACAAACAACATTATGGCTTTAATGTAAGTAAAAAGTTTAAATACTTGTTTTACCATTTTGTGAACCAGTTATTCAACACAAAACAGTGATTATGCAACTTTATGCAACACTGCTTCTCATGAAATACCATCTGTATTTGGGAACAGTTCTACAGCCTGACAATCCAGCCTGTTCTACAGTTTACTACACTGTATTCTTTTTCTCGACGCCCCTGGTCTTGTTCTTGGTCCCCACTGTGACACCCCATTTAAGAAACTCGGCTCTGCCACCCACACATTTAAAGTGTAATTATTTTATGAGTTTTAGCAGCAATTATGAAGGAAAACTTTGGTAGCCTTTAAAATTAAAAAAGGAAGCATACATAGAATTACACAGTCTACTGTGACATGGCAGTCATGCCAGCAAGCAGAAACAAAGAGTCATCAGACCCTTGACTGACTGCGTTTGAATGTTTGTTTTAGCGACTCAGTGTTTGTAAGGTAGTAAAGCTATGTCATAATGTTAATGGATGGAATAAATGCTGTACATTCATAAATATTAATGGATTATTCAGAGCTTTAGTACTGCACCAAATTACAACAATCAGATTAACAGCTCTTGGCAACAGTGGGAAGGAAAACCTACCTTTTTACAGGAAGAAACCTCAGCCAGAACAGGCTCAGGTTGGTGGTAAGGGGAGGAAAACATTATTTTCATGTAGTTATTTGAAAAAAAATATAAATGTCTCTTTTATTATGTTTATGTATTCATTTAGCAGGGCTCTGAAATCAAGGCTGAACTCACAATACAGCATCGCACTATGGTCCCATCTTCCTGTACCATGATTGTGATACCCAACAGTGGGTATGTCTACATAGAGCATGTAAATGTATACAAACGCTTTTCTTTCTACATTTTTTTCCAACATTTTATTCAGACAAATCGAGTGTGAGCCAGAATAACTGTTACAAGTTGCATCACATGACAGTGAATAATATGCCTGCGAGCTTCCAACGACTGTTGGCAGCAAAACCAGAAAGTTTGTTTTCACTCGTCTTCAGCTGTCAGCTCACATTTATAAATCAATCTGAGAAGCCAGTCGCTACGCAGCCCGTTGCTGTTTCATAACATGCTCGTCTTGCTTAGTCAGACTGCTTCTCTCCCCCCCCCCCCACTCTCAGCCTCTCCCTCTGTTCCACTCTCTGCTTCCCTCCTCTGCTTTTTCCATTCGGTTTCATTTTGCTTTGCATCTTTCCTTTCCACTTCCTCCTTTTGATTCCCTTTATTCCATCACACTCCTTCTCCGTCTGTGTATCACAACTCTCTGGGGTTTTGATCCGATCATTGGAGATGATGTCAGCGAGCCTTATTGTGGCTTCATGTGATATGTGCTCGTGCATCTCGATACCAAGCTTGGTGTAAATATATCTTGGCTGCTGGCGAAGCAGAAGCGTTAGTTTGCGTTATCTGTGATGTCGTTAGTGATGGTAATAAGGAGAACCGGCCAAAAATCAGGGAGAAAGAATTAATCATTTGCTGGCTCCACTATGCTAAGGCAAGATCTGTGTGACTAAGACACATACACACACTCAAGCAGTGGCAGTGATATTTAGATACAGCAGGGTGCAGTCGTTCTATTCTCTGAGCCTTGGAAGACTGCGATTGGTGGTGCAGCGGACTTCAAGGCAGTGGATGTCTCCCCCGGGGGATAGAGCCATGTGACAGTCCGAGAAAGAGAGAGAGCGAGAGAGAGGGGGCCAAATGATGGAATATGAGTATTTATCTGCACGGAAACCTGCTACAAATGTCAAATGTGAAGGCCCTGTCCTTTAGTCCTTTTACACACAATGTTTCCAGCTCGCTTGTCAGCCTGCGATCAGATGGGCGTCCAGGTGAGGTTGTTGGTAAATGATTGCAATATTTCATCTTTTTCTTAACAGCACACCTGGCAAAATTTAATTTTTTCCCCTGGGTTTCTTCCATATCTCCACAGTGTGCCCCAACTTCCAGATAAACTCCCGTGATGCAAGCATCCATAAATTTTGTGAGTTGATTGAATGTCGCCGAAATCGCCAGACCGTCTATGAAACAAACACACACAATGCACATAATGGGAACCTTTCTGTCACCACAACCCGGCAACTCACAACCCAATTTGCAGAACAGGCATGCAGCTGCTGTCTGTGCAGCGTCAGCTGTTGTTGTTGCTAAACCACTTCTTTATATATTTATTTATTTGCACAAAGACACAGAAAAGATCGGCATTAAAAACACACACACACAGAAAATGTATAATACATTGAGCAGAACTCTGGTTGGCTGCAGTTTGGGAGCACCTGGATATTTCCCTATGACTGTTGATGTGGCCTGTTGTGAATGTAGCAGCGGTATTATCAGAAGATAGAAAGAGTGGATGGAAATCTCAGAAGCTACGCAAGTCAGTCTGTAGTCCTAATACATTCTATAGGTGGTGGTCTCAAATTTTCTGTGACTGAACTGTTCATATCATATCACCAAAATCATTTAACTTGCTCTGTTGCTTGTAGTTCATCAATTAGTCCTAAAAAGTGCCTAAAAATGTGTATGCTATACAAAAGTTGTATATGCTATATACTAGACATTTAAATTGGCTGGCTAGGAAATCACCAAAACGAAACACAAATACCAACAAGGGAGAAAGGTATTAGCATAGACGTCACAGTAAATATCAAAGCATTGCAGCAAAGCAAATCTGAGGGCAGTGCCAGATGAACAATGAAACTCAAATAGGCCAGTGAGAGGTAAAAATTAGATACATTTAAGGGATGAGCGCACTGAACACTCTGCTTTTTATCATAATGATTGCAAACAACAATAGGTTTGTGTTAATTTGGCAGACCTATAGATTTGGCTGAAACTAAGCCTCTCACTTGAATGCGGGAACATACTGACACAGGCCATTTGTTTTCTGCCAAATAACCACATTGATCCTTCCCTCTGTGTCACAGATTTTGCATTCAAATCATCCAGCACAGACTTGACTAAAAACTGACTTGTGTAAATTGAATTCAATGATGGTTTTTATTTGTCAAAATCATTTTTCACTGGGTTGGACAAAAACTCTATTCTGATTAAAATTCTAAGGATAAGTACATTGAAATTCTCTGATTTCTTACCGACAGGTGATCTACCTGACAAATGCTTCTTGGCATCCTTATCAGCGAACTGACTGTGTGAATTCTCAAGCTTTTTCAGGCCATGGACCCTCAGAGGGGAGAATTTTGATATCAATGGCATCTTAAATATAACATCAACTGTACCAGAATGTGTCATAGTTGTTTTACCAACTTCTACAAAACTTTCAAAGCCTCTGTCTTTGGAATCGGTCACCGACTGGTGTCTAGGCATGACTGGGGATTTAGCTACAAATTTCACAGTGACCACTGATGGGAATAATGGCATTACAAGTAACAGCGTTACTAACGGCGTTACTTTTTTCAGTAATGAGTAATCTAATTACTACTTCTATCGTTACAATGCCGTTACCGTTACTAACAAGAAAATGCGGTGCGGTTGCGTTACTATTTTTCAACAAACAGACGGTTTAAGCTGTCTTCAGCTTACCGCACCTTGCCGCATCAGTTGCACGGAACTACGTAAGTAATCTGGGCGCTACAGCTTTAAGCAGCTGCGCCCACTCCCGTGGACGGCAATCGCTTTCTGCCCGACGATCACTTTTTGGTACAACACCTGGAGCTAGGGGGCAAAACAATCGCATGAGTGCTGCTGTTTGACCGAGGAAGAATAAAGTAGACGTGGTAAAATGGTCAAAATGGTAAAAATGGTAAATAGCCTGTATTTGCATAGCGCTTTACTAGTCCCTATGGACCCCAAAGCGCTTTACAGTACATTCAGTCATTCACCCATTCACACACCGGTGATGGCAAGCTACATTGTAGCCACAGCTGCCCTGGCAAAGGTGAGGCTGCCGGACACTGGCGCCACCGAGCCCTCTGACCACCACCAGTAAGCAACGGGTGAGGTGTCATGCCCAAGGATACAACGACCAAGACTGCCGGAGCTGGGTTTCGAACCGGCAACCTTCCGATTACAAGATGAACTGCCAACTCTTGAGCCACGATCGTGGTAAGCCAATCACATGACCACTTCAAGATGACAAAGCAACAAGGTGATATGTGTATATATATATATATATATATATATATATATATATATATATATATATATATATATATATATATATATACCAATTTCTAAATTGTGTTGACAGGTCATGTAAAACCAGTCATGATAAACAGTATATACGCGTTTTTTCCTGAATAGTTTCGTCATGTTTACTGTCTAAGGACAGCGCTAGCAAGCACTTTCTGCTTATGAGAGTGCTTGCTAGAGCTTTAAAACAAACACCAACAAACAACAGCTCTTTCGTGTTGGTGGAAAAATGCACCATGTCGACCAATCAAAAGTGATATGGCAACATGACATTTGGCTGTTTAGGAAGAGGGGGACGTTTTAGGAGTGATCGCGAGAGAGAGAGAGAAAGAAAGACAGCAGAAAAAGAGAGAGAGAGTGAGTTTTGAGATGTGAGAGATTTGTGACGTTCAGCATGTTTGGATTGTGTAGTTAATGTGTTGTCTTGTGTAGTTAGTGTGTAGTGTTGTAGATAGTGTTGTGTTGTGTGTCAGAACAATGAGGTGACTGCTGTCTCCGGGTAGAAAACAGGAGGAGTGATACACCTGCTGCTGTCAGACCTGCAGGTATCAGGCTGTGATGTTCTCCTTTATAGTGGACAGAAATTTTTGGGGTGGCACAAATAATTTGTGTGGCATCTTATTGAATGCAGAACAGCTGATTGTTGTGTAAATAGTTTGAAATGGTTATTAAAAAGGGGGTAAAAGGGTAAATGGCTGCAAATAACTTTGTTGTTTGCAAAACTTGTTCATATGATTTTAAAACTGACAATTTATATTTGCATTTAAAGTTATGAAATATGATTCATTAAAGATGTTTGTGGTTGTTACAGTAAAAATATAACTTTTTCTACTCGGATTTTATGTTTTTTTTGTCTGATTTTAGATCAATTGTGTTAATAGAGTATGCCAACATGAAAACATAAATGTAAATTCAGACACGTGAGGTTGTGCTGAAAAGGATGATACCAAACAAGCAAAGTAAATAGTTTTTAAAAGTAAAATGTAGAGGTCAAATCAAAAGTAGCTAAAAATGGCCAGTTATACCCCGGAAAAAATGTTAAACTTTTTTTTCAAAGTAACGCAATAGTTAGTTTTCAAGTAATTAATTACTTTTAGAATCTTGTAACTAAGTTACTAACTCAGTTATTTATTTTGAAGAAGTAACTAGTAACTATAATTAATTACTTTTTCAAAGTAACTTTCCCAACAGTGACTGCCAGCAGGGTCTTCAGGCCTTAATGGTAACAGGGGCTTTAACTGGATGTATGGCAATAAAGTCATTATGGCTTCATTGAGAGGTCTGACAGAAGGCAATGATATAGGAATTGTCTGTTTGTAACTATGATCTACAGTACTTGAGTAAATTTAAAGATTTTATGAGAGTGCCAATGTCCAATTTCACTCATGTTAGAATAATGCAGATAGGTATCCAGTTCATAAAGAAAGTTTGAACCCATTGGTGGTATTGAACTGGTTGTGCACTGGCTAACCTTGCCATAATTTTTCAGCATGCTGGTTCTTGTTTTAAATTTTAGCCCAGATTGTGGGCTAAAATTTTAACAACTTAGGTTCTTAAAGCTAAGTTGGCTTTGTTGCCTAAATTGTAACCGTGTAAAGACAAAAATATGAATACAAAATATTGACATGACACATGAAACAGCGGCACGCTACATGTATTTACGAGATATGACATAGCAAGGAATGCAAGAACTTATTAAACCGGTATACAGGTGTCAGGTTCAAGGTTTAATTGTCTAGTGTGGGTAATGAAATAATTCTAATGATAGTAAATCCCAGACTTAGGTCGTATCATTAACCGTGTAATTTATTTCAACTACAATCTGTAACCACTTAGTAAGGTGATGAGATTAGAAAAGGTGAATGGTCGCAACCAGCAGGTGCAGTATAACTGCTTGCTGCTTGACAGCACTTTAACTGATAAAGAACATGCTTGATTTCATAATGGACTAATTTCACAATTAATTTACTGACTAAATGAAGCTGTTAATTGTTCTGTTACATTTCCTCTTTGAACGAACAATGCCATCGTTTTTTAGTCTTTACACATACTGCGACATGTTTTTGTGTTCTTTGTTTTTTTCCCTCTTCTTTCTGCTATTGTAGGTTATTGTTAATATGAGGTTAAATGGAGCAAAATAAAATGTTCAAATATCAAAATAGAAGTAACAAAAACTTTCAGTGGTTACACACATTCAGTAGGCTTAGTAGAAAGCTGCTAATGCTAGCAAGCCAGCACAGTTTCAGGCACAAAGATCTCTAAGCCCACTTTACCTGAGTTTGACATGGCAGCAGGAGGCCGGCTTCACTGGGATCAACTTTGCTTGCAGATGATCAAACAGGAGCTCTCTGAATCCACTGAATCAGTCCTTCAAACAGTGTTTCCAAAATGGTCTGCAATGAGGCAAGTCCAGGTCTAGCTCAGGGTTTAATGGAAACCTTACATTATTGTTCCAACGTACACTCACTTGCCTTTTTGTTAGGCACTCCTGTTCAACTCCTCAATAACACTTATCAGCCAATCACATGGAAACAACTCGATGAATTTTGGTGATGTAGACACGATGAAAACGATCTGCTGAAATTTGAGTGACTTTAAATGGGGTATGATTGTTAGTGCCAGTTGGGCTGGTCTGAGTATGTAAGAAACTTAATTTACTGGGATTTTTGCACATCATATCTAAGGTTTACTGAGAAAAAAAGTATACAAAAGAGGGGGAGTGAAATTGTCCTCTTGTTGCCAGAGATTTAAAGATATGAACCAAGCATTGAGCTAATAGGAACTCAAGAGTAACTTAAAGAACTGTTCATTATAACCAAGCAGAAAGCAGAAGAGCATCTTTAAATCTACAACACATTGAACCATTAAGCATGGGCTATAGCAGCAGAAGAAGACACTGAGTGCCATTTTGAACCCTTGAAAATGGGAACCTGTATAAAAAAGTCCATTATTTTTAAGGGTGCAAAGTATATCCCTTTAATTAAAGCTGAAGGTCTACACTTCAATCACATACTGATGATTCAATTTACTACCACAGTGGTGGTGTAAAAATGCATAACTACAAAAACTGTATCTAGGAGATAAATCTGGCATTTTTTCAGTTCAGTGTTTTTGTACATAGTCCCTGACTAATAAAAAATAACAATAAACTAGGATGCATCCACAGTAAAATGCTGAGTATTTTCTTTATCATATTTTGTTTAGCTGACTTTCAACCAGTTTCAGAAAATACTAAATTATTCACATTTTCATGCAAAAAGAAGATTTTTTTTTTCGTACTTAACAAAAACTGACTTGTACTTTTCTTCCCTTTTTGTTTTGACATTTTCATCTCAGTGTTGGACCGACGGCCTGCATAAGTTTTAGTTTTAATTTAGTCTTAATGAACTATTATAACCACAGTTGGCCTCTGTGGTAAGAACTCAGAAAACATCCCAAAGCTTTTGAAAGCATCATTTGTTTTCGCCTGAACTATTGATCATTGTACTGAGTTTGAAAAAACAACACATTGTTGTAATATTGATGGTGAGGATAATTAAGCCTGAAGGAGTCGGTAAGGTTCCCATGGGTCTTTGATAGGTACCCAGAGGATCCAACTCTTGAAAGAGTACAGTCAACTGTGCATCCTTTGGCTCATAATAGGAAACAGTGATGGAGAAATACAAAACAAAGTATGTGTCATTCGTACCACTACAATGGAGAGAAATGTTTGAGGGAGGTTATGCTGCCCGCTGTCTGTTTTATGGGAAACAATTTCCCCCTATTCAGCATGACAAAAATTAATGCACTCCGAAACCCACATTGCACAAACACTGACTAAGTGGTATGTAAGAAGTGGACACAATTAAGGTAACGTCACACGAAGGGTGGAATTTCAGCTTTGAGGCAAATAAATCACTGCTAGAAATGCACCGGAGAGTCATTAATTTGAATGCTAGTCAGCAGTATGGGTCTGATTAAACAGGGGTTTGACAACAACTTCTTTAATGTCACTTTTTAAAGCAACATGAGGAAGTGTTCCAAAGAGGCCACCGAGTACCCAATTTGCAGGTGCGCTGGCAACAAAATCTACAAATTGTTTGGCAAGAAGAACGTGTTGAAAAATAAAACATATGCCAAGAATGAACAAACTGTTTGCAAGCTTTTGTGTGCCAAGGCGTACACAGGAACAAAAACACACTAACTGGATGTTTACTAAGTAGTTTACAAATTGGGGGAACTAAAATATGACTCACAGTTTGTACTTCACATGTTGTCTTATAAGCAGATGTTTATAAAGCTGCCATATGTGAAAATCACTTGTATAGAACATATAATTGGATAAGATGTGCATAGCCTGGTATGATGCAAACAAAAACCTGCAATTCTGCATAATGAATGTTGTAAATGTGCCAGAAATTCTTTCACTGTATTTTCATTCTTGCTAACTTTATGTTGAGGAAGACAAATTATAACTTCCAGCCACAGTTGCTAACTGAATCTGTCATATTTAAACAGGCCTTGATGATTCTAATGATTCTTTAAATTGCAATTTTACCACTACAAAGAAGACTATGACATTTTATAGTATTTGCTTCCTTTGGTGTGGATGTTGTTTACCTCATGTTAACCATGACTGGAGATATGAGAGAAGGCCTTGTGTTAAGGTCTTTGTTATGCACCTCTGTTGTCGTTTTTGCGCTTTCTTCTGTTCTTCCCTTTCTTTTATGCCTTCCTGTCTTTGGCATTTTTTTGTGTGTGTCAGTGTTTCTTTATTTCCTTCAGTCCTTGAACCTGACACTTGTATTTCTTATTTTAAAAAGCTTTCTTTTGTTTTTATTTCCTGCCTTTGTCTTCTTCCCTCCATTTATCCACACAGTAAGTAAGCTTTATTTATTATAGCGCTTTTCAAGGGCAAATTTGACAAAGTGTCTACAGTACAGAATATGTTTGTTCAGTTAGCCAATTAGCTTTTGTGTTATCATTTTGTCAGGCTAGCTACCTACTGTGAGTGTCATTCCTTGCATCTCACACATTTTCTTCCCGAATTTTGTTTTTCCTGATTGCTTTTTGCATTATTTAGTTGGAGATTCACAAAAAACGTGATTTCTATCTCGCCTCATACAACTCTTTTTTTCTTAATAAAGTATACATCAATGTTGCATTGAGACAATTCGAATTCATGAGTCTGGTGACGATGAAAAGAAAGGGGAGAATAAAACAAATCTCAGTGCAAATAAAAGCTAAAGACAGAGGTTAATACCACTTACTTGGCTTTTAACTTCCACTTGATTAGATTTGATTAAATTAAGACACAGGTAAATGCTGTTGGTTTAGCTAATTGGATTTAGTTTGAGTGATTTGGAACAGATATGGATGGTGAAGTAAATAAATGTCTTAACTTTGCAGATTATGTTGGGTAAAGCTGAGGTTACGAAACAAGTGCAAAATCTCTTGTTTGTCCGTTTGTGGATACAGCAGGATAATAGAGATTTCAAAAATGTTGACCAGTAAAGAAGTGTGAAATGGTGAATAAAAAGAACCATTTTTGAATTTGACATGGGTGCCTTGCCGAGTATACAGAGTAATAAGATACATATTCGCTATTTGAATGTATAAAGGCTCTCAATTGAAAAATATGATCATATCTGAATAGTGAATGCAGACATATTATCACCACAGGAACAATTTCTTTTCACACAAAGCATGGTTTAATGTCTTTACCGTTTTGTTACAGTGATTATTTGGTGAGAAAAAAAAACTCGGGCAATGAAAATTTGTTAGGGAATAATGTTTTTTTTTTCTTTTTTCGTTGTGAATTAATATTTCATTCCCTCTCTAAGACGTGAGTCATATGAAGATGCATTTTCCTCAACCATAATTTATTACGCGAAATGTGCTGTACAAAAATTGCGACACAAAAATACAAGCATTTATTTTTTCAAACAAGTGAGACAAAAATATCAAACAACAGACTGCTTAATAGGGCACATTAAAGTGATTGCTTGGAAATGTCAAATAAATATCAAACTTTAATCTTACGAGAGACCATCAGATCCCAAACCCCTCCTGGACAAATTTCAGAAGCAGCAGCTCAAAGTGGGAGTGTGATTTTTATCCCGCCATCCATCTTTATCAGCAGTCGCAGCAGGCGAGGCAAAATCGTCATCGCCGGCCACGTGCTCCAGCTCTTTCTGGGGGACCCTGAGGCTTTCCCAGGCCTGATAGGATATGTAATCCCTCCAGTGTATTCTAGATTGGTTCAAGGGTCTTCTCCTGTTTGAGAGTTCAAAGAGTACTTCCAGATTGAGTCATCAGGTGTGAGATTCTAATAAGTCCAAACAGTTCAACTGACTCTTGCGAATGGAGATCCTTATAGTTTGTTCTATTTACTGATGCTACATACACATATGGGAACATAGGGATCCATTCTTATTTGGTTATAATGGAACAGAGATTGAGGGCTTATCTTTAAAATCTGCTTTATCAACATGACTTCAAGTCACAGCAGACCGATACACCTTTCAGGCTCAGAGTAATCTCACACCACTCTTGACCTGAAACTGTTACTTAAGAAAGAATTCCAAAAGAATATTCCAAATAAACACTATACGTCTAAAATGTAGCTAAAAAATATTGATTATAAAATGTTTATTATAAGTTCGTTTTAAGTTAAAGATCACAAATAGCTCTGTCAAACTATAAATTACCATTTAAGATTTGTACATTTATATTTTCATCATCTTTTTCTTAGCATCTCTTTCTCCTCTTATTCTTGATCTGCGTCAGACGTCAGGGTCAGAATATTCATATTTTTTTCCTAAATAGTGTTGCAGTTAGCTATTGTCAGGAGATTAGACAACTAACCTGCAACTTTACATCTGACAGTCAGCCAGCTATAACAACAACAGCTGGTCGTAAGCTAGCTAGATGTTAGCTAACATTAGGTCAGCTGGCTTTGGCCATTATGGGCTACAGAGGGTTAATATTTGTAAATGAGGCTGTGATAACAAGTTAGCTAACTAGCTAAAATATAAATATTCCTTGAGATTTTTAAAATGTTCATGATCAGTTCAGTGTAAACCAATATTGGTATGGGTAGCAATATGGGTAGCATATTTAAACATGAATTGCTAACTTAAATCAGAGGTTCTAATTTTTTTTCACCAAAAATATATTTAAAACGTATTTTTATGGGAAATTGTATTGTAAGCATGTACATTGTATAGCAACTAAACAGCATCTGTAAATTATAATTATGACTAGGCAATTGGGAAGCTACTTTAAACATTTATATGCTTTTAGAACATAATCATAAATATTGCTTGAATAATATAAACAAATATGGACGCATATGTTCTAACAGGACAAGCTTTCTACTCTGTCATCCCTCCTATACAGTCTGACCATGGCATAACTTGTGTGAAGCTGGAACAAAAATAGACAATTTCTGCACCAGGAATAAAGGGCCTAATTGGTACAAGAGCTAACAATCAGTGAACACCAGCCAGCAGAAAAGTGTGGCAGCTACAGAAGCATACATTTGCAGTCAGAGAGAGTATTTCTCATAAATTGCCTTTTCTATTTAAACTTCTCACTATGCTACTTTAAACAGGCTCTCCAGGGCTCAATTGTGTAATTCACCAATGTGTCCGAACATAAAAACAACACATATCTCATTTTGCAAAATGCAGGTCCACACAGGTTATTACTCTGCATTGGCCATAAAAGCTACATCTACTTGACCACCCACTCAGTGTGTCTGTGTGAAGTATACAGGTAAAATATTGATGCTCTGTAAAGCTGCTGCTGCCTAGGCCCGAGCACGCAAACTATATGCAATCAATATAGTTTAAAAACCCATGCTGCCAATCCTTATGTTTATGACCCAGAAATATTACTCCTTTAATTATGAGCAAAGCAGAAGCTAAAGGCATTCTCCTGTGCAAACACACGCACAGCTCACAGGTTGCAGCCTTTTATAATAAGTTTAATACCAGAGCTTTC
Organism: Rhamphochromis longiceps; assembly: GCF_057381845.1. Lineage (NCBI taxonomy): Eukaryota > Metazoa > Chordata > Actinopteri > Cichliformes > Cichlidae > Rhamphochromis > Rhamphochromis longiceps. The sequence goes on from NC_140578.1 coordinate 37,743,300, forward strand.
ACTCCTGGGTAATCAATCTGTAATTCATCATTATTTATCCAGCGCGCAAAAGGCCCCAGAGGACCAGCATATGCACACAAATCTACACCTTATACATACACACACACACACCCAGACACACAAACACATATGGCAGCTCCATTGGGAACGGGCTGCCATATGCACGTGCATATGAGCGTGCGTACAAAACACACTTATGGAAACCCTGGAGGTGTCTTTGCCCATTTGGAAGTATTAAGGGATTGTGGTGGAAAGGTAATTACAAGCACAGAGGCGGGGAGTGAGGGACAAACACAGGACAACACTACACTCTGAGGCCTACTGACAATACTGATAGAGAGTCATGAAGTGGACTCAAGACTTCTTTAGTCAGAATAGTTTAAGACCAGTCCCTATCAAAGTGGTAAGTGAGTCCTGAAGCATATGTAGTAGGGTCTTGACACCCAATAAAGTTTGGTTAAATAAAGCATCCATGATCCCAGTATAAAAAAGGCTGTTCCAGTGATCAATCACCAAGAGCCTCATCTTTTCCGTCAAAGTAAGACCATCCATCCATCCATCCATCCATCCATCCTTCTTGGGCTTATTTGAAGTCAGGTCATAGTGGCAGCAAACTGGCAGGGTATTCTCAGTGTCCTTTTCCACAGCAACAAACTTCCAAGAGAAAGCATCCTGAAGGAATCTTGATTAGATGCCCATACTGCCTCAGCTGTCTCCTTTGAAAGAGCAGCAACTCTACTCCAACCTCCATCCAGATGTCCAAACTCCTAACCCTATCTCCAAGTCTGAAGCCAAGTACCCTACACAGGAAACTCATATCAGTCTCTTTTATCCACAATCTTATTCTTTCAGTCGCTAATCAGAGCTGATAAAGTGACTGGGAAATTGAAAGCTTTGCCTTCTGGCCATGATTCCTACACCTCGCATTACTGTTCATGCCATACCAATTTGTATGAAACCATCCCATATCTCGTGAACAACCTTCCAAACTATTTGGCCATTTCACTTGGGGCACCTACTCGTGGTACTGACTGCAGCATTATTGCAAGGAGAACAGCTTTGTATAGGCAGTTATACCACTTTATACATGAGGCCTATTTTTAGAAATTATCCAAATATCAGATAAGTAGTTGCACTTTTAGAGGGTGAGACCTACCAAAAGAAATGAATCATTCTACATTTAATTCATTAAATGTGGACTTGGATAAAAGTCCACATGTGTGAATGTGAGACTGAATGAATAGTGGAATTCTAAAGTGCTTTGAGGGTCTGGAAAAGCGCTATATAAATGCAATCCATTGTTATTATTATTATTTTTATTAAAAGTTTATTTATGAATGAAATAAAGAACATTTTCCAGCTTAATGGTGTGTTGTTGTGTCAGATATTAAGAAGTACCTGTCACAGCCCACCAGGGGCCAAAAGCCTAAACTCTGAAAATTTCTGAACTGGTTAATAACTACAAGCATGTGCAATGATCACTGATTCTGGATCAGCCACTTTATGATGCTTTGAGCTACATTCAGAGGCCAGTTGCTATTAGTGGAAGAGTACATTTTGAAAACCTGTTACTTGCTATAAAACAAAAAAAGAAAGAATAACCAAAGTCATCATCTGCCTAAATATGATGGCAATATGGATAACAGATGAAACCTTAAATGTTCTATTGGCGACCTTGAATCTTTTTTTTTTTCCAGTTGTGGCACAGGATGGATAAAAACCCAAAAATTATCAGTAGAAAGTTTTTCGGATTATAGTTTAAGACGTATTTGCATGGCTGATACTGCATTTACTAATGCAATTAGGGAGGGATTTCTGAATCAGCTGCCTTGTGATGTAATCTAAGTGCCTTTCACATAGACAATTTAGAGCAAGAACCCTGCATTCACAGAAAGGGCAGATTAGTGAATGAAATCCATCTTTAGAACTCTGATCCACCGCACAGCATGCAGCAGCCACAAGTGCATGCTCAAAAAAATCCACAAGAGATCAAAAAAAGGTCCACTTTAAGTACATCACAGCACGACCAAAGCATCGAAAACATTTCCGTCCCATGAATTAAATAGTCCGGGCAGACAAACTGCTGCTGCTCAGAATATTTTAAAAGGCCAAATAAAGCAGCATTAAGGGATTAGACATAGCTGTAGAGAAAGAGAGGCAGATGGAATGAACTTTAAAAATGGTTATAACTTGAATGAGCCATGCATGCAGTTAGCCATTAACTACAATGACATACTGTAATACAGCCCTCTGCTTGGCCTAATGTAATGCTATTAGTGGCTCAATCGCTCACCATTACACATCCCCTGCCATGAAAGGGTCCATTTTACTATGACATGATGCACAAAGCAGTGGGGCAAATTGTGACTTTGCACTTAAAAGATGGGTCGATGATGGTGAGGTCAGTGAGCCATTTATTTATTGGCCAAGGTCGTTCCTAATTAAAGAATGAGAAAGAAGGTGCCTGAGATGGAGAAGTTGTTTCTTTTAAAGCTGCACATCTCTTCTGCTGCTCAACAGCTATGCCAACATAACTGACAGGAACAGGCCAACTGCACAGTCTGCCACTGTCCACTGTGATTATTGATTCCCTTAGGGTCCCTGCGTCTGTCTCATGACTCCCTCTGAACAATCCCAATCCTTCCCCCTCCCTTTACTCAGCTGGGAGTCATTGTGTACATCACTGGCTGTTCCTACTGCAGTCTGCAAATTTCATCTGGTTTCCATGTCTTTGTTAGTCAGGAGTGTTGTTGTGAAGCTCTCATATTAAAAGTTAAATTACAATAAACAAATATCTGTATATGAATGTGCATAATCTAATGGAAAGGATTGTTACATTTCTTTAGTCCGAAATGTAAATACTTATGTATAATTGTCTATTTTAGTTGCATACATAGACATTTCACTTTAGATTTATTTATTTCTGATAAATCACCAGTGCACAACAAGTTCTCTCAATGCAGTTTAATGTGCTATTGTAAGTCAACTTAAATACCCTTGTAACAGCAAGCAAAAGAAGTGAGAACCCCAATGACCCAATGGTTCACTATAGTATGAGTAAGTAAGTAAGTAAGTAAAATTTATTTATATAGCGCTTTTCACAGATAAAAATCACAAAGTGCTTTACAACACAGGAAATGGGAATATAAAAACAATATAACAGTAAATAAAACAATGTAAAACAATAAAACTATAAAAACAGCATAAGAAGAAATTAATCAAATGCTTTTCTAAATAAAAATGTCTTCAGCTGTTTCTTAAAAGAATCAATGGAGTCCGTGCAGTGAAGAGACAGAGGGAGAGAATTCCACAGCCGTGGTGCCACAGTCTGAAAGGCCCGATCACCACGAGTTTTAAAACGAGTGCGCGGTACCACCAGCAGTCTCTGATCTAATAACCTTAAAGTAGTTGGCAACAAAACAAGAGTTCCTTCTTACAGGAAGGAAGACAGTCACCAGATGCAATGTCAGACTCATTAGGTACTGCCCAACAATGATTGTTCTTCGATCTTCCCACCTTTTTATAAATTGTTATTATTTTAAGGGGAGGGGTGTTACGCCCCCTGGCCTCATGTGGGCCCGCCTTCCTGATGGAAATTCGAACCTTTGTTTTGAGTAGCTGCCTGTGAGATGACTAGATGATTAGTGTTCTGTTAGTGTTATTGTGTTATTTGAATATATGAGTTTTTTTGTTTAAATCACCCCATTGCCTAATAAGTCGTTTCACTAACGGTTTTCAGTTGTGGTAATAAACCTTTTGTTTTTCTTTTTATCTAACCCTCCTGTCTCTGGGCCCTCCCGTCACCTAGCAGAGCCAGGGTGTAACAAAAAATCAGTAGGAGAGAGAAGCAGCAACAAGGCCCATACTACATAACAGAGTAGACCTCATTAACAACTCTGAGCATGAAAGTATGAGTTGGGATAGAGGTGGGTTGCAAAGAAGCTTGCAGTTTGTAGCAAATACAGGCACATTATGTGGGCTGGCACTGAGCTGATCTCAATGATCTAATGAAATTGCAGTTGAGCTTGGGTCTGTGGTCTGCCAGATTAGCACGTTGCTAGGCTAAATGCAAATTTAGCATTGCTAAATTTGAATTTTGAATGCTAGTTTAACTTAAGCGTGTCACTTTAATGTTTTTCTTTTCATTGTCAGTCTTCATAAGGTGCTTTTATACATGAATTCTAGAGAATCTGTTAGCGACATTATACAAAGTTGCCTTTTCTCACACATGGCAGGAGAAAGGCAGATGTGTTTTCCACAAATAGAAATACTCCTCTTGGCTTATGCCAGGGTACTGCCTGGGTAGAACTTGCAAGAGGCATGACACGTAATGACCATGACCACTTGCTTCTGCATATAATTACCTGCACTATTTTTACAAGAAGGCAATCAGATATCACATACCTGACTAAGCTGAACGTTTGCATTTAACATGCACCTTCTTTAGGTCTAGAAACATTTAAGACTGCAGTGCATGTGTGGAAGTGGCTCCTAGAAAGGACTATTTAGGTATTACATAGTTATTGCATAGGCAGGTATTTGTATGTGTCAGTAATACCAGCGCAGCCCTTTCCAGTTTGTAGTGTGAAGTGGTTCAAAGGAAAGCAATAGCCTGCTTCAATTTTCTATTTGCAATCTGCGTTTTTAAAGCCATACTTCATTTAAGATTGTTGTTTGTGACAAACAACAATCTTAAATTGTTTAACAGATATTTATGTGTGGTTGTTAAGAGATTTCATTAAATACAGTTATTAGAAACATATATTTATCTATCTGTTAATACATGTATATTTTTTTCTATTAAAGCAGAGAACATGGACAGTAACATTTTTCTTTAGCAATTAATTGAATAACAAAATCTGCTGCAATCAGCTGTAAAATACAAAAGACGTCATAATTAATACAAATACATTGTAATATAAGTCAATCCTACACGCTGACGTTGACATAGAGAGGGTGTATTATTCACTGACTCAAAATAGTGAAAGATACGCACTACTTGCCCCTGTTTGACTGGAGTTGATACACACTTCTAGCACTGTTTCCATTCATTACTGTGGGTACATCAGAAGGAAACGCAATAAATACAATATTCAGTGACTTTGTTGGTTTTCCTTTCTTTCGTGGGACTAATTGATGCTAACACAAATAATCCAAATGGAAAATTTTATATCACAACACCTTTTTTTCTGATAAAACTATGGAAGCTGCTTGGTCTGCAGCAAGAATCATCACCATGTGTCACCAATTCTTTCATCTCTAGTTTGTTTCCAGTTGCGTTGAAAATGAACTTTCCCTATTTTTTTTGTTTTCTATACAGTATTTATTTTATTGAAACGCACATGCATGATTTCACATCCTCTCACTTACTTAATGAACCTTCATCCTTGAAATGTCCTGCTATTTTATTGAGATGCAAACCCAGTGTGAGAGCATTTACACTAGGCAGCCCACCCAAAACAGAGAGCTGTATTTTTAGAAAAGTTTTCAGAGGTGCTATCGATCATTCACCCAATTCCCAGCAGAATGATTATTACAGGTGACTTTCTTGCTCTGTTCTGACAATCCTGCTCAGTCAAAAGAGATGAATTTTATACATGCAGGATGCTCTATGGATTCTACACAAGTCAGAAATAACTCATATAGATATGGACTCTGGAGTGTGATGTACGTGATTGACTCATTGATGCCAACCACAGTTACTGACACTGTTTGTCACAGGGCAAAAAAAAGAAGAAGAGTCATTACTAATAATTTCACAGAATAGTAAAATATCTAAAAATGTCTGTCAGTTGCTTATTAGTGGTTTAGATTTTCTTTCTTCTGTTTGAGGAAATGGATTTTATGCATTCAGTGACACGTGTTTTTATTGTTTCTATTATGTGTTGGATGGCGTTCTGGGGGTTGTTTTTGGTGGTTTGAATGGTCTCCATTTTCTGTTGTTGTTGAATTTGACTGCTCCAGTTTCATGACAGACTTGTAATGGTTTCAATTAGGAGGCTCAGTAGGTTTTCTGATGATATTGCCATTAAGCTTCCAATAAAGCTATTAAAAATATACACAGTTTTGTCCCAGATATTTCTCCTCGGTAAGGACGGTGAGAATTCCTCACACAAGATGGTCACATTTCTTTCATCCATTCATCCATTTGCTTCCGCTTATCCTTTTCAGGGTCGCGGGGGGCGCTGGAGCCTATCCCAGCTGTCATGGGCGAGAGGCGGGGTACACCCTGGACAGGTCGCCAGTTTGTCGCAGGGCTAACCCACAGAGACAGACAACCATTTGCACTCACATTCACTCCCGCATTCATACCTATGGGCAAATTTAGACTAATCAAATAACTTATCCCCACAAACTGCATGTTTTTGGACAGTGGGAGGGAGCCAGAGTGCCCGGAGGGAACTCACATTTCTTCTGCAAAAAAAATAGAGCAGAAATCCATATTGTCTATACCTGACATATAGTCTTTGTATACCACAAAAAGTGCTTTGGTGAACTGTGGAACATGCTTGTTGTTGTGTAAAAAATGGAAATGTTTACAAATGGTTTTTTTGTTTTGTTTTTTATGATAAGGATAAAAATGAGAGCGGCTGGTGTGCAGACCCCCTCCATTTCTATCGCTATCATCCATCAGCCTTGGGATGAAGACTTTCAGGAGATGCATCATTGTCTGCCAGCTGTTGTCAACAAGCCTCCCTCCTCCACCCTCTGTCTTTTGAAAATCTATTTCTTGACTTTTTCCACATCTCAGGACTGTACTGTGCATTCTCTCTGTCTATTAAATGTAAGTATTAAGTGTTTTGCATGACCATAACATCACAATCCTTAAAATTACTCCGACAAGAGCTTATGTGTCCTTAAAACCTCTTTCAGATGGCTCGTTTGACCATTTCACATTGTAAAAGAATATAAAGGCATACATATTGTATATTTTGTTAAAACAGTAAAAGATAAGTCACATGTTGATGCAGCTAATGAGGCCAATCAAACACATCTGTTTAACAAGTACAAATTATGAGTGAGGACCAAAATGAAAGCATTAAAATGTACTTGGTACAGTGTGACACTACAGCTTTATTAACATGATATTAACTAGCACAATAGTGTTGTAGATTAGCCTTTGTCTACCATGAAAATAAGGTGACATTAGCTTAGCGTGGCTTACACCCACCGTTTACCTCTTTGTGACCAGTTTCACACTAGAAGTTTTTGCCAGCCTCATGACCTGTGTGACTGACATTCCAAGAAAAAAAAAGGTAATTTAACAAACTAATATTCAATATAATTATTATGTGTCGTCATCCTAATACAGTTGTAGTACTAGTTTAAACTAACAACTAAATATGAAAACTTTGCCATAGGTCTTAAGTAATTTGTGTTTTTCAGGCCGTCCACACAGTCTCCTTGCTGGCATCTGCATCAGACCTCCCAGTGATGACATCAGAAACACTCATTTGTTGAGTCAGTTGTTATCCAACGCTGTATCAACAACTACTTGGCAGTATCAGTACTTGCCAGATTAAACAGGAGTCAAATTAAGCATATCAACAAATGACTAATTAATTTTTTTGTTTTGTTTGTTGCATGTGTGTGTGTGCAAAAAAACCCAACAGATTTTTAAGTCAAGGTTTTCAAGTCCGGTCAGTATAAGCATCTGTAAATATAGCGCTATTCTTGGATGGTTATATATAAAATAACCCTAACATGTGTACACATGTACATATTCCTCGTGTCGTGGCTTTAGAAAAGTTCTGTAGGGAGAATGACCAGAGCGACTGACACTCAGAGATCACAATTCAACTAAAGGACAAACAAAGTATAAATACTATAAATTAGTGGTTATTATTAAAGTCTGTTGCAACACAACTGAACATGAGGATAAAAGACCTCCACTTCAAAAGCGGACATACAAAAAAAAAGATGAAACACTTGTGGGTTCCCATATAAGCAGAAAATATAGAACTTATGAAGGTGCCAATGTTGCCTTTTGTTTTCTTATTTAGAGTGTGGCTAATAGCTTGAAATGTGCCTCGAAGGATGTGGGAAATGAGCCTGCGCTGTGTTTGGTTTAGCACATAGTGGATTTTGAAAGCAGCAAACTAAATTTAGACAGGTTGAATTTGACACAGCCAGACGTGAGTGCGCATGCGCTAACAGACACAGTCATTAGGCTTTCAACAAACATCATCTGGGTGGAATGATGAGTCTTTAGTGGTGCATTTGTTTCCTTCACATTACTGAGGAGAGGAAGGTGGGGGTGGACGGATAGAGGGGGAGTGCTGCTGGTTGTGGTGGCGGGAGGGGGGCTGCTATTGATATGCTCCATGCAGTGCCAACACCTGACTAATTTCATGCAGCCATTCAAATGACTGCCTCCTTTGGCTCGTCTGTGCTTCCTGCCGACTCCCCGCTGAGCATACTCACAGAGGAACAGGTCAATGCAAATGAGACACAGACCTTTTAAAAGGGACAGTTGGCTCTAAATCAAGAGACAAGTATGCCATATGATAGCCATGTTTAATTGAGTATTATATATTAAGGTGGCAAAAATAAGGAATAAATAATCTTTCAACTGTGTGATAATACACTGTCACACACATAATACAGATTATTGGAAATTATTCTTTTAATTGAATCGCTTGTACACAGGTTTGTTTGTTTGTTTTTTGCCAAAGGTACAACCTGATAATAGGTGAAGACATGCAAAACTGGTACAGCCAAAGAGGTGGATCCTAGCAATGTTAAAAGACATATGTTGTTAAATAAAATTGTGTTACTAATTATATTTATTGCTATATATGTTGGTGATGAAGCTATTTAGCTATTACATGGAGAGCCATTTGAACTGCTATTTGTGTGGAATCTATTCTGCCTCCCATATTGTCACATACCAGTGTTAAGCCTTAGTGACACAGGCGTATAGACTGGTTTGGAGCCCCTGGCAAAATGGGTATTCCTCAACCAGCTGGTGAGTAGCAGCTGAAGATTGCTAGGAGTCACTGTGAAATCTGTTGTTAAAGCCAAGAACAGGTCAGTGACCAGCTGGCAGCTAGTATTCCTCATGGCTTTGGCGAATGGCAGCTGGATGTTACTGGCTATGAAACTGGTTGTAGAGGTGTTGCACTAAAAGGTCTTTGCAATTGCTTTGGTTGCTAGCAGACTGCTACAGTCATCTATAGCTTGCATGGAGGAGTTATGTAACAAAGAAACTGAGGATGTTTGCATTTAATTTCTCTATTTCTTGTTTGCATTGTGCCAAACAAGTTTCAAAACCACTCAATGTTTAGCTGTTCACAAACAAGTCGATATCTTAATGCAAAATGCAAGAAAACGAGGCAATCTGCTAATGACCAAAGCAAACAAGAAGGTTTTCAGTGCAGCACTGTCTTTGCGACAAAGTTCAATGCCAGCAAAAACTTTGCAACCAGTTTGGAGAGACATAGATTTCCTTTCTGACTGGTGGTTAGCAGATGGTTTCCCAGTGACCTCTGGGCCTGTGTGACTGAGGCCTAACTCCGAAGCTTCAGCTTCAGTGGTCACTGTATGAGACCAGTAACCATGGTAAACAGTGAAATTAGTAACCACACAGTCCCAGAAAAGGGAAATGAATAAACAGGTATAATCTAGCAAAACAGTATAATGTAGCAGTACCCTGCAGGTCAGAAAATGACATTAAAAGAGTATTAGCTGGATTGGAAAATTAGGCAAAGAGATGACCCTTGAATTCAAATTTGAAGAGAAGGGGTTCCTGACTAAATGTATTTGACAAGTTGGGATCAAGAATCTGTTGGGTGAGCATCCTGAGAGACTTTCTGATGAGGCAGACCCCCTTAGGCAAAGAAGATAAACAAAGAGCTACATTCATTAGGAGCAAACAGACTAGAGTTATAAAACTGAGCTGAGCAAAATGGCTAAGAATGGATGGAAAAACAGAGCTATTAAGGTAGAAAGTAGGTGTGTCAGTAGTTTAGGATTGGGAAGGAAGTGGCACATTTACATTGAAGACTACAGAAAGGAAGGAAGGAAGGAAGGAAGGAAGGAAGGAAGGAAGGAAGGAAGGAAGGAAGGAAGGAAGGAAGGAAGGAAGAAAGAAAGAAAGAAAGAAAGAAAGAAAGAAAGAAAGAAAGAAAGAAAGAAAGAAAGAAAGAAAGAAAGAAAGAAAGAAAGAAAGAAAGAAAGAAAGAAAGAAACAGAACTTTTGGTATATATTATAACTTGACAAGTTTTTAATGGTCACATTAGAGAACTAAGTAAATATAGTCTTTGGCTGAGCTTGACTATATTGCCTAGCCACAGTCCCCCAGATTCCACTACCAGCCCACATCAAACGTTACCCTTCTGCACACCCACTTGGCAAAGCTCATATAAGCCATGCTGGTTAGGCCAAAGTTACTGGGCATCTGTAAGCTACTTTGCAACCCACATCCATCACATCTCCTCCATTTCATGCTGTATCTAACTTCATACACTACACTACTACTATCTTCTTATTTACCATTCAAGTAGACTTACTGAATTGAAAAAAAAGCGTCAAGATTAAAAATCATCCGCTTGTGACGAAGACTACTCATTATGATAGTGAAATATTTTGTGTGCGTATAATTGCACTGATTGAATAAAATGCTACAACATCAAACAAGAACACGTTTCAATTAATGCTGGTGTCTGAGAATCGAATTAAAAAGTAATTTATTTAATAAAAAACGTGGTCTATTTGCATGAGTTAAGCAGATGATATCAGATGCATGAAAATAAAAGCTGGACTTAGAGAGAGCCCCCTTTCCCCCTTTTCTTTAAACTAAACTGTTTGTTATGCAGGGTGATACCCACATGGAAAAGGGAACAAAACTGTCGTTATTATTTTTATGCATTTCCTAACCACAGCTTGACCAGTGTGTCCTCGGGGTAAATACAACTGGATAAAAGCATGCAGAATATAGCAGTAATTGAGCTGTGTGGGATTTAGCTGTCAAGTAGTTAATGTACCCATGAAATAAATTGGATTAGCACGTTAACAATGCCTCTTCCTGATGTTTAAAACAGTGTAGACTGCTCTGAGGAAAACTAAGCTGAAAACAACATAGTGGACATATAAAGTTAGGCCTTCAAGTGAATAAGTTAAACTGGACAAACTTTACAGGCTGGCTACCTCAAAGTTCAACCCACATTTACTAGTTAGCAGTAACCACAAATTATAGCTATGATCAATTAATAATATGGCATATTATAGCAAAATAACTACATTTATCAAAAAACAATCGTTTAAGGCCAGACATTTCTGAACCAAATGTCATGTCAATTCATCCAATAGTCTAGACATCCAAAATGACAAACGTCAACAAGATAAGTAGTACCGATCCATGTAGCAGATGTGCAATGAAAATGACTGGATAATTAGATGAAAAACACTTTGATGTGCATGTTTGTTGATAGCACATTCTTTCTTTGAGTAATCCTTCAAACTGACAAGCAAGGACATAACTTCCTTGGCAGAGGTAAGAAAACCAGGGCACCACAGTAACTGTCCAAATAGGAAGCGCTAATTCACAAACAGACAAAACAGATTAAAAACTAAAAGGCAGATATACGAAGCATACTGAAGCATAAATCTCCAATAAGTGAGCTGCCGACATTTTCTTATTGGCTTCTATGCAAACAGAGGGCTTTTTGCAGCCAGACGAGTTGCCCCCTGTTGGCAATTAGAAAAAATGCAGGTTTAACACACATGGTGGTAATTGTCAAAATGCTTTCTTTATTTGCCTTTACTTGTTTAATATATATATAATAGTATTTATATGGCACCTTCTGTGCTTCAGACTACAAAAATATTTTCCCATATGTCCATACAGAGCTTTGTTTTGAGCACTTTAGGCAATTTATTTACCTTGTATCCAAATTTAGAATCTCCAGTTAACCTAACACGAGCACACGGGCATGCGAACGGCATATTTATTCAAACTAATCGCTGTTTGGGGCCACCACTTTGTGCTTAGCAAAGCACCAGGTAGCCATAAATATGTAATTTTAGGGGATTTTCTAGTGGAAAAATTCTTTTAGTTCAGCAAACAGAAGTCAGTCCATTTATGAATCTAGGGGCTAATCTAAGTTGAAGTGCTGAATTATTGAAATATTGTCCTACTCAAATGTTGCCTTATTTTCTTAAATCAAAGTAGTTAACATTCAGTAATTTAGTTGTAAATGATAGGATTAAAAAAAAAGTTAATTCATATTTTCTCACTTGACATTTTCAACATTTTGGAGACATGTAATCTCTCTCTGAGGCTGAATTATGCTCTTTCAGAAAGCTCACTCAATTAGTTCAGTGATGCAGACATGTTTGAAGTACCGTTACTGCAGGACTGAGGTTGAGTTTTATTACTGGCTGCTGGACGTGTCGTGGTGTGAAGCAAAATTCTGGCTTTGGATTTCCTGTCTCTACGTGCAAGTACATGTAAAACATTAAGTATACAGTATAAAGATCATAGATCATTGTGCGTCTTGCATTTTCCTTCTCTGTGGATGATGTTTAACTATAAAGACTATTTTAAAAGTGTTCCATTAGCAAAAAGCAATCCAAACAAAATATGATTTCCTCATTACATCATAGCACTTTGGATTTAAAAGTTTAGGTGCTTCTCCAGAAAAATCTCCAAAAATGACCAACATTTCAATTGCAGTAAGGTTAAGAGAAAACTGCTCTTATTTAGACAAAGAAGAATCCGTTCACTTTTAAACCCAATTCAAACATAATTACCCGAGGGAAGTGAGTTGATTTGACCTGCTGCCCTTCTGAATAAACATCCTCGCTGCAAATCGCGTCATTGTGAACATTAAGATCGAAGGTTTCACTTACTCATCTTGTCCTCTTTTCCGACGGGAGAATACATCATCAGCGAAGTGCATGGGGTACAAAGACAGCTGGCTCCTCAGATTAATTTCACCATCTCCTTTTTCTCTCCTCTGTGGAAAAATAATTCATTTACTTGATATTCAATGCAGGTGAATCACTCCCACTTTTCAAGAACTCTCGCAAACAATCTTGCGTTCCCGTATAGACACACACGAGTGGGCACAACTACACAGTGTCAGGGACAATCACTTTGACCAGGCACAGGGCCAAGGGCTGTGTAAGAACTGTAATTTCATCCCATTGCTTAGCTGGGTCACCTTATGCTTGACCTAACTATTGGTTTGTGTGTACAAGGGTATGAGTGTGTGCATTAGTCACTCAGGTAAGACTGTATCTATGGTGTGTTGCATAGAACATAAATAACCTCTTAGTGGCTGAGCTTGTTAGAAACCATCCTGCTTTCACTGTAATATGTACAGTTACAGCAGATATTTGTCATTCTGCCTTCCTCTTTCCTCCGTGAAAGAAGAGTTTCAATCAGTCATAACCGAACAAGAAATGTAAGTGGTCATCATTTGGCTCACTCACTGTGGCTACAGCAATGCTCATATGTCCACTCTTGCACGATTTTGTGCATTCCAAGCAGTAACCTGAAAAATGAAGCTAATGACGTAGCAACCAAAACCTGCAGTTCCTCAAACTGCCACTTGAGGCTGCCAAAAAGTAAAAATTATATCTAAAAATGATTTATTATATATATTGTATTATAGTTTGTTAAGGTTAAAAGGTTGCATTTTTAGGAGGATGTTTTTTTTGAAAATTTAAATTAAGTTTCAGTCATGTGAAAAACTAAGTACACCCTTACTACTTACAAGGCAATAAAGAGGGTAAGCAGCATCCACGTGCTGCTAATCCAATGCACCTGATTAACTGATTATTACGGAAGTGTAGAGCTGCCACCCAGGCAAAATAAGAATAGAAGTATGTCATGTTTGAACAACATAATATCACTTTATTACAATATACATAATTATCACGTTCGTACAATGTAAATATTATATTGGACAAACGTGATAGTATATTGTACAAACATGAAAAGTATCTTGTTAGAACAACATTTTTCATGTTATAACGTGATATACTTCTATTTTTATCTTGCCTGGGTGGCAGCTGTACGCTTCCGTAGATTATCACCAAATGTGAGGTCTTTTAAAAAAGCAGAAGTTGCTTTTTTTGCTACATGGCCTTAGTTAGCATGTTAAATTTCATGATTGTACCATTTAAAAAAAGGCTTGTTCAGAAGCCTTGTCTTTATTGAAAGAACATGTCACCAGAGCTTAGGTTTGCAAAAGCTGCATCTGAACAAACATCCAACTACAGCCCTCTAACTAAGATGAGCAGTGAGATTTAATTTACTAACCACAAATCTGGGCATAAGTAATCCGTATAAAAAGTTCCATGCACAAATACATGATTTTGCTATGTTTTCTTAACTGAATTCATTCATACTTAAGAACAAATGTGGCCGTGCAAATGCCAAGAGACACGGCCACATTTGTTCCTGAGGATCTGGCAGTCTTAGAAAATTAAAAAACAAGTCTTTAAAATGATTATAACTACTACTACAACTACTAATTTATTATTATTATCATTATTGAATATTATTATTTCCTTCACAGTTTTCCAAAATAACCCACAAAATGCTCTGAATTACAATTTAATGAAAAAGAATTTTTAACTGTAAATTTGAGAGAAAAAAGGGAAAGGTGTGAACCTTTTAATTTAAACCCAATGCAGTATTCCTTATCTCATCTTACCTTAAATGATTTTATCTTTCATTCAAAGTTCCTTCTGTTATTGCTCGATGTCGTCAATTACGGTTTATTTTCTTGGCACTAGCCCACATCTGCTGGAAAATCTGGAATTTTTATAAATCTCCTTATTCATTGCAGTGAGTTTCTCATCTCAAACTAGCTGATCATATGCTCATTTTCCTCCACCAGTTTTCTTCTTTTTCTTGTAGTCTGTTCATCTTTACTCATATCAACTTTGATTCCAAACTTATTTTTGCTTACCTTTTAAAAATAAAAAAGGTCAACGCATTTCTAGCTTTGGAAGTCAGACACTATCATTTAGGTTTTTAGCATGAGCCTGCTGATTTACAATGGTCTGTTTTACTAACATACACATGGTGCTAAGAACAAAATTAGCCAACGTCATTAGCCACATCATAAACCTGACAGTGAAGTTGCATGCAAACTCGTTTTTTTGCACAGAGTAAGAAAGTTTCCACATAGATATTAGTAAATGAAGACCAATGTCCTTCAGACAGAGAACAAAGTGGAGATTTTTGGCCATAATTCACAGAACCGCATCTGGGAAAAATCAAAGAGCATATAAGCACAAACTCTTACCAACTATCAAGCACAGTGGTGAAGGGGTAATGACTTGGGCTTGTTTTCCAGCTTGCAGTCATTTAGTTGACCAATAACTCCAAAGCATCCAAGAGTCAAATGTGAGGCCATCCATCCAACACTGGTTAATTCAACAGCACAGCAACAAATCTCCAACAGAATTGCTGAAAAAAAGTCCATACCAAGTAAAATGCTATAGTGTGATTTTAAGAGAGTCGCACATGCAAATGCTTACAAAACCTCAATAAACTGAAGCAATGTTGTAAAGAAGAGTGGGCCAAAGGTCTGCCACAATGATGTGAGAAACTGCTAGTCATATAGAAAACAATTAATTATTTATTGATGGTAAAGGTGGTTCTACAAGCCACTGAATCATGAGGTAGACTTAGTTTTTCACTGGACTGTGAGCAGTCCCTTGCTCTCTTGCTCTTTCTCTTTGCTCTTTGCTTTGTTTAATAAAGCACGCTTTTAGCTTTGCAATCACTTTCTCCCAATGCACTCCTCTAGTTTCATGCTCTCATTGGCAGTAGTTCCCTTTCCTCCACCATATTTAATGTTTATTAAGCACTATTTCAGAAATCACTTACAAAGATATTTTCTTTTATAGAAATGACATATGATTGTCTGATTTTTGTATCTGTATGTAAAGGAATTAGTTCATCATTTTCCTGTCTGCTCTTCAGAGACATAATGGACTAAAATGGCTTTTGTAGACACAATGGTTCCATTTAAGAAACATTCCCAAAGCATTTAGAAAATGCTTTCAAAGCATCTGCAGCTGCATTGAAATAGCATTTGCCAACTATATCATAAAAGTATGAGGACATTGCATTGTGACCCATTTGAATTCTCAGCAGGGAAGAAAGATCTGAATTTAAAAGGCATTTTCTAAATTGACACATTCAGCACACCACCTTGTTTAGATGACCACTTTATAGGAACACACAAACAAAGAAACGCATTTGTGCCATCTGAAATTCAGTATGATACAATAAACATTACTTAAATTGTTAGCTATATTCATAGTGCATGACATAACTACAGCATATTGCAAACCAACAGTGTTTGCATGGGGGGGGGGAGAAGAAGAAAAAACATCTGCTTAGCCTGATACAAAACTAAAATTAAGTGCATGTAAAAATTGCTGAATGGGAAATTCTTGACAGTGAAAGTGTCGGCAGAGGAACCCAGCCACAGGGGACTAAAGGACAGCAGCTTATTTCTAGCGCAAGCCCAGATAAATGGGGAGGGTTGTGTCAGGAAGTGCATCCACAGCGTAAAATCAAACATTCAAGAATTAGATTTTGATTCTGAATCAGTTATCAAAGACCGCCTCCAGTGATGTTGGCCAAAGGGGTGTCATTGGAAACTGTTCTAGCGTTGGACAAGAATGTGAAAGATTAGGATAATTATGGGTAGTGATGGAAATGTGCTAACAAATGAATAGAGTGTGTTGAGAAGATGGAGGGAGAAACTTGAGGAGCTAATAAATGTAGAAAATGGAAGAGATTAAAAAAGAGTGGCTGTGGACAATTAGAGCTCTGCCTATATAACTACAGAGGGATAACACTGATGAAGCCATGCTGCTGTAATAGAGGCAGTAAGTGGTTTAGCATTGCAGAAATATGCAAGTCTACCTTAAAAAAGATGGATGACCCATCTTTACTTTTGAGATACTAATGTTAGTTAGATGCAAAATATTCCTCTAAAACAATGCTTTTTTTAAGACTCCCCCACCATGTGCCTCACATCGGATTGGTCCACTCTGATAATAAGTTAAAAAATGCCTGGGTGGTTGGAGAATTCCACCCTACCCTTGACTACTTCTTGGTCCCTCCCATGCCCCCAATATTTCTACTAATTGTTGTTAGGATTACATGGATAATTAATCGTGGGTAATGCTGTCCTCGTTGTTGTTTATTTTACTGAGATATGATGGCTGTTTGGAGTGAGACAACAGCCAACATGCGAAACCAAGTGTCTTCATATAACAGTGTCACATTGATTTCACATCTTATGCACAGCTAATGAGTGTATGGACAATAGCTTGAAGGGCAACACTGATTAGTATGCAAGACTTGCCCACATACTGGTCGAAAAAATAACACAATGGGTGATAATGTGAAAAGAAAAGTGACATTAAACTGTCATTGTTATAAATTGAACAAATTAGCTATTTAGGTAATCTAACATTCTGGGAGTTACAAAGGGACAAATGATAATAGAAAGCCAGTAATCCATTTTTGAAATGGAGTAATCCGGGACACACCAAGATTATATTTTCCCAAACTATAATGGGCCCATGCATCACTGATTCTACTTATTTTTATAGAAACACAGACAAACAGAAAAACAAGCCCTAAAAATACATTTAAAGATGGAAACACAGTAGTAGCAGTGCAGCCATGTGTAGTTTCTAAGATAAATTTCAACCCAGGAATTCCCGGGATACTTTAGTCCTGGGAATTACTCATGACTCACATGTACAAAAAACTGCAAAATGGAAATACAAACACACACACACACACACACACACACACACACACACACACACACACACACACACACACACACACACACACACACACACACACACACACACACACACACAACAAATCTCATTCCATCTGCAGCTGAAACTTGTGTGAGCAGTAACAGAAAATGTTCATAATGCATGCACAGAATCCCTCCAATTTGCATAGCACACAGGCATCAGCTACGGATACAAACACTAAAATAATCAGCACACGCTCCCATTATCAGCTAGTGCTTTCATTAATAATTCCGCGTCTTCACGTTTCCACATCTTTCAATCATGCCTCTGTCAGTCTACTCAGGGGAATAAGCTGTCTTCTGCTGACATATAGAAAATAACCCATCAAACTCAGTGTCAGTTTATACCTTTTCAAACCTGTGAAAAGGTAGCCAGTGGGCTGAAATGCAAATCATTTTCAACACCTACAACGTAAATTTTTCATGTGTCAATGTCCACTAAGGTCAGATGGAGTGCGTGAATGCAGCATAATTAATTATCTGACTATATACTGAGAGAATCCCAACATCTGTCCATCTATCCATCTATTTTCTGCTTCTTATCTCGGTCCAGAAAGTGGGGCACTGCAATCTAAGCACTAATGCCTCAACTTCACTCTACCTTTACCTCTACCCACCTTATTCAACTCTTCCGAGAGGACATGAGGTGTTCCGAGACTCTGAGATTTAGTCTCTCTACAATGTCCCGGGTATGCCCCAGGGTAGGTTGTCATGCCCTAACTATCTCATCTAGCAGGTGACAAGGGGGTAGTCTAGTCAGATACCTGAACCACCTCACCCCTCTCTTTTTTTGATATGAAGGAGTAACAGAGCTACACTGAATTTCTATGGATGGGCCCAGGCACCCTTTGGAGAAAACTTATTTCAGCATTACCTGCCCACAAGAGACTGTGTTCACATCACTGCTGACAGTGTCACTTTTAGTTCCACTCTCCCCCCCCCCACACACACACACACACACACACACACACACACAAACACATCCCTTACTCAAAGTGGAGAATCCACCTTTTTCCATGAGAACCTTGGCCATGAGCATATAAAAGCTTCTGAAGTGATCCCTCGTTTAACTGACTATGAAAAGATTTAGCGAGTTTTGGTGATATCAAAAGGATGCAGCAGTTACGTCCTCCACATTTGAGTAAAAGAAGACTAGATTTGACAGTGTTTCCACAATCTGGGAAATTAATATGACAAAACATTAATCTGCTTTGAGTCTTGAAAGCAAGGCCTCAATCGAGGCAGTTCCTAGCTACAAAATGAGTTTTGATTTTCTAAAATATAGAGCTAAATGAATGGAACAGAACAACCATTTGTGGAGTTAGGGATTTTTCTGAAAAGGAACTGTGGCCTATATAGTTAAGGGCAGTTATTCAATTCAATTCAATTTTATTTATATAGTGCCAAATCACAACATAAGTCGCCTCAAGGCGCTTCATAGATACAGAGAAAAACCCAACAATCATATGACCCCCTATGAGCAAGCACTTTGGCAACAGTGGGAAGGAAAAACTCCCTTTTAACAGGAAGAAACCTCCGGCAGAACCAGGCTCAGGGAGGGGCGGCCATCTGCTGCGACCGGTTGGGGTGAGAGAAGGAAGACAGGATAAAAGACATGCTGTGGAAGAGAGACAGAGGTTAATAACAGATATGATTCAATGCAGAGAGGTCTGTTAATACATAGTGAGCGAGAAAGGTGACTGGAAAGGAAAAACTCAATGCATCATGGGAATCCCCCGGCAGCCTATGTCTATTGCAGCATAACTAAGGGAGGATTCAGGGTCACCTGATCCAGCCCTAACTATATGCTTTAGCAAAAAGGAAAGTTTTAAGCCTAATCTTAAAAGTAGAGATAGTGTCTGTCTCCCGAATCCAAACTGGAAGCTGGTTCCACAGAAGAGGGGCCTGAAAACTGAAGGCTCTCCCTCCCATTCTACTTCTAAATACTCTAGGAACAACAAGTAGGCCTGCAGAGCGAGAGCGAAGTGCTCTAATAGGGTGATATGGTACTACAAGGTCATTAAGATAAGATGGGGCCTGATTATTTAAGACCTTGTATGTGAGGAGCAGAATTTTGAATTCAATTCTGGACTTAACAGGAAGCCAATGAAGGGAAGCCAAAACAGGAGAAATATGCTCTCTTTTTCTAGTCCCTGTCAGGACTCTTGCTGCAGCATTTTGGATTAGCTGAAGGCTTTTCAGTGAGTTTTTTGGACATCCTGATAATAATGAATTACAGTAGTCCAGCCTGGAAGTAATAAATGCATGAACTAGTTTTTCAGCGTCACTCTGAGACAGGATATTTCTAATTTTAGAGATGTTGCGCAAATGGAAGAAAGCAGTCTTACATATTTGTTTAATATGTGCATTGAAGGACATGTCCTGGTCAAAAATGACTCTAAGGTTCCTCACAGCGTTACTGGAGGCCAAGGTAATGCCATCCAGAGTAAGAATCTGGTTAGATACCATATTTCTAGGCTTTTCAGGGCCGAGTACAATAACCTCAGTTTTATCTGAATTAAGAAGCAGAAAGTTAGCGGCCATCCAGGTATTTATGTCTTTAAGACATTCCTGCAGTTTAACTAATTGGTGTGTGTTATCTGGCTTCATGGACAGATAGAGCTGGGTGTCATCTGCATAGCAGTGAAAATGTATGCTATGTCTTCTAATGATACTGCCTAAGGGAAGCATGTATAATGTAAACAGAATTGGTCCTAGCACTGAACCCTGTGGAACTCCATAATTAACCTCAGTGTGTGAAGAGGACTCTCCATTTACATGCACAAACTGGAGTCTATTAGATAGATATGATACAAACCACTGCAGTGCAGTACCTGTAATACCTACAGCATGTTCTAATCGCTCTAATAGGATATTATGGTCAACAGTATCGAATGCTGCACTAAGGTCTAGCAGGACAAGCACAGAGATGAGTCCACTGTCAGAGGCCATAAGAAGATCATTTGTAACCTTCACTAAAGCTGTTTCTGTGCTGTGATGAGCTCTGAAACCTGACTGAAACTCTTCAAATAAACCATTCCTCTGCAGATGATCTGTTAGCTGTTTGACAACTGCTCTTTCAAGGATTTTTGATATGAAAGGAAGGTTGGAGATTGGCCTATAATTAGCTAAGACTGCTGGGTCTAGAGATGGCTTTTTGAGTAAAGGTTTAACTACAGCTAGCTTGAAGGCCTGTGGTACATAGCCGATCATTAGAGATAGGTTGATCATATATTAGAGGAAGTAATTATTGAAGTTAACTCAGAAAGATCAATTAGAGAAAAAGAGTCTAACTTAACATCAATGGTACTAAATTTTATTTGTGAAGAAGTTCATGAAGTCATTACTAGTTAACATTAAAGGGATTGTTGGCTCACAAGAGCTCTGACTTTTTGTCAGCCTGGCTACAGTGCTGAAGAGAAACCTGGGGCTGTTCTTATTTTCTTCAATCAGTGATGAATAGTAATATGTTCTGGCTTTGCAGAGGGCTTTCTTATAAAGCAGCAAACTATTTCTCCAGGCTAAATGATGATCCTCTAAATTTGTGACGGGGGTTGATTATTGATTATTCAGCAATTGCTTTACAAAGTCTTTAATGATTCATTCTTCTGAGGTAACCCTGTCCACCCTATTTTTCACTGGGACAGTTCATGGGGCTGTGTTGAGAAAAAACATCAGTAAGTGCAAGAAATTTCAGCTACCATGGCCAAAATCCTTCATCTAAAGCTAAAATGGCATGGTTAGGAAAAGCACAGCTGAGAATGATAACAGTAATAAAATACTCCCAGTCCAATACTTTATTTGATCAGCTATCCAGGATAGGTTCTGCATCTTTAGAAGCCACCTCACCTCTTAAACACCAGCTACTCCTTATATTTCAGTCCAAATGACAGCCCTAATACCAGCTTGTGCTGGTTGTGAGTATTTGAGTCTTTTATTACTGTTAGCATAAACCTCACTGGAAGCCTTTTGGGCAGCTTGTTTTTCTTGATATCATTTTATCACACCTTGAAAGCTCTATAACAAACACACACTGTTCAACTTAGCCACAAGGTTTAGTTGTCACCCTGTGATGCTAATGGAGAGGTGTGTTCAAACAGATGTTCTAGATATCGTTACAGGAAGTGAAAAAGGCAGCAGGGATTTACTTATCTTGCCATGTGCAAAGGAACAGACATTACCAAATGATGTATTGGGGGGTCATTGAAACATGTTCTTACTGCACTATTGCAGAAGTATATGTCCTTCCCAAACACAAGCTAAGATAGAATGGTGGCAAGATTAGATGGGAGACTAAGTGTTCAGAAATCAAATTCAAAGAGCAGTCAAAGATTGGGGTGGGGAGTTGGGGTGGGGGGGGGTGGGGGGGCAAGATTGTATTTTGATTAAAGAGTTGTGATTGCACAACAGTCAGTTAAGATAAAAAATATGAAAGAGTACAGACTTTTGCTCTTGGTGTGTGCCTAATTCATACAGTTACACTACTCAAGTTCAAATCTCTGTTAAAGTACGGTTGCAGGAATCTTTTAAGACTCTGATAGACTTCATCTCGCCTTTGCATTTCCAAAGCAATCTAAAATTACATTTTTCTTGCCAACACATCAGTATATTTCCAGAAGGAGAACACTTAGCATCAAGCAAAGCCACTTTGCTCATGGCTAACCTTAAGGGAACAAAAACACTGAGAAAAGTTTGCCATAATAAGCACAAAGGAGGCTGAGAAAAGAAGAGCCCTAGGAAACAGATTGCGTAATATCACCTTGATGTGAAACCTGAACAGAGATGATACATAACAGCAGTAATGTAGCTTTCAGCTCTTCTTTTTGTGTTGGGGTCCACATTACCCCTAACTGTAATACCCAACTTAGAATTACTTTGTTACCATTGTGGAGTTGCTATGGCAACTCTTTTAGAAAGTCATTCAGAGTGTGTTTTTAGCAACAGGTTGTGTTTGCATAAAGAAAGTGACGGCACACGGCTAAGTTTGTATTTTATTTTATTTTTTTTGACAAAACGGATGTTGCCTTTTTTGAGTTATTAGCTGCTATTTTAATGTCTAGACAGTTTTAATCAGTGCATACTGCTACTGCTGAATAAAAATCTAATCATATTTTATGGAAGACAAATTTGTGGGTGTCAAGACAACCTGATTGGTGTAGTGTGGGTTGTCATAATATTCCACGGAGCAAAAGGCAGCTCTTTGCACTGTTACCGATATATTGCTAAGACAGGCTAATGTTATTTAATAACAGGATCTGCCTTTAAACTGATCACAGTGGCAAATAACACTTTTCTAAGTTGTCATATTGCATTTTTCTCACTTTGTACGGCACTGAATAAGTGCATGTGAGATTTAGTTTAGGGAAGAATATAGCAGACTCTGTCTGAAGCACTGAGGGAGCTTTAGCACAACCGAATACGTGTTACTGTTGAAAAATGTAAAAAATATCTGGTTTTCTGAACCATTATCCCATTATCAAGTCATCTAACAACTAATACTGAGCTAATACGTACTCAGTTTTGTGCTAGCTTTGATCTACAGGGTGGGCCATTTATGTGTTTGTGGCACATTTGTACATGTGAGGGGGCAAACTCCTCAAGATGGGTGGTGACCATGTCAGCCATCTTGGATACAACTTTTGTTTTTTCAATAGGAAGAGGGTCATGTGACACATCAAACTTATTGGTAATGTCACAAGAAAAACAATGGTGTGCTTGGTTTCAACGTAACTTTATTCTTTCATGAGTTATTTACAAGTTTCTGACCACTTATAAAATGTGTTCAGTGTGCTGCCCATTGTGTTGGATTGTCAATGCAACCCTCTTCTCCCACTCTTCACACACCGATAGCAACACCGCAGGAGAAATGCCAGCACAGGCATCCAGTATCCGTAGTTTCAGGTGCTGCACATCTCGTATCTTCACACCATAGACGATTGCCTTCAGATGACCCCAAAGATAAAAGTCTAAGGGGGTCCGATCGGGAGACCTTGGGGGCCATTCAAATGGCCCACGGCGACCAATCCACTTTCCAGGAAACTGTTCATCTAGGAATGCTCGGACCTGGCACCCATAATGTGGTGGTGCACCATCTTGCTGGAAAAACTCAGGGAACGTGCCAGCTTCAGTGCACAAAGAGGAAACACATCATCATGTAGCAATTTCAAATATCCAGTGGCCTTGAGGTTTCCATTGATGAAGAATGGACCCACTATCATTGTACCCCATATACCACACCAAACCATCACTTTTGTTGTTCCAACAGTCTTGGAGGGATCCATCCAATGTGGGTTAGTGTCAGACCAATAGCGGTGGTTTTGTTTGTTAACTTCACCATTCACATAAAAGTTTGCCTCATCACTGTACAAAATCTTCTGCGTGAACTGAGGGTCCTGTTCCAATTTTTGTTTTGCCCATTCTGCAAATTCTGTGCGCCGATCTGGGTCATCCTCGTTGAGATGCTGCAGTAGATGGAGTTTGTAAGGGTGCCATTTGTGAGTAGCTAATATCCGCTGAAGGGATGTTCGACTAATGCCACTCTCCAGTGACATGCGGCGAGTGCTACGCTGTGGGCTCTTGCTGAATGAAGCTGGGACAGCCACCGATGTTTCTTCATTAGTGACAGTGACAGTTTTCTGGCAAATCCAACACTGAACCAGTTTTACGAAACTTAGCAAGCAGTTTGCTAACTGTAGCATGGGAGATGGGTGGTCTCGTAGGGTGTCTTGCATTGAAATCTGCTGCAATGACCCGGTTACTGCGTTCACCAGATATCAATACAATTTCGATCCGCTCCTCACGTGTTAACCTCTTCGACATGTCAATGGCTTTGAACAAAGAGAAACTTATAAATAACTCATGTAAGAATAACGTTACGTTGAAACCAAGCACACCATTGTTTTTCTTGTGACATTACCAATAAGTTTGATGTGTTACATGGCCCTCTTCCTATTGAAAAAACAAAAGTTGTATCAAAGATGGCCGATTTCTAAATGGCCACCATGGTCACCACCCATCTTGAGGAGTTTGCCCCCTCACATATACTAATGTGCCACAAACAGGACTTTAATATCACCAACCATTCCCATTTTATTACGGTGTATCCATATAAATTGCCCACCCTGTACTAGAAATACAAAAGCAGAGAGACACTTTTCTGTAATTCCCGCACACCACGGCATTGACATGCCTTTATATTTGGATTCCTTAACTGATTTTACATGCTTTTGTGGAATAGTCAAAGTTGTTGATATAGAGACAGTAAGGGAAATATGAAAAAGAAAACCCTTGCCTCCTTTTTTATCCATTCGTGTACAGTGGATTGACAAACTTGCAGCAACCCAAAGCTCTACTGGATTGAGATCTGGTTACTGTTATTTGAATGCAATAAACTCACTGTCATGTTCGAGAAACCAGTTTGAGATGATTTGAGCCGTCAGAAGATAGGTACACCGTGGTCATAAAGAGATGGTGTGAAGCAATATTCATTACCAACTGAGCATCGTTTAAACGTCACAGCCTACCTAAGGGGTCCAAAATGTGCCAAGAAAATTTACCGCGTCATTACACTACTACCCGACAGTCAGAACCTCCCATATACAGGATGAATCCATTTTTCCTGTTGTTCATGCCATATTCTGACCCTACCGTCTAAATGTCACTGCAGAAATCGAGACACATCAGACCAGGCAATATCTTCTACTGCCCAATTTTAGTTATCCAGTACAAATTTTATCCTCAATTTTCTCTTTTAACCTTACAGCCACCTGGTGTGGTCTGTTTCTGCTGTATCCCTTGTTTTTCAAGATTTGAAATGTTCTGCATTCAGAGATACTTTTCTGCGTACCGTGGATGTAACTAGTGGTTATTTAAGTTGCTGTTTTCCTATCATTTTGGAATTTTCTTGGCAATCTCTTCCGGCTTAACACATTAACAAGGCATTTTAACCCAATGAAATCTAGCTTACTAGAAATATTCTCTTTTTTGGACCATTTGCTGTAAACATAATAGATGAAAATCCAGGTAAAACAGCAGATTCTGAAACACTCAGATCAGCCAATCTGGCACCAGCAACTGCACTGCATTCAAAGTCCCTTGCGTTAACTTTCTTCCACATTCTGATACCTGGTTTGAACCTGAGCAGGTCCTTTTGATCATGTCTACATGCCTAAATGCATTGAGTTGGTGCCATGGGAACTGGCTGATTAGATAACTGCATTAAAAATTAAATGAACAGGTGTACTTACCACTGAGTGTATTTTCTGCTCGATTATGTTTGCTTGTGAGGTATCAAAAATACTTTTTAAATCAACACCAGTTCACTTTTTATGCTATTTATGCAGATTTCAACATGTTCTTTGTATATTTAAAGTTGTAAATCTTGTGCTACCCAAGTACTAGTGATGAACCTTGCAAGTTATATCCAACAAATCAACCATCCTAACCTACCTAACAGCCTGACCTATACTTTGTCAGGCTTCACAATCAGACTGGCTTTAACTGAAAAGAGAATATATCTTATATTTTCTGTCATTTTGATTATTCTGAAGATGGGATTTTAGATAAAGTGTGATAAACACCTCTCATTATATCAGCAGTTGTTCTCAAAGTAGTTGAAGTGTTTGTTTTCTTAGTCATTAACCTTTAAACAAGGGAAATGCTGAGATGTAGCAACATTTTCAACATTTTTAAAGCCCAGAATAAACAGAAATGGTTTCCAACACCTCCATTCATGCTAATGTGATCAGTGTAAAAGGCAAGTGTGAATAATGTATCCTATTAAGCACTGTGAGACTAGTTGCTCCAGCCCAGCTATAACCACTGTTACCTGCAATCTGCTGCCATGCAAAGATGACATAGTTTCTGTTGCTGTCAGCATGACGCCAAGGACATGAAGCAAGAGGGGGACACTATTTCCAGACAGCTATTGTTCTCACTCACACAGAGAGGCCAACACAGGTAGAGAACACTGAGGCCTAAATGTGCTAACTGCTAAAGCCTTGGAGGGCACTCTGAGTGGGAAGGTTTGTGCGTGCCAAGAGCCACTCGCTTTGTCTCCTTTGCTTGAGTGAGGAGCAAGCCTTAAACACAACACAATCACACCTGTGAGCTTTTCAAATCTCTGGAAGCTTATAGCCTTTCGAGAAATCAGAGCGGAAACAACCAGGATTTCTTCTAGTAAAAGCAAGGCATCTCTGTCGACAGCTGATAGGCAATGTCTTGGAATGAATAATTTGAGGGTTTTTTTTGCTGGAAATGAATAGTCTTTTATAAAGGACAATTTCACATTAGTGAACCTTCACTGTTAGACTTAACTAAAATTACAACATAATAATGATAAATACAGTTAATTCCAGTTCTGTGGAATGAAACAAGTATGTGGAATGACATTAGAATATTTGGAATGAAACTTGAATATATTCAATGGAAACTGATGTGACAGAGACTCTGTGTTGTAGATGATTGTGTGTGATATTATAGCATATGATCCCTACAAAGGGCACAACAAGTGAGACAGCACAGAATGTAATGGCAGCAATCCTAAGTAATGGAGAGATCATTATCACCCTGCCATCACCCTGCAAACTAATATTAGTAATAAGACAAACTATAGTAGTACCGATGAAGAAATCTATTCACGGTTTTACTGTAGTAGACTGATGCAGTGAACCATTAGCTGACCTTTAGAGAGACTAAAAGCCACAGGAATACTGGCTGAAGAGGGAAATAATCCCATTTTAGAGACTTATGAAGCCTGTTTAATTTGTGGCACAGCTCAGACCTAAATATTTTGGTCAGAGTTGGCCATTGCACAGACTGAGCATCTAGCTTTTTCCTGTATGTTCCTAGAGCACTATAGTACTACAGAACTACTGGAAAAATGGGCTTTGTTTCAGCATCCAGTTTAGATCTTTGTGATTTTTAAATCTATTTTACTCAAGAGTTCATTTAATTTTCATTTATTTTTTAGCTTTCATTTGCTGGTTAGCTGCATTTTGTATGTTAATTATTAATGTTAATTTTGATAATTTGGTTAATGTACTAAAAAAATACATGAGCATGCTCTTTTTGTCACTTAAACCTATTTGATGAGCTATAGACGTTTCTAAAACACTATATAATGATGAGTTGTGTTATTTCTATATATAGACATAGCTACTCTATAGCTGCATGCTGTGTTACTATAGTCACATCAGTCAAATGTGAGGCCATGATTTTGGAAACTAAAGCCTGTCCAAATTTGAGTCATTGCAACTGTACAGTCGGATGACTGTACAGTTGCAAAGGGGACACTAGCAAATCCACAACAGAATGGCTAAAAAAGAAAACACTGCTGTTTGCAATATATAAGTTACTTTACACACTATAATGTCCAAAATTTACCAAGGCATTTTACAGGAACTCTTAATTAATAAAGCAGAGGTTTCATGAAGCATTCTATTATAAACTTACAGTGGTATTGTCTTCGGTGTGGTAGCATGGTTAGCACAAATTTCTCAAGTCTTTCGGTTGGATCAAAGATTATAATAAAATTGTTTTTGGGATTGTTCCAATAACCATTGGCTAATTAAACAACATCCTCTCATCACCTATTAAATCTTCTCTCAACACGATTCTTGAGAACACGTAAAAATAACTGCAAAGGTGCAACAAAGAAAAAAGGAGCAGAGGAAAATCAATCAAAGTTTTACTTTAATCGGTCACCCTTCTATGCATCGCTAAAGAAAAACAAATCCCAAAGTAATAAATCTAGTGACTACGGAAGCGTAGAGCTGCCACCCAGGCAAAAGAAAAATACAAGTGTATCACGTTATAACGTGAAAGGTTTATTGTTCTAACAAGATACTTTTCCTGTTTGTACAATATACTATCATGTTTGTACAATATAGGATCACGTTCGTACAATATAAATATTATATTGTACGAACGTGATAATTATGTATATTGTAATAACGTGATATTATGTTGTTCAAACGTGAAAAGTATATTGTACAAACATGATAGTATATTGTACAAACATGATAGTATATTGTACAAACAGGAAAAGTATCTTGTTAGAACAATAAACCTTTCACGTTATAACGTGATACACTTGTATTTTTCTTTTGCCTGGGTGGCACCTCTACGCTTCGTAAGTGACAGACTAAATAATAAAAAAAATAACTAAAATATGACTATGTATCATTCTGTTACCATTTAAAACAGCAGCTACAATTGTTTTTGTGCCAGCTGAGGTTTTCTTAGGTGATGCAGATTTTATTTTGATATCAGCAGAGCTAACCTTTGGAAGCTATACTCATAAAGGATTATGGGAAATGAATGAAAAAAAAAAAAGGGGTCCATGACAAGGGGAATGTCCTTTCTTCCACTATTATGACGACAGAACTCATTATATTAGGATGATAGCTCGGTGATGAATATAAGAATCAAATGTCAAACAGTGTCCAAGAATAACCCTACAGTTGCAAATTATCGTTCTGGGGGTTACTCCACAGATTGCTGAGGACCTTTGAATGTGCTGTCAAAAACAATTAATCACTTGACAGTTTAGCAGCACCAAATGGCACTATGAGGAAGATGTAATTATAAATGTAATGTGCACAGTGATTAGGTATCCAAGGTTTAAAATGATGCTAAGTTAGAAATAAAATGAACACCACCCACAAGCCAAATGCTAATAGATTTTGGCCGTGTTGAGTGAATCTCTTAATGAACTGAATGCATAAATGTGTCTGTCCAGAGTGTTTTTAGGAGGCATCTGAAAAAAATGGGTCCACTGTTTTATAGCTTTGTTCTCTGGCAGAGCCGACCAAATTTCTGACACATAGAGCAAAAGGACACAATCTAACACTGGTTGTAGGCCATGTGCTATTAAATTCTTCCCTGACTGGTATAAAATTTAATGGATAGGCACGATCACGTAAGCTCTTATGCCATCATGCTGCTGGTCATTATGCCTTGAAGTAATTAAGTCATCATAAAATCATTAATCATTATCTCAGCGAGAGGGGAAAAGTGGTTGCCAATTTATGCTACATCTAAGGGATTTGTGACATTAATGCAGTTCAGTTAATAGAGCTTAAGTCAAGAAAATAACTCAAGTATTTTTCAGTTGGTGTCTCTGATTACTTAGACTATTTTGCACATGAGCAATCTTTAATCTCTTAACAACATTCAACAGGTCACCAGTGAATTGGTGTAGGGTCAGGGTTAGGTTTGGGCCACATGCTAAAAAGCGAAGATACTACTGTTCAGACTCTTCCGATTATCTTAGAATTACAGTTGTTCGCTTATAAGATCACCACATCTACGAGTGAGGTTTAGGGTTGTGCTTCAGCCGTATGTTAAATCACCTACCATTCAGAAACTACAAGATGTTACTTTCACATGAAGTCCCTTTTGTGAAAAGCTTTTCCATTGTGGAGTTCAAACAGGTGAAAATTTAATAAGGGTAAAACACTATCCCTAACTCCAGTGGGGGTTATGTGGCTAAAATAAACATTTATTGTTCTCAGTGGCATGCAAGTTTTCGGAACAATGTTGCCTATGTGTATTTCATACACTGCCATATAGGGATACATTGGATTCATAACCACTGTGTCTTTTTAAATTCTGTATATGGAATGTTGTACTTGAGACCTATTAAACTCTGTTCCACTCGGATGCTAAACCAAATTAGCTGAGGTCTTGATCTCCACTCAGAGTAACGTGTTACCATTTACTTGCTCGATTAGTATTCTGTTAGAATGTAGATGCTATAATCAGAAATGCGCAGGAGCATTAAGGGAGCGAATGAGTGAGAGATTCCATGAATGAGCAAACTCTCACCGTGTATGAAGAGAAAACTTGGAGGGAGGGTTATATAGGAGAGGGATAAATCTCAGCAGAAACCCCTCTCCAATAAAGCTCCATTTTTTTCCTCTGTTCTTTATAAATAGAACAATTCAATGAAATCCCACTGAGACATTGGATAAATCAATTTTCTACCATTGTATCCAACGCATCTTCAGTCTTTTCTGCCACAAGCTTTTATTGCTCTGGCAGTTTTTTAAATCTCTTTATGAAGATGAATTAACATCATTATTAAAAGATTGTGAGAACATTTTTATAGTCTATTAATGAACTTTTTTGGGGGGGGGGGAATAGAGTGGCAGAAGAGTTGAAGCATGAAATCAGGAAGTGCCCTTTCTGCACCTTCCTTTTCTTGTAGACGGGGAAAAAAATTCCAAGAAACTCACAGAATGTGAGACATCAAAGTAAATGTATAGGAAGAAAATTATTCTGAGAAACTGAAAAAAGCACAATCAGACTTTCCATGCTGTCTGATGTGATTTGCTTCTTATCATCAGAAAGCAAGACGGCAATTTTGTTTCCCAGGCTGTCGACTGTCTTAGAACTGCTGTGAATGGGTGAGTGGACCTGCCAAAGAGTCTTTGGTAGCCTGTCAGTTACAGTGACTGGGGCTGCCCAAAAAGCACATAGCCTGCCCAGCGCTTTTGATTAGACCACCACAACCAGCCAGCAATTCACATTCTCGACAAAAGAGAACTATGCAGGTTTTAATCTAATAGTGAGCTGGGGAAAAACTTTAAAGAAATAAAAAATGTCTTAAAAAGAATCCCAACTGCTTTGGCTAGACGTCTTAAGCCCTTTTGAAATTAATTTATAATTAAAAGCCTGACTTGCCAAAAGTTGATAATAGCCACTAGCAGGAGCTTCTATTTAAGTGAGGGAGAAGTCCTTTTGAAGTTTCCATGGCAGACAGTTGAGTCGGGCTCTGGAAGCCGATCTTTGGACTGCAGGTTCAGGTTTCATCAACACAGTGGAAAGCTGTTCCTATTTTAAGACAGCAGGTTATGGAAGTTTTATCAAAGAGTTGAGTCAAAGTCGATGAAACAAGAAAAGTCAATGAAATGAAACAGCAACACTGATCTTTATAGATTCATTTCTCTAACTTCTCCTCATTCCATATCTGCAATTGTAATATTATAGCTCTCTCTAGAGAGCTGTGAACAATCTTGTTTCATTTTAAGCAGCAAGTCTTTATCACCGGAACGAGCGTACACTCTTTCTACTGACCTTAAAGCTTATTTTCCAACCTCTGCTTGTTCACCTGTAAATTAATCCACAGATATCAAGGCCCAAACTTTAAAAATAACACTGATGTATTGAATGTTCATTTGCCTCTTTATATGGCACTCAGTTTCCCATACTCAAGAACCCATAAAATAAGATACGACCTATTGTTGTTGTCTTTGTCCTCATCCTTAGATTTTCTGTAAGACAAAGCGCTCTTCGTATGAGTGTCATCCATTTGCCCTCAGTCAAGGCCCCTTCTTATCTTTCCCAGCTCTTTCTCCTTCATATCCTTGGACGCACTCTTTTGCTCTGTCTTCAGATCTGTTTCTGACCCTTAATCTCCTTGTTCTGCCCTAAGAGCTTGTCATCTCACTAAGCACTGCTAACTCTAGCATGGCTTACATGACCGAAAAGGGCAATATATGGCTCTGACTTGATGAAATTGTATTGATCCAGTTAGTAAATCTAGTCCGCTGAAGAGTCTTGATGACAGTCTGGACGCTTGCATTCTTAAGTCCAGTGCAAATTTAATTGAAAAAAAGGGTGAGAGTGAAAGCTAGTAAATCATTTTCCTACTTGTGCAACCACAGCATAAAGACCAACAAAATAAAGTGAGTGCTCTTTGATACAAACGTTATGGCTTCTGCGCTGTCCTTTGCCAACGTTAAATTTATCTTAATTATCACTAATATGAGGTCTGCTCCCTCATCCTCTATTGCCCAGTGAGTCACTTGGCACGCATTATCGCCATCAATACCTGCTGTGTGGGAATATTTTGAATGTTCCACACATTTTCAGATATCTTTCTGTACAGAGAAGAACGCTGCATTATCCACTTAGTAGTAAAACTCTAGAAAACTGCTGCTGCCATCCCCCCCCCAAAAATAAAAATGCTTAAATGCAAAGAATATAAGCTTTTAGAAGTGAGGAACGTAATTCATGCATGGCAGAATGTGATAGCCGCAACAAGTGCAATATCATGACAATCCAATGTTTTTTTTACTAGCTGTATCACTCCAGTGAATTACTGAGATTGCACAACATTACACTTTTTGATTGAGCACCTACGGGACTGTTTTTGTGTTAAACTGTGTATGTGCATATACAAAGCCATAGAAGTGCACATAAATATATGGTCACATAATGAGAGTAATAAATTCAAAAAATTAATTGACATTGGAGACTTGCACAAATCACAAACGAGTATTGTTTTTATTCCCTCCTTAATGTTACAGTTTACTTTCAATTTCAAAGTTGTGTCATTTGCAGAGGAAAGGCAAATGACAACATCCACGATGATGAAAGATCTTTCCAACATATAATTTTGCTTGACAGTCTTTCCCCTGGCTACAGGAACTTTTAAAGCATTAGTCACTTCAGAGTCGGCAGTGTGGCAGAGACAGTGTGTGGGAGAGAAATGAAAGACAAAGATGTGCTGGGGGAGAGATGGCTGCATGGGCTTACATCTATGTTTCCATAACACACAGGCATGATACCACCAAAGGAACATATCCAAATGTACACAGCATTTATTAAAATCACCCACACACTGATAAAAATTTTAAAATCCTTTACTGGCAGCCTGTGTATAGACATTCATTTTATCTTATGTACTGGTAGTTTAATGCTGCCCTTTGTGAGCAAAGCTGGGTCTATTCAAATTCAGAAAATCACTACTCGAGTCAGTGTCACTCAAATAAACTGCTCGGGTTTCTTTTATTTTGACCTTCTCTCCAGTAATCCTAGATTTATTACAGTGTGCTGTGAAATTTATCACAACACTTCCCAATAAGAAGCTGGAGAGAGGTTGCCACTTTCATTCTCTCATTATTGTTCTGAGATTTGAATGATGTATTGTTTTTAGCATGCTAACAGCACTGGCTCTAGGGTTGTCAGTGTTATTCCGACTGTCTCTGGCCCGGTCTACACTTTGATTCTGACTGAAATATCTCGGCAAGTACTAGATGAATCACCAGCTGCCATTTTGTACACACTTCCATGCGTTCCCAGGAGAGTAAACTGTGACTGCATTGATCCACTGGCTTTTTATCTAATGCCACCCACAGGTTGACATGTCTGGCTTTTAGTGACATATCTTGACAAGAACTGGATATATTGTCCCTGAGAGAATGAATCCTGATGACTTTGTTGATCCGCTGACATTTGATGGTGGTTTGCACCTGCTAAACATCAGCATCGTAACATTGCCATTGTGAACGCGTAAGACATTATCATAGGCTTGCGAACATTGTCACGAGGAGTACTTTAGCACTGATATTTTGTGATATTGGGGCAAGAATCCTGCTTTAACCCTCTATAGTATATTATCACCAATAATTACAAGTAGCTCTAACCCTATGTTAACAGAAATTATTTGGCACCAAAGCTACTTGTGTAGCTTTACTTGTGTAAAGATTATGTCTAGTGTTTACACTGACATAGTAATAGCAGTGTAAACTGGGGACATTTAGAAGCTTCCCAGTTAAAGCTTTACCTGCTGCTATGCTAGTTATTAAGAGGCAGACGTTAGCATATTTGGACAAGAGGGTTGAGTGGAAGCTTGGCTAGCAAGAAAGACACAGAATACGGTAAGTAGTGCTATAGTAAAAGTCTAATAAAAAACTAGAAATGCATTTACCAGATCTGGAGCAGATATTTCTTGAATGATCTGTACCATGCAGCAAATAACGCAGCAAATCAGATCCCTAAATAACGACAGTTCCACACTTCCACTTCCGCACTGGCTTAATTTTACTACTTACTCTGCATGTTGAAAAATTAATCTTAAAATAATT
The DNA here is from genome assembly GCF_057381845.1 of Rhamphochromis longiceps. Classification (NCBI taxonomy): domain Eukaryota; kingdom Metazoa; phylum Chordata; class Actinopteri; order Cichliformes; family Cichlidae; genus Rhamphochromis; species Rhamphochromis longiceps. Next base: position 37,777,991 of record NC_140578.1, read on the forward strand.
AATAGTAGGGGTATTTGGTTCGACTTTTATTGCTACTAATGTGCAGAGATGGGCAGTAACGCGTTACTTGTAACGCGTTACTGTAATCTGATTACTTTTTTCAAGTAACGAGTAAAGTAAGGGATTACTATTGCAAAATCGGTAATTAGATTACCGTTAATTTCCCGTAGGAACGCTGCGTTACTGCATTACTAAAACCGTGATTTTTTTGCGAGAATGTCTCATGACAGTGACATAAGCGAGTGCGCCGTTGGTTACAACAGCTGTGTGCAGGTCAACAGTGGATCACATATCGATTGTGGGAGAGAGTATGAGTGTGCAGCGTTTAAAGCGTGGAAGTACTGACCTTACTTTGAGTTTGATTCCATAAAAAGTGACAAAAACATTAGCGTCCGTTGTGCGTGGGAAGAAAACTTTTTACAGCGAAAAAAACCCCTAAACTTCCAAGCAAGCACCGAGTGCGCAACGACGTAATGGGAAACTCACAGAGAAACTCGCGGATTCTTCAACTGACCGCGGCACACCTGCACCAGGGTAAACCTCCGCCTACCCCCAGTCCTGCTTTACAGGTGAAAATAGAGCAACAGGACTGCTGAGTCTTTGACTTTATTTATTTTCTGTTGTGTTTTGCTTGCATCGATTTGAAAGAGTGAGTGTAAACACAAAAAATATTTTATTTTATGTGCTGGAATGTGCAGAAAATAGGTTTAAATGTTAAACTGATTTATTCAAGTCAGAGAATATAATAAAATTTCTGCTTGATGCATAAAGTTAAAAGATTAAAACTGATGAAACAAGTTAAAAAAAAGAGACTTTTCCATTTGATTACATTTTGTATGATGGATTATGTAGAAAAAGTAGAATTGGGCTGAAAGATCTATCGCTTTATCACCTCTTCAGGTTGTAAATCGTGTTTTTAAAAAGTAACTAAGTAACTAAGTAATTAATTACTTTTGAAAATAAGTAATCAGTAAAGTAACGGGATTACTTTTTTGGGGAAGTAATCAGTAATTAGTTACTGAATACTTTTTTCAAGTAACTTGACCAACACTGCTAATGTGATTAAATATGATTCCAAGAGGTCCTGAGCAACTTGCACACATCTCAGAGACATCACTGAACTCTTCCAAAACAACAGTATTTGATGCCAAAGGAATGCAAATAGTTTTATGAGCATTATGCTAGCAATTAGCTTAAAGCAACATCAAGACTTATTTTTACCAGTTTTGCTAGCTAAATCTGTTTTAACAAGCACTGGTCATCTCGACAGCATTGTCATCTGATCCAGCTGTTCTAGAAGCAGAACAGAAATTACTTTAGTTTCGCAGCACATTAGCAACACAACAGCTACTTTATAATACATTAGGAGAGCTAGCATTAGATGCATGTTAAGGCCCGGTTTGTAGCTGTAATGCTCCCTCTGTGGCGCCTCATAACATGCACAAAGTACACTATCAATCTTTCCTCCCTTTACAGAGCATGGCTCAATCACCCTCCTGACAAGTGCAGCCATCTCTCATTTGGACACCCATGTTATCCAACTGGCAGTGCTCACATTACAGGCGTGCCTACTCCTTTCTCTGTCTGCTTGATGTGAACCTGCTGCCGCCACACAATAGCAACTTTCTGTGGGCTGCAGGACTTGTCTACAGGGGGATTTTTAGCTGAGGCTCCCTCTAATCGGGCTAATTCTGAATCACCCTGGCCATTCCAAAGGGTGCGTTCATCGTGCTGTATTAATCTTTGGGTGAACTGATGCTGAACTCTTTATCAGCTAGGGGAGAAGGGTGTATAATTGCCTTCGAGAGGAGATGGGGAGAAAAGGAGAGGCGAGGCGATCCCACCTCCCTCTTTGAATGTCTCGCTTATGCTCAACAAATATCCTGCTGCTGTTTGCCAACATCTTCTTTTTTTGACAATGTGAGAGAGAAAAATAATGTTCACTGGACAGCTACTTGTCATATGCAACATCTGACATCAGCTATCATCATCACGACCTTCATCGTGATCACTAACATATCAAGTTTTAATGAGCAATATCTAGCTCTTTGTTTGCCTGCTACCTGATAAGAAAACAGGATCAACTTGATGTTTTTGTGCGTTACATTTCCTGGTGAAAAGGCCCATGAAATTTACATCCTATAGGTAGCATGTATACATAGTAACTCTCAAGCAAAACTGCTGAGCAAAATGCTTTCTGCTGATTTTGGTTACGCGTCTCCTAAAAGCCTCACTTCCATGTAGAGTGAAGGAGGGGAGCGAGGTGGAGGAGGTTCGTAGAGTTCTGTGGTAACCTAAATAATTACACGGCCTGTTCTCCCAGAGTGATTAATTATATCTGCAGAAAGGGATTTCTTATTTTAGAGCCCTCCACAGACAAGGGCTGGTGGGGAGAAAGACATGAAGAAGGGGAAAAAAAGAAGACAAAATACAAGGAGGCCCTTATCAAACCTTTCTTGACAGATTTAGGCTGTATGCGAGACTTGCAGAGTAATATCTTTTTTCCCTCCTTTCTGGTCAGCTTGCAAGAGCTGTACTGAGAACATGAAGGATTTAAAGTGAATCAGTGTTTCACAGTGAGCATAATTAACTGCATTTGAGGATCTTGACAGGATACTGGGAAAAATTTTATAGCATAAATGCCTATAGCATTTGAGAAGGATTAGAACGTCTCATGCCCATTACTTCACATAATTTCCTCATTTTTCCTTATCTGTATGTACCAGAGTGGCCCTTCCCCAAAGTTTGTGAACATACATGTCTCAGTTGGCTGGGAGGGTTTTCCCCACTGGCTGACTCCCTGCAGCCTGCTTTGTCACATTGCAGACCAGTATTTAAATTTGTTATGATGCAGCTTAACATGGCATTGCGCTGCATCTTTGGTTGGGAGGTCAAAGAAGGCTGAAAATCTCATAAGACCTTATCCTCATTGGCTCACTATGTGTTCCATATGGAAAACTCAGATTTGGATGCTATTGTGAATAGAGCTAAATCTGTGAACCACTTTAAAGAGAAAATGAGTGAAAGTAAAGGTAAACAACAGTCAACAGCTGAACACGATCATGATATGATATCTGACAAAGCCCATTCAGATGGACTCAAGAATGCCTTTATATTTCAAATGTGTTCATTTGCGTTACCGTTATTTTGAAACCAGATGACTTTTGGCTTATTAATGCTACAGTCACTATAGCGAAAACAGTTGTTGGAGATTGCAGCATGATCAAAATTAATGCACGTGTGTGCAATAAACTTGCAATCTCATTGAATTTGAAATGGTTGCTTTGAAGATGGGAACCTGGACTCGCCTCTTCAGGTTTTTGGGGGATGTTGCTAACTCCGGGTCCGATAAAAGGCACCACAGTAGATGTGCTCGGTGCGAGGTCTCGCAGCAAGCTATCAAATACGGCGCATTTCTCGGCTTTGAAAAAAACGCTATGCGTCGCCAGGTGTTTCGTCGGATTTTAGGTGTTACCTCCTTTGACAGTGTCACAGTATCAGCTTAAAGTACTTGTTGCAGGCTGCTGAGTTTGCATCCTTTGCTGTGAAGTACAGCCAGACTTTTGACCGCTTCGCCTTGGGTATTTTTAATCTGTAGCTCTGCTCTAAAAGAACGTACTGACCTGGACCCGCCTACTATCCTCGGAAACATAAAATGATTGGCTAGAATCTAAAGTGTATCACAGCTCAGGATAAAATAAAGCACCGAATTTTGCGCTGCTCTTCGGTCTGGTTACTACCGTGATGGCACCAGTTCTGACAGATTTATGAGTGAACTTGACTTCTCATTCACTGCCAGCCATTTTCAAATCAGGTAACTCCCCACTGCCAGGGTTTTTGAGCATTTTTACTCATTTTTGAAGAGCCACAGAAAGCTGTGTGTTATGATCATATAAACGCTGAACCTACCAAAATGAAGAACAGACTCTCTTCTTTCATCCAAAAAAAAAGCTTGTTTCTACCATTTTCCATTCTTTAGTAATCAGCTGTAGAAGAGAGGTGGGTTCCACCAAAAATGCCTGTTTTGACCAAAAAAAGGGAGAAAACGAGCTTTTTGTGAAAAATACATTTCAAGCAGAAAAGTGCCTTTGACACTAATATTTCTTGCTTTGTGACACCTCTAACATATAAAATAGTTTTTCACTTCTATAAAACAGAAATAACACTGAGAAAGGTTATGTTTTATCAAAACAATTTATTTACAAATATATGAAAAAATAAAATTCACTGACAAGCTGCCCGAGGTTGTATTCTAGCCCCTCCCATTGAAAAACGTAATTGACGTCTATAGACGTCAATGGCAGTCAACGTAAGTTTTTCAATTGACGTCTATAGACGTCAATGGCAGTGAATGAGTTAAGTGACTTACAGGTTTCTTTGAAAAATACTTTCTTATATCCAGGTTCTTTTTGCTGCCATCCTCCTCTCCTTGCAGTTCCTGCAGCGCAGGTTTGCCGCTGCTAAAACTAAACAGAGCTCGCTGAAAGGCACAGCCAATCACATTGGCCATATTTGTCACATCACGTAGGACTCCAATAGAGAACGTAATTTAACTCTTTCTGCACCGCTAGGTGAATGAGACGTTGACAGATCGTTTTTTGTTTTTTTTTTCAATTCTATCGGTTTTGTTTTTCTTATCAAATTATTGGTGGGGAAAATTCAATAATCGCTGGATATTGGTCCCTATTGGATATTGGACATGTCCCTTCCGTCCATGCAAAATCTACGGCCTTGCTATATATATATGTATATGTATGTGTATATATATATATATATATATATATATATATATATATATATACATATATCCTGTCGACAACGCCATCCACAGCGACCTCCCTGAATCCACAGCGACCTCCCTGAACAGGGTCCAGTAACCATCACAGTGGCAGATATCCAAGAAAGGGTCTCCAGTATGAAGAGTTGGACAGCACCAGGGCCCGACATGGTTCACGCCTACTGGCTGAAGAAGCTGACTGCACTCCACGAGCGTCTGGCAGCACAAATGAACCAGCTGCTAGTTAACGAGAGACACCCGGAATGGCTAACTGAAGGCCGGACGGTCCTGATCCCCAAGGACCCCAAGAAGGGACCGGTCCCCTCCAACTACCGACCAATAACCTGCCTCAGTACTACATGGAAGCTCCTGTCAGGCATCATATCGGCTAAGATGAACAGGCACATGGGTCAATGGGGATGTGGCGTACAACACTAGAGGCCAACTCCAAGCCCATAGCACAAGTCACCATCAAGTGCGGGATCTACCAAGGAGATACTCTGTCCCCACTGCTGTTCTGCATAGGCCTGAACCTCAGTGAGATCATTAACAAGACTGGCTACGGATACCGACTACGGAACGGAGCAGTTGTCAGCCACCTCCTGTACATGGATGACATCAAGCTGTATGCCAAGAGTGAACGAGACATCGATTCACTGATCCACACTACCAGGCTATACAGCAATGACATTGGAATGTCGTTTGGACTGGAGAAGTGTAGCCGGATGGTAACAAAGAGAGGGAAGGTAGTCAGAACTGAGGGGATTGAACTACCAGAAGGCAACATTGCAGACATAGAGGACAGTTACAAGTACTTGGGGATCCCGCAGGCGAATGGGAACCATGAAGAGGCCGCTAGAAAAGCTGCAACCACCAAGTACCTGCAGAGGGTCAGGCAAGTCCTGAGGAGTCAGCTGAATGGTAAGAACAAGATCCGGGCCATCAACACGTACGCCCTGCCCGTGATCAGGTACCCTGCTGGGGTAATAGGCTGGCCAAAGGAGGAGATAGAAGCCACTGACATAAAGACAAGAAAGCTCCTTACCATGCATGGAGGGTTTCACCCCAAGTCCAGCACCCTGAGGCTGTACGCTAAGCGGAAGGAAGGGGGCCGGGGACTGGTGAGTGTCAGCACCACAGTCCAGGATGAGACAAGGAACATCCAAGAATAGATTGGGAAGATGGCCCCAACTGACCGAGTGCTCAGTGAATACCTCAGGCAGCAGAAACCCAAGAAAGAGGAGGGAGACGAGGAACCATCATGGAAGGACAGGCCCCTGCACGGTATGTACCACCGGCAGATAGAGGAGGTGGCTGATATCCAGAAATCCTACCAGTGGCTGGACAAAGCTGGACTGAAAGACAGCACAGAGGCACTAGTCATGGCAGCACAAGAACAAGCTCTGAGTACAAGATCCATAGAGGCTGGGGTCTATCACACCAGGCAAGACCCCAGGTACAGGCTGTGTAAAGATGCCCCAGAGACAATCCAGCACATAACAGCAGGGTGCAAGATGCTAGCAGGCAAGGCATACATGGAACGCCATAACCAAGTGGCCGGCATAGTGTACAGGAACATCTGTGCCGAGTATAACCTGGAAGTCCCGAGGTCAAGATGGGAGATGCCCCCAAGGGTGGTGGAGAATGACCGAGCTAAGATCCTGTGGGACTTCCAGATACAGACGGACAAAATGGTGGTGGCTAACCAACCGGACATAGTGGTGGTAGACAAACAGAAGAAGACGGCCGTAGTGATCGATGTAGCGGTTCCGAATGACAGCAATATCAGGAAGAAGGAACACGAGAAGCTGGAGAAATACCAAGGGCTCAGAGAAGAGCTCGAGAGGATGTGGAGGGTGAAGGTAATGGTGGTCCCCGTGGTAATCGGAGCACTAGGTGCGGTGACTCCCAAGCTAGGCGAGTGGCTCCAGCAGATCCCGGGAATAACATCGGAGATCTCTGTCCAGAAGAGCGCAGTCCTGGGAACAGCTAAGATACTGCGCAGGACCCTCAAGCTCCCAGGCCTCTGGTAGAGGACCCGAGCTTGAAGGATAAACCGCCCGCAGGGGAGTACTGGGTGTTTTATATATATATATATATATATTAGAGATGGACCGATCCGATATTACGTATCGGTATCGGTCCAATACTGACCTAAATTACTGGATCGGATATCGGAGAAAAATAAAAAATGTAATCCGATCCATTAAATATCACGAAAGCACCTCACAAAACTTGCAACACGCCGTAACTCACCTCAGAACGTTAGCACGTCGGAGCAGTATGCATCACGTGATAGAGCGGCTGTGGCATGCGGGACCTGTCGGTGGTCTGGATAGCATGTGGAGCTTCGCTAGCAACCCAGCATTTCATCTCCGACAAAGTTATCCCGAGAGAAGTAAAGCAAGTGTGTAAGTTCATCTCTGAATGTTTGTAAAGCATTCCTGCGTTAAGCTTAACAAGCGATATATGGAGCGACTGCCTCCTCTTGCTGCTACTTCAATCATGAAACTGCTTAACGATCAGCTGATCGGCTTTTCTGTCGCGAGTCCATCTCTCTAGTTTGCTTTTGGCCCACTTTGCACCAGAAAGAGGAAACCAGCGGCTGAACAGCAGCAGCACGTTTAAGCTTGATAAGCTGTTGTTAGAATTTATTTAATATTACTTTCTACACCAGGATCTTTTTCTACGCAGCTGACGGCTGTAACTGTGCAGGGGCGGATCTAGCAAAGTTTAGCCAGGGGGGCCGATAGGGCATGAACAGGGAAAAGGGGCACAAAGACACACTTTTCTTTATTCTCATTTAAAATGTCTAGCTTTTAATAAATAATTATCCGAATCTTACACCCAAAGTTTTAATTTGATGTAAAAGGAATAGAAGTCCATTACTGTATATAGTAACTATTAAGTCTACGGTAATATATATACCCTAGTAAGCTATAGTACTTTTTCCTTTGGGAAGGTACCATCTGTGCAGTCTGCAATTTTGCTGAAGAAAGATGTTGAATCTATTTAATATTTCTTGAAAAATAATTGATTTCTGTGCATTTTTTTTCACACTGCATCAAATTAAGGTTGATTACGTCGATTAAGCATCATGAGGTGGAGCGTAAGGGGTGGTTCCCTATTTTTTATTTATTTATTTTTGTTGTTGCTGGGAGTTGGAACCCTATTAGTTAGGTTGCTTAATATTTACGCTAAGTACTCTTTAAAATACCAGAATAGGGAGGATTGTCACGGTGTGGCATGGCACACCGTGGAAGGAGTGGGGAAGGGGGGAAGGAGAACCAAAACAAGCAAAAACAACAAAACAACAAACCGACCCAGTCCACAGTCTCAGAGTCAGACCGCGCATCCCGCAGCGGTGCAAAACACAAACAGTCACAGGCGGCCCATCAACACAACAAGAGAGTTCAGGGGGCCTACCTCGAGCCCAACGGCGGCGACGTAGCAGCTCCGGCGGACGGCCCCGGGTCCGGCGGCAGCAGCAAAACAGTTCAGGGGGCCTGCCACGGGTCCGGTGGCGGCGGCGCTGCTCCTCCGGCGGCCAGCCACGGGTCCGGTGGCGGCAGAACGGTTCTGGTGGCCTGCCATGGGTCCGGTGGCGGCGGAACGGTTCTGGTGGCCTGCCACGGGTCCGGTGGCGGCGGCGCTGCTCCTCCGGCGGCCTGCCACGGGTCCGGTGGCGGTGGAACGGTTCCGGTGGCCTGCCACGGGTCCGATGGCAACGTCGCTGCTCCGGTGAGCAACAGCGAGGCGTGGCAACAGGTCCATGACGCGCCGATCGCTGACGTGGACGCACCGGACGTGGACGGCGAGGAGGCCGCGCTAGACGTGGAGGTCCCTCCGGTCCGCTGACCTCCTCGGCCGGCAGCGAGAGCTCCTCCTCCGGCTCGCTGAGCTCCTCAGCTGGCAGAGCGGGCTCCTCCGGCTCGCCGAGCTCCTGCTCGGGCATGCCGAGCTCCTCCGGCTCGCTGAGCTCCTCAGCTGGCGGTGCGGGCTCCTCCGGCTCGCTGAGCTCCTGCTCGGGCATGCTGAGCTCCTCCGGCTCGCTGAGCTCCTCAGCTGGCGGTGCGGGCTCCTCCGGCTCGCTGAGCTCCTGCTCGGGCATGCTGAGCTCCACAGCTGGCGATGCGGGCTCCTCCGGCTCACTGAGCTCCTGCTCGGGCATGCCGAGCTCCTCCTGCACGCTGAGCTCCTCAGCTGGCGGTGCGGGCTCCTCCGGCTCACTGAGCTCCTGCTCGGGCATGCTGAGCTCCTCCGGCTCGCTGAGCGCCTCAGCTGACGGTGCGGGCTCCTCCGGCTCGCTGAGCTCCTGCTCGGGCATGCTGAGCTCCTCCGGCTCGCTGAGCGCCTCAGCTGACGGTGCGGGCTCCTCCGGCTCGCTGAGCTCCTGCTCGGGCATGCTGAGCTCCTGCTGCAGCTGGACGAAGTCTGAGGTTTCCCGAGCTTGCACTACCCCCCGGGCTTTACGCAGGGTGCAAAGGCAGGCGGAAACTCCCTTGAGCTGGCCGAGGTAGGGGTTTCCCTCCAGGATTGCCTCGATGGCGTTTAACCCCACCACTCCTGCCCTTGCGTTGGTGGTGTGAGTTACCCAGTCCATCAGGCGTTGGACGCGGGTGAGGTCGCTCTCTCCGGACGAGGCCGCTGGAGTGGGCAGTGGAATGGAGGCTGCTGCTGGTGGAGAAGATGGCTGAGCGTGTGATGTGGATGGTGAACAGGATGAAACGGTAAGCGGTGAGGTAGATGTCACGGGGGATGATTCAGCAGGTGACGGCTGGATCACTAGCCGGGCGATAGGCTGAGGTACAGCGACCAGCTGGGCCGCGGGCTGCGCTTTGGCTACCGGCTGGGCAGCTGACCGTATAAACATAGCCCCAGAGTAAACAGTTGAGGTGAGTGACGATGAATTGTCCATATGACTCACCACAGCCGGCTGTTGAGATGTCTGTGGATTTAGCTGCGGTGAGGAACGCTGGCGGCGCGAACGTCGTTTCCGTGTCGGCGTCGGGGCCGGCGTCTCAGGCAGTGAATCCACCAGCTGTCCGAGCTGGTGGGCAGCCTGAGGAGGAGAGTGGAGGTGGAGGGTGGAAAGTAGGAAGTCCAGGACCACCGCATTAAGGGAGTCCACCAGCCAGGGGAATTTAAAAAGCATCTCCTGCAGCCGCCTCTCCACGGCGTGACGCAAACCTTCCGCAGGCTTCTCCCACCATAAGTCACACATGCGGTACACTTTGTCCATAATTTCCCTCCTGAGCCTCTCCTCGGAGACCGCTGGGTCCATAAGTGGCGGGATCATTCTGTCACGGTGTGGCATGGCACACCGTGGAAGGAGTGGGGAAGGAGGACCCAGGCGCGGAGCTCAAAGTTCAAGCGGTGCGTTTATTTACAGAGGGTGATATCAAACAACAATAAATCCCCGTGTTTTTCCCCAGACTCCCGTGTCGTGTCCTCCAAGTGCTCTCTGCTCCCGTGTCTGCACTCCCGGTGCTCGCTGCTCCTTAAGCCTTCCACGCTCCTCCTGCGGGAAACAATAGCGGCAGTAGTCAGGACACTGAACAATGGCAGGCATACACTACACGACCAAAACCTAAACTGGGTAACTAACGTGGAGTCCCAAGCAATGATCCCGCGTCGGTGGGAGCTCCAAGACTCTCTTAAGTAGCTCCCCCGACGAGGCCTGATCAGCAGCAGGTGTGTGGCTTCGGGTGTGGCCAGTCCCCTTGCAGGGCCACACCCTCCAGGCCTGAAGGTGGCTGAGCTCCATCCTCCAAGCATCCCCGCAGACATAAACACACACACTCACATCTACAATCATGGAGGAGAGCAGCAGCAATACCAAAATACATATAATAATAATAATAATATAATACATGACTGCTCAGGGATCCTGGGTCGCCCAGTCCCAGGACCCTGACAAGGATGGTGTAGGTTTAAGTTTATTAGATTGATCAGTATTGCTGAACTATGAAACATTTTTTTTTGCATACAAGTATAACAGAATAGCTTTAGTGTAGTTGTTGTTTTAAACTTGAGTATGAACTTATACAAAATTCAGCAAGATATTTAAAAAAAACAGTTTTGTTGATTAAAAAACACTATATCGGATTCATATCGGTATCGGCAGATATCCAAATTTATGATATCGGTATCGTATCGGACATAAAAAAGTGGTATCGTGCCATCTCTAATATATATATATATATATATGTATATGTATGTATGTGTATGTTTGTATGTCTTAACACTTTTAGTTAACTTTGAGCACTTCCGCTCAAACATATTTAGATCCTTGTTAGTTATGTACCTTTTCTTTCTTTCTTTCTAGCATTAATTACTTCAAAGAAAACATTAGTTGAGCTATGCTGTTCACCCCTGCTTGTGCTACTTGTAGCCCAGACTGGGAACTGCTGGTTTAAAAATTAGATCTTGGCATCTGACCAGGTGGGACAAAAATAAACAAAATGAGCACAAGGTTTTTTTTTCCTTTCTTTTTTCCCTCACAGAGGAGGTGAATCAAGTTCAAATGTACTTAAAAGTCAGACCAAACACACATAAAACAAATGAGATTAATATTGCTGAGTAAAAAAAGAATTCCCTGATGCCCCCTAGAGAATCTAAAGCTTTCCAAAAATGCACAAAACCAATAAGTGCTGAATTATTTAACATTGGTACCATACCTGAAAGGGGAGCAAGGAGCTAATTAAATATATGTGCATTACAAGAACTCCAGTCTTATATTTTGTACACCTCACATGTAGTTTTGCGCTTTACTAAGGAGGGTGGAGTAGTAAAATCATAAATTCCAATATATTACGAACACATTTTATTCTCATTCATCACAGCAAAGACAAGGGAGGTTAGGCACATGAGTGCAAATCACTGCTCAGTGGAACTGAACATACTGTAGATCTCCATATTCTGGCTGTGTGCTGATCTGCCTGGCAAAGGCCAGTTCAGCACCGTCCCTCCTCAGCTATCCTAAATGGCACATAATCTCTGAAATTCTCTTAACCTTTTCATGGTTTCAAGGAGCACTGATGAAACGTTCAACCTGCCCATTATCTCATGAATCTGTCAGTGGTTCTCTTACTTACTCAACTCTTTGCAGGTTTTGTCTGGTAAGCCAAAATGGCTCACGGTTCAGAAACAACAGAACGTTTCTCCTCCTGCCCAATGGGCCATTCTGGCTCAGAGATGGCTTACTTGACTCTTTTCTTATTCATCTCTGCTAAGGAGGTGAAGGAGCTGCTTGTGCTGAGTATGCAGCAAAAATGAAAGGCCAAATTTAAGTGATCAGAGTATTAGAAAATGTTCAGCTCTTTTACTATGAGTCAAGCATTATTGAGTTATATAACTTTTTCCAAAAGAGCCTCTGTTTTTGATATGGGGACACATCATCATCTTTTAGTCATTTGTACTTTATTGCTCACTGTAAATCATTGTAGTTTTCCTCCTTGTAGAAATCTTTTTTAATCACCAGAAACTTAATTAAAAAATAAAAACATATGCTAACTTGTCAGATTGTCATCTTTGTCCTCAAAGGCTAAATTACGGTACTTCTTAGCAGTTGTTCAGCTGCGCCATAATTCAGACTCAAAGGAAGACGTTCATCCTCTGTTGCTTTTCTGAGGTGCACAAAGTACATCTGCTGAATCCTGACACCTCAGAGGTGGAAATGACATTTACATCAAATCTACTACTTACTGTGTGGCTTGGAGATTATTCATGTATATGTCAGTGAAGTAGAAAAAAAGAATAACATTTCTTCTCACCTCATTTACCTTTGCGTTATAACTGTTACATGAGGGTGAGCAGTTGGTTATATGAGAGCAGTAGTGTGACTTAATGCAGCTATGCCATTGGAATTGAGTCAAGTGAGTATCTGCCAACACATTTCTTTGGTCAATTTCAAACGGTTGTTGTTCACTATTAGGGTTATGCTACTGGCTTCTCTCAAAACATTCACCCCCTAACAAGACGCTCTTGGCGGTGTTTGATTGTCATTTAGTCTTCACTTTCAAATAAATGAAAAGTGCTTTTGATTATATTCTTGCATTGGCCCTGGCCAAGAATCCTCCATCTGGTCTTTGTGTGAGAATTAGACTGTGAAGATGCAAAGTTGGATTAGACCTCCTTACTGCCAAGCATCCAAGGGCCTTACAAATAAAAGGCTGTCATGCTTCAATTTTCTCTTGACAGATATAAACTTGAAGATTGAAAAGTTGTGAATGCACAGTGCATTTCCTATTGCATGATTAGGCAATACAATTAAGAGTATAGTCCAATAAATTGCCAAGTCTCATCCAAACCAAGCGTTAGCAGACATTAGCTATCCCATTAGGACTGAGCAACACCTGCGCAAAATACTAATCCAAACTCATGATTTAATAGAACCTACCATAAACAGAGGCTGCCAAATAGATAAAGATGTCCAAACTACTGGTTTGTCAATGAATATAACCTTTAATATCTTAATCAAAGAGTAATGAGCAATATAGTCATAATTCCTGCAATTTATGCCAGAAGATTACAGTATATATAATATAAGTGCTATTGTTCATTCTTGCTCTCAAGTCTTGAAATGATAGACCAGGTGCTGAGCCAGTGGCAGTATGTCAATTTCCCATTGGTCTCTCATCAAAGACTGGAGTTATATTCACAATGTCCATGGGCAAAACAACCAGGAAAAGCTGCTGGCCTCTCACCTCGATAACCTCCAGCCATTATTAACAGGAAACACTCATGCCCATGAAATGGAAACACACTACAGTTTCCAACACTATCCAAACCAAGTAAGCAACATTTGAAAGTTTTGGCTAGAAGATGACAATAATGTAAAGAATGGTTGCAAACAAGTGAGAAGTGACAGACATTTATGACATTTGAGATTAAAAGACAGAGATAGCTTTACTTTAGTACATGTACATGTTAATGCATTGTGAAATGTTTTCACATTTCACAATGCAAGCACTGATTGATGGAAGGGTGCTGTCTAAAGCTTCCTCTGCTTTATTGTCCTTATTAACTCTAACTGCCACCATAATTTAGTAATTTAGTAAAGCGCTATACAGACCATTTACCAAAAGAATATCTTGTTAAATGCACTTTTAACTAGCAATAAACCTGATTTTGTTTCCCAAGCAGAGCAGTTTTCCACAGCTGGACACTAAAAAGGATATAGGAATGAAGCACACTAGCTTTGCTTTGCCAGCCCTAAAACTACATCTATCTTTTATGTCAAGTCTATGAAAAAATACCTATATTGAGGTGGGCAGATCGATCCAAATATTAGTAGTATTGATGGGTTGCTGGTTTAGCTCAGTTGGATGAATAGGCGACCATATGCCGCATGGCTGAGAGCGGCCGGGCCAGGTTCAAGCCTGACCCGTGGCTCTTTACTGGATGTCTCCCTCTCTCTTTCTCTCCGCCTCCCTGTCAGTCTTCTCTGTATCTGTCTAATAATAATAGTAAAAAAATATTAGTAGTGTTGATGCCAGTGCTGGTTCTGGATTGATACTAGTGTGATAGGATTAATACTTTGTTCCTAACTTCCAAGTTAACTATATAGCCCACTGAATTGCATTAAATAATAAAATATATGTATCAAAAATATACCTCAAACATGAACTAATAGAAATGTACCTTTGTGTGTTGACTGTCATGTCTATTTTACTTTTACTATTTTGGGGGGTCTGTTTGACAGAAAGTGCTTTACAGACAGGTACAAATACTTTTATCTCTCCAAAAAACTTCAAACTTGGAAAAACTGAAAGCTGTGTTTCATTGGAAAATAAAAATCTCAGTAGTGTAGTGGTCATTAAAATGTGTTCAGAGTTTACAGATTGATGATGATTAATGGTGCAAATCAAGGCACACTGCTCTGCCCTACAAAGCTGCCTTTATAGGGTAAAATTATCAGTACTCTGATTGGTATCTGCCTTGTTTCTGTGTTTATACTTGGATCTAATTTTATTTATTTATCATCAAGAAGACTTGGTGAAAAGCTTTAAAAGACCAACAGCACGAAATAACCCCCCCCCCCCCCCCCCCCAGAAAACACTTAGTGCCATTTAGTAGGACTCCTAGTGGTAAGACAAGAACACAGACCCAGGATTGCAGGGATACATGCTTTTGTACTTATCCACACTCTCCTGGCTTTGTGATGCAACACCTCATCCGGCTCAATGGAAAACTGTGAGTGAGTCAGACATGTGCGCAGACTGTGAACCAGACCCTGGAGAGTGTTGCGAAATAAGCGTGTGAGATAAAACACAGAATAGAAGTTTTACAATAACTGAGGGTCAAGCAGGGCATGCTTTGTTGGCAGAATGAAAAAAAGAAGAAAGAATATCTGAATTTGAAAGGGACCTCCCTTTCATTTTGTCTGTCTCCTCCTTGGCTGATATGACTGAATGAAATCTGTCAGCAGCTCTTTTTACGGAAAAATAAAGCCCACAAAGGTTTATACGTGACATGCTTCCTTAATGATTTTAATGTTTTTTTTATTTATTTATTTGCCCCACTTAAGCTTTTAAAGCACATTCCTCCCAGGCGGCCTTGAGACGCAATTGCCGTTAACATTCTGTAATAATTGTCCATCACTGAAAAATCCCCCCCCCACACACACACACTCACTTAAAGAATGAAAATTGCACTCTTTAAGCATGGAGTGCGTCCTTTCTCACTCTCTCAAAGATTTTTTTTTTTTTTGTAATTTATTTTTATTTTTTTGCCTTTGAATTTGCCACCAAGGCTTTGAATGCCAAAGGAACACTTTTAATTCATCAGTGGGGTGGTGGTAGGGGTGCTGGAGTGGGGGTGGGGTACACTGAAGGCTGTTCTGGATCATTGGACAGACAGCGTCTGAAGTTTGAAAGGCAGAGAGGGAGAGTGAGGAGCGAGAGGCGGAGAAAAGGAGTGACTTGGTAATTTAAAAAGTCTTCCTTGTAGCACGAATAAAGGACTCTGCAAGCAGTAGAATCCAAAGACCTCCACCATTTAATTATCAAGTAATTGTAAAGTGCATAACAACAGAGAGCTGAAAGCAGGAGACAAGGGAAGTGGGACTGTTCCATGAAAATGTAATTAGCTGAATATCATTTCTCCTTGCTATCAACCACTGCAGAATTTAAGAGGGACAAATAAAGGAAAAAAGAAAAAAACAACAACAAGCTCCCTTTAAGATAAAACTAAATGTACTGTCACAGTTTAGATCTTCAGTGACTTGGATCAATATGTAATTACCTCTGGGAGGAAGAAACACCTTCTCCCTCACATCTTTTTACTCTCTCTTTAACCCCTCTTTATTCCCATGGAAGGAAACAAAACAGCAGCTGTCAGTGACTGTCAGTGTGTCCAAACTGCACAACACACATGCGTCTTTTCTTTTTTCTATTTCAATTAAGAATTCGAATAGTCTAAAGAAAAATATATTTATCTGTTCTTATTGGTGATACTTTTCGTTTCCCTGTGATAACTCAGGTGGATAAAAGTGGTTGCCTGCAGGCGAGATTGAAAAATGAAGCGTGTATAGTAAGGGGGGGTGGGGGGTGGTGTCACTTGTCATAGTTTAAGGAACAGATAGAGGTGGAGGTGGAGGGACATGCACTCCACTCACTCTTAGTAACAACAGCCCTTGCCCTGCGGCACATCCCTTATCCGCAGACCAACAGCTCCCGTTCAAGGAGACAAACTGGTACTACTATAGTGGTAGAGTTATTGCTTTAAGAATGAATTTAAGTGAATTCCACAGGACAATCATGAATTTTTTCACTGACATGTCCTAAAATGTGTTATTTCGGCATCTTTCAAATTAACATCAAAGACAGATAATTTGGTCACAGTAAATCCTATCTTCTTAAATATGCATTTGCAGACTATATGTTATAAATTTGGTGGTAACAAGAAATATTATCCTCTCTGGAATATATGTTTCATCATCTAAATGAGAAAAAGCATTTAATCAAGCATAGGCTTAGCAGCAGCAGATCGCCTGATCTCGATCCTGTCTCCAAATGTCTTACACAAGGAACACTGTTTAAGCTGCTTTAGCACGCACTTAGTTCCCATGGATCTGCAAGCTGCTGTGCAAGCCACTTCCACTCCAGCTCCCCGTTTTCATGCTTTATATGGCTTAGTAAGCATGATTTTTGTTTTTATTAATGTTTTTGATGTTCTATGCTAATCTCCCTCTGAAAAACAACAACAATAAAAAAAACTTTGTAACAATGTCTTTTATTTAAATGCTAAAAAGCTGTTTTTCACTGAGCTGTTAAGTTGAAAGTATTTGACCAAACAACAAATTATGGAATGGAGGATATTTTATGATGGACTAGACAGAACTGTGATTTAAAAGTGTTTGGCAAAATCATTCAGTGCTCTCAACCTCTCATTTGCTTTGCATTTTATACAACACTTGCTAACAGGCTTGTGTTTTCTGTATCTGCTAGCTAGTGGTTACATGGTGTCTGTGTATTTTTTTAGCCATTTGGACTGAAGGGTTTGACTAATGAGGCATCCTTTTTACTGCCTGGAGACTGAGCCATTATTATGTAGTTGTTAATGTTACTTCCCTTTACCCCCAAAGAGCTGGGGGCATAACATAAACATGTCAATGATGCTAGATTAGCCTACTGTGAGCAACAGATACTTGATTTTAGCTTTCCTGAACAAGCAAATGAATTTTTGAGAACTGTAGGGTTTTGTTTGATTGTTTGTTTGTTTTTTTAAGACCTTGCTGGTTCCACAAAAGTCATTCTTTGCCATGATATTCAATTGGTTAACAGCCTAGTCATTGGCGCTTTGTCATTTATTACTTACTATCAGACATCAAACCCAAGTCAAGTCAGTGAAATTTGCAGGCTGTCATCCTAATCTCTGAGAACTTCGACTAGAAGCATTCTTTGTTTCACTCAGATGACTGAGGTTGCTGCTTTTCACTGAGAACAAAGTCTTGCTTGAGTTCATACAATACAAATCAAGAAAAGCGACATGAAACAGATACTGTATTGTTTGCAAATTCATAATGATGATCCTGCTTTGTTTTGTATTATAAATCCACCAAGCACAAAATCACTGTTCACAGTTCAGATCAGGCCAAGATGATGAAAAGAGAAAACCTGGACCAAAAAGGTTTTTGTAAGTGAATCTGTAGAATGACAATGAACACCTTGATCTTGTTTGGATGGCTGGGAGTCTGTTGTCTGGTCCACTTTTAGCAGTGATGGTTTTGTTGTTACCTTATTCGACCGTTCTCTGCAGTGGACTTTGTTGGTTTCCCTTTGGTTACATGTAGGTTTTCCCACGATGTTCTTCCCCTTGCTTGTCTTCACACTCAAAAATACACCGTAGGCTAGACATAAATATCGAATGGACGACCCTGTTCTGCTTTAAAATCTCCTCATTTTTAAAACTTACTGTATCAAAAAATTGGAGCTTTACTGGGATTTTTATAAATGGTAAAATTCATTGTGTGGTTAAAAAATCCTTACTTTTAAACTGACACATTGTACCATATTTTTATTGGGCAGCTTTTTCTCCAATGTATTTGTCTTTGTCTTTAAATCATGTTTCTATCACTGTGTTTATACACCACTTTATATTTAATCTTTAGTCTTTATTTTCATATTGTCGCACTATTAAGTTAGTATGTAGACTTCATCTCCCTTTGTGTCAGCCTTCGAAAGGCTAACCAGTGGTCACTGCCGACCCCACAGTGACTTCAGTTATACTTCCTGCAGTGCAGTTTGTCTGACCCTTATGTGGCCAAACAGCAGTCCAGAGGTCATTGTATTTTTTCTGTTTTTGTCTGACTACACATTGTGTGTGACATAAAATAGCCAAACCAGCTACTGGTCTTGGAACATCATGACAGCCCTGTCCTCCACCTAGCTTCCAGAATAAACAGCTGCTCCAGCCTGATTGTGTCCAGACAACAGGGACCGAAAGCTACATACTTCGTCTATAGTGAGTCCAAGACTATGCTCTCCCCAGTGGACATTTAATGTGCATTCACTAACTGTTGCTTTCACTGAGAGAGAGCAGAAATGAGGGAGCATAAATGGAGTAGCTCTACCAGTTTAATAAAGTAAGAATGGATTTTGAGAGATCCCATATTAATAATATGAATAATACTCCTGGATTTACCAGATTTTGCCCTGGGGGGTTGATGTTCTTTGATTAGTTCTGCAGTTTGCAAACTGTTAGACAGACATATTATCAAGCCCATTGTAGTCTCTTAAAATAAAACACTTTATGAAAGTTTCAAGGTCATTAGTGTTGACTAGGGCTTTAGAGTAAAGCAAATTTCACTAAATCAGGCAGTATATACTGATATGATATTACATATATACACTGATATGATAAGATTTTAAAAAGATGACGAAAGTAATCTGGTCTCTTTCACTTATAGAAGCATAAATTGAGTCCTGGTGCAACATATGGATTCATTTTATCTCAAGTGTTTGAAGGGGTAACAGGGTACTCTGTTACGTTCCACCACTGTGCATGATCTGGCCTTCAAAGTACTGCACTACATATGCCTGATGGTTAAGAAAAAAATGTGGGCTACATGCAAAACATTCATCAAATATCATGTGATGATGACACTTTTGCTGCATGCCTTTTGCAATGTGTGCCGTTAATTTCAAATTCAAAGCTGAGCAGATCAACGCTACTGTGGGTTATTTTGTGTAGGTAAGTAAGTAAAGTTTCTTTTTTTAGCACTTTTCATAGACAAGCAGTCACAAAGCGCTATACACAAAAGGCTAAAATAAACAGAACGTTAGGTACCAAAATAGACAATGTATACAAAAAGTGAAACACAGGTAGGTAACAGGTAGTTTAAGATAAAAAATAATTAATCAATTAAATAAATAAAATAAAATACATGCATGATTTTTTTTAAGTTATAAAGAAATAAAATAAATAAATTATTATGAATAAATTATTAGCCATAATTCTTCGTTCTGTTACTTATACAACACTGTGGAAGCAGGGGAAGAACAGGGCGAAGTAATTATATGCTAATAGAATTCGAAAACAAAAAAAAAGCAAAAAACAAATACAAAAAATAAAACAGGTTGACGGCGACCTCACAACACAAACACGCACACACACACTCACACACACACACATGTTAAAAAAATAAAAATATGAAAGCTGACAACACTGTTTCTTCAACAAAGCTTGTCATTGATGTTACCATTGAAACACTAGGCTAAATATATATGACATTGTTTGCTGAAGTATGTCTGGGGGATGCACTGCTGTATATATATATATATATATATATATATATTGACAAAGCTGTATAAATTATTCATGCCAGATAATCTGTTTGTTGCTGCAGAACGGAGAATTCTTGTATATAAGTATTATCTGGCTTAAAGATTCCTTATCATTGCTAGACTTATGCACTTGCATGTATTTGACAAAAAATGGAAACATTTGGGAAGATGTGAATTGAGGTTTTCTACCAGGAATCCAGTTAAAGCTGATGGAATGTCTATTTGAGCCACCATAAAGCCAAGGATGGAGAATCAAGCCATCCTTAATAGGTTTTCCACTGTTCACTGATTGTCTGTTTGTGAGTTTTAAAGACCACTGTGCTAAGATATGGACTTGACTAGAACACAACTACACAGATAGATATTCATAGAGACTAACAATGACTAGTATCTAAGGTTACTTTGAGTCAGCATATAAATGCCACATTGGTAGACCAATGGACAAAATGTGGAATTGAATGTTATTTATGTGCGATCACTGGCCAACACATTTTTCGAATGCTAGCAAAGCTATGAATACACATTAAAGGTATATATCAGATATGATGGACTGAAAAAAGTAGGATAAGGCCATTATGAGGATATATGTTGACTTTTTTGTTCCTGTTTAATCTCTGTGGCATTCAGGGACTAGGTTAACAGACATTTGTGAAACATAAACTGACCAACACTTGTGAAAACAAAAAAGGGGATAATCTTGTGTCTATTGTTCCAATTTGTTACGGCCCTAGCAGGGCCTCTCTCTCTCTCCTGAGGGTGCCTGTGTGGGCGTGTCCCACTACCTCCTGCCTGAGGTGCCACCTTTCCCTCCTGTACAGCTGACTCCCATCAGCAATTAAGGGTATTTAAGCCCAGAGCAGGGTGAGCTCTGGGCCAGAGTGCCATTTTGTGTGGGTACAGCTAGTGAGCTGTGTAGTGTGTTGTCCAGCTAGTGAGCTGTGTAGTGTGTTGTCCAGCTAGTGAGCTGTGTAGTGTGGTTGTCCAGCTAGTGAGCTGCGCTTTCCTTTTGACTTTTTGCTTTATTTGACCAACGCCTGAGTTTTGTTTGTGTTTTGTTGGTGTTTTATGGTGATAACGGCTTGTCCGTCTCTCTTAGTTGAGCTACTTTAATAAAACTCTTTAATTTAACCCTTTTGCCTCCTTGACTCCTTTTTCTGACCTGGACACCTTTTGTTACTTCCCCCTCACCGCCTAGACCCCTCAGGGGAACGTAACACAATTGCATACACCTTGGATGTATTTTTTTTTTCTAAAGCAAATTAAATATTGTTGATCTCTCAAATTCCACTGGCACTGCAGAGACATTCATAAAGGTGCTTTAAGTTTTTATTTTAGGATACTAGAATTCACAGTTCAAGAATATTTATAT
Source organism: Rhamphochromis longiceps (assembly GCF_057381845.1). Taxonomy (NCBI): domain Eukaryota; kingdom Metazoa; phylum Chordata; class Actinopteri; order Cichliformes; family Cichlidae; genus Rhamphochromis; species Rhamphochromis longiceps. The sequence continues at coordinate 37,799,427 of NC_140578.1, forward strand.
GGTAATAGGCCTTGGCGCAGCTCCTCAGTTCATCAACTCTGAAACAAGCCTTTCTTTTAGCTCATCTCTGTGTAAGGCCACCATCCCCTTAAATCAAATTTTGGCTGCTCCTTGCAAAAAGACCGGTTGGTACAGCAGGTCGTTGGGACTTAAACATTGGATGTTTTTAATATTTAATCCAGAATTTTTTATTTTTGTTTACATCAAAAAGGGCCAAGAGTAGAAGAAACAGCTCAAAAATGAATGTTTAGAGCAACGTGAAACCTTAGGCTCACAAGATTGCACTTTAATAAAAAAAAAAAACCTTACCCATGTTAGATGTGAGCATCCACTGTTGCAACAATACAGAGATGAGAGAAATGTTAGTTCTGCTTTAAAGACCGGCAAAGTCTGCATATGGAGAATGGAGAGGCTGAGTAAAGCCAGTTTGTGGTTCATCCATTTTCACACTCTTTAAACTTTTGATTTTAATCATTGGTTAGGTTTTGACATCGAAAGTACTTGTTAAGGATTAACCACTAAAGCTGAAAAACAAGACGTGGAAAAAATGATAATCATAATAAATAACATGTTCAATAGGGAATAGGAAAACACAAACTTATTTAATTCCACCACTTTCCCTCTATTTAGTAACTAATAATCATATTTTTTTTCTTCCTGACCTATCCTATCACAAATCCTTTCTTCCAATTTTTTTTATATGGATTTGGTTTTATAAACCCAGAAAAACTGAAATTACTTGGTTAATTTTAGGAAAATGTTGGGATTTAGGTTATAATATCCTCTTTCACTACATTAACCGAATCACTTTGTCATTAAATATCATTGCTTGTAAAGGATACCTTGGAGTCACGTTCAAGGCAAGCTCTCAAAGGTCACATTGTTTCTATCATTGGCACAACATTGGCTTTAAAAAAAAACAGCTGTATTTGACAGTTTAGTTCTTAGCAAAAATGAAAAAGTAGTTTGAGATCCACATGTATATAGGACAAAATTGCACAGTTTTCCATAGACAAAGGCTCATGTCTGTTAAAGAAAACAGTGTATGATACAAAGCCACTAATGTACTGAATGTGCAAAATTTCTTTTTCTAGGACATAGGAGTTTTATTTTGTTTGCAGTCGCCTTCTAGGCCATCCGGGAGTCCACAAGGGGCCAAACAAATCCAGAGTCCACATACATAGGCATACTGATGCACACAAATACACACAACCATACATAGTAGCTTGGTTCCAGTATGAAGCAAGTCAGCAAGTCAGTGCACCTAGGGGATAGCTTTAGCCACCAGCCACCAGGCCCAAATCCACTGACTGATCCAGTGCCCAGACTGTCAGGCCCTGCCCAGCCACCGCACAATCTTTCAGCCTTCACTAGCTGCTGCGAAGCCTCTGGTACTTCACACTGCGTCAGTAAAGACAGCACTGGGGTGAAAAAACAAAGGGATAAAAAGAGAAAGAAGGAAGTGCTGTGATGCACACAAAACCTTTAACGTTACTTGAGAGATTTAAGGTGGAATACTTGGAACAGACAGATCTGATGGAACATCAAGCTGGTTAATCATTAAAGCATATGGAAAAAAGTGGTTTGGCACCTGAATCGTCTCTGAATTCAACAACACAGTTGCTTTTGTTGTTAGTCTAGCTTGAATAGTGGAGCACTGAAACACTGCTAATTGTTAGGAAGTACTGTTTTTGAGTTCATGTCAAAAGGTTGGAGCCAACAGCTTCCTTTTGTGCTGTCTCCCTATTAGAGGGAAATGTCAAAGCATCAAGGGTGCTGAAATATTGAGGCAGAGAGAGCTGGAAACCAAAAGACGCCTGTGTCACTTCATCTGACTTCTGATTCGACGCATATGAAAGAAGGAGGCTAACTGAATTGATTTGTACATGCTGATATTCTCATTCGTATTTTTTGAATAAACTGTAATTATCTTGACTATTTGAACAGAGGGCAAATGGTTCCTCTAGTGACTTGCAGATCCATTATTGCCTGCCTAATTGGCTTGGCAAGCCTTGCCCCCTCTTTCCCTCGCCTGTTCACTCAAAGATTAAAATCCAGCAGTGATTTTTAATTTGAAATGGAAGAAAGTGCAGTCAAGATGATTAGCCACAACTTAAAAAAAAGACAGCCTTGTTTTAGGTAATACACCTCATATGCTGCGCACCAATGAATGTGGCCCCTGAATTAGCAGCATGGCACCAATTATTTATTTCTTAAGAACCACAATTTATAATTTTTTACTTTGTTTCTCACTTTGTTATTTGTGAAATAATTGCACACATCACAGCGTAACATTCAAAAAACCTGAAATTTTGCAATCTTTATTAATCATTTGTAAAGTATTTGCAAGTGAGCAAAGATGGAGCATGTGGAAAAAAAATGCTCAGTCAATGGCTGTTTTGATAATGAGGAATAAAAATAGACACTGCCAGCTTTTTAAAGCCCCACGTGGCTTTGCATCTACCTCTTTCACCAGTTCTTTTTCTTCAGGTGTTCAAAAATTTATCCTACATTCTCTATTACTCAGGGTAAAGTCGATAGATATTGTTACCCTTATAATAATGTTTAAAAGTGTTCTTAATATTTTGTCCTCCCCATGCAGGAGTTTGCTAGTGTCCTCCATGCAAGCTACTGACGATTGTAGCAACATGTTAGCAACCACTGCAATCGAAAGAAGCTTTTTGATGTAGTACCATGTACCTCTTTGTCACCAATTTTACACTAGTGACTGACAGCAACCTTCAACAACCACCACACACTTTCCCCTAGTGAATAGCAGTATCCACAGGGTCAACCCATATGGAAAAGATACATATAAATCTTATAAAGTTTTTATCTGTCTTGTGTGAAACTTGTATGAAAAGCATAAAAGAGTGAAAACAGATATAAGATCCCTTGAAAAATTATATAAATGAAACTTGTATGTTTTGGATACTTACTAAAACAATATATGAAAGTAATGAGAAAGTGGCCACTTTCATGAGTAAATCATATAAGTTTTTACTATTTATTTCAATATGGGAGTGTACAGTTTCAATGGCTAAGTGAATGAAGCTTTAGTGATGGATTTTATCTTGACTGCTAGCACCCTCCAGCAACCACTTGCTAACCACTCATGGAATACATATTTTGTTTGGCAACTGGTAGTTGATGGTTGCTGACCAGTTTCAGTCTCTAGGCCTGACTGACTTGAATCTAAGCAATACCAGAATGAGACAGGTGGTAGTTTGCTGTTGCTAGTAGGTGGACTAAAGCTGACCAAAGTCCAAAGAATCACAGTTTAATTATATTTAAGCATTTATTTATGTATATTTTTCCTTCATAAATAAATAGTTCTAACCCTAGGCAGATTGTCTCTTTCTGTTTCTGGGAATTTGCTGTAGAAATTATCATGACACCAGATTCAGCTAAATGTAAAAACTGTAAATCATACTGAAATGTTTAAAATCATGAAGAAGAGAAATTGGTGCATGGCGCGGAAGGTATGCCTATCCCTACACTAAGGTTTTACCATTTGATAGCAAGTTGTCTTGTACCCCCTCCTACTTCTACCCTCCAGATAAAGGAACAGAGTGTGTTGCTTTACTATCAACAAGCAGCCAGGCTGTCCTTGAGGAATCCAAAGAAGCAGAAGAGAAGATGCCAAACAGAAAAAGGTCGTCATGTTCCAAAAAAGGCCTCACCTAACCTGATCCCTCCAGGTCTTCACATAATAGTGGAAAATGCAAATAACGCAGTGTTGAATTTCAATTTAAAATAAAAATGAAACATTGTAACATAAAAACAAAGTTTATCTCTGGGTTTAAACAGCAAAGGCAGATTTATTTAAATGACTAGCTCTACAGTGTGGTGCCTCATCTTATTGCCACTCTTCAGTGTCACTTGTTCATGTCTCTGTTTTATTGTTGGACTTTTTTAGTCACTTAGTCTTCATTCATTTCAGTTAGTTTTACTTTCTTATATCCTGCCCTCGTGTGTTGCCCTGTGTCCTGCTAGCTCCTTGTGTATTATTCCTGTGTTCCACATATAAGATGTAAGTCCACTGGTTCCAAATGTGAACATTGTGACATACGGATGAAATGACAACTGCCTTTCCATCAGCTTCACTGTAACAGCCAAGTAATGAGGGCTGTATGTAATGATCAGACAGATCTTAAACCATTCTAGCAAGTGAAGCAACTATAAATGTGAGTGAAAACAACACATATATGCACGGTATGCATACGAGTGCATTGCTTTTTAGTTGGACAGGTAGATGTGTGTAGAATACGTTTAAAAAAAAAATATGGAGCCACAATCTGACTATGTTTTTATCTGCGGTAAAAAAAAAATGAAAAGAAAAAAAAGAAGGAAGAAGAACATTCTCCCTGCACAGGGTGAAATATTTACTTTACTAAGATATATTTGCTTTGCAAATTCCAACCATATCTTACCCTGACTGGTAGTGGCTCTGATAATTTCCCTTTTAACTTGTCTGTACCTGCTAAAAATGACCAGCTCCCAGGGAGTTTTTTAACACACCGCTGTGCAGACTTAGAGTTTATATAGTGTATTTGCTGGACTGGAAATACTGCTCCTCGTAGCTACCCTTTCAGAGTGAAATAATAATGATCCAAGCATCTTAAAAGCACAGACGTGGATTTAGCTTGCTAATGACTGATTTCTTGACAGAATGATTAACTGACTGACTAGACAGTTAAACTTACAAAGGCATAGTTTGTTGCCTGTGCATCAAACCCTAAAGTGCTCCCATAACCTTAAATGCCTTCATGCTTGCTGACTCCAGTCAAATGAATGGACTAGACTTGGTTATGGTTCACTGCTTTTGTTCCTCTGTGCGGGGAGCTAATAAGTCAATCCCATCCACTCCCTGATACATGGAGGATGCACTTATCGCATTGTCAGCAGCTCATTTCATTAAAGCCTCTGGTTAAGTTTGCATGTTACCGATTCAACATTTTTAAATTACCTTGCTAAGGCCGGCTCGTGCCAAGTCACGGGGAAAAACAAAGGAAAGGGCTCCCTGTGCAACCCTACCATGCTGCTTTGGCCATCAATCATGTCTGTCAGAGCAGCTGTGCTCCCGCTCTTTGGTGGGAACTCACACCAGAGCTCTACATCATCCGGAGCTGTGATGAATGCTCAGGCTTTAGCTCCAATGCCTTTCATTAGAGACCGTGCCATCGACAGGTAACGTTGCCACAGAATAAGTGCAAATGATATCAACTGTCATAATGGCACTGAAAATATTTCATTTGACTGAAGCCAATTTTAATGCAGTTATTACCACTATAAGAGGAAAAAACTATCACTACATGACATTTAACAATTTCTAATACTTTCCCCACCTTGTTAGGAGAAGAAGGCCCACAGATATATAAGGATAAAAAAATTACATCAGCTTCTGAAAAGTAATGCCTGAAGTTATGCTACATCAGTTTGAAAATGACCAATAAGAAAATCTGTTTTGTGGAGTTTTCCAGTTTTTTTCTCATTCTTTCTTGTAGAATTTATAAATCTAGTTTGACCCCATGACGAAAAAAACATGCTCAAGACACAAAGGTGAAAGTCTGATATATCAATGTGAGCATAAAAGGAAATTACTGTAGATTACAGCGGGTTCAGGAGTCCCCCTTTTTTTCTTAGAAAAACATTTTTTTGTCCTCAGAAAATCCATCTGAACATGCCTATTTAATATCATATAATTTAACAATATGTACTGAGACCATATTTGCTACTTTTAGAAGCAAAACAACGTTTTTAAGTTTCTGAGACTCAGTCTCGTGTTGCTTGAAGTGGTTCGGTACTCTAACCCATTATTTTGCCAAGGTGAACTTACAGAAAAGGATGTGTGAGGCAATGTTCATTACCACTCAGTAAAAGAAAACACACACAGTTGTAACCTGTTTTTTCTGAGGTCCATTATTGAATCTTGTGCTTCAGTGTGAGCCCTACACTGTTACGTGGAAGCCATATCTCCAGATGCATGTTTCTGGAGAGAGGAGGTCTGTCGGCTATTGAATCGACTTGCTGAATTATCAACTTCTCAAGCAGTTTGTTTGTTTAGTGACCTGACTCATGAAACAGAATTTCCTCACCCTTGTGGTTGGAGGTATTCTGTGATATCAGGTGGATATTCTCAAACAGCAGAACAGCTATGGCGTTTTATATTGCCTAGACCACATCACTGAACCTAGACACAGTACTCTCATATTAGACATCAGTTCTGTCTGGAACTATGAAAAGTTTGGATTCCTTTACAGTACTGTGCAAATTTGTGGTTCAAAACATCAGTAGGAGAACGTCAGCTCAGCTCAGAGGTACAAGAGTCTACAGCAATCAGTAAAACATGGCGGAGGTGGTGTCTTGTACTTTGAAGGCGATGTTGGGGATTAGAATTAATAGAAAAAAGAGTTCCAACTGTGCTATGGAAAAAAAAAATATGTAGTGGTCGTGACAAATTAGCATGATTTTTTTCTTGGAGATAAAATGTAACTATTTAAAATAACTGGCTACCTGAGAATTAAGAGTTATCCTTGAGTTTTTAAAGCCAGTACTATTTCTGATAGTACTGCTATGTAATTTTCACTCTTATTTATTGCATGCAAACTGCAGTTCTTGCCGCCATCACATCAAAAGCATCAATATAAAGTTTATCAGCTGTAAAACTGTTCAAGGACAGCTTCTAAAATGTCTTCAATTAATATATTTCAGTAAGAAACATCAAGAGGCATTTTGTGGGCTAGCCACACATTATTAATGTTAATATGTTTTTTGTATATGTTAAATATAGCTTCCAAAAAGCAGAAAATGGGCTTGTACTGTAGCTTTGATGGCAGTTGCATTAAATGTGGCACAGCAAGGACTGAAACCATTTAGTGGTGTGATTGGTGGAGTGACACTAGCAGAAAGCAACAAAACGCTTTTGCTTCCACATCCTATCCATCCAAGCTTGTCTCATTAGCCTTCGTTCCATTACAGGGCCAAAAACTACATCCAAGGTTGTTTATGTAAAGCAATTTCTGGACTGCATCTTGTTATCAGCAGAGGAGATGTGCCAGTTGGATTGTACTGTCAAAGTGAAATTGTTTTTTTAATTTCACATTATCAGGTTTTTGAATGGATCCTGGCCCCGAAGACCTGTTCTAGACCTACTGGGTTATAACGGAAATTGCTAGCAGCACCAATTGGCCTCTGGACATGCAAGTCAGATGAGACTTCATAAGTTAATCATACCACAATCCATATCAGGCTCTCTGCCGACAAAATAATTTGATTTCTATTAAGGGAAACAGTCAGAATTGCCTTAAAATAATGTAAGCCTAAATGATGAGGTTGCTTTAATGTTAAGCATCTCACTCGTTTAATTTACAGCTATATTGCACATAAATGCAGTATTTTATTACTTAGTGTTTGTCTGATGTCATGTACTGCATTAACAAATCTCCAGACCCAGAAAAGGAAATTATTCAGAGTTAACATCCACTTGTATACACTGACAAACAAGTCAGCACATTAAAACACTGACTGAAATCTTTTTCTTTAAATGGAAGGGGATAAAATGTAAAATGTCAAATTGGAAAGAACAACCAATAGTGTATATCCCCAAAGAGATGTTTTCTTTTAGGCACATTTCATTATTTCCTCTACCCACTGCTTTTGGCTCATAGCCTGACTACCAGAAGGCTTTTTCTCTGATATCACAGACAGCCAAGTCCAGAACACAGTAAGACTGAAGTGTGTGAAGTGCATAAAAACACAATGAATTTATGATTATTGTGATCAGCACTTCTTTGAATAACCCCCTCTTTTTTTGGTCCAATGAAACAAAAAGTTCAGTCTTGTTTCCTGGAAAGAAATATGCAAAGCTCAGTCGTTATAAATCTATGTCAAATTAAATATAAGGTAGCAACATTTCTTCCCATTTTCCTGAAAGATTGCCACACCGTGTCAAAGATGGCATTTCAACATTCAAACTGAGATCTTTTTCTGTTTTTGTTAGAAATAAACTTTCATTTTGAAGGTTGTGGACATTCAGTGTTGTGAAACACATTAGAAAAAAGTCTAATATCCATTTGGATTAATTACTAGTATGATTTGTTATAAAAAAAAAAAAGACCAATATTTCAAAAGTAAAGATAGGGAGGGTTTCACCTCTCTGTAAAAGACATTCTGCCTGGCAAATGTTTTAATAATTTATGCCTCAAAGGTTTAAATTCTCATCTAAGATTAAAGATGATTATGTCCCTCCCAACAACATGATATCTTTGGCTTTTGAAAAGTTCTCTCCAAAGTCCTGTCAATCAGGGTCCCAAAACAGCAACATAAATACAAAACCAAGAAATATTTTTATTCTTACTTTCCTCTATCATATAGAGTTATGGATAGTTCTCTAGGACTAGCTTGTGCTTTGACCTTATAAGATTAAGAATATCATTAAACTATTTTTGGAAATGATGACTGCTGCATACTCCAGCTAAAGAGAAGACTGAGAACCCAGCCTGTTTTCAGCACATAGTTCAACTCTATCAAGCATTATGTGGTGACAACACCAGCATGAGTAACCTGCATAACTGTGAAGGCACCATTAATGCTGAAAGATATGTATACAAGTGTTTAAGCACTCTATAGAGAGGAAAGGCAATACAATGCTAAACCCTATTCTGTTCTTTACTTCAGCATGGATAACAGGACCTAAACTGCCATACATGTAGTCTGGACTTGTTAGCCATTGAATTTATTCTGGCACATTGTGAAAATAAAAAAAATAAAAAATTAAATTAAAACTACATCTACTAACAATGGCAAATTTTTGATGTCAAATTGAGCTTCTTAGTTATCAAATGTTTACATAAGAAAGAAGAAATGAAATGACACCACGTAACTGGAACATGTTGCTTACACTATTAAACTGATCAAATTGTTTGATTTTTATCATTTTAAATATAAAAAATTATGTCAGCACAGCTTTGATTCCAAGAATCAAAGCCATCATTATGCCCTGACCTACAATATTACCAAAGTGTTTTAATCTGTATCTACTACCAGAATATCTGATAATACATTAACTTGGCAGGAGTTACAAATGTTCTTATTAACCAGATGTAGTTCATTAGTCTGAGGTGTGCATTCACAGTCTAAATATGGGCAGCAGCAACACAAGATGATATCCAATGCTGTGCTAAGATTTAAGTTTCCAAATCTTTGTTCCATGTGAACCCACTAATGAAAATAATGTAAACACATGAAAAAATTATGATATGGCATCTTTTCTTAAACATTATTCATTATTTATTCCTTGTGAATCAATATTTCAAGCATTTGTGGGCATCTAATGAGCAAAATTATGTTGATTTTTTTTTTTGCATTTTTCTGTACCATTTTCAAATAGATATTAAATATATTAAATGTGTTTCTATAACTATTTACAGCATGCTGACTATACACAATAGCGTGAACTTTAATTTGCATTTGATATCTTGCCTATTTATTCCAAACCTATATTACAGTACAATGTGCTTTATGCTGCAGATCTATGGTAATAGCTTTTATGTTTGTATGAACCCCATTAGCCTGTGTCAAGCAGCGATTAACAGCCACACACACAGATGGTAACATATGTGTTTGCCCACAGAAATGTTCCCTGACACACGCCGGTGTGTGCTGATGAAAATGTGATCATATTTAAAGATACGTCCACACACATACTGTGACCACCATACTTTATTGAAGCTATCTAGCACTCTCCCTCTATCTAGCTCTCCCATCAGCGATACACAAAGTCATTTAAGGCAAAAAATAATTTAGGACAGCTACACCCCCTTGCTATGATGCCATGATGCCTCTCAGGGGAGCCTGCCATAGTCCTTTCCAGAGGGAGGAAGCAAAAACCCTGCCGCATTAGTTTTTTTTCCATCGTTGTATTCCAGCTGGGGTTCCATAGATACTGATTTGTCTATCCCCACAGGATAGACCACTCTTAATACGATTACAGAGCTAGAGACTTTAAGATAATTCAAAGCATCTCCACGGTTAATTCTGAGAAGGCGGCATGGATGCCACATCCGCTTATTGTCGTTCCCTGCATGCTAAAGAGAGCATAAGAGTTGACTTATTACCACACAATACTGACTAAGTGGGAAATCTCTTTGGACATGGCGACCCACCATATGCTAGATTTAATTCGATTTTCTTTTTAGGCTTTAGTTAAGTGCTTCTAAAGTTTCTTGTTCCACAGCAAGAGGGTAAGAGGGCAGCTGTGGCTTTGACTTGAATTGCTTCTTCAAGAAAGGGCAAATAAGCCACGAGTTTGCTAAAATACAGAACACTTATAGCGACACAGCAGCATTAGCGTATTGGGTGCAAAACTGGATTAAACCTAATCCTAGAGTAAATTCATTTCTTTCAATGCAGATCTCTTGCAAATGTGTGATTTCTAGGACTAGGAGCTTAATCCAAAGAAGGGTCCATAAAGAGATGTGATGTGTTTGCTTTAGCTGAATTGTCTGCTACATTTTTAATACCCACTTAATCTAAGGTTAAAGGTTGTCTTAATGAGGAATTTGCCCTGCCATATCAATAGATGTTATAAGATGTTATGGTGATGGCTTTTAAAAATGCAGGTAGTTCATAAACACTTTATATAAAAGAGAAACACGGTCAGCTTGATGTCACCCAGTGGATTTGGGTTTTTAAGTCTCAGTGTTTGCATTATTACTGCTTCCATGTTATTGTTTGAGGAGCAAGAGGTCACTGTATTTAGAGCACAGGATGGCATGCTATAGGTTGTTAGCAAAATGGGTGCAGGGCACAAACACTGATGACAAGCAGATAAATATCAATATTTTTTCCTTTTACTCTGAATGCTTTTGATGGGCTGTACCTCTAATATGAAAAAGCATAACCTGCTTTAACCTTGTTCTTGAGTCTGAGGGGCAACTTTACTTAAAAAATTAACATTTAGTTGTATTCAGCATTAAAAATGTCCTTTTCAAGCCAGACATGTTACTCTACCTTTAACTAAAAGGAAATAAAAATATAATTAGGGTATTTCTGCATCGACCTTCCAATGGGTGCTGGTAAAGCCTAGCTGTCTGGAATTTGTATGGTGGCCTTAAGAGGTCAAATTCACTCAAGCTTAAGAAAAGACTAGCAGACAGAAAACCATTGCAAAAGCACACAAAATACAGCATAAGTTGAATAAAACATAACAGAAATAACAAAAAAATACTGTAAAAGGCATCAAAAAAACAAACAAAACAAAAGTGAAGTGTTTTTGGGGACACAGAAGTGACAAGCTAACAGTAACAGTAAGGCTACGTCCACACTATTGCGTTTTCGTTCCATTTTGGCCTCCCGTCCACACTGAGACGCCGTTTTCGCTCATGAAAAACGCAGCGTTTTGAAAACGCATACATTTGAAAACGGTGCTTTTGCGTCGCAGTGTGGACAGCGAAAACGGAGACTTTCTAAAACGAGGACGCATGTTACTCATATGATGCAGTCATGTGACCAATTAAACTAAGATAGCGGGGGGCATTATACAGCAGTTGTTTTGTTTGCTCTCAATTTTGACAGCCCTATTAAAGATTAACATCAGTCTGTACATGCTCCAGATAACTTTTCTTCAAATTCTTTAACTCTCACTCACTTTTGCAACTTTGTACTTTTGTGTTACTCGCAGCAACAACTCCACCTCATTGTTAGTCCATTTAAAAAACTTGGTGCTTCTCCTCAACATTTTGCCGTGATGTTTCAAAGAGCTGGAAAGTAAATAAACGGCAGACAGAAATGAGGCAGGCGGAATCTTCTTGCATTTCACGCATGCGCAATACTGGAATGTAAGCATTTTCGGCCATTTCAATGTGGACGCACAACTCTGTGACAACGACTGAAAACGCTAGTGTGGACGTGGAGCGTTTTCAGACAAAAACGCTGTTTTCAAATCTATCTAGTGTGGACGTAGCCTAAATGTGTATTTTCAGTATTATATGTAACAAACCATGTTACTATGCATTGTTTTCCGCCTCACTGATGAACACTGCTTCTCTTAAACGTGTCTGTCTCACAGCAGTCCTTCTTTAGCTTTGGTTTCTGTCACTTCTGCAGCTGGTCCATCATGTTATTGTGTCCCCACAAACACTTCTTTTTTGTTTTGAGTTTTTAATTATGACTTTTACAGCATTTATTTTCAATTTTTTGTGATTTCTGTTCTGTTTTATTCAACTTTTGTTGTACTTAGTGTGCTTTTGCTGTGTTTTTCTACTTGCTGGAATTTTCACGAGTTGCAGTTCATTTGACCTCTCTGACCCACCGTAAATTTACCTTTAGAGACTATAATTCCACTGTAAGAAACCTCGGAGTGTTCCTGGATGGCTCTTTTAAACTCGAGAAACAGGTGTCCACTGTGGTAAAAAACAGCTTTTACCAGTTGCGTCAGATTTCCAAAGCAAAGCCGTTCCTTCCTTTAAAGGACCTTGAAAAGCTTATCCACGCATTTATTACATCCAGATTGGACTACTGTAACTCCCTATACTCGGGCCTCCAACACTCCTCTCTTTGCCGGCTCCGGTTAATTCAAAATGCAGCTGCGCGTCTTTTAACAGGTACGAGAATTCATGAACACATAACTCCAATTTTAGCCAAATTACATTGGCTCCCTGTTAAATATCGTATAGATTTTAAAATTCTTTTGTTCACTTTTAATATTTTGAATAATTTAGCGCCCAGTTATCTTTCTGATTTACTCCATTCATACAATCCCAACAGAGCACTTTGATCGTCCAACCACAGGCTCCTAGCACAACCTAGGACTCGAATGAAGTCGAGAGGCGACCGGGCCTTTGCATCCGTGGCACCCAGACTCTGGAATAACCTCCCCGTTCATATTCGCACTGCCGAGTCTATCCAGTCTTTTAAATTACGTCTTAAAACTTATTTTACTTTGGCTTTTGATTCTGTCTAGTTGGCTGTTTTAGCTTGTTGCGTTGTTACCTATTGTCTGTTGTCCTCTTTTATTGTTTGTTTTAACTGTCTCATGTTTTTATTGACTGTGAAGCACTATGGTCAACACTGTTGTTTTAATATGTGCTATATAAATAAATTTTGATTTGATTTGATTTATAATTGTTCATGTATACATAAACACTTACAGCTGCCCTCTTACAAAAAACTTTAGAAGGCTGTAAAGATGTTAAAGTTGGGCCTTTTTAACATGGGGGTCTATGGGGGTTGACTCACTTTTGAAGCAAGCCTCAAGTGGCATTTGTGGTACTGCAGTTTTGGACTTTTCTGCTTTGAGTTCACTATAACTGGCTGGTTGATCAAGTCCAGTACAAGGAGGCAAGGGGATAACAATGTGCAGCTAATACATTCCTGAAGTGCCAAGAATTCATATTGATGGCGCCTCAAAGAATGTTCTTTTCAGCAGTTCAGGATGGGTGTCAGCCATCTTCTCCCAACTTCTCAAAAACAGGAAATCAAGGGGGGTACTGTGGCCATTTAATGACAAATGAAGAGCTCCCACTGTGTCCAGCTGTGACTTTCAAAAGCGTGGAGGAAGGCTTGGTGGATAACAGCTAAATGGCTGCTGAGTGACAAATCAAATGGTTGTTGCAGCTAAATCAAAAGACAGCGAGTTACAAAGTGCAGCCTGAGAATGCAAGTCCTGCCAAGAAACCTTTTTCATCATTATGCTGCCCTCTACGGGTCTTCTTCCTCCAGCCTCCCTCTTTTTCCACCCCCCCATCCCCAACACACACACACACACACACATCATCATCATCACCCCTCCCCAGCACCACCAGCCCGCCTCCTCCACATTACCACAGCTTGCACCACCCCCCCCCCCCTTCCTAAACCACCCCCCTTAAAGACTATTGCGCGCATTAAATTGCTTTTCATTTCCGTGCTGTGACAGTCTCTGAGATCGGGGGGGATTTATGCATTTTCACGAGTGACTTTCACTGCCATGCTACGGTAATTATTTCATAATACGTCCTTCGCTGCAGGGCACGGGCTGGTTTGCACCAACCAACCGAGATCAAGTTCCACTAGTTGACAACGCTGGGTGGAAAGATGAAGCGCGCGCGTACATAGGATATCCTATGAGCAGGAGCAACAGAACTGCAGAAAACAGAAGAAGAAGAAGGAGAAGAGGAGGAAAGGGGGGGGGGGGGATCGGATTCTCGCATCCGAGGAGGCAACTGGAGGAACATTGATCTCCGGTCGATTTGGACGCACTGGCAATTGAAATAAAGAGACCTTGGGCAGATCTATACATAAACTGGTAGGAGCCGCACCGCTGGCAGCAGACAGGGGTGGGGGGGGATTCGTGCCTCTCTCTGAGCCGCTTCCTTCGTCAGTGCGCATGGATGAAAGTCACAGTTAAAATGCATGCGGCAAGTCCTGTCTGATGTGGGATTACCGCGTTTTTATTCGCCCCCCTCGCCTCCCGACCATGTTCCAACTTTGGTTTTGGCTCTTTTTCCGAGATGACACTGCTAATTTCAGTCGGCGCTGGGAGAGCACCGGAGCCCGTTTCGCCGCGCAGGCTGTCACATCATCGGCGTGAATGAGAACGTTACCCGCGCTCGTCCATGCCTGGTTTATGGAGCTAAACACCGCGGAGACTTGACTTGATTTTTTTTCTTTCCTCTTTCTTTTCTTTTCTTTTCCTCCTTTTTCTTTTATTTTTTTAACCATCCGGCTGAAGGGCGGACAGTGAAATCACGAAATCCATGTTTTCACTGAGGCTGGGGGGAAAAGACCGGACACAGCCGTGATTGTCAGCATGTTTTGGCGTTTACCGGAATCAGCACGGTAAGAAAACCCTGATTTATTTTCTTGCCCCCCCCTTTCTTTTGGTTTAACTGCTTGTCTCAGCTGAGACGTTATGCCTTTTTAACGTGTTCTTTTTTTTATTGGGAGGAGGAGGGGTGAGTGTGTGTGTGTGTGTGTGTGTGTGTGTGTGTGTGTGTGTGTGTGTGTGTGTGTGTGTGTGTGTGTGGAGGGGGGGGGATCTCTCCGTGGTGCTGAAACCTGCTTCCACCCTCAGTCACATTACTGAAGTTGATCCCGGATTTAAAGGTGCTTTTAAGAAAGGTGTCTGCGGCCGCTGTGCCAGTAACAAGCACAGAGCCCGCATTTCTGCGCTCCAGTTAGAGCATCCCGTTTTTTTAAAAAAGCCTGCTGCATCCGCACACGGATGCTCTGCAAAGACAAGGCGCGCTGATGCACTGGCGTTCCAAGTTATATCTCCATTATTTCCGTGAGCCTGGCTTTTAGAAACAAATATTTATTTATTTATTTATTTGAAATGGTGTTAAACTGAAACATTTCAAACATTTTGATTGACACCTCAGTGGTGGAGTAGGCTACCTGTGTGCGTGCGTTAAAATTGCGCTTATTTATTTTATTTTGATTTTTGGGAGGAGGGGGGGAATTTATGGAGCGATGTGTGGGCTTTTGTGCTCTTTTAAGGAACGCACACAGACCCAAATGTGTGCGTCTGCTGTGCACGCGCGTGTGTGTGCACGCGCGCGTCTGAGGCGGAGAGAGAGAGGGAGAGAGAAAGAGAGAGAGATCTGTAACCTTCTATATAGCAGATGCCATACATAATACTTGATTATAGAATTATCTACTCCACGTCAAAATGTAGTTTGGATCAGAGATCCTCCGCGAGATTTGCCTTTGATCAACTCCTCTCCTTTCTTTCTTTTCAATCTTTCTTTTCTTTTTTTTCCTCTTTTTTCCGCCCGTGGGCAGCAGCAGCAGCAGAAGGAGAAGAAGAAGAAGAAGAAGGGCTGCGACTGTCGCCTTGTAGGCTCATATTCACATTTTCTATGGCAGGTCGGATATATATATGTGTATCCATTTTTCTACAGAGATGAGGACTGTCTGCTTGTCCCTGTCGATTGGTATCAGGGAACCGGCATTTTATTTTTATTCGCACCGAGGACGGTTTTTAATCATAGCACAGGAATAAACACCCCCCCCCCCCTCACCCCCCCGTCTTTCATCCTCATGTTGTGGAGGTGGAGAGAAGGGATCCGACAGTTTCCCCAAGTCGTCGGGTATGAGGGGTGAGTGAGGTATCTTTGTAGTTCGGAGATAGGAGTTCATCCTCGAGGTTTTAATGTGAGTTTGAATCGTCAAAGGAAAAGACAAACAAACAAACATTTACACATACAAATAATAATAATAATAATAATAATAATAATAATAATAATAACAGAGACCGTAAATGCAACAATCACCCATCTCACAAGGAATGAGACTCGAGATTACCTGACAAGAAGTGTCGTTTGTCGTTTTTCCACTGTCATCTGTTAACAAATACTGGAATCTCCGAGTCTGCAAACGGTGGATGGCGATAGCTTCTTCTTTTTCTTCTTCTTATTCTAACAAGATGGATTGGAATTCAGGCGAGCTATCAAAAAATGCGCAGTGACCGTCCAATAGCGGATACTTGTGTTACTTTAAATACAACATTCTTTATGCATGTAGTTGTTAAACACGCAACTTGTTTTCTGCCACTTTCAAAATCAAAATGATGCCGACATAACACATCTGCATATTGGAAAAATATGTGTGCGTGTGTGTGTGTGTGTGTGTGTGTGTGTGTGTGTGTGTGTGTGTGTGTGTGTGTGTGTGTGTGTGTGTGTGTGCGTGTGTATGTGTGTGAATACATCTAATGTTTGCTCTTTTAGGCTCTTCTGAGTGAGCAAATTTGCATTTCTGTAAATATTGCACCTGTGCCCATGATGTGTAAAACACAACTCGTCCTTTTCTCTCCCCTCCTTAGATGACACCTCATACTGGTACTGCACTTGAGTGAGCTGGGGCATCCTCTCCCAGGAAAAATGCATATCTGGATCCTAAAAATAATACTTCTGATTGCATCATCTCTGAGGCTGGTTGAGATGTATGACAATTATGGGGAGATCTGCCGAAACCTGTGCACGTGCGAGGAGAAGGAAGGGATCCTGACGGTGAGCTGCGAGAACCGGGGGATCATCAGGCTGACGGAGATCAGCCCTGTCCAGTACTCCATGTACCACCTCCTGCTCACGGGGAACCTCCTGAAGAAGCTGTCGGTCGATGATTTCATCAATTACACCGGGGTGACCATCCTGCACTTGGGGAACAATGATATCTCTGAGATAGAGTCGGGTGCCTTCAATGGACTCCAGGGATTAAAAAGGTTGCACCTGAATAACAACAAGATAGAAGTTCTGAGAGATGAAACCTTTAAAGGACTTGAGAGCTTGGAATACCTACAGATTGATTATAATTTCATCACAAACATAGAGTCCAACGCCCTGAGCAAACTACACCAACTAACAGTGATGATTCTGAACGACAACCTGCTCTCTGCCCTTCCTCCCAACATCTTCCGGAATGTCCCCCTTACGCACTTGGATCTGAGAGGGAACCGCTTAAAAATGTTCCCCTATATTGGCCTCCTAGAGCACATGGACAAAGTTGTGGAATTACAACTGGAGGAGAATCCGTGGAATTGCTCCTGCGAGCTCATTGCTCTGAAGGCTTGGCTGGAGAGTATAGCTTACACAGCTCTGGTGGGAGAAGTGGTGTGCGAGACGCCATTCAGGCTCCATGGAAGAGACCTGGATGAGGTGTCAAAGCAGGAACTCTGCCCACGAAGACCCCTAGAAGACACAGTCAGGCCTGCGCCGCCTAGCAGCACTAATGGATACTATCAGACCACACCAGCCGCTGTCACAGCCTCTGCCACCTCCTCGGCTGTTTTAAGGTCTTCTTCCAGGCCTACCAAGGGCACACGGCAATTGAACAGAACCAGGTTAAAGCCCACCTCCCGAATACCAGGCGGCAATCCATACAACTATGGCCCCATCATTGCTTTTCAGACCAAATCTCCTGTGCCTTTGGACTGCCCCACTGCTTGCACATGTAATCTGCAGATATCTGAAATTGGGTTAAATGTCAACTGCCAAGAGAGAAAGATTGAAAGCATTTCTGACCTAAAACCCAAGCCATACAATCCTAAAAAAATGTATCTCACTGGAAATTACATCCCTGTGGTGCGGAGATCAGATTTTGTCGACGCCACTGGATTGGATTTGCTTCACCTGGGAAACAACAGGATAACTCTGATCCACGACCGGGCTTTTGGGGATTTAACCAACCTGCGTAGGCTGTATTTGAATGGTAATCTCATGGACAGGCTCACAGGAGAAATGTTTTTTGGTTTGCAGAACTTACAATATCTTTATTTAGAGTACAACAAAATCAAGGAGGTCGATGCGGGCACTTTCCGCTATCTCCCTAATCTGCAGCTGCTTTTCCTGAACAACAACCTCCTGAAAACTTTACCTGTGGGCATCTTTTCCAGCCTCTCCCTGTCTAGGCTTAATCTGCGTAACAACCATTTCCAAAACCTCCCCGTGAGTGGTGTTTTGGATCAGCTCAAGCTGCTGTTGCAGATAGATCTGTTTGAGAACCCCTGGGAATGCTCCTGCGACATAGTGGGGATGAAGATATGGCTCGAGCAGCTCAGTGCAGGCACTGTGGTTAATGAGGTCGTGTGCAAGACGCCAAAACGCCACACAGGAATGGACCTGCGTTCTGTCCCGTCAGAGCAGCTCTGCCCAGATTACTCCGAAGCCTATGTCTCGCCAACTCCACCTACGGAGGAGCCCATGGACGAACACGTTGTCACCACAGGTGCTACTCGGAGGTTGGAACCCCCTGGCAGCACCGTCCCCCTCTCCGTCCTCATCCTCAGCCTCCTGCTTGTTTTCATCATGTCTGTCTTTGTGGCTGCGGGGCTCTTTGTTGTGGTCATGAAAAAGCGTAAAAAGTCACAGAGTGACCGTACTAGCACTAACAACTCCGACGTCAGCTCTTTTAACCTGCAGTACAGCCTCTACAGCAACCGCTCTGGACCTAAAGTTAAGGCCCCGGCTGGTCATGTATATGAATATATCCCCCATCCAATGGGCCATATGTGCAAAAATCCCATTTACAGGTCAAGGGAGGGGAACACAGTGGAGGATTACCGTGACCTCCATGAGCTCAAGGTCACATACAGGAGTACCCCAGATGATGAGAGGGACAGTAGTACAATGAGGAGCCCTTCATACAGTGTTAGCACCATCGAGCCACGTGAAAACCCTTCCCCTGTGCAGGATGCAGACCATTTCTTCAGAGGGATCCTTGAACCCGATAAGCAGTCACCCCACCAGTCCATCCCGTCAATCCCAGCAGGGGCCAATTTAGAGTACAAGTATACGGGTCCCGTGTCGTACACGTACAACTCAAATTTTGATGTCAGACGTCAGTTCTTGCACCCGGAGAGAATAAGAGAAACAGTGCTCTATGGCACAGCACCCAGTACTGTTTATGTCGAGCCCAACAGGAATGAGTATTTGGAGCTAAAAGCTAAACTGCAGTCTGAGCCTGATTACCTCGAAGTTCTTGAGAAACAGACCACCTTTAGCCAGTTCTGAGCAACAGAGTCGTGAGCATAATGAAGCATTTTCTCTCTCGACCCTCCTTGAAACAGTGGCTCAGTTTCTAGGGTGCCTTGGCACAAATACAAACAAGCGAAAGAGAAAGAGTTGAAACGGGGTGTGCCGAACAATCTTATTCTTATTTCAGAAACATGACATTACAGGAATGGATACAGCTTTCTCGAGACATGGATGAACAAAATTGCTTAACTGATGATGCAAAATCTATTTTTCTATGGTGAAGATTGAATAACACACAAAAATGTAAGTGTACAGGTAAATCTTACCCAACTTCATTTTCAGGAATATAACCATACATACGATATATTGTGAATCAGAAAAAGAAATGTTTATAAAAATCACACCTGGACATACAAGAAAAAACAAACAAACAACAAAAAAAAAACCCCAACACATTGTACAGCAGATCATCAAAACTGTGTAGGACTATTTTCTGCTGTAGTCTGTAAGTAAGTATTTATTGATATAATCTGCCATGTCTTTTCAAAACTTTTGATTCTTCATCAGTATTACCTGTGTCATCATACTCCATCATCCTCCGGAAAAAGGCTTATGTTTCTAGTTTCATTTACTGTAGCTCTGCATTGTAAAAGTGGCTTTTCTTTTTCCTTTTTCCTTTTTTGTTTTTCTTTTCTTTTGTTTCTCGGAAAGTGGCACACCCCAATGTCCAAAACAGACTGCGTCATTTGAAGAAGATGAAAAAAAAGAAAAAAAAGAAGTGTCTTTGTATGCTTTCTGCACTTTTTGGAAATGGAAGGCAAGTTAGCCTTCAATGAGCTCTCATAAAGGAGATTATTATATTAAAAATGAATATGGCTATTCATTCTTAATATGTAGGATTGATATGTTATCAAAACAAAAATTCATAAATGATATTTGAAGTATTAATTATGTTGTGTAATACTGGCATTTTAATCAATGTAACACCTATTTTTATACGAGCATTGGCAAATTCTCTATCGATTATGGGTTTCTTTTGTTTTGATTGCTTTGCACTTATTGCACTATATTGACCAAACTATGTTATTGTCATCAAATAAACATGATGTCAGGTTCATATAATGTGCTTATGCGGAAACTGAAGGTGGAATGAGGCCATTTGGGTTTTTGGTTCAGCATGTGGGTTTTAGATGTGAAATCAAGAGAGTTTTCCAACAGCTAAAAGTTGTTTTATGCCATAATCAGTTAACAATATATCGGCTGACCAGATCAGACTATGGTGGGCACTCAGTTAAAGAAGATAAAGACAGTGTATACGTGCTCCACTTAAAGTGGAGGTTGCGTCGTCAGTGAGAATTGAAATCAATGGGTATTAATCAATGACCATTATGTAAGGCTGGCCTTCTGCAATTATACCGCGACAACATAATCCAGATTGTCGTCTGTCAATGGATGAGCAGGTGTTTTATATAAACATCATTTAACATCTTCGCAAAGTCAGCGGGTATGAAACATAAAGATGTGCTGGATTATGTTTTTGGTGTCGAAACGTAATAGGTTTGTTTGATATGCAAACAGTTTTGTAAGTCAAGAAGTTTAAAAATATAAGAAAACATGTTCAAAATCTGCTTTTTTTCTCCGGTCTTTCAAGTGCTTGTTTGTTAATTGACTTTTCACTTGACCCACTTAAATTCAATATGCAAAGTAGATCTATAAAAATGCAGAGGATGCACTGTGCCACCATTTTCAGTGTGCAGCAAGCGTCACCATTTAGGAATTCAGTGTTCCAGAACTGAGATGGGCACGGATCTTTCTGGAGAGGAATCAAAAGAATGGAAGAAGTGTGTGTGTGTCTGTCTGTGTGTGTGTGTGGCGGGGGTGGCGGGTGGCTGTGCCACATCAGACACCTTAATGCGACACTTAATTCTGACCTCAAAAGGAATAACTATGAATTTATATTATTTTAATCGGCTTTTTCCCTCTAGAAAACGTCTATTTTACGGTATTTAACTGTACTGAGTTTTCTATGCGGTGCCAGCTGCCTTTTCTCAATGACAAAAAAGGGAAAAAATCCAATGCTCTGGGTCCTCTTCTTTTGTTGGAGCTTTTCATAGAAGCCCAGAATGAGAACAGAAGGCACCATTTGGGAGATGAGGAGTCCTGGAACTGAGTGTAACTGTGGATGTGTCATACATGTAGCAGGGGATGTGAATCATAGCCAAGAAGTGCGTGCAGTTGCCCAGTATTAGTGGCCTATGGGATGTCGCAGTACTGACAATTTTTGACATTATTTATTTTTCTGATGCCAATGTTGAAAGAGGAAATCATTTATAGTTTACTGAGGTTCAACAAGGATCTGAGCAGTGCGTTGACAAATTGTTTAAAATGCGGGCAGATGGCTCTTTTTCTTTTTATCTGTTTTATTATTATTATAATACTCATAGTATTGTATTTTTCAGGATGATTTGGCTACGTTCAAGAGAAAAAAGAAAAAAAACCAAAAAAAAAAAAACCGCTTTAGCACAATTACATAATCACTGAATCATGTATTCCAAATGGGCTTGTTAATACCATATGCGTGCATATGCACATCTCTCTAGCCCAAACTCCCAGTGTGGACGTTCATCACTCTGTCCTGGCGTAATTGGGGGATGGATGCACTGAGAATCCCACTGCAGGAGGCTTTAATGTGCACGTGTGTGTGCGTACTGATAGAGGGGAATGGCGGGGGGGGGACTACTTCCAGTTGAAATAATGCTTTTAACCAGCCAATGGCCTCTAGGTACACAAATGGATGCATCAAGGAAGGACAAAGAGTTTATTATTATTATCCTTTCCCGGATTATTTAGTCTATAGCCTTCTATCAGGCTTTTATATAGTGCATTCAGCGGCTGTGGAAGTTTTTCAGCAATAATCCCTCACACAAACAGTACGATTTCTGCAGTGGTCAATATTTGTATTCAGATGAGGAATGAAGCTCTAAGGTGAAATATCTCCAAACTTGTTGCTTCATGCTACACACGAGCCCCCATGATTTATGGCTAAAACTCACCGTGTGGAATCTGATGCAGGGCTGATGCAACACAAGGCGTGATGTAGGTGCAGATGTAGCTGTCACAGAGGCCTCACTCTTTTGCTTTGCTTGCAGCAAGGAAAGTTCAGAAGACACTGGTTAAGTTTGTTTAAAATATTTTTTTTCCTCAGAAAACTAAAAGCAGAGGGAGAGACACTCTCCTTCTGCTTTCACACCATTTGAGAGTTAATCAATGTTGAATCAGAGTGGGACAGCGCGTGAAACCCGTCCAAGCTGCGTGAAGTTGTTGGCTCATCATTCTGCTATTTTCGGTACATGGACTTTTAGTTGGAGGCAATTATTTTCTAACAGTGTATGAAAATACCTGGCTGATTAAACATTTTCTGGATTTGATTTAGCAGACTTATGCTAAGATTATATTTCATAGCTGATCAGATGGCACTGGCAGAGTTTTGTGTTTATGGTAAATAAAATCAGCTTGATGCTACACATACACAGGGCCACGTTTACCTACTACAGAGCCCAGGGGCAAAAGAAAGCTCAAGGCCCCCTTCAGTTCCAGTTCCTCTTTGTGTACTGCACATGTATCATGTTGCCTTTTAAGTGTCCATAATGCAAAATATGTACTGTTTAGTTTGCTTCTGAACAATTTTATTGACTAAATCATATAAACAGAAATTAAAGTATTCAAGTACATTAAAGCCAGGACTTCAATAAACAGTAAAAACTTTGATTATGCATTATTAGTTGTTGTGCATAAGAATAATTTTTCAAGATGTTTTATATATTTACATGTAAGCAACAAAAAATTCAAAGCATTCCACAAATTCAGGATTTAATACAAAGTAAAATGAAAGCATTGGCTTTAAGCCCTCGTACTTTTTATTGTTTTTAAGTCTTTTTTTTATTTGAAATGAATCAAATTTACAACAAAGCAATTGTCAAAAACAATGAAGACAGTCTTGATTATACATAATTGCTTATACATAAGCAATGTGTGTAGATTCACATACATAACAAAAACAGTGTTCAGTAGAAATATTAGGTTTCAGTCCTTTTACCTGTCGTATACTTTCATTTTGAATTAAATTTACCACAAAGTAATTGTGAAAAGTTATAAAGACTGTCTTGCTTATGTGTTAATGAGCTCTTATGCAAATGAATGGCTTGTCAAAATGTGTTGTGTTAAAAAAAGCAAAAAAAGATGTATTTGCATTTTTATTTTTTTTGTTAGGCCAAAACGGTGTAGAAAATTTAAATGAATATGTAGCAAATGGTGTTTTAAAAATATTTAATATTTGAATGGCTAATGCTGAATCATTTTGTTTCAAATCCTGAGAGTTCTAACAACACAAATTCACATCAACTTTTTTGATGATACATTTGATGATTTCCTTCTTTCTTTAACATTTTTTTCATAAGGCTTTTAATTTGAAGGATTGTATTATTGAATTGCTGGCCTGATGAAAAAAACATTGAGAAAAGTGATTAAAAATAAGTGTTATTTTGATGAAATTATTATTTTTGTTTCTTATCATATGAAATGGGGGTTTCAAACTCATGTCCACATTGTTTTTTTAAACAAAATTAGCAAAAAATTATTCAGTTAATCAATCATTACGTCTCTTTTTTCACATTAATGTAATGTACATGTCATTACAGGTACATTACATTTAAAGGTTTTGTGCCTTTATAAAATGTAAAATTTTCACAAATAAACAGTAGTATTATTTGCTTTTATTATTTAAACAGTCACTAGATCTGAAGGCCATCCAGTTGGCCTGAATTGGCCCCCCTGGAAGGCCACATATGGCGCCAAAGCCATGTGTTTGATACCCCTGCAAGTGCTTCATTATTTTAAGCTTGTATGCATTGTCTCTCTTTTAGTTTACCACCTAACGCTGCAACAACATGTTTAAATGATAATTAGGCCAATGCGCGGCTGCCCGCTCTATACGGAGACAAATAGAGAGGGTGGACATTTTCCATATGCTCGGGCGAGGCCTCGCCTACCCCCTGCTGAAGATACCTCATCCTCAGCGCTGCCTCGCTGCATTCCTGCCACTCGGTCTCCCTGATGATGTGAGCAATTGAGTTCAAGGAGATCTGGGTAATTGAGAGGGCAGGGATGGCATCTGACAGGCACCGATGGCTCCAATGATTACTTTAATCAGAGTGGTTAATGGAATTCCTTCAGGCATGTAGAAATGCTCAAATGTTCATCAGCATTGAACCGATTTTTACCCCCACTACTACACCTCCTCTTCTACCTCACATTGCTATAATTACTGATCAGTTTTCTTTCCTCTTTATGCCTTTAGTTGCTGTTTAACACTCAGCAGGTGATGAGGTGTTTGTTCCTGTGGTCTTGTGTGAATCCACAATGGAAGTCACTGGGATGCTTTATGGTCAGAATGCATTATGGATGAAGTGTTTCTAACATTGGTAAATGTGTTAACATTAAAAGGGTCAGTCAAGCACCCAAACACAGTGAAATCTGTATACAGACAAGCGTGTGCTCATAAAAATACAGAACACTTTAGGCTTGTGTATAATGACTGCTCAAAATGAGACGTTTATGTCTTATTATCCAAATAAAATAATTGTTCTGTTCCATGAACACTTTACCAACTTTCAGGGCTAATCAGCCTCTAAGTTAACAGCCTTACTGTCTAGCCTGTGCTGAATAAACTTTAAGAAACGATCCATTGCACAGTCTGGATCCAGACTCCGATGCCATCTGCCAAACAAACCAGGCTACTTGTTGTTTAAATTCTGTTTATATAATTGGTTTGAGAACATTTTTTCACCCTTTTGTGATATGCATGCTGGCAAAATGTGACAGATATATTTATATAATTTTGAATTGATTTGTTGGTTCTTCTGTCCATCTGCAAACTGTCTGGCTATGTAATGTTTGTAAGAAATGAACAATGATTTTCCTTTGGGGCGTGGTAAAATCACAATGTTTTCCTTGCACGCTTTCTTTTTAAAATAGCTAACGACATGAAAGGCCAGAAATATTATACCAACTGTCACTTGAACAATGTGTTAACTTGTTTTATGTTGTGTTTACTAGCAAAGCAAGCAGCTGTACTAATTAGCAGAACTTCACCTTACATAATTTTTCATCCAAAAGATTATGGTATTCAATTTAGGATGTTACTACATATACATACACTTATTACTACCAGATTAGGCTCATTTTGCCTTTAAAACTTCCATAATTCTTCATGGCACAGCTTTGACAAGGTGTTAATGTTCCTCTGAGATTTTGGTCCATTATCATATGATAACACATAGCACCACACAGTTGCTGCAGATTTGTCATCTGCTGATTTGTGAATCTGCAATTTCCCCACATCCCAACGGTGTTCTGCGGAGGCCATTTGAGGAAAATCAACTCATTGTTATGTTCAACAAACCGATTTGTGATGATTTGAGTTTTGTTACCATTTGGTGCATTCTCCTGCTGGAAGCAGCCGTGAGAAGATGGTCATAAAGTGATGAACATGGTCAGCAAGCCTACTCAGGTAGGCTGTTTCACTGATGTTGTTTATGCCAAATTCTGAGACTAGCATTTGAAAGTCACAGCAAAAAAAGAAATTGTAAGTCTTCTCAATCTACTGTTGTCCAGTGTTGGTGAGCTGGTTGAACAGTAACATCGGTGTCCTGTTTTTAGCTGTCAGGAGTAGTGTCCCATCTGCTTCAAGTCTCGATGCGTTGCGCATTCAGAAATGCTCCTCTGCATACCTTGGATGTAAAAAGTGGTTATTTGGGTTACTGTAGCCTTCCTATACGCTCAAGCAGTTTGGCTGTTGTCCTCTGATCTCGACAAGACATTTTAAACAGCTGCTCACTGGATATTTTCTCTTTTTCTGACCATTTTCTGTAAACCCTAGAAATAGGGTCAACATCAACTAGCTGCAATGTCATTGACTGATTAGATATATGCATTAACAAACAGTTGAACATGTGTGACTAATCAAGTCTATATAAAGTAAAAATATAGGAAATGAAGCTTGAATTCGTGGAATCACAGTCAGAATATACTGACAGGCCTCTGTTTTTCTTTGGAAGATTAAAATCTGTGCCCACATCATGTGCTTCAGGTTCTGCCTGAATGTTATTTCCACCAACATGTCCCTAAGGAATAATGCATAATATCCTCTCTGCAATGTTTTGTTTGAACATGATTACTCATGAGCACAAATAACATCCCACTAAAGGAAATAAGATCCCAAGGCTATAACCTAAAGGCTATAATGACAGGGATGAAACTACAGAGCACAGATTTCTACGGGTTCATTCAATCATGTCAAAATTCCATCAGGATAGTCTGACTTTCATTCCCTGTAGTCAGATTTTAGGCCAAGCATTCAAGTTTGATTTCATGTGTTTTGGAATTAGGTCTTTATTTATGTATGCATAGTTTATTTATATAGAATACTTTACTATTGTAATCCTGTGTGTGCATGTATGTCTGCGTGTGTGCACATGCATTAATGTCATCATGTGACATGGCATGACATAGCAGTAAATCCCTCTTTTGCTTAAAAAACAACATAATGGAAGTCATTCTTATTCTGCTGTTACCATTAGAGGCACCCCCACCCCTCTCAATTCAATGTGAAAGGTAATCCTGAATACAGAGTGGCTTGCAATTATGCTGAGAGCCAGTGTGGCATATGTACAATACTCTAAATAGAGTACCATATATTGTTCCCATGCTGTGAGGGAAAAAAAAAAGAAAAATCGAGGGATAAGCTGACACAAATGGAGTTTGATACTTACCAACAGATATGTGTGATCAAAGCTTTTAAAGAGCTGCCTTTATATCACTGACTATGTGTATTTGAAGAGATACGAAGATGTTGTTTCATGTTTTATTTAGTCATTTTTTGCACCCTTTTTTTTCTCATGGTTTCATTTTCTTTCCATAACACGCCTGCCTCCCCCTTCCTTCCGTCGTTTACCCTATCCTCCTTTTCAGTTCCCACCGGGCAGCCTGGTTGTATTCATCAGGCCTCCCGTTTTGTTTGTTTGTTTATGGCGGCTGCACCCGTTGATCCAGAGCTGCAGTAACCCTGTTGTTTGATAAATGGCAACCATAGCATTACTGACTCCCCAGCCGAGCCTGGTGATGCCTGGCCAAAAAAACAACAGGTTGATGTATGGCTTCCTTCAGAGTGTCAAGTCATTTAAGTAGAGTCAGTCCAGGTACTGTGCTTCTATATACATCTGTGTCTGTGGGTGAACACCTTGGAATCTTGCCCTGTCCTGGTCTGGCTCATGTGTGTCATCAGCTTGAAAATTTACTGACAAACAAAAAAAAAGAAGGCCTATCTGTGATCAACAAAGCATGAGAAATGCATGTTTGTCAGGTTATTGTTAGGGAATTTTGTCATGCAAGTTGACAGCAGCGGGAAACAAGATCAAGCCAGGGGACATCACTGTTATGATCTAGACTTGTTTTTCCATCCGGTTTGGAATTGCTTGAGATGTTTGAGAGGATGAAAGGGTTACTCAAGTGACTTTAAAGTTTTCCCTGAAGACTTGTGAGAAAGATTTAAAAAAGAAATCTGTCAAAATTGAGCATGAATTTTAGGACTCATGTGGGTAAAGCTCCACAGAAACCAAAAAGCTCACAAAAGCAGATATTCATTGCAGAATTATTATCTCAAAAAGAATTAATTTCTCAACAATACTCTTGTAGTAGCCAGTCTTAGATAGCTGTTAGCTATTTAGGTATTAGATTTATTTCTTGCAGAGATTTGTGGATCAAAATGTTTCACTAACAAGAAATGGGAACTAGGTGGGTGCAGGGGGTTTGGTTGCAACTGGCTAATCAAATGAGTAACTACTATTAGTATAACGCCAGAGGACCAACAAAGACAAAGGATGTTAAACAAAATTCCTAATTGAGTACACCATACATGGGTGAAACAGAGCCTGAAGGATGGATGTGAACTTTGTCAATCAGGCCTGCAACATCCTAAAAGGGAACACAAATCAATCCTCCAAAAAAATCAATAACAGACCACATTATGAGACTGTACTGCCTTTACTCTATCCCAGTGCATTTAATCAGTAACCCTATTTAGTAGCTTGTATCATAAGAAAAACTGTAGGCTTGTTTAAATAACTGTACATATAGCATTTAGGTGACTTGTAGCCAAGTTTGAGTTGAGTTGACTGAAGTGTGGCTCTTACTTTATGTATTTTTTTAAGTCAGTATTGCCCTCTATACCAGAAGATAATTATATTAGCATTTCCCAGATTCCTGACAATTCCAAAAGAAAGGGGAACTCTGATGAACATTTGAATCACCTAAATTTGGCTAAAAATACTTTTAAAAAATGCAAGTTAGTTTTAATTTAAATAATTTAAAGATCACAAATAACTGATGACAAGCTGGCCAAAATAGCAACAGGCTGGCAAAAACAACAACAGCTAAGCTAGCATTAGGGCAGCTAATTTTAGATTTGAGTGTCTTGAAAATTATAGTTTCCTTGTGAAAAACAGTTTGATTACATTTATTCACTCATTATCTAAGCCTGATAGCAGCATTTCAAAGGAAGTTTGTGTAACTAACACAGGCTAAACGTCCTCAATAGCTCACCTCGGTTCCGCAGTGAGTTTTATTGACTCACCATCCTGTATCAGACTCCTTTCACAAAGTTTTACTGTCTGCTCAACACTAAATAGATGTGAAGACTTTACACCCACTATTTTGACAGCTGAGGTAAACAGCGGGCTGACAGACTACATTTAATATATACGAACACTAGCCAAAGCATTTGAGGTGACTCAGGAGTAGGAACATAAAATACTGCATATTTTACTGACATGCATCAGATTTTTTTTATTCCAGATTTAGTGTTAGGTTTTGATATTAGTTAAATATGTCAGAATGTAATGTGCACAAAAATGTTTTAATACACAAACAGTAGCAGAAACCTGCTGGCTATCCATCACTGGGACGGGGCATAGAGCGTTAATAAGGCTAAAAAATTGCTTCCGTAAAGTAGCATAAGCAGAATGTCAGTGATATATGAAGAACCAGTTTTTAACAGCTTAAACAGAGCAGCCCACTACAATGCTTCAATCAGGCCCACCACAAACTGTTGATACGTCATTGCATTAAGGCACAGGGCAAAGTGATATTATTTGGCATTTCACATTAGCTAGTTAGTTAGTTAGTCCGCACCAATGCACCTTTTCAGTACTTTATTCAATAATGTGATACACTCTGACACCAAATACTCCTTACACTGGAAATTAGCTGCATTTTTCAACACAACTTGCCTGTTCAACAGCCCTGCTGTACATTTTGTTTTGTCTAGGTCTAAAAATCAAAGGGAAATATATTGTCTCATATATGCTTTGTATCCTATATTTTCTGCTGTGAAATCACTTTCTTTAAAGCTCCTTTTAATGCCCGTCTTAAACAAGTGCACTTCCTCCACCTGGGTGATTTGTTTTCTTTGAAAGACCTGCTATCCGACAGCATTTTAAAGCACTGTATAAGATTATTTGCCCTACGGGTTCACTTAATTTTCTTCAAACAGAAAATGTATTTACTTAGTATGAGTTTGGGTCACAATTATATTTTATTGTTATTGGTAAAACTGGGCTCTCTGGAGGTATGCTTCTAATAGTTTGAAAGGGTGAGATAAGCACCGCATGTGGGTGGCTTGCGTCTTTGTGGGTCGGTCTCTGCAGCACACACTTTACCAGGTTTCTGATTTACTGTAAAATTAGCTCTTTCTTTTCTTCTTTCTCTCTATATCTTTTGCTCCCTTTCTCTCCTGTCCCCATTTTGTTTCTATCTCTGTGGCTTTGGAAGTGCAGCGAGGAGTCGGCAGAAACCGGGGCCTTACTAAAGGAATTAGACTGCGCGCTGGGAGATTGCTCAGATAATGAAATGGTGGGAGGTAGAAAAACTCATTTTCTCACTTGTGAGAGAGAGACATACTAATGTGGCTATTGAAAATAGCACTGAATAGTACTGGCAAGAAAGAAAGAGACAATTCCAAAATCCAACAGTGTTATTTGATTTCAGCTCATGAGATATGGACCTGCTTAAAGGATAAAGTTTGGCACTGGTTTAACTATCTAAAATGGAATTGTCATGATGGGAAAACTATTGTTTTCCAACTGTGTCCTCCTCCCAGATCGCAGGGAGTGACAGTTTGCTTGTATTTGGACAATAGCGAGGCTGAAGTTGGCAGAGTGTGGGTGTGCTTGTTAAAAAATGGCTCCCGTGGAAGGGCTCTGAGAGCTCTTACAACACTATTGACGTCAGCTACTTGTGATGTTCTCTCTGCTGTACCTGCGAATATGTGTGTGTGTGTGTGTGTGTGTGTGTGTGTAGGCTACATGCATGAAGAGCAGGGAGTTAGAGTAGTTTAATGAAATTCACAAAGGCTGAATGGTGAAGAATAAATAGCAAATAGAGGTGACGAATGATGCAGTGTGCAGCCGTTTTAAATTTATAAGAAGAATTGCGAGCTGACTGGTGAATAACTGTTTGTCATCCAGCTTGACGTGTACATGTAAGGAAATATTGTATCTTCAAAGCTGCACATGCCTCCTTGTTATTTTGCTCAAATATTGTCCACTATGCATCATCATTGGCATTGATCCAGACACTGTGCCAAAGGGGGAAAAAATCCAAATAACAGCTAGGTTTTATAGGAGGAATCAGCCTGCCACTCACAGAAAGAATGAACAGGACCACAAATACAAATAACTGCAATGGTGAGGCTTTTTTACTGAGATGCTTTGGGTTTGGTAGTTTTATCTTCATTTCACATTGCTTCACGTATTAATTGTAGCATTTCACTTTTAATTGCAATTTGAGCATTTTCATGCAGATGGTGACATTTTGGTTTGGCCTGTTGCCGCTGTGAAGGTCCCAAATCTATCCTTGCTAGTTAATCTATTTTACCTGTTTTTGGACTTAATTAATGTGTTTTATCCTCTTATTCTAGCATATTTACATCAAAGATAGCAAAGAGCAAGCAGCAATACATAGAGCAGAAGACATATGAGTATGAGTGAAAAAAGGCTTTATTTAAGTTAGATACGACATGAAAAGAATTATGGGGGTTGCAAATCAGCTTGCAGATATGCAGCACCAGTGGTGAGGCTAAAACAATGCAAATTGGCTGATGTAGGAAGAGCAGCAGCAAGAACCCTCAAACAGATAACAATGACAATAGATATTGGATTAGTCAGAACAGAATGACAAGAAGGACCTGTGGTGGGCTGCAAAGTGGCTTGCATTGCACAGCAACTGTATACTCTGTTAAATAAAACCCCATCATCTCATATTTCATGATTTCTCCTAAAATGGTTTCTTCTTCATATAGTGAATTCTGGGGTATGGAGGACAAAAAAATACAAAGACTTATAGCTAGAACCATTAATGAATCAATTCTGACCCCTACAGAAATCAATGTGAAGTGCTCCCCTTAACATTCACAGTATCCCTGGTTGCTCGGAACACATAGTGATGAAGGCTGCTATAATGTGAGCCAGAGCTAGCTAGATGTGATTGGTAGACAAATATATAGCTGACTGTAGTGAGATGAACGGGTCACAGATGAGATGTTGATCCAGGAGAAAGCGGGACAGAGTGTATGGAATTTATGGAATATTAATACTGGCTGTGTAGAACAGTGTGGAAACCGTCGTTGAATTAGCGTGTAATGTGTGTAATGTGTTAGTGTGAAGCAGTAATCTGAACAAATAAAGAATGAAATTAAGAAGACCAGCTGAATCGAAAAGGTTCCGGCCTCAGGAGTAGTGCAAAAGCAGCTTTATTTAGATATGCTAACTGGATGCATATGTAACATACAGTAGGTGTCAAACTCTGGCCCGCAGCCTAATTACATTTGGCCCGCGAAGCCATACCAAATTACTATCAGAGCTGGCCTACTGCTATTATACAGCTAATATATATATTGTTTAGTATTAAGCTTTGCTTGTTCCATATTCAGTTTTTCAGCAAAACGTGTTTGAGTCCATAAGAAAAGATTCATTCTTATATCTGGAGGAATAAATATATTTCAATAAATATTAACGTTAGCCCGCGACTTTGTTTCAGTTTTGAATTTTGGCCCACTGTGTATTTGAGTTTGACACCCCTGATATAGAAGCTGAGCCATCAGCTGAGATATTTTAGTATTGAGGTTATCTGATCTACAGCACCTCTACTACTGAGGGTTTGCTCAACAGAACTATTTATTCACATGTACATTCTTTAGGAAAACCTATTTTAACTGTTTTTCTGCCCTGTGCCACCCATCAAAGCAGCCGACTTTCAGTTTTACCCCAAAACTCCAGGGATTTAAACCCTATGTTAAAATGTTCAATTTCTACCTTGTGGCCACTAGACGAGTTCAACAACTGATTCACAACAAGGCACCATGCAAACAGTAGGAAGAAATCATTGCTGTGTATCCGATCTCATTTGCCATGTTTAAGTGTGTTAACAGGAGGAATTAGAACCAAATTAATCCACCAGAGATTCCCAGCTCATCTCACTGTCAAGATATTATTATAGACTCCATATAAATGTGTAAGGTGTCATGGGAGAATCTGGTTATTGAATTATGCCAAAATTAAACCATTAGCAGGGAGGAATCAATCTGACTAGAAACAGCGTGATGACTCTTCTCAGCAAGAAAGAATAGTTTATTTTTCACTGACATTTTGAAGGACATTGTAAAGTCTCTATCGCTTTTTGTGCTGACACTTTGCAACAGTATTTTATGAAAAATGACTCAAAAAGCAATATAAATTGGTTTACACAGTGACCTGTGGTAAAAATGCATTCCATGGGTGCAAACAATTTCCTCCTCTGTAGATATAACCTCAGTGAGGACTTTTTCCACATAAAAAAAAAAAAATCCTTCCTCGCTGTAGAAAATAAAGAGGGGTTTAATTGGCCAGCAGTAAAAGGTCTGTCCATTTTTGCTCTTGGGGTTGACATTCTCATTTTTACACTGCCTTTGCTGCTAGCAAATGTTAAAGGCTGTGAATATGACTCTGTCAGCATAAGTGCACCAGTCTCTAACTAGAGATAAGGACCATATGGATCATGAATGATAAGATAATATCTATAGGTTTTCATTATGCTTGAATCTGGGCTTTATTGCTCACATTTGCAAGAAGAGAACCCACAGAAATTGCTTAAATGCACAAAAAACTTGCAAAAAATGAATTCTATAAGTAAATCAAAGCCTGTTACGCTTCTTCTTCTTTCTGCTGACAAAATGTTAACTGCTAATGGCTCCACAATTGGCCAGTTTGCAGCTGGCCAGTTTTTAATGTGATGATTCCAGCCTATAACCTCTGTGCTCTGTAAAGGATCCAATTTAAAATGGAGCATGGGCAATATTTCAGTTAAAGTACACTTAAGCAAAAATAATTTTAATAATAATGATGATAAAAATGAGGTAAACAACTGTTAGGAAAAAATGGCACTTCATTGCCACATTTGTGTGCATTGCTTGTCATTGGAGTATAAATTTCTAAATATGGACACAACTGTTGATGAATAATACATAGATTTGATCCAAATGTCAAACATCAGCACCATCATCTTCCTCCTACTGTCGCCTCGCAGTCCTTCAACTGAAGCTACTGCATTTATTCATTTTACAGCGTGATGAAATTAATAATTCATATCAAGATAATTACATACTACTGTGCCTTAAACATTCATTTGTGTGTTTCCAAACCCGTTAATAGCTTTTAAATGAAAACTTGATTTCAAAAGAGGATAATGTTCAAATGCTGTGGAAATTGGGGTCCCTGTAGGTTCCAACTTAATGTGAAAAATTCATATAATCAATTTGTGCCTCTGAGATTACTTATGTGGTAATAATTAAAGCCAAGAAGGCTATTATAAACACAAGACCCGCCATAGCTAGAGCGTTATCTCGGAGACCTAGTTTTTGATCTCAGGTCTTAATATGTAGCTCTTTTTTTTTTCTCTCCATCTCGTTATGAGATTTTCTTGTTTTGAAGCCACTCATCAAAGAGTGTCATCACTCTTCATGTCTTGGAGAAGAAGTTAATTCCGCAAAAGGCTTTTTCATTTGGAAAAACAGAGAGGAATACTAGTGTCTGGACTGGTAGGTGCTGATTTATAAGGAATAAGTGAAGGAACATGCACACACAAAAAAGAAGTTTGTGGTTTCATCTTTGATTTCTTTCAATCACAATTGGCATGTTGGTGGTTTTCCTTGAACACTATTTTACCTGAAGTCTGATCATGTTGGGAATAATGTTATTTTGTGGAATGCACAGGTGAAAATTCATCTAGTCTTTTTTTTGAGCAAAATCCTGCTTTGCATTCACAGTTCCCCACTTAAAGCAAATTGTCGGTACCATCTTGCTCAAGGGCATCACATCAGCAGCATCCATCGCCAAAAATTGTTAAACCAGATCTGATGAATCTATAACTACTTCCACATATCCGCCCCCGTTGGCATGCCTGTGCACTCGCTGCAATCATACAAAAGAAGGCAAAAGGCTGACTCTATTTATATTACCCCAACATTGGCAACACAAGAAAAACAAACAACACAGGGAATGTTTTCCTGTCACAAGGTGATATTTCATGATGGTAAAAATGCTTTGAGAATTTGAAATATTCAAATTCATGTTCATGCATACATGTTAGTAAGAATCTTCTCCAAATGGTGATAAAAACCTTCTGAAAACCACATTATAGCTGTCTAAACCTTACACTTGCAGATTGTTGGAGCATACGTTAGAGATTTAAAACAATCCAGTAGCAAAAACTAGATAAGATAGAAAAAGTATTTTTGCCTCAAGAGACTTGAAATGTCTTTTTGATGACCAAT
The DNA here is from genome assembly GCF_057381845.1 of Rhamphochromis longiceps. NCBI lineage: Eukaryota > Metazoa > Chordata > Actinopteri > Cichliformes > Cichlidae > Rhamphochromis > Rhamphochromis longiceps. Next base: position 37,834,800 of record NC_140578.1, read on the forward strand.
TCTGAGTATTTTCAAAGTAACATTGGGTGAGTGTAGGGGTACTTTGTGAAAGTCTGTAAATATATTTTTAATAACAAAAAAAGAGAATAACTACAATAAGAATAGCATTTCTTTCATTTTAAAGAACTGTAGAGACATTGGGTTTTTTCACATGATCTATGGAATAATCAATGGAATGTGGAGAAGTCTCCATATTCAGACTTGATTCACTAATGGAAATAATTGCAAAGGCTCATGCTCCAAGTGAACTTCCAGCATGTAGCTAATCAGTGATCCCAAGAAAATTATTTTTAAGGATATGGTTTGACAAATTCCTGGAGTTTTACACACTCAAATACTATTTGATCAGGGGTATGCTTTAACACTCCTGAGTATAGAGTTAAGGCTGGATCTACAGAAAGACAGAAATTTTCCCCAAAACTCTGAATGAATTTAATAATAATCTTCCTCAGTTGGGAATTTCTCATCTATAGCATCACTAAAAGATTTAGTCATCAGAGAAATCTCTGTATGTACGCGGTGAAGATGGAAAATCTGTTTTCAAGACTAGTGATCTTTAGCCTGTAGAGTATGTTGATTAGGAACACTTATCAAAACCACATGAATACACTGTGCTGCACTATTTGGCTAGGTAATGATGCTTAGGTCATGCTTAGTCCATAAAATCTAAATTACGCAACATAACTTTTATATAAACAATGATTTGGACCCAGGATTTGCTGAACTGTTCAGTACATGGACATTTGACCAATAACATTTGGGAGACATGTTGATTTAAAGCAGGTTGGATTGAGGTTCTCCCCACTTAAGTTCTTGCCACAGTGTTTTGGGTAATATGTATAGACCCCTGGTAGAAGTTGATGACATGTTTAAATAGGATTGTCGGGACTACTGTCTATATACTGCAAGAAGGAGTTCAAATAACAGTCATATTGCCAGACAATAGCTGTGAGCAGGCCAGCTACACTGCCGGGGGGGGGGGGGGGGGGTGTCCTGTTATTATTTTCATTCTTTTACTACTGTTATTGTTGTTATTATCATTGTTTTTTGTATTTAGTTTATCTTCAGTTGTGGACAAACATATCTTCACTATAGTAATGCTGCACTGCTGGAAAAAAAAAGCTAATTTAACTTAAGCCCCATTCCCCCGGCAAAAAGGAGGAGATCACGTTTAATCGGTTATAACGCGGGTTGAGAAATATAAGTCCAGATATGTGTGGTATCCACAGAAACCTTAGACTCTCAGCTAAAATATCATATAAACCATTTCTACAACCACCAAACACACCAAAAAACAAGCCGTGATTAAACGAGCAGTTACGTAAATGCGCAGAAGTCCGCTAAACAAACAAAACCCAACCAGAAATTCTTCAGACTTCATGTAACCAGCTAAAGACAGGCTGGTTAGCTTCCAGAGCTATCACTGACTCCACACACCAGGTTTCACCACGATCAGACCAAAATTCACTGAATGAGCCGCAAAAGAAGACCACAAAAACACACAGCGGCGCAAATGCGCTAAGACAGAAATTGGCTTACCGTTCCGATTTCCTCCGTTATTTTTGCCGGTAGCCGGTAGCCACATGATTATCAGTAGTAACCATGCCTACCTCGCCGCATCAGAGCCGCTTTCCGTCAACAACCTCCATTTTAGACCCACCTTCAGACACCTGACTGGACAGACGCCACATGCAGTAAATTTGGGCCCACGTGGGTTTTGGCATTACAATGTCTTATTGGTTCAAGTGACGTGAACTTCAACCAATAGTTCACGTCACTTCGTTACTGTGAATCTATTGGCTCAAACGATTAAAAAGAGGTGTCAATTACGCAAATTGACCAAAAGAAACCAAAGTTACAGCCCCTCGGAGTTTGAAGGGCCAGACCAATTAAACGCTCCATGCGCACTGCAGAAAAGGGCCATTACCATGTAAATGTGTGGTTAAGTCTTCTAAAAAATATTTTTAAAAAAAGCATTTTTAGGCCTGTTAATAAAATTTATTAATGTCTGCTCTTTTAATTTCTGAAAAAAATCAACTGGCGTGGTGTCCAATTGTGTGCCAAAATTGGACATTTTTGTACAACGTCTGGATATTCATGTATTGACAGGGCTGTAATTTTTCCACTGTTTCACTTTAGAAACATAAATCTTTGCACAGATGATGTTTATATGTTGGTTACTGAATTTCTGGAACCAAATGTGATCTGAGGTATATTTTTAAAAGGGTTATATGCTAAAAATTTAAAAATAAATTAGGTGAGGATAAAATCTACTTACTTCTTCTGTGTTCCAGTCTCAGTAACTTTGACACAGTAATATCTGCTTCAATATTTACACCTCTGATGAAATATCACAAGTGTTAGCTTTATTTTGATACCAAGATTGTAAGGACAGAGTTTGTAATTGCAGAGAAATAATCAATTAAATTTGGGCATTACATTTTCGAGCAGGAAGCTCAGAAACCCCCTTGGGGCTTAAGAGGTTGAAAAAAAAAACCAGTTTAAAGGCCCTTTCTGTTTGCCTTCCCTGCTCAGTCTACCATCACAGACGCTATCTTTAGAGGGGATATTTTAAGGAATGCCTGGAATTTAACATGCTCAACTGTAAGTGAGTCTAGCAGAGATCTGTTACATCTTTGTCCGTCTAAGGTTAGGGAAACATGATCCACCACTGATTTATCATTTATAGTCATTGTAAAGGATCTCCTTGTGGAATACTGGTGAGTAAAAGACAAAAAGTGAAAAACAATGAATCTGTTCACTGTTTTAATCAAACACTGTATGTGGATATACAATGTGGCAAAAAGAAACAGAAAACAAAGAATTTTTGAAGAGGATTTTAACATAGGCCAAAGTCAGTCACTGCTTAAATTATGACCTTTAAGCCCTACTTAAGCCCTAGTCAAGACAATCAGATATACATGCAGCAGACTATGGCTATAATACCACTTCAATATAAATTCTTATTTTCTGTTATAATCCACAGTCCAGAATTGTTTCCGTCTTTGTATCTGACCCTTACTTCATGTGTGTTTTCCTGCAAGTTTTTCTTTGTCCTTTTCCCACATAGTTCCTGTTTAATTTAGTAGGTTAGATCTTTATATGGCTTTTTTTTCTTTACTTTCTTTTTTCTCCCTTCTCCCATCCTCATTACTGTCTTGATTGAGTTCACCTCTGACTTACTATTCATCTCCCTTGGGTGTATATTTAGTCTGTGTTCTCCCTTGTTCTCTGCCATCTAACCTGCCTTCTATTTCTGTGTATTTTCATGGTCTGCCTTAGTTGGTTCCCCCTTTTGGTTCTTTACTGGATTTTGTTGCCTCCTGTATCAAAGTGCTTTTATTTTCACCACCTGGCTGTTATTTTCTATCTTGTATCAGCTGTTGGGTCAGTCGTCAAAACTTTGCCCTTAATAAGGAAAAGTTCTGTGCTCTTAAAACCATGTGATCAAACAACTACTGTGATCATTCTGTCTATCTAATGGGATGACCCTACAAAGTATTTTAAGCTGATCTGGCTGCAAAATTATTCCATTAACCTTTGAAAAATGGAAGTTGCTTAAATTAACGCCTTTAAATAAGAAAGAAAAAAAACATGTCTTTTGTCCTGTCTTCCTCCCCTCACCCCTGCCCGGTCATGGCAGATGGCTGCCCCTTCCTGACTACGGTTCTGGTCGAGGTTCTTCCTGTCAAAAGGAGTTTATTCTTCTCACTTTCACCAAGTGCTTGCTCGTAGGGGGGTTTCTCTGTATTATTGTACCTTGCAATACACTTTGAGCTGCATGTTGAGGTGTTGTGATAAATCAGCACATGTGATAAATTCCATGATCCTCATGCTCACATGTGTTTAAAGAAAAGTTGTGCTGAACAAAAAACAACAAAAAAACCCAAAAACCATTTGGTACTCTCTAACTTTGAAATAATTGTTCTGTGAAGAAGTTAGTTACAGTATCATGGTCAGACCTGGGCAGCAGAGTGTGCCTAAATCATTCATGGCATTTGTTTTAACCTGCCTAGAGAACCAGATGGCTGGGATTTACCTTGTCAGATCATGTCAGGTATGGTGTCAATCACATGCATGTACAAAAGTAGCTGCCAAATGCTTCCCCTTAAATATACAGCACTGTGTGTGGTGAAGCCTTCACAACACAGAAAGCAAATCAAAAGAGGTTTATATCAGGATTTCAGCTGAATATAATTTCCTAAAGAAAGGGAAAAAAAAGAGAGATAAGATAGCAATGAATAACCGTATATTAATATTCTCTCCAGTACATCTTTGGCTTTTGATATATAGATTTAATAAAGGAAAATGTAAAGGAACAGTGGCTTTTTCCATCTCATCAGTGTATTTTATCAAAAGTGGTTTTTAAATTTTATGCATTCACCGTATGATTTATGGTTATAATAGCAGAGTGAATAGAAAGCTTTAACCACAGCTGTCCTTCATTTGTGCCACATGACTCCGAGTGTAACTTTTCTGTGGGCTAGAGCGTCGCTGCATCAGCAGGGCTGCTTAATTTAAAAAGGAGGTCGGAAAAAAAAATCTGAGCTTCCATTACTGTATATCCATTCTTTCGGTCGACATGATAGATCTCCCTGTTGTCCTCGTGTCACCCCTACAAGATGATGGTCCTGCACTGGATGCCTGAACCTGTTTTCCCCATGAACAAACTCTTGGCAAAGGGAAGAAGGTATTGATCCTTTGTTCCTTTTTAAGGCTAATTATCCACTCCACCGCCAGTTCCTGTTATCGATGTCCTGCTCTTCATCCCTGTTCATCACACTGAGGGCTAACTCTTAAAAAAACACTTCTGATGGTCAGCTGCCCAGAGGAAAGAAGAAGGCTCTTCAGCCATTTCCGCACTGCAGCTATTGCCTCTGTTTACGTCTCGTATAACGTAATATCATGCTTAATATTGATGTGAAAATGCATGCTGACAAATCTGGTGAGTAATGAGCAGCCAGGCCTGCAGTTATAGAGTCTGTGTCTTAAAATGGGGGTTCTGACCTGCAATTAATGAAAAGAGAGCCAGCGGCTGTCACATTCATCATGACGTGCGCTTTTTGATCATTCTTAAATATATTTATATCCTGCTTTTGAAAAAAAAAAATAGGCTGAACATAGTGCAATGTCATTGAGGAGAGACAATGGCATGATTGATTCAGGATGTCAAATAACCTCACAGCTATAAAGGCACATATGGTCAAAACGTCCTTGACACAACCTTTTTAGCAATAAATTGGCAAGAGCTTTCATAACAAACAGCTGCATTATTCACGGAAAAGGTGCGCTGTGAATTCCGACGTGACCCTGGCACAAGAATGGACTGGACGCTGTTTATTGAAAGTCCAGCCGTGATAATGAAGGAACATTCATCTATTCCAATAGTTTGATAAAGCATAGCCAGAGCTCGCCAGCCACACTAATGGATTAGAATTTAATATGGGGCCTGTTTTTATTAAAACAAGTGTCCCTCAGGAAAATCCTTGGCAGAGGGTTGTTGTGGTAAACAACACCCGAAGACTGACGAGCTTTCTCTCATGTCACATCTCTACTTCCCTCAGTTTCTCTCTCTCCTTGCCTCCTCCCACCCAGCCAATGCTATGCAAGGGAAGTGATTGATTTGCTTTCTCTTGTGACTGATGATAAGCTACAAACTCATTAAGATGGCTGCCGCCACGTCCTAAGAGCATGTTGCACAAGATCCAAATCATACACACTCCATCCTCTTTATGCACAACTTCCTAAATTATTATTGAAGGGGGGTTATTTAACTGAACACCTGGCCTGTGGAATAAATAGCACCTTTAAAGTGGTGGATCGGGACGCACGTTCATAAGAATTAAAATGTTTTGATGCTTTTTGTGCTAGAAAGAGTACAGAACATAGATTAAATCCTCAGGGGGAAACGATGAGTGGAATCTCTGGGGACTGAGGGAGAATAGGTGGATGCTGATATCGCACATTTAGCAGATTTGCTAAATTCACAGAATTTTCACAGTGGCCAGTGATGTACCTATGGGGAACTCACTATGTGTTTGAAAAAACAGAAACAAGATAAAATAAATAACCCTACCTTCAAAAGAAGATTCTAACAAATAGGTATCTTGGTGGGAATGATAAGGGAATATGGCAGCTAATAAATTATCTAGTGAAAGTGACAGCATCTGGGGTTGGAAAACGAAGCTGCTGTCAAAGTGCCAAAACTGCAGTTCCTACAATGGCTACCTGAGGCCAATTCCGAAAGTAAATCAATCCACACAGAATCACATTTTAAAATGCACATCTTTACAGCTTGGGGTGTGGGTGCTTTGAACGATGGGTGTCTTGACACAAGCAGCTCTAGTCAATCAGCCAATTACCTAGTTCTCACCTCTGCTAACTTTCTCTGACAAATAATGTAGTTTTGTTTGTGTTGTTTAGACAATTCATAAAGTTCCTTTAGTTTAGTGTCCTGTACACTAATTAAAAGGGATGTGTCTCTATGCTTTGCACCTGAAGAGTTCTTAGAAGCAGCTTGCTAGCATTAGCTGGTAACTTGGACCTTCCACCCTCTAGTCCATAGGTGTCAAACTCTGGCCCGCGATGCCATACCAAATTATTATTAGAGCTGGCCTACTGGTATTACACAGCTAATATATATATTGTTTAGTATTAAGCTTTGCTTGTTCCATATTCAGTTTTTCAGCAAAACTTGTTTGAGTCCATAAGAAGAGATTCATTCATAAATCTGGAGGAAGATTTTTTTTTCAATAAATATTAATGTTAGCCCGCGACCTTGTTCCAGTTTTGAATTTTGGCCCACTGTGTATTTGAGTTTGACACCCCTGCTCTAGTCCAAAGTGTACCTAACCTGGCTGAAATGCTGATGTTTGGGTTTTAAAATGCCAAAACCAATGGAATTCTTTTTACAGGCCATGGTCTGTACACAGCCTAAAGGTCCTTTTACATACAACACAACTGTGATTTCAAATTTCTGGATTACTAAGTGTGGGGATTATAAACTTTTGTAGATCAATTCCAATTCAATCAATTTGAAACTTGAAAACTAAAAATCACAGGTGCAATCAAATCATATAAGTCTGGACTTGGAGGGTAAAGTAAGGTAGAATAGTTTATCAGTCAACAACGCCCTACTCTTTGATTAGCTTTGCTGTCAATTCATTGGTTAGGTTTAGTGAAAAATGTAGCTTTAAAGAGACAACAGAGGTTCCCTCTACAAACATGCACATGTGATGTGTTGGGACTGAAAGCAGTGTTTTCACAGCCTGATGCATCATGGCATTGTGATATAACCACCTTCATAAATGATAAACTGGTGAGTCAGTAAGTAAGTGGCTACAACATATCCTGTAGTTTACTGTTTGGATTGTTTTCCAGATCACCTTCAGCCCCAGTCTACTTTGCCAATTTAAACATGGAAACTAAAGCATAATCGTTTCACTTGAACATAGCACTGACAATAGACCGACAAAAGAGTTTAAAATTGATACAGCAGACCTGAAATCACTATTCTGACACTCTTCCTGATCATCAGTTCAGTTGGAGATTCCAATATGCCATGCATCTTTCTTCTAGCTCCATACCCCTAGATTTTCATTTTCATTTTCAAACTTGTAGTCTTCCAGTGACATCCCTCTGGAGCTTTAGAAGGCTTTACACAACTTTGTTCACATACGCAGTAGTACTATAAAAGGACTTTAAACAGACTTTGATGTGTAAACTCAGATTAGTCAGGTCCCCATTTTACCTGAGTGGCTTATTCATATGGATGTAGCATGCACTGCTTTATTACAATGCAATTATGTTTTATCAATCAGCTCTAATTACAAAAAATTACAACACAAAATCAAAGGCTCTGCAGTTGTGCAATAATAAAATGCTCCCCAGGTTACCGTATCAGTGTCATCTCTTTGGTCGATTAAGGACTTAGAGTGCTCTTGAGTAGAATATACTATAAGTCTGTGCTTCCATTAACATATGCAAATGTGATTAAGTCAAATTTAATCACACTAGGCATCATTCAACTCAGTATTCATTGTGTCCACCACTAAGTCGGCATCGGAATACACAGAAAGAACCACAGAATCCAAGTCATTTGGTAGACTTTCATCGGAGATGACATCAGTGTCAAAGGATTCGACATTCCCCATGGTTACTTTCCCTGATGTTACCTCTGCAGGTATATCCCGGGATCATGTGTCACCTCTTTTATGTAACACACCATTACTCCTGAACAGCCTGTTGAGGGAAGTAGCTACAGGCAAAATACTTTGAGACTCTTCTAACATTCTTTTCCCATTTGCACCAAGTCAAGCATGATTATTGAAATGGCATGGCAACTCACAAGGAAATGCAGCGATACAGACACAAAATGCCACTGTAGTGCACTAGTACATCTGAACCTGGACTACAAAGTATGCTTCAAAAGAAGAGAAACATAAAAAAAACAAATTGCACAATTTAATATTAATAGTGAACAGAAAATAACAACAAGAAAATCCACCAATTCAGCTAGTGCTGTTCCCATCATTAATTTTAACAAGTTACCACACTTGCCCTGCTCCATAAGGGTTATTTCTAATTACGTCTGTTTTTAAAAAAGTAATCTCCTTTTGCTCTATCTGTGGATATGGCCTTCCAGAAATGAACGTGTTCACTCATTCTCACTCTTGTATTCCCTTGGTGATGTAGCCAGCGAAGATTATCAAATATCTTCTTAGAAGCATTGGTCGAATAGCCCCTATTGTCAGAGACAATCCTGTGCTCGTCAGTTGAGTAAATTCATGCAAATCCTTCAAGAGTTTAGGACATCTGAATTCACTGTATTAAGGTAATTTATTGGGCACCACTCGACTTTGGCCTTACAGCTCTACAAGCAAACAAACCTGAATGGTGGTGAAAGCAAGTAGTAGCTTCAGCGAGATGCACTGCTGAAGTGGTAAATGCACAGCAAAAGCTTGGGAATATATCGACCCTGATTTGAATATTTCACAAAATACTTTGGACACTTGATAATAAAGACGTGACTTTCAACACACTAAGAGAAACAAGGTAACCTCCCCATGTAGCAGTGTTTCAGACTAATCTTCACTGCCTCCTGTGGAAATCTGTCAAGCAAATCACTAGTCATTTAAATTTTTCTATCAATTATAAGTCAAATCTCACTATAGGAGATATTTTAGTCTCTTTTGTGGTCACGAACAATATGCTAACAAGCTTTTTTCAAACTGCTTGGTGGCCCTGAACTTTTCTAGACTTTATCCAAAAGAGATCAGAATGCAAATGCACAGTCATCGCTCTTTTCTATGCAGTCTTTGTGGCGTCTGATTGGGCCTGATTGGGCCTAGAACATAATAGAAATTCACATGCCAGTGTACTGGCATTGTGTTTCTTGACTCCTCCCTGTTCTCTCCAAATATTCCCCTTCACCTGAATCTAACTGAATATTTCCAGCATCAGCTTTCTAAAGCTGATTTCTGTCTCCTATGGAGACAGGTCCAGAGCTGAAATTTCATTTCAAGTTAGTACATTTTTTCCAGCTTAGCTTTAAAGCTTTTTCCAAATTGCTGAACTTAATTTGAACACTTTTTTTCTTCTCTACTGCTATGCTGGCTGCTTTGAATGACTGCTTTGAGTTACCATGCCAGTGATTTAGCTAGCAGAAACAGCTGCTTGTATAATAAATGTGCACAAAACAGTGTACACTAAAACAAAAGTTTATCAAAACACTGAGTCATTGATTGGAATGGCAGGTTCATGTGTCCCAGCGTGACAGATTACAGCATAATATAACACAGTCTTTATAAGGTTTTTCATTGCTGAACATATAATTGTTTGCTTGAACAGATTGAAGCCCTAAGTATGGTAAAAAATACATCTCCTAGCTGAATCCCCCTCAGAGGCCTGTGGAAAGACGCAGATCTCTTATTGCACTGTGTAATTTAGGTAAATCAATGCTCAGAATCCCTAAATACCCAGTGATTGTGATTACTTGTGAAGTTTGCTGCTTTTTTTCCACTTGTGAACACCCACGTGTATCTCCATGTGTGGGAGCATATAAGACAGAGAGACAAGCAGGAAGATAGAGGAGGAAGGCATGCTGCTATATGCATGAAGACACTCCAGTAACGTTACTTACAGCATAAAAAAACCCCAAAACACCTGAATAATGACTGACCTTTACCCTTTACATCTGCTTCCTCCCTACCTCCCTACTGTCTTTGGATCAGTGCGTATATGGGTCTGCAGTTTCAGATCATCCCATAAGTGCTGTGTTTTAAAAGTGAAAGGGCTGGGTGGTATAATCTCACTCTGGTGGCTGCTGAACATTTGGATAGGTTAATATGGTCATAGGTGCACATATGGCTTCATGCTCATAGCACTGCACTCCAATAAGGCACGACTCTGCAGGAAATATTAGGCTACTATAGAACTAGCAAGGCAGGACTGTTTGCTACAGCAAATTCAAAGATGTTAGGCCAAACAAACACCATGGTGGAATTGTAGTATGGCCTTATAAGTTTCTAAAGGTCAACTAGATTACAACTAAGGGCTTCAGGCGTTCATTATCTTTTCAGTTAGATCTTTCCTTCCTTCACCAAATCTAGCCTTTGTGATCACACTCACTACATATTCTAAATGCATTTCAAAAATAATAAGACATCTGTTACAGTTAAAAAACTCGCTATGGCTTAATTGCTATGAGGCTTAATAACACATATTAATAGTCGTACAATTAAAGCTTAGATTAAAGGGGACATGAAACACTATGGATACAAAGGCTAATTTACACCACTCTGCCCTGCTCTCAAAAACTGACATAGATGTAATACTGTCTGTGAAGCACGATTTCAGAAATAAATGCTTAAAGTCAAAGTTTTTAATGCCATCTTGTGTCACTACTGAACGTTATGTCATTGGGTTGGTTGGTTGGTTGGTTATGATCAATAGACTTAAATGAGTTTATGTTAGCTAATTAGTAACAGAACCAATGAACCAACTTAACTATGAGCAACAAGGAGTTGCTCATAGTTAAGTAACATGGGACAAGACCTACTATATGCAAATTTCTGTACTTTACTGATCATTTGAAACCAGTAAAGAATTAATATTTCTCACTGCTCATCGGGGAAATGCAAATCATTAGATAATAAAGAAAACAGTGTTGATGCTATTGAAAAACCTACTGTGCACAGAAGTTCAAGGATTATGGCATGGTTAATCCTGATGCTAGATGAAATCCTCCACTGTAGTACAGACATCTGGTAGGAGCGCACTCTTCTACAGTAGTTTTGTTGTTCAGTGGTTGCTGGCAAACAGCCGCTGGGTGCTTTAGCTACTGTCACATCTGCAGGGTTTAACCTCTCACATCACACACGGTGAAGGTATGAAGAAGGAAAAAAAATAAAGATTAGTGTTAAGTGTTAGTGCAAAAACATAATTATAGCATAAATTGGTGTCACCTTTTAGCTGAAATGCTAACTTGTCTTTCTCCCATAAGCATTTGTTTTAAATTTAATCTCCTTACATTTCACATAAACTTAATATGACCTCCTTTTAAATCAACTTCCAAACTGGGTCACAGCAGTAATATGCAAAATGGCAGAAAACACAACAGAGAGACTGAAAAAGCATTTAACAAACATTGTTGTGACCTGCATACACAGCCCGTTTTCAATATGTATTATGACTCAAGTCACCAGTGATCTTCAATGGCTGCAACAATGATGGTGAGTGACAGGCGACACATGTTGGGAGGGTTGGATATAATGCTCAGACCTTGACAGAATGAGTCTTTAAGGAAAATAAAAAACAGCTCCCCTAATACTGACATACATTCTTCACCTTCAGTGCCAGTTTCCTTCTACACTCACACCTGCTGAGTTTTTATCTGGGTTCATCGCTCACTGATAGTGAGTGACAAGTTTCAGTGGGGTAAGAGAGATACAAGCGGCAGCTGGAAATAGTGATTTGACAAATTTGAGGGCTAAATTCAGCAAATTTTATTCTGGTTTACTTTGATCAGATCAGTGGCAGACAGTGAGGAGTGACTCTCATGGGAAAACAAGATAAAAATCTCTGGGGAGTTTCACTAGACATTTTCTGTGTGTGTAGGTGTGTGTGTGTGTGTGTCTGTGTACATACTTGTCCCTTTTGACAAATGTCTGTCCATATATGTTTGATTATCTGCGCGCTTGACATGGTGCCACTTTGTCCACAAGAAGGCATATCTATAGTAAGAGTACATACTTGTAAATATGAGCAGTTTCTACAGCAGATGACTGACAGGGAAAAAAACAGGTTGGTGCAAACATGTGATGCCACAATCATCTACCACGGCAGTCAAATCCAGCTTCCATTATCTCCTTCCTTTCCATGTGATTGTCTGCTTGTTGGTTCAGATCCCTGCTGGACTGTTTGTCATTCTCGCGAACGCCTCCGAGCACACAAAACAACAAACACGGCCAAAGAATTTCGCCTGAAAAACAGAATCGCTGAGGATTTGGTCTTTACTTTTAATGATGCCCATATTAGAGAGCTTGGTGGGAGTTTACCGTCACTGTCTCCTCTTGCCTCTGCCCAGGACTATTCCCTTGCATCAGACAGCCAGTGATGGATGGCTTAATTAAGGTGAAAGACAATGAGTGAGTGCTTTTCATTGTGTTTGGTCTCTGTGGTTTGTGAGAAAAAAAAATGGATTACTCTTTTAAAAGCGGTCTCCTTGGGGAAATGTCACATATATCATTGAAACACATCTATCTGGACTGAGTGGAAAAAATGTATACATGTACATTTGTGGCATTAAAATATAACTGAAGTGTCTCTCTGAAACTACTTCTAAAATACTACATTAATTCATTAAAAAGGACATATTATGAATTTTTAACCTAATTTTGCCTATTTTTAGTATCTGTTTAAAATGTTCGCCTTTTGGTAAGTTGCTCTCTACTCTAAGTCTGGATCAAAGTAATCTCAAAATATCTCTCCAAACGTGGAAGCCAATCATCTTTGAACCAAGCTGTACGTTTCCAAGAGGAGGCAACTGATTGCACCAGAAACTTAGAAGATACCGCCTGACAAAAGCTATCATTTGGGACTAAATTTGAAGGATATGGCCAAGTTTAACTCTTAAGTCTAATTTCATTGAGAACCCTTATATATAGATGGAAAGATGGAGCAAATCAGTTGAGGGAACTGGCTGAAAAGGGGCACTGTAACTGCCTTTAAAAGTAAGTAAGTTGTAAGTTTCTAAAATTCTCATTCTACAATTAGTTATCACCCAGGTTTTTGGTTTTCTTCGTGCCATTTTGTCAGTCTGTAAACACAAAGGCTCGAACTGTTTTGAATGGATTTTGAACATTTTGTAGCTGCGTAGTGGGGGTCATATAACAATCCATTAAAATCTGGCTCACACACACCAAGGTCTTCAAGGCCAACTTAATGATTTATTGGTCTAAAAGTGACAAAAAAACCTTAGAACTTGTTACAAGTTTGGTGTCAACATATAGAAAGTCCTGTTTAAAGACTTAAAATAACATGTCACATTTGACATCTGACCTCTCTTTCAAGGTCAAGACATTACTCTGAAGGTCAGAGTGTCTGCCATTGCATGTATTGACAACACACTTAAGAAATAATATATATATAGATTCTAAATATTCTGTTACTTTGGTCCTCTGACCTCTTATTCAAGCCAAATAAGGTCAAACTATCACTAGATCATGCTTCATGAAATGTCTTATATCTTTAAAACTACTATGCTAAAAATTCTACTGCCTTTATTTGATATAACACTGATATATGGGGATTTAAAATATCACATTATAGTTTGCATTCGCATATATGTCACATTTGACCTCCGATCTTTTACGTCTTTTCAAGATGAGCCAAAAATGTGTTCTATCTCTATTCCATCTGCATAATATCATATAATAAGCTCAAGTTATTCGTGTCCAGTATTTACAAATCAATACCCATCATCCATTACCTACTACTACTTAATGTTTGTGTATGTCAGAGTCTAAGTAAAAATCTGTCATGCTGCCCTGATTTTTATTGCTCTACAAACTTCTTAAAGTATGTTTAAAAAGAACCAGTAAAAGCAAATGAATATATACAAAATTCAATACGATTCCCTGAAAATTAAATACTGCTCAGAGAGTGAGTGTTTGTTGGTTTTTGTTGGTTTTTGAATTGTTGACGTGTGTGTGAGAAGCCAATAAGGGATTGTTTACTTTATGTGGGTGGAAGGCTACAATTAAATATATGTGAAATTGTGACTCTGAGTGACACAATAGCAATTGCCAGTGATTACTACAATGAATAAAGGTAGGTTGTATTAAACTTGGATACATTTAACACAATGAGGAAAAAGATCCTGATTCAGACTGCTCTACGTGCATAGTTTTCGGCTTATTTCTTTCTACTAATTGGCCTTTATAATGCCAGTAAGAGTGGATATCCCCAATATGGTGCTGTGTGGCTAAGATGCCACACCCACTTATGAGGAGCAGCCAATCAAAAAAAGTTGCCTTAAACCACAGGAGAAGGAAGCTAAAACAGATTGTATCAGGCAGTGGATGTGCTGAAGATTGCACAAAAGCTCAGTATGAGAAAAAATAAGGATTATTTTGATCTGTGAATTGTGGAGAGCTACTCCTACAGAGAAGAAGAGTAAAAATGTGGAATTTGAAAGGACCACAATAGATTCCTTTAGGTTTACTCACAGTACAAAGACAAGGAGATTGATTTTATCTTTTCACTCTCGTATTTAATGTGTTCCTTTCAGAATTATAACAAACACCATCAAGCACCTTGTGCAAAGACGTACTTTTCATCACGATTGTCTAAGGAACACATTACCCGCACACAGCCAAGCACGTTATGCCCACACAACCTTTCAGTGCCATTATGTTCTGCCTCTATCCCCTTTCCACCCACTCACTCAAAAACACACTTAACTCTTTCCTGATCAGATAAGACTACTGATGCTACACAACCCAAAGATTCTATTTTGAAGGAATTCCGACCAAATTTCCCTTTGATCCGCTCTGACATGATATAGATCTGCTGATCCAAAAATAAATTTCATTTTAGAAATGATATGCTCCCTGATGATAAATCACAGCCCGAGAGGGAATTAAAAAAAAAAGTCCTCAACAGACATCAAAAGAGACTGAAATTGAATTTGATGTTAAAGAATGCATCTCATCATCTCCTTCCTACCTTTCAACACCAACACCAAAGTGAACACGACATCTTTGTTAATGCACATACAAATGAAGTTGACGTGGTCTAGAGTTCTGCAGGTGTTCTATAGGCCAACCTGGAATTCAGCATTGCTGTGGTTCACTTAACCAAAAACCAACAGGACTTTCTCTTCTAAAATTAAATGTTATACATTTGTTTTGTTCAGCAAGGTAATCTTTTCACGTTGACGCCACTTAACATTTGGCTATAAATAAATCCACGCACACATGACTTCAGTATCACCACCACTTAGTTTTACAGCAAATAGGAAACCTAACAATTCTTTTCTTAGAGGGACTGTAGTGATAAGTAAAAAATTGCAAATCCTTCCATTGGTCACAAAGAAAGTACAGCAAAATCTTACTTTTGATCTCTGACTTCAAACGCTTGCAAACTAACCAAGTGAAATTTGAAAAAGTGGGATGCAAACTGAAAGTAACCATGTTCATCTTTGATATGGGATAGGGTCTTAGTACAGCAACATATAACCCCCACTTTCACCTAGTGACCGCAAACAAGATCTTGCAACCACTCAGCAACTGGTCAAGAAACACATATTTTTCACTAGCGATCTGTGGTTGCCAATTGGTCTCCCGGCCTGTGTGGGTAGGACTTTAACAATTGATTTCACAGTAACCACTTAACTAATAAAGGAAATACAATTTTATCTTGAACGACTGATGGTTGTCAGGAGGTCAGTCTTATCTTAATCAGACTTTAGGCCTGTGTGACTGTGGCATAACACAGTATTTTCTTTCAGATAAATAATGATGCAGTATATGATGTATACCCAAAAAATAAAAAGACGTGCTCAAAAAATGAAGTACTTTATTGTACTGAACAGTTTTTAAGGGGGTAATTCCTTCAAAATACTAAACCCTTGATTTGTAGCCTACCTTACATTCTTGGACATTTGTTCACAGTTTTGTACCTGAATGTTAAAGAAAGAAAAATAGAACTGACGCCCATTGATCATATTTGATACAATAGTTTTTGTAAATGTTTTAGACTTCTACATTATCAGTGGGATTTTTCTCCGAGCAAATATGATAAAAAACTTCAGTCTTGTTAGAAGTTTTAAAAATATTAATTAAAAAAAGGAATTTTCTGGCAATCATTTCAGAGTTTAGATTTTAAAATGTTAAAATATATTAGTCCATTTTATCATTCAAACTCTGAAAATGCACCGATGAGTTATATGCAGATGTAACATAGATAAAGTTTTAGTGTTAATAGAATTTGAAAAATGCTGCACAATCATTCGTGGATGTGCCAGGACTCTATGAGGAAACTAGAGCAAAATTCATCAGCCGCAGGCTACAATAAAGAATCAGAAAATTCAGACTCTGGACTTCCTTGCTGTGAGGCAACAGCTGTGCTAATGCACAACTGAAACTTGTCACAATGTGTTAAAAGCTTTTCATTGAATTTAAATAAGGAAATGGTCAAAAAAAACCTTTAGAAAAAATCCAAGAGGAAAATTAATATTTTACTGAATTTTATTGTGAATTTGGTTGAACACAACAGTGCATCTGAAAACCTGGAAGTATACTTAATATGTGCCTTTGTACTGCCTGGTTTGATTTCCATGTACCTTTCTGGCACTCAAAGGTGCATATAGTTACTTTAAGGCCCCTTAATTAGCCCTAGAGGGTACATTCATGTAGTTTATAATAGTAGGGGCAGAATGGACTTTTACTACACCCCTAAATCTAAACGTGTGTGAGAGTTGATCTTTTTTTTCTTGCCTTGAGAAGAAGAAAAAAAGCAAAAAAAAAAATGCAATAGTAATTTATCAGCTCTGAATGGAATTACACAAGACGTAATCTTATCGTTATTCTACAGATTTATGGTAATGAATCTGAGTAAAAGCTGTAATTAAAAGCTAACAAAATCTGTTATTGAAATCCAAGTATAAGCTCACTTAACAAATGTGTCCACAGTTGCTGAAAAGCATACATCTTTCCACTCTGCCTGTTGGTACAGCTTTCATGCACCACTTCTTTGTTTGCTGCAACATGCTTACATTGTTGTCTCTGGCCTAACCTTGATGTTACAAAGCAGCTTGCTGCACCCATATAAAAGCTCCTTAATAAACCTTGAAATCCACCAAATAAACACAGACACATACACACACGTTGATAAAGCACCATTGCCACTGGAGTTGCATACTGCAGCTATAAGAGTATATCGTTATTTACAGCCATAAAGCCTGGAGGGGAAGCTGCTGCAGGGGGAGGCATCCACTCACATGGGTACTGCCCAGCACAACCACAGCCTTGAGCTGTTGGATAGTGCACAGCACCAGAGTGCCTTGTTTAAGGGCAACACCATGCTAATTATCTAGCAAGGGAGAGGAGCAATTCAGCCCTTCCCTGTACTGCCCTACATTTTTCCATTTTTTACTCCGCAACCTCTTTCTTTACATTTTATCTGCCACTCTTCATCAACATCTTTTCTTTCCTCCCACTTTTTGCTCACATCTTTCCCCTTCTCCACTATTCCCTGCCCCTTTTTCTCCCTCTCAGCTTCCTTTTTTCCCTTTCCATCTGTATTATCCTTTAAATAATTCCCTCTGTATTGAGTCCGATTTCTACTTTTTTTTTCTTTTCCTCTATCTGAAGGCATAAGCCTTGAAGCTCTAGTTACTGGCAGCGCTTGTTTTCCGCCAGTGCTCCATCCTTCTCTTTGTTTTTTTTTTTTTGTTTTTTTTTTTTGCTTTTCCTCTGCTGTCAAGAGATTCTGCTGCTTTTTCTTCTTGGTGACTCTATGCGGGATTACAGTCCTCCCACGTTTGATCTGCTGCCAATAGACGCGTGCCGTGCTTGCTTGTCTCCTTCGGACTACGTATCTGACCATTTGTATCCACCTCTGTCCCCGTCATGTTGCTCCTCAGACTAACACCCACTACTGTAGCCAGACTTATATTTGTAAAAATGGGTTTTCTCTACACATGCAAGTATAAGTTCAATGTGACATTTGCAGCACTTGTTTGCTTCTCCATAAACAGATCTGCACTGTCTAGGCTGTGATGTTTAGAAGCATGAAAGGATATGGAATGAATATTGCAACACCTTCCTATCCTTTCATACTACACTATATGTACTGTATATGTACAATATGAATACTAGTTTCTAAGTTGCTAAGTTACCTGGAAATGTGAAGTAACCTCTTTTGAATTGCTTTTGTTTATGCCCCCAAGCAAGCCTCCAGAATCCTCTGTCATGTGTAAAATCCTTCTCATCATGGCAGTGGGGCTGTAAACATGCTGCCTTCTTGTTATACAGAATATAAAATAAGGGTAAAATAGTCCATCTATAAAAGTTTTACTATATAAAAACCTGGCAAGAATAATGGCTGAGGTTTTCTGCCTGCCCCCAACTCGTTCAAAATGCAGCATGGCCTTGAGCTGGGCCCGTAACCCCAACTGCTCTTGTGGAGCTCCTCAGTGGAAAGCAGGTCAGACTGTGGTTGTACTGGGCAGCTTACAAGTGTGAATGTGTGCAAGGAGAGAGATAACTTCCACATTAAAATACCTTAATCCATAAAGTTTAAATAGTGACACAAAATGTGAGGTAAAAATGGAAACTAATTGGGTAAAATTCCACAAGACATGTGACGTAAGCATGAAACCTATATAAAACAGAATTACACGCTGATGGCATGTAATATCTTAAAATTAAATGAAAATGTTCAGAAAAACAACAAATTACCAATTACCTAACCAGGCTGAAACTGAAAATAAGTAGTATTAATATTTAAACATAAAATAAACTAAAACACAGGGCCTGAACACCAGTCACTTGGGTGGAAGTCTTGAACTTCATCAGTTCAACCAATACATTTCATATAAAAGTTTATGGATTCAAGCATTGTGGCCAAACCCCTTGAGACTTTTTGTATCCAGAAGTCTAATCAAGAGGCCTGAATGACAAGATGAAGTGCTGTTATCAGCAATTGCCAGCAAGCTTATTTAGCAAAGTCCATCAATTGATTCTGAGTGCATCACACGCACAACCTGTTAGAACAATTAACCACATAGCAAGCTATGTTATTTGTCAGGTAATTTCTTAAAATATGTCTGAAAAGGTACCAACAGCAAACACAGTCAAGAGGTCCAGAGTACGATTGGAATTACCTGTGAACAGGCGTACAGCATTCAAACACTCATGGCAGTTATGCCTTTAATTATAACTTTAAGCTTTAATGAAATCTACTCTGATAAGTTGTAGAAAACTTACCCCTTGTTTGGTTTCTGTGTAGATATAAAGCTTATGCATAATTTTAATAAGGAAGATCTGCAATCAGTCATCTGCCTGCTTTTCTGGATGTTAGTCTGCTTTTGTTCTCTATATCACTACTGCTGTCAATCTCAGTCATTACTCCACTCCAGAGTTCCCCAACCACTGGGTCATGTGGTACCGGGCCTTCAGAAAGGCGGAATAAAATTTTTTTTAATTTATTATCCGTCTAAAGATCCTTTATTTTGAAAAGCTGCTAGGCCAGGCGACATCAAAAATGCAACCCACAAGCTAGCAAAAATTGGTAAAAATGAGCAAAAATTGGTAAAAGACAAACGTCTTGCTAAGGCAAAGAAACCTTTTACTGTCAGTGGGGAATTGATCCTGCCGCTAAGGACATTTGCCATGAACTTCTAGGACAGGCTGCTGTTAAATAGATAGACATGGTCTATCTATAGACATCTATAGACACATTCCTCTTTCGGTTTGCACCATCACTTGAGGATATAGCAGAGGACATTGAGACACAGTTGCTGAAAAGGACTAATAAGTCACCATGGTACGCAATTCAGGTTGATGAGTCTACTGATATTGGCAACAAGGCAATACTATTTGTTTAATATATATATATATATATATATATATATATATATATATATATATATATATATATATATATAAGTACCCCCACTTAAAATGATGACAGAGGTCAGTAATTTGCACCAGAGGTACACTTCAACTGTGAGAGACAGAATGTGAAAAAAAAATCCATGAATCCACATGGTAGGATTTGTAAAGAATTTATTCGTAAATCAGGGTGGAAAATAAGTATTTGGTCACCTCAAACAAGGAAAATCTCTGGCTCTCACAGACCTGTAACGTCTTCTGTAAGAAGCTTTTCTGTCCCCCACTCGTTACCTGTATGAATGGCACCTGTTTGAACTCATCATCTGTATAAAAGACACCTGTCCACAGCCTCAAACAGTCAGACTCCAAACTCCGCCATGGCCAAGACCAAAGAGCTTTCGAAGGACACCAGGAAAAGTATTGTAGACCTGCACCAGACTGGGAAGAGTGAATCTACAATAGGCAAGCAGCTTGGTGTGAAAAAATCAACTGTGGGAGCAATCATCAGAAAATGGAAGACATACAAGACCACTGATAATCTCCCTCGATCTGGGCTCCACGCAAGATCTCATCCCGTGGGGTCAAAATGATCATGAGAACGGTGAGCAAAGATCCCAGAACCACACGGGGGGACCTGGTGAATGACCTGCAGAGAGCTGGGACCAAAGTAACAAAGGTCACCATCAGTAACACACTACAACGGCAGGGAATCAAATCCCGCAGTGCCAGACGTGTTCCGCTGCTGAAGCCAGTGCATGTCCAGGCCCGTCTGAAGTTTGCCAGAGAGCACATGGATGATACAGCAGAGGATTGGGAGAATGTCATGTGGTCAGATGAAACCAAAGTAGAACTTTTTGGTATAAACTCAACTCGTCGTGTTTGGAGGAAGAAGAATACTGAGTTGCATCCCAAGAACACCATACCTACTGTGAAGCATGGGGGTGGAAACATCATGCTATGGGGCTGTTTTTCTGCCAAGGGGACAGGACGACTGATCCGTGTTAAGGACAGAATGAATGGGGCCATGTATCGTGAGATTTTGAGCCAAAACCTCCTTCCATCAGTGAGAACTTTGA
Source organism: Rhamphochromis longiceps (assembly GCF_057381845.1). Taxonomy (NCBI): domain Eukaryota; kingdom Metazoa; phylum Chordata; class Actinopteri; order Cichliformes; family Cichlidae; genus Rhamphochromis; species Rhamphochromis longiceps. The sequence goes on from NC_140578.1 coordinate 37,855,996, forward strand.
AGATGAAACGAGGCTGGGTCTTCAGACATGACAATGATCCAAAACACACCGCCCGGGCAACAAAGGAGTGGCTCCGTAAGAAGCATTTGAAAGTCCTGGAGTGGCCTAGCCAGCCTCCAGACCTCAACCCCATAGAAAATCTGTGGCGGGAGTTGAAAGTCCGTGTTGCTCGGCGACAGCCCCAAAACATCACTGCTCTCGAGAAGATCTGCATGGAGGAATGGGCCAAAATACCAGCTACTGTGTGTGCAAACCTGGTAAAGACCTATAGTAAACGTTTGACCTCTGTTATTGCCAACAAAGGTTATGTTACAAAGTATTGAGTTGTATTTTTGTTATTGACCAAATACTTATTTTCCACCCTAATTTACGAATAAATTCTTTACAAATCCTACCATGTGGATTCATGGATTTTTTTTTTCACATTCTGTCTCTCACAGTTGAAGTGTACCTCTGGTGCAAATTACTGACCTCTGTCATCATTTTAGGTGGGGGGACTTGCACAATCGGTGGCTGACTAAATACTTTTTTGCCCCACTGTGTATGTGTATATATATATATATATATATATATATATATATATATATATATATATATATATGTGTGTATGTGCACGAGGAGATATCAGGAGTATGTGCACGAGGAGATGTCATGTGCACTGTCACTGGATATTTCTGCACCAATGGTGTTTCCTGGCAAATCTCTGAATGATTACACATCAGGAAAACTGGATTGGTCCTTTTCTGTCGGCATCTGCAGGCACGGAGCTGCTAGCATGACTGGACGGATTTCTGGTTTAATTGCTCGGGTTCAGGAGGTTGCACCTGAATGTGAGTCTGCACATTGTGTCATTCACAGGGAAATGTTGGCTAACGAAAAAATGTTACCTGAGCTTAACAGTGTATTCAACAATGTCTTTAAAGTCATTAACCACATCGAAGCAAATGCCCTAAACTCCCGTTGTTTGGCTGTAGAGGCCAAAACAAATGTTTATAACAACCAGTAAACATGATGTTTTCTGTTAGCATCTGTTAGCTAGTTCATATAGGTGTTTTCCTATTTTGCTCTTCAGGACTGTATCTATCCTGTGCAGACTATGAATGTCAGCAGAAACTTCATGACACTCTAACCAGTTATTGGTGAGATATTTCAGCAGTAAACTTACTGACTAACAGACTGAAACGGTCATCTCTAGAGGCATACTGCTACATTTGAGCATGATGTTTCAGGTAACTGTGTGATGTCGAAATAAGATCTGGGAAGGCCGTGCAAGTAATAGATTGTTGAGCTCGAAGGCTTATCAGGTGCCACAACACAGCAGAGTGGTATATAAATAGGATGAATTGAAATTTGACATTTTATAACACCGGAGATATCGCAGCAGCAGACATTTCATCCTGCTTTCCAACAATGGTGGGATAAAGTCAAAATACATCTTTCATGTGACAAGGTGATGTGTTGTGGCACTTCGACATATGATCCACCAACACGCATTACCGGATCACAATATATTTCTTTTTCTTTTTCTTCTGTTTGTGTCTTTTTGTTTTGGAATTATTGGCTGTATTTTTAGGTTGTTCAGCTTTCAACTTTTTCTTTCTTTTAATCGTTATTTTTTTTTAATATTTCTGCCTTTCGCTCAAATAGTAGGAGCTGTATTTATACACATCAATCCATCAATGCCATATTTTCTCCAAGCAATTCCCCCTTTAAAAAGCCTGCCTTCCAGAATTTGTATAATGACCAACTAGGACTTTATTGCATTGTCTTTGTGTATGCCTGTATACTTTGTTGTGTATCTGCAGTGATCATTTGACCTTTTTTGTGGATTCAGGGTTCCAACTGAATTCGACAAGATAGACGCAGATGTTTTATGAGCTATGTGTCTGATTTTCAGCCCCTAGATGATGATGCTAATATAAAAAGGTAGAATTAAATGAGTATATGTAATATTTAATAATATATATATAGAGAATGATAATAATTTATATTTAGACTATATATATAGTCTGTTCTGTGCCAGTTAATCAATGTAAACGCCACCACAGTACTGCAATACTATACTATAATACTAGTAGTACTACAGTACTACGGTATTCTCATATAATCATAATAATGTGTTAGTCCCCATAGGGTAAATTATTCCTCTGCATTTAACCCATTCACCCAGTGAAGTAGTGGGCAGCCACCAATGCAGCGTGTGTAGGGACGGTACCTTGCTCAGGGGTACCTCAGGATAGTAGTTCAGTGGAGTCGAACCCCCGACCTTCTGAGCTATCCCTTCCAAGCAGTCCTTACCTCTCCTGTCCCTCTGTGTTTGGTGATATATTTAAACCATTACTCCATATATATATATGCTCCCCTTCTGTGGTGCTGGACAGCTGCTGAACTATGTCGACTAACTGTATTTACATTCAAGAAGAATACGATGCAGAAGGTGTAAGTGGGGTGTCTATGTAGTTACTGGAAGCGATGCCTGCTTATACCCCATCCCTCTTTAAAATACTACAGGTCTTAATATCAGTGTGTCACATGAAAGAACAACAGGCAGTGAAGGTTTGAAAGGATAAGAGCTGATGTGCAGCTGTGCATGTGACTCTCTCATGTTACTCTCCTTGCATCCTTTTCTACTTTTGCTTTCTGTCAGATATGGAATTCATACCAACTGTAGTCCCGGCTTTGTCTTTATACGCTCTGAGCAAAAGGCTCTGCCATGGCAGCATGACACAACACCGTGTTAGTTTTCATCACTGGGGAGCAGTATTCCTCATATGACTCTTTTCAACATGCTGCTGGTCGTGCTGGCCTTGCTTGTCAGGATAACGTACCGTATACCACTGGGGCAGTGGTGAAAGTGAGCCACTCTTTGACTCTCTGGCTGTGACACAACATGTGCGCATTTGATTTATTCCAGCTCATCTCCCTGCATGTTGTCAGTCGGTGCAGGGCATGACATATCACCCACTTGGCAAAGAAAATAAGAAATATCTATTTGGCAGCAGAAAAGGATATGTCACTTTCAAGTTGAAATACAAATAAGGATCAATCTGAATTAACTCTAAAGTGGGTAAAAGCAGGCATAAACTGTAAAAACAGAACAAAAATTTGTCCCATACTTCTAAAAATTGAGGACTTTAAAGCCCACATGGAAAATAAGAATTGAGTACAGCCAAATAAAAAGACTGATCATCACCAAACTGTGCCACAGTACATGTAATGTTAATGCTTAGCAAAAAAATCTGGCACTGATAGCTAGCTAGTTGTCAAACTATCTAAAATTTGATTGGTGCTCCCTCCTCTTTTGCTCTGCAGAGAAGAAGACAAACATCAAGTGATAATTTTTGCACTCATAAATACAAAACAACACAACAGTACATGCAATTATAAAATGTCCAGGGGAAAAATAATCTGATACTTTCTTGCTAGCTATCAAAGTTTTGCTAAATAACAAAGCGGGAAACCACTGATGTATATAATTGTATAACATTTTGTAATGTTTCTTAATGTCCACTTATTCTGCATTCCTAGTGCAGCAGAAGCTGACGCAAGAGTTAACCTCCAAGCATGATTCGAAAATTATCAGACAACAAACAAGTAACAGATGTGGGTTGTTTTTTGTTTTTGTTTTTTTTTAATTATTCAAGTTTATTTCAGTGCATGTGCATACTTTAGTCCCCTGTCCCTTCCCTGGCACCAGAAACCAGCTAAAGCTACCAAGCGCTGGTGGCTCCGAGCAGATTTGGCTTTATCATCTCAGCTTTCTGGCCTTTTCATGGCCAAAGCAACTGCAGCCCCATCCTTTGCATAACATAACTGTAGACAAGATAAGTTCCTTAAAGTAATCCACTGGAATTTGGGTGTTAATTTTATCTACCACTTCCAAAAATATGTAAAAGTATTATGTGCCAGCAGGAAGAGTATACAGAATAGTCATGCTTATCTTGGTTTTACTGTATATTAGTTGATTCAAAACACAATAGATTCAAGCAGGAGTTTACTATTGTAAAATATTGCACAAATGATATGTTAGCTTTATTCATTTATTTTTAAATCACAAATTATGCCTCCCTTTGTTACCTATATTACTGCAAATTCTTACAGTTACAAAGGGAGGCAAGGTGTTTACACACCACATAAAGCACTTATTTTGGGGGGCATCTTACTGAGTGTGTATCCCAAGATAAGTGCCTCAGGCAACTGAATGCAGAAAGGGATGAGGAACAGGAAGGGGGACTATCATGAAAGAAAAAACCTCATCAATACATAGAGTAAGTGGCAAACAAGGAAGAAATCCTACCAGCTGCTAGAAAATGCCTGATAGGACAACACAGAGGCCGTGATTATATCAGGACAAGATCAGACCCTAAAAAACATATCCACAGAGCCGGAAGTCTACCACAATCTTAGTGTAAACTGTCCAAGCGTGTATCTTACATTGTGGTACTACAACTAAGAGACTGGATTAGAAGTCTCCCTTATGAAGACAAAACCAAAGGTGGTTGAGAAAGACCAGAGGCAAAGTAAGACTTCAAGTTCAAGACAGACAAGAAGCTGCCAGCCATCCAACCAGACATGGTGGTGGTTTACAAAGAAAAGAAGACTGCATTCATGTTAAATGTGGCAATCCCAGCTGACATCAGTAAGAAGGAGCACAAGAAAATGGACAAAAAAAAAGTAAAAGTACCAGGCGTGAAGGAACAAATTAAGGAGATGTTGAAGGTAAAGTCCAAAATGGTCCCAGGGGTAAAAAGAGCTTTAAGAACTGCATGAGGATTCCAATTGAAACATCAGAGGTCTCTGTTCAAAAGAGGGCACACAGCAAATCCAGCATGTCCAAATTAACACTGTCAGATTTGATTTCAACACTATTAAAGTGTCTATATGGGTCCACACCAGAGAGTGTTAATTTAACTCTTTTTGGAGAGTTGGTACGTTAACTCTGATTTAGTGTTAAACACCAAATCTGTCTGGAGTTGATAATTTAACACTTGGTGTTAAGAGTTTATATATTAACTCTCAAAGAGTATTTTAGTTTAACTACGTAAGAGTTATCTTCTAATTCATTCTAAAAAGCAGGAATTTTACTGTTCTGAACTTCTAGAAATTTCTTTTGGAAATAAACATTTACTAAAAGGATGCAATGGTTTTTGAAAAACATTTATTCTGAACTGTGCACCACAATTTCAAAACATTTTCTGAAAGATGTAACAGTATACATGTTCTCACTTTCATTAGAATTTTGTTTATCAAAAGGTCTGACGTGGTAAATGCAAATAACAGCATTCTCATCACTTATTTCTTCAATACAATATGCATGTCCTTCATTCATCCCTTTGTGGAACTTCAACGCACTTCTGCTCTCCCCCATATTCCATCTTCACAAGCATATCCTGTGCGGAGATTGAATAAAAATTAGTTGACACTAATTAATGGCACAAATAATCCAGTAAACAATTGCAGCACAGTAAAAAAAAAAAAAAGGAATCCTCTTTGAGCCATTACTTGTGTAAAGTATTTTCCCAAAAGACAAGGACACAGGCAACAGGTAATACTGAACTAAATGTAAAACCTCAACCTTTTTCATTTTTACCTAAACCGTGTGCACAAAAGTCTGGAGGGATCTATGCTAACGTAGAACCCAGTCAGGACGTCTGCTACTGATGTTTGCTCGTTTTTTTTGGTTTTTTTTGTTTTTTTTATGGGCGATCGGTTTCAGGCTTCAAGTAGCACCATTATACCAACATTTCACATTCTAGACATTGTTTTAGGTGTATTTGACCAAAAGTTTGACTGAAAATTCACATGCAAGCTTTTTTCCAAGGCTGTGGTATTTGCCCGCAAACAATACCTTTCAGCTAGCTAAAACAGAATATTATGCTATCACCGAGCAACATGGCTAATGCCTTTCACACAGCTTTGTCTCAACTCCAAAGAGCCACAGAAGTAAAAGCTCATAATAATAATTGAAACAATCTTTGAAAAAATGACTTACCAAGCATGGCAAACAACTCAAATATGTAGAGCAAAATGTTCTGAAACGGCTTCACTTCAGCTTCGATTGGAGCCGTGCTGGGGGCGGAGTCTGTGAATTTACTCTATTGGTGTCATAGCCCCTGTTAGAGTTCAGAGGTCAAGAGTTAATGTTTCCATTGTAACACCTCCAGATTTGAAATAGAAACACTCATTTTTAACACTCGATTTTAACTACTATCATTTTACACCTCAGAGTTACATTAAAAGAATGTGACTCTACTTAGAGTAAAATTAACTCTACTTTTGCAAGAAGACTATTAACACCAAAACATTTAACACTTTTGAATTTGCTGTGCAGTGCTAGATATGACACAGAACCCTCAAACTCTGAGGTTGTTGGTAGAGGACCTGAGCTTTACCAACACTCCCCTGGAGTCATTATCATTTCACAGATACCTTATCTTACACATAGACTCTCTGATGTAAAACCTCTCCAATATGTTGCTTTGTGATGAAAACACATGGAGATGACAGGACAAATCATTGTCATGGAAAGGCTTCATTTACTGTAGTGCCGGTAGAGCTGATGCACCAGCTGTGGCAAATAACAGACACCAAGAGATAACAGTCCTTTTTAAAGAACAACAAACATGGCAAAGGTTAGAAGCGTACCAATGATGTAGTTCTTCCTGTTTGGCAGGCGATAAGGGTTCATGTCCTGTTGGGAGCTTTGAATTTTGAACTGCACTTCCTCAATTTTGTGTTCACTCCCTTTCTACTTTCTTGGTTACTCGCTGGTTAGGTTTAGGAAAAGATTGAAGGGGTGTATCTTAACCAAAACCACAAATTACTTCATCTACACTTAAAAAAAAAAAAAAACCCTAAACAATCAGGCGTTCTTTACAGGCATCATTACCTGACCTGCTAAAAGTGAAAGATACATCTCAGTATTCTCTAAATAATCCAGTACATCACAGCATTGATGACTCTTTGTGCGTAATTTCCAGACGCCCGCAGTTTTGACAGAATGGCAGCATTTGACCCCCAAGGAATGAGAACGAGCTGGCCTCTCAGTTTGAAATCTGCTTGCTGAAGCAACTGATTCCTTTGATCAGTGCTCTAGTTGAACAGCACGAGCTGAAAAACTTGGCTGCAGTCCTGTCAAGGAACCTAACCAGGAAACCTTTTCCACACAACATGTTCATGGACAACAGAAATCTGTGATTTTGAGAGACTCTTAATAGTAAGAACTCTTTTGAGGTATTTTTCTCTTTGGTAATACAAAAATATCGTTCTACTATTGTTTTCTGTTTAAATAGTCAATCACCATGTTTATACAGCACTTCTTATCCGTTTCCAAACTGGACCAGTTCATATTTCTGTCAGGTCCTGTCTTTCAGGTGACAGTACGGAGTTACTATGGAGGCCGTCCCTGCCCCAGTGTCTCCTAGAGTAATACCTGCTTATTTATTCCACCAGGCGAATGAAGTGTTTTTGGATTGCTCTCTGGTTTGTTGATTTTTCCTTGTTATGAGCACAAGCTGCATGTGACATGTCGTACCTTGGGGAAACCGAGCTCGACGTTTGGCTCCCACTGCGAGACAAACTAAGTGTGTTTGTCTTTGCAGTTCAGTAAGTCTCCGGTGTGTGCACAGACAACTGAGTGAGAAAGACAGTATGATTGCAGCACTTTGGCTTCCTAGCTGCATTTCTTCTGAGTTTATTTCCTTTTGGTTCCAAGACTTTGAATAATTTGCGGGGTGTCTGACTTCTAATCTTGCTGTCTATTCGAGATAAAACAGGTGAGCTGTTGCTGTTGCTGGTTGTCTCACACACTGTGACAAAAGTGACATTTAAGAAAGGTGCCGGCAGAGGAAAATAATGTTGCTCAGCGGTGTCTCCCAAACAGTTGCTTACTTTTCATGAGAAAAAGACGGTGCAGCGTGGCCTCTTTTTGTCAAAAATCCGCTTTTCCCTGTTATGTCTGGGCAGTAGAAATGAGCTCTGGTCATACAGCTTTAATACTTCCTCTCTGCGTGACACAGAATGTGTCTTCGGATAGTCTGACTCAACTAATGTTTCACGGGGGGACAGTTATTTCTACTTTCGCTGCACAGCTGGAGGACTGTCAGCTCCAATTGTTTTTCTCTCCCATCTTACCGCTGCACCTGAACTTTTTTTTTTTGCTGAGCCAATCAGCATCTGCGTGTGGTGTGACTGCAAAAGCAGTCAAATGTTAGTGACGGTACACGCTAAACCTGTTGGTTTAACAAATGCACTCTTCTTTTTTTCCCATCCATCCATTATTCCCTCCTGACAGTGACACCACCTAGGCCCATCTGGTGTTGGCAGATTCATGAACAAAGTGGAACAAAGAAGAAATTTGTCCTGGATACGTGAGTCAAAGCTCTGCAGAGTCTGACAAATCAAACGGGAAAGAAAAGTGGAAAAAAAAAAGAAAAAGAGGGAGAAAACCTGGTTTGACAGACATCACCGTGATGAAAGCCTTCTCACTTGTTAGAAGCATGAAAACGAAACTGGAACTAAAAGGTAAATTTGACTCTAGAATCTGGAACTGTGTTGATTGCATAATACAAACGCATTGTTGAGGATATGCAGATGAATAGGATAAAAAGCAGATAAACAGCTCTCCACACTAGCAAGCAGCTATGGTGTCCTTGAGACCCTTTGCAGAGCCAAAAGAAACAGCGTCATACAGAAGACAGGTCATTGTGCTCGGTGTAGGCCTGTGTAGGATCTTTTTGTTTAACAAAACTCTTCTCTCCACATCGTTCCAACAATAGGGCTACATGTGGCGCGATGACAGCTGTTAGACAACAATTATTTCTTAAGAGAAAAAACAGCTGAGCCCCATTTTTTTTAATTTTCTGAATGACAGATGACGAGGGAGAAAACAAACTTGCAAATCAAGCCCACTTTCTTCTACCGCATTGCAGTTCTCTGAAGCGATGACGACTTTTGAAGACGTCAGTAAAGTGATTTGTATTATTCACTGTGCGTTTCGCCCCTTCCCCCTGCAGTTTTACTTTCTAAGGTCTACTTCATTAAAACAAACAAAAAAAATAAATAAATGTTAAAACAGCTGAGATTTTGTTTACAACTAAAAAAGAAAGTTCTTATATTTGAGTAAATATAAGATAAATTATTTCCCAGCCTCTTGATTCACACACAAGAGACAACATCATCCATGCGTGCACGCAGACACACACACACATAAAAATACTGCTTCCACTGAAGTGGAAATCCAGCCTCTAATTGTCTTATAGATCTTTTCTCTCCCTCCCTCCTTCATTCTCCTCAAACCATTTAAAATAGATGGCTGCTACTTTTACTTCTGGCCTCGGGAGACCAAAGTAACAATTGCCACTCTGGTTCAAAACTGCCGAGACGTCTGCTGCCTTCATCAACATCAAGGACTAACTGTGTTTGGATTACAAAGACCATTGCTGTCTACCATCAAGTGCACTTTTAGCAGATGTTGCATTCGGTTTAATTTGATTTATGTGTCTATAAATGGAGTGAAATGGCTAAATCCGTATTTATGGCTGGTGAAAAAAGTGAATGGATAAATGAACAAATTAATAGATTGCTTAACTGTCAGAATCAAAGCACAGGGTTGAATTAATTGTTTCTATTATCAGCTTTAATCATCTTTTTTTCAAATAATGGCTTTCTAAAGCACAGTAGAGATCTCTAAGAGGCTTTGATTTAAAAAGTTTTTACACCTGTCTAAGATTAACTGCTGTATAAAATATACTCATATTTTTTTAGCCGTTACAATAATTAATTACAAACTTAAAATCTCCTGCCTTGCTACCATGTGGGGGATGTGCACTCATGTTCTGTGGTAGTGGATTGAAGGGTGGGTCCTCTGTGGAGTGGGCTTGTTCCACTTGATCCATTTCAATTTGATCGGATTGGGATGAGGAAAGTTTTTAAGAACAGTCAATTAATTTCCTGAAGATTCCCCTGGAGAATTTGTTTGGTATCAGTAAGGTTATTTTCTACTGTAAGAGAACACTGTACCATTGTCACATCATTTCAGAAGATATTTTATAGTCAAAGCTTTTTAAGTCCATAAAAGTAACACACTATCCATCCTCTTCTGCTTATTTTTATTTTTTTTTATCAAGATCAGGGAGGGGAGCACGAACCAATCCCAGCTACCATAGGAAGGGGGGCTCACCACTCTGTGGCAGGGGTAACACTTAGAGACAGACAACCATTCGCACTCACACTCTCATCTGCAGCCAATTTAGAAGCACCAGTTAACCTAACCCGAATAACTGCATTTGGATTGTGGGAGGAAACCAGAGTACCCAAAGAGAACCCATTCTTTTCACTCCACACAGAAAAGCCTTGGCCGGATGGTGGAATCAAACTCAGGACTTTCTTGCGGTGAGGCAGCAGTGCTAACCACTGTTAGTTATTACAGTAGTTAAAAAAATAAATAAATTAATAATAATAAAAAAAACTCCATCCAATAATCCAAAGTACTGCAACGGTAATGTCTCATTAAAAAAACATGGTAAAGAGAGAAAAAGTTTCATGTAAGTCAGATTCAGTCTTCTGGATTAAATCTGACATTGTGGCAGCTGTGGCTTGTGGTAGAACAAGTTGTCTGCCCATGAGCAGGGTGGTAGATCATCCAGTCCACATGCTGAATTATCCTTCAGGCAACATTAAAATCCCAGTTGTCCCGATGCCTCCATTGGAGTGTGAATGTGTATGCGGATGTTAGAACGTATTTGTACAGTGTATGACTATGTGTTATTAAAATGAGACTTGAAGTAGAAAGTTCTTTGAGGGCTCTGTTGAGTACAAAGGTACTATAAAACTATGGAGACATTTTTTTTTTTGGTTGAAAAGAAGTATGAAGTTTAGCTAGCAATGGACCGCTGTAATTGCCCTACTGTGGTGATGAGAGACAACTGGCCAGTGTTAATGGTGGCTAATGTGTAAACGTTAAATATGATCAAGCTCTTGAAGGTCTATTGTCTTCAGTGTTCAGGGGCTCCTGAGATTCCTGTTTTATCGCAACAGGCTTGTCTGGGATCAGCAGTCATGCTGATTACAAAGTCTTAACAAACAAAGTAAATTTTTACACTTCCTTTCTTTATTTCACAAAGTGTATGGAGCTATATGCAGTTTTGGGGAGTAACATGTACCGTCGTTAGGTATTTCAAATACAAAGTATGAGTAACTGTATTCCGTTATAGTTACCGTTTAAAAAGGTGGTATTTAGAATACAGTTACTTTGTTGAAATAAAGGGATTACACGGCGGTCTTTTCCTGTTTCATATCTTAGGCCAGGGGTCAGCAACCTTTAAGACCCAAAGAGCCATTTGGACCTGGTTTCCACGCAAAAGAAAATACCGTAAATGTCGGGCTATAAGCCGCTACTTTTTGCACAAGCTTTGAACCCTGCGGCTTTTAGTCAGGTGCGGCTTTTCTATGGATTGTCCGTGATTTTTGTCATATCGTAAGACGATTTGTTTTGTGTGTTCCGCTGTTGTACGGCACTACGTTGCCTGGCGGAAGGATCGGGGTTCAAGAGTGGTATGTTAGTCACATGTCCGTCCGCCAGGCAACGTAGTGCCGTACGAAGTAGCGCGAAAAACAAAGTTCAAAGTAGCGGTACGCGTTCAGCGGGAGTCGTGGATGATGAGCGGCGATAAACTTGCAAGTTATGCCCAAAAAGCAAGTTATGCCCAACTCCACCGGTGGATTCTGACAGCGTGGAAAAGTGTGAAAACATCCACGATCACCAACGGATTTTGAAGGGCTGGACTGCTGCATGATGGAGAGGAGGACACCGCCACGGCCCTTCTGAGGGTGTTCGACTCTGACACTGACAACGAGGATTTCTTTGGTTTTGAAAGTGACAACGAAGGAGAGAAGAAGAGTGGATGACGAAGCCATCCTGAGCCTGTTTGTATCCGACACTGGAGAAGAGGACTTTGGTGGTTTTAGTGCGCAGGAAGAAGAGAAAGATGGTGGTGAATGACTGACTTTTCTTCTTGTTAAAGCTGTGTCACTGCACCTGAGCCTAAAAGGTAGTCCGAATCTATTTTTCTGGTGTGCTGTAGGCTACTGTTATGTACTACATGTGCAAATATGTACCCATAACTTGTTTTTCAAAATATTAATAAAAGTGATGTCTCCAAACAGCCATCTCTTTCCTGACAATTCCCTTTGTGCATATTCTCTTACATATGATAAGTCAACATTGAAACACCTGCGGCTTTTGGTCAGGTGCGGCTAATGTATGTACAAAACAGGATTTTCCCCTGATTTTAGCTTGTGCGGCTAATATTTAGGTGCGCTTTGTAGTCCGGGAAATACGGTACTGGGAGCCGCAAATACTTTTTGATATCTAAAATGAAGATAACACTCCTTGGCGGCCGCTTATCGGGGCCTGGAGCCTGGGGCTCGCTCGGGCCACTTCGGAGGTGGGGTGCCCCCGGCCTCTCGGCCTGGGGCTCGGTCACTCAGGCACAGCTGGCTGCCGGCGGAGCTCACAGGCGCGTCACTGCAACTCCCCCTGGCTTCTGCTCCGCGGCTGCTGAGTGAGCCCTCATCTGGGACTCTCCTCAGCTCTTACTGGGACAGTGGCGCGGCTGCCCCTCTGTTGGTCTTCCTTGGTCTCTTGTGTTCTGGGGGCCTCTGGATGTCTGGAGTTTTGATCTCCTCCATACCTGCTTCATACCCTGGAGGACGGGGCTGTGGCTCCCCACACTCCCTAGCAGATCGTTACATGGAGAAACCTTTGGAATGCAAGCATGCTGATCCACACAGGTATGCACACAGGTGTACACACGGGTATTCACAGACGCGGACTAAAGCTTTCTTGGCTGCTGCCTCAAAGCACATTGTGCGCTGTCTATCTTGCGTGCTGCACAATATCGTTTATTATTTAGTATCTACTGATATCTACTGCTAGCTAGTTTATTGTGATGGTGCTGTTTTTTTTATTATGTTGTTCTTTGTTGTTTGCTTTCTCTTCTGTTTTTTTTCTCCATACAGGTGACCCAGGTGTTTTGTTTTTTTGCTTGTTTTTTTTTTTTTTTCTTTCTTCCCCCCCTTCTCACCGTCTCTTCTCCCCTTTGGTTTTCTTTCTCTCCCTCTCTTTCTTTCATTCTTTCTCCCTGTCCTATCCCCCAGTCATGTCTGTCCCGTTTGTAGCAACTGAAAATAAAATAAATTCATAATTATAATAAAGGTCAATCAAATGGACCAATATGGCAAGGCCATGATGATCCACTTGGTAAAATAAATCCGCTTGGCATCTTTCTTGGCCTTAAGACAACAATTCTGATGGCTAAAGATCCAAATGGGACACAAAAAAAATAAAAATAAATAAAATAAAATAAAATGAAGATAACACTGTATATATTGTTTTTTACCTTTATGCTTTGTGTGAACAACTAAGGTGTGTTGCTTATGAAATCCATGAAGTGCTACAGACAAAATTACATTTTATTTATGTAATTAACACATTTTGAACTCTTAAAGAAATATAACAAAAGGAAAGACACCCAGCTGAACTAAAATAATCCATGTAGCAAACAAAAACTGGTGTTACAGGCATAGCCCTAAAGAATGTAGCCTCATGGGCAGTGTAGTCCGTGCTGCAGAGAGAATGGACTGCCATACCCGTTATGTGTCTGTGAGCGAGGGAGGGAGAAAAAGGAAAAGTACGAGCTGTCACCGAGCGAAACGGGAGCTGGAAGCATGTAAATATAATAATAACCACTGCAGCCAAAAAGAGTGCCTGACGAGCCCAGTTGTAAGTAAGCTATTAAGACTCGACTGTACACTGTGTTCGTGTTTTCCTCCGAAACAATAAGTTCCGTTGGAGCAGCCTTTCAATGCCTCTCTCTGTCTCTCGCTAGCAAAGTTGACCCAGGCAACAAAGTAAAGCTAGTTTTCCGCTACGAACCTGATGCAGAACCCGACGTATTAGCCAGAGGTCCCTTTACTATGGTTAGGAGCCGCGGACCTGTTTTATATACACTGAATAGTTTTCTATACGAGATCGCTGCAAAAAGTGCAGCCTTACCTAATGTCCACCCTACTGTTACTCATTTTATATTAAGATTTAAAAATCTAGTTGGTATTGGTATGGTGAGTAACCTTCAGTAATAGTAATAAATCACACAGCAATAGTACATTCATAGTTGTAAAAAAGCATGGTAATATATTAAGTAATCTAAAGTATTCAGAATACGTTACTGACATTGAGTATCGTAACGGAATACGTTACAAAATACATTTTGGGGCATGTATTCTGTAATCTGTAGTGGAATACATTTTAAAAGTAACCTTCTGAACACTGGGTATATGGTAACATAAAATACATATGAATTCCAGGACATTGGGTTTTTCAGCAGAGTATTGCATAATAAGGTGATGATCAGTGTCCTTTACTTCACCCGTCACCTGTTGTGGCTGATTGTTGTATATTAGAAAACCAAAGCAATCTGATCCCTTGTGCTATATGTGTATATGTAGAGTTCAAATCCATTAAAAATAAGTACAGAGATGGTCAAAAAGCCACTATTGTGGCATTTTGTGTCAAGATAAAATTCAGTAAAGTGGATGTTGTTTAGTTGATGGAGCAGACAGAAGGTTAGTGGTTGGATCAAAATGCTGCAGCAAGAGTACTGACAGGGACTAGAAAGAGAGAGCATATTTCTCCTGTTTTGGCTTCCCTTCATTGGCTTCCTGTTAAATCCAGAATTGAATTCAAAATCCTGCTCCTCACATACAAGGTCTTAAATAATCAGGCCCCATCTTATTTTAATGACCTTGTAGTACCATATCACCCTATTAGAGCACTTCGCTCTCGTACTGCAGACTTACTTGTTGTTCCTAGAGTATTTAAAAGTAGAATAGGAGGCAGAGCCTTCGGTTTTCAGACCCCTTTTCTATGGAACCAGCTTCCAGTTTGGATTCGGAAAACTTTCCTTTTTGCTAAAGCATATAGTGAGGGCTGGATCAGGTGACCCTGAATCCTCCCTTAGTTATGCTGCAATCCCATATGGAAAAGATATATATAAATCTTATAAAGTTTGTATCTGTCTTGTGTGAAACTTGTATGAAAAGCATACAAGAGTGAAAACAGATATAAGATCCCTTGAAAAATTATATAATGAAACTTGTATGTTTTGGATACTTACTAAAACAATATATGAAAGTAATGAGAAAGTGGCCACTTTCATGAGTAAATCATGTAATCCTTATATGATTTACTCATGAAAGTGGCCACTTTCATGAGTAATCACATAAGTTTTTACTATTTCTTTTCCATATGGGATAGGCATAGGCTGCTGGGGGATTCCCATGATGATTTGAGTTTTTCTTCTTCAGTCACCTTTCTCACTCATGTGTTAATAGACCTCTCTGCACTGAATCATACTTGTTATTAACCTCGGTCTCTCTTCCACAGCATGTCTTTTATCCTGTCTTCCTTCTTTCACCCCAACCGGTCGCAGCAGATGGCCACCCCTCCCTGAGCCTGGTTCTGCCGGAGGTTTCTTCCTGTTAAAAGGGAGTTTTTCCTTCCCACTGTCACCAAAGTGCTTGCTCATAGGGAGTCATATGATTGTTGGGTTTTTCTCTGTATGTATTATTGTAGGGTCTACCTTACAATACGAGTGCCTTGAGGCGACTGTTGTTGTGATTTGGCGCTGTATAAATAAAATAAAATTGGATTGAATTGAATTGGATCCTCCGCTCTACCAGTCTGCATTTAAGAGAGTCCTTGGGCAAAATATGAAAGCTCAAATTGCCTCCAGTCCATCCATCAGTGAGTTTGTTTGTGTAAAGCATTGTATTAATGTATACATATGAAAGAAAGGGTAAATGCAGCCTTTAATATGAAATGCACTTTGAGTACTCAGTAAAAGTTGAAAAACGCTAGTGCATTTACCGGTCTATCTGTCCATCATTTTGACTTTTCAAAAAAGAAAATAGCTTCAAGTTATTTCCTTTGCTTAGCAATCAATGAAGATGTAACAATACAATAAGCAACAGCATTTAGCAAAATGTCATCATTTGTCAAATACTTAATGGTCAACATGTAAACAGGATTCCTGTTGCTAATCTTTTCCTTTGAATCTGGGCATGCTATAGCATAGTCTGTACTGTATATGTAAATACTTCTTTTCAACCTTATGGCTAAAGGACACACCCAAAAAGGCCACTGGACATAAATCAGGGAAAGTGTTTGTGTAATATATGTTTGCTAGGTGACACACATGATACATAATGGTCACTGAAGGAATTGCCAATACGGTAACTTGCTAAAGTGAGAGAATTTCACATATTTTCGTATGTAGTATTGCCAAACAAAGCTGCCATATTAGATGGAAGAGGTGGAGAAAAGAGGGAGAGTCAGGCTCACATGGTCGTCCCCCCCCCCCTCCCTATTCACTGAAGGCCTTTGATTCTCTTCTTTGATCCTTGGCTTTTAGAGTGGACAGTCTCATAAATACAGAAGAAGGAAACAGCAGGTGTGAATGCATAACTTATGACCTGAGCCTCACCTCAATCATCTTTACCTCCGTCATTCCTTTACACCTCCTGCCAGCACATGCTGTCTCCTCCTCCTCCTCCCCTCAACTCTTTCTCTCTGTCTTCCAGCTATCAGCCTGTGACGCAACCTTGTTGCCATGTCGTTGTCATTCAGCGTGGCAAAATTAGCTCCCGTTCTGCGCTGTATGCATGTCGCCGGTGTGCCCATGTGTGCTTTTATGTGACTGCATCCGAGTGTGGCGCTGTCGCTCCCGCTTTGAATACGTGATTTGTAGCCGCTGCTGGTGTGTGTTGCATGCATCTAATTTATTTGCATGCCTGTGTCAGGCTGTCTCACTGTGGGCCTTTGTCAAGGTTTGCCTGACATTGATGCTCACCTCAGTCTTAAAGAGCTGAAGGGAGCGTGGCTGCTGAGTCAGGCTCTCCCTTCAGAGAAGAGAGTCCAGAGTGGATTGGGGGTGAGAAAGACGTATATAGAGAGAATGGCTAGAAAAGAGTACAGCAAAACAAGATTGCGGGCTTCAACTATCAGCCAGTGTTTTGATTTCATCACCCTTTTTTCTCAGCAAGGGAGATAGTGCTGCTAGCCTCCCTCGCTAATGAATTACACCCTGCTTCACACCAGGTAGCAGAGATCTAGACAATGACTGACTGTGTGTGGTGAAGGGAGGCGGGGGGAGGGCGAAGTAAAGATGGAGAGGTTGAAAGGAGAGGATACAGTGGAAGTGAGCAAGCTAGAGTCTCATTACTCTCTACTCCTGTGATCTCTCCACCGTCAAGGATGCTGAGTAGGGCTTTGTTGAGTCAGTAAGAAAGATAGAGAAGAGGGTAGAGGAGGGGAAAAGATACAAGGAAAGAAATCCAGAAGAGAGCAGTATCCCAAGATGTACTGAGCAACAGAGCCATAGTCAAACGAATAATTTACCACCTAGTACTCATCTGTTCTCTTTTCCATGTGCTCCCACCCTCCTCTTCCTTTTCTGGTGGCAAAATGGAAGATAATCCATCTTTGAGGATTGGCTTTGAAGGATAAGACAGACAGGCCAGAATAGGAGAAGCGAAAATGTTTTTGGGAGTTTGATGGCTCAGTTGGAAAAGTCTTCAAAAAGCCCGACAAGGCAGAGCGGCTTCTTAGCTTTGCTGGTATTTGCAGTATACAGGCTTACATGTGCACCACAAGGGAGTGAGCCACATTATGTCAAATCGTGTTACACTTTTGGTAGACTTGCTTTTGTATATCAGCATCATGTGTTATAAGGCAGATTTTCTTCATGAGAGCATGTTTGGTATGGGCATGAATGCATGCTTTAAGATCCCTCAGCAGGTTTTCCTGGAAGAACGCAGTAGAGACAGAGACATACTCCACACACTGGAGCCTTCAAAGCTTACAGTAGTTGGCAGGGGCTGACTCTACTTTCTCAGACAGTTCCAGAGCTCGCCTTTCACTTCAGTTTGTTAGCTGGCGTCGTAACAGCCTGCTGTTTTGGCCCGTTCTCAGCTTGCGGCCCCACTCTGGCTATCTCCACGTCTCTTTGTGAATGGTTTTCTTGTCAGCACCTTTTCAGTTGAGGCCTCGGATGCCCTCCAACAGTGATACTTGTTTCTGCATGTCACGCTGGGCTGCTGTGTCGAGGTAGCAACATGTCAGTCTCCCCTGTCCACTATGAGATGCTGAACTTGGCAGTAGGAGTCTTCAAGTTCAAGAGGCAAAAGGAAAATGGAGGGAGGATAGGTAACAGTTTTGGCACAGCGATGTAGCAGGCATGAATAAACTCACTGTTAGTTTCCCTTCATGCCTTTCGCAGTCACCTCAGGAAGTTGAAATTGGTACATATTATGTAGACAAACAAGGCCCGGAAACTCTTTTATGATGCAAATGTTTCTGCTAACCCTTTGAGGGTACTTGTTGTCGACCCTATTCCTGTAAACCTACTGCTACCCCTAAACCCTGACCTTGCACTGTTAGATTATGTGATTTTTGGCTTTTAAAAAAGGTCTTGGCAATCAGGGGAAAACTCACTGTAAGAAAATTGACAGAGACAACTAAAATAAAACAATATCTGATAAATGGGAATTGTGAATATCTTCCTGCTTAACGTATTATTTTACTAAGCATTAATTGCTTCAGATCAACCATAACTGTTAACTAAGACTTCAATCAAAGTCTCACTGATTAGATGCTTATGGTTGATGAGAGCATCATTTATTTAACTTAAAATGAAAAAAAGAGGGTACAGGATAGTAATTCAGAAATGATCCTTTTTCATTATTATAAATTATTTATAAACTAAGGGAGATTTTTTTTTCAGTATATTATTTCTGAGTGAGATTGAGCCAACTGTCCGCTATCATGCACCCAAGAGAAGAGCACTATGAAAGCAGGGCACTACAAAAGAAAATGATGGTAAACATTACCCTGTTATAATTATTACCCTATTATTGCATTAAATATGCATTGCATTACACCAATATTACAACAGAAATCTAAACTTTGGATTTAGCAACACTCAATTCGAGTGGCATAGTTTGTACAGTGGGATTTAGAAACAGGATTTTGGGGAAACTATAATAATCCTTCAGATGATGTAAAATAAAATAACAACAAATAAAATCTAATAGGAATAATGAGAAAGATGGAAAAAACAACCTTTAGGTAATATAAAATCTGTACTTTAGACTGCTGAAATGTTAATGAATATGGGTTTTGTCAGTCTTAGACAATGTTCAGAATTAATCAGAAATATCGTCAATTTTGAACTTATGAGCTTATATTCAGTCACATTCATATCTTTTGCAATTCTGGCTTTACACTAGCTACGAGAGACGTTTGACTGTCCAATGTAGTGCGTGACAGAACAGACATATCAAGAAAAGTCACACATTATTATCAAGTGTTAGGTTACATGATTTTAGTGTTTTCTTCATCTTCCCTGTGTTATCCCATGAAACATTTTATTGGTTGGTAAATATAAGTGCTGTGTACTTTTATTGGCATAATGTTTTATGTCTTTGAGGTAATCTATTTATGACATCTTTCAGACAGGTACCACTCAATACCGCTGGGGTGTAAATGTGGCCTATTGTAACGTTGAAAATTTGCAGATGTGGTCAACCATGCTCTCAAATGTCCTCTAAGCTACTTCCTAAGAATATATCAGGTCAGAGTTATTTAAACAGATGTTCTTTGGCCAAGTTTTTTTTTTTTTTTTTTAACCTGTCCCGTTTGGGTCTTTAGCCATCAGAATTGTTGTCTGAAGGCCAAGAAAGATGCCAAGCAGATTTACTTTACCAAGTGGATCATCATAGCCTTGCCATAGCGGTCCATTCGATTGACCTTTATTATAATTATGTGTTTATTTGATTTGATTTTCGGTTGTTACAGACGGGACAGACACGTGTTCAAATGTTGTGAGCGCAAGAAGCACATTGCAAGCAAGCGCAAATGCAAAAACTGAGCAAGAGGGGCTGCTATTGTGAGCCTTATTTTTAATGAATTTGAACTTTACATATGCACATATAGCACAAGGGATCAGATTGCTTTGGTTTTGTTTTTTTTTTGTGATCAACATTTTATTGATTTAAAACGGGGTTGGGGGGGGGGGGTACAGACATATACAGCACAACTGAAAACTGCAGTAGCAAAGCAAACATTAGCAAACAAGGCATAGGGACAGCAAAGAAAAGACACAAAAAACACAAAGTTAAAACCAATTATTGCCTCTTCCAGGAGATAACTCTGGACGAGAAGAGATTGCTTTGGTTTTCTAATATACAACAATCAGCCACAACAGGTGACGGGTGAAGTAAAGGACACTGATCATCACCTTATTACGCAATACTCTGCTGAAAGACCCAAAGTCCTGGAATTCATATGTATTTTATGTTACCATATACCCAGTGTTGGGAAGGTTACTTTTAAAATGTATTCCACTACAGAGCCTCTAACTAGGTCATGGCCACAACCCCTGGGTTAGGCCCTCCAGGGAAAAATTTTTTAAGAGAACCTAAGCTGGACTGGGTGTCTGATACACTGGCGGTAAAGGTTCAGTCAGTACATCATGATGGTCAAGATCAAATATGATTGCTCCTAGATAATTTATTCCAAGCATGTTTCAGACTTACCTTACACTTTTCTGCATAATATTGAACTGAAGCTTTGATACTGACTGAGATGCTTTGACTTTGTTGTAAATAGTAGAAAGCAAATCTAGGGTGTAATTTATCTGTGACTAAGGGCTTTGATTATGCACGTAATTAGGCTGGTTAGCATATCATCAGTGCAACATAACAACATGTATCTAATATCAAAATGTATTTAATTATAATAAAAAAAAAGTTTGGCTTAAACATGCAAATTAACCCTTAACAGCCGATCGGAGCGGGCCCGCTCTGTTTTGCGTAACTATTTTTAAATCCCGGTAGCTCTGCAACCACGTAAGCTAGCGCAATCATTTTTTTTGCATATGAAACCGGAGGAGTTGTACTTACATCTTATGCCATCAGCTTGTCCTAGGTCACAGTTTCCTTCCACATATAGCTTTGCAAAAACTGCATAAAAATCACTTGCAGCAACAAAAACACGATATTCCAGAAACACGCTTCGCCGATCTGATCAGCTGTTTGTAAGACTTCCTACGTCCATCAGCGCGAACTATCACATGACCGCATGACCTGCCCGAAACCGGAAGTGACGTCATTTTGCGGAAATGTAGCTTTTTACGATCGGGGCCTTATGAGCCTATACTTATGTTTTAAAAAGTTATGTTTGAGTTTATGACTTTGTGTCGTTTCTGGGATGCTTAGGACTCATATTGCACTGCTGGAAATAGTTTATTTTGATGCATATGCTGTTATTTTGCAAATTTGCACTATAATATTTATTTTCGTTTTTCCTGCAGTATATAAAAATTGGTGTATTTCAAAAATAAAACTATGAAGACACTCAAAATAAATTTCCTGTGGTGGGAAACTAGTTTGTGCAACTTTTTTGTATTTACAGTTTTGAGGGATGAGCCTCTTAAATTTCTCTAACTAGAAATATATGTTAAAAAAACAAAAACGATTTTCAATTTTTTTGTAGTTTATTGCACTTTTTTGCAATTTATGTAATTACTATGCACCTAATGCAGACATATTATTAAAGTTTGGGCTATAATGGTTGTATTGATGTATAGCAACTTGAAATGCTCCCAAAAATGGCTCCACAGCATGTAAAAATATAATATAAGCTCTGGCGGACTTGGTTCTATGGTAGGTCTTAAAGGGTTAAAAAGTGAATGCAATGATTGGCAAATCTCATAAAACCATAAACTCAGATGTTTAAAATGATACCTTTTATTATTCCATGGACAATGTTGGATCATTTTGAATTTAATGACAGCAACACATCCCAAAAAAGTTGGAAAAATTAAATGGTCCTATAAAGAAACAGATGGAGGAACACTTTGAGCTACTCATTAAGGTAACTACGGTAACTATCTTATAGAAGCAGAGATTCTCAGAAGTAAAGGTGGGCAATGACAAATTGGGAAGACTGTAAATATCTAACCATCTACAGTAGCGGTCCCCAACCCCCGGGCCTCGGACCGGTAGCGGTCCGTGAGTGATTTGGTACTGGGCCGCGAGAGTAGAGGCTCAAGTGTGAAAGGTTTGGTTTTCAGGGCTTTTATCGGTTTTCAGCATTATTTTGTTATCGTTTTTATCGTTAATTTGGTTTTCCTGGGTCTTTTCACGTGTGTTATGAATAAATCTTCTTTTTATCGGTACCGGTACTAGTTTTATTTTGTTGTATTTATCCGACACCTTAAAGGTCGGTCCGTGAAAATATTGTCGGGCATAAACCGGTCCATGGCGCAAAAAAGGTTGGGGACCGCTGATCTACAGTACATAATAATGTCATGATTCAGATACTAATCCAGATACTGAAGTTCTCAAAACAGCATGGCTTCATAGTGGAAGAGTCTGAAGTGGCTATTCTGCGGTCCAGACCTTTCAGCAATTAAAAATCATTTGGTGCTTCATGAAATTAAGAACAAGACAAAGGATGTTGAGCAGCTAAAATTGGACAAAAAAAAAGGAGACAATGTTCTTCTCCCAAATCTCCAGCACATAGTTTCTTCAATTTCCAAACATTAACAGACTGTTGACCACTATGAATAAAATATGGATTTATGCAATTTTCAAAGTATTGCATGTTTTATTTACTGAATTTATTTAATTATATTCAGCATTCAAACTTTTTCAGAACTGGGTTTGTAAGAAAAATTGACGACTATCGATTTTTTTGAGTAAAACGCAAGACAAATTGCTTCATGACATTGTGGAGCATTTCATCACTTAACCTGAAACAAGCTCAGAAAGGAACAATGTCTGACTGCCTCAGAATCCATTTTACATTACTAACACTCCAGCATGACTCACCATTAGGCCCAGTGAAAAATTTACAATTCATAATTTAAAAGCCTAAGAAGGAACTCTTGTGGGGTTGCTCTACAGGCTAAAAAATAAAAGCATGACATTTCTTTGGTGAACAACTGCCACTGGAATGAATGTGAATTTTCACAGCAAGTTATCCATAAACATAAACCTTGTTTCAGACTCCTAAGAAGAAAAAAGTAAAAAAAACAAAACAAAAAAAAAAACTTTTATATTTGCCAAAAAATATAAATACATTTTCTTACACCTAAATGCAGAAATGTTCTAATAATAGTAATTATAAAAAGAATGACCACAAAAGGGCAAGGTTAGCTTTTGTGTAACTAGCTAGTGGGCACTTATCCACCATAAATAAAACACCAAACTCACTCTGAGAAGCAAAGGTCCATTTCTCTTCAGATACCTTAAAAAATTTTTTTTAAAAATTAAATAAACAAAGTACGAAATGTATAATTAGTTTAACCCTTTACAGCCGATCGGAGCGGGAACGCTCTGTTATGCGTAACTATTTTTAAATCCCGGTAGCACTGCAACCACCTAAGCTAGCGCAAAAATTTTTTTTGCATATGAAACCGGAGGAGTTGTACTTACATATTGTGCCATCAGCTTGTCCTAGGTCACGGTTTCCTTCCACATAAAGCTTTGCAAAAACTGCATAAAAAGCACTTGCAGGAACAAAAACATAATATTCCAGAAACACGCTTTGCCGGTCCGATCAGCTGTTCAAAACACTTCCTATGTTGGAATAGACATCAGCGCGAACTTTTGCATTTCCGCCATTACCTGGCCGAAACCGGAAGTGACGTCATTTTCGCGGAAATGTAGTCTTTTTTGCGATCAGGGCCTCAGGGCCTATACTGCTCTTTTTAAAAGTTATCTTTGACTTTATGACTTTCTGTGTCGTTTCTGGGATGCTTAGGACTCATATTGCACTGCTGGAAATAGTTTATTTTGATGCATATGCTGCTTTTTTGCAAATTTGCAGTATAATATTTATTTTCGTTTTTCCTGCAGTATATAAAAATTGGTGTATTTCAAAAATTAAACTATGAAGACACTCAAAATAAATTTCCTGTGGTGGGAAACTATTTTGTGCAACTTTTTTGTATTTACAGTTTTGAGGGATAAGCCTCTTAAATTTCTCTAACTACAAATATATGTTAAAAAATCAAAAACGATTTTCAATTTTTTTGTAGTTTATTGCACTTTTTTGCAATTTATGTAATTACTATGCACTTAATGAATACATATTATTAAAATCTGGGCTATAATGGTTGTATTGATGTATAGCAACTTGAAATGCTCCCAAAAATGGCTCCACAACATGTAAAAATATAATATAAGCTCTGACGGACTTGGTTCTATGGTAGGTCTTAAAGGGTTAAAGGTTTAAAGGTGTTTTCTAGAGATTATGAGTTGTAAACAGTGCCATTTCCACAAGTGTGACAAGTGCGATAAATTACCTAAATAAGTCGATAACTGTCACGATCCTGGGTCATTTGACCCAGCGTTTTACGTTTTAATATATTTTGATGTTTATGGTTTATGTTTAAGTTCATTAGCTTATCTAAGTTCATTTCTATTTTCCCTATGTTGCCCTGTTATAGCTCATTGTTTCGTAGATTCCCCTTGTGCCTTCACCCTTTTTTTTTTTTTACACGCTTACATATATACACACAGTTACTGTCCCTCCATTTTGATTTTCTGCACAACGGTGGTGCCAAAGTAGGTATTCCTGTCAGAATTAGTTTCCCCTGTGTCGGAAGCACGCACTGGGCTATCCAAATCACGGACAAACAGTATCCCACAGTTGTTTATGTTTTTGAACCCATTGTGCATAGAGAGGCATTTTTTGAAAAATATATTGATAGCAATGTTGAATACATGTTACACAAGGGAAAAAACAACTACACGTAAAATACTTACACCATGATGCCTCTGCCTTTCAAAATGGAGGGACAGTAACTGTGTGTGTATATGTAAGCGTGTAAAAAAACAAAAACAAACAAACAAAGGGAATCTACGAAACAATGAACTATAACAGGGCAACATAGGGAAAATAGAAATGAACTTAGATAAGCTAATGAACTTAAACATAAACCATAAACATCAAAATATAATAAAACTTAAAACGCTGGGTCAAATGACCCAGGATCGTGACAGTTATCGACTTATTTAGGTAATTTATTGCACTTGTCACACTTGTGGAAAGGTGGAAATGTTACCTGTTAAGTACTACACTGTACATCAGTTTTAAGTTAAGATGAAAAGGAAAAGCAAAATATTTTGTGGTGCTTCTTGCACACATATAAAGGTGTCATAATTAACTAAATCAAAAGACCGGACAGCATTAAACACGCAGAGGGGACCTTACTGGACTCTTTAAAGCATAACAATGTTTGGATGTGACAGTATTACACGGGCTCCTTATAATTCGATAAATATGTAACTTTGTGGCTTTTAGCACTTAAGAGTGAGGATCTGAATCATATGTCTCGGTGGTTTCCCAGTGTTCAGCCTTCATTTTTGGCTTTCTAACAGTACAGCAGGATAACACTGATTACTTTCTTCTCGCTGCCTGAAGGCGCATTAAATGGCACAAGGTTTGACAGCCTGACTTTGGGTCTCAACTCTAATGAAATGTTTTTTAAAAAGCCTAAATAGTCAGTAGTCACTAGGTTAAACAGCGCAGCTGTTTTGCAGTCTCAGGGCTCAATGTTTCTCATTTTGTACAGAAATGTCCCTCTGGACTGAAACCTTTCATTTGTTTCTCTAATGAAAGCACTTTGTGAATTGAACCTTTTGTATTTTACATAGCCAAGGTCACATTTCATTGCAGTTAACGTTCCGAAATTCAGCGCAGCTTCCTGCATCCATTCACATTCAATTATGGTTCTTCCTCTTTAGAGATGTAGGGTATAATATAATATTCACAATACTTAGTGAAATTGGGCCTCTGTGCTTCTCTCCCAAAAAGTGATGAAAGGACAGAAACACAAACTGTAGATTAAAAACTGCTTTGTGTAGACTTTTCAGCAGGCATGCAAAAAATGCAACCTTAATTTGAAGAGTTTTAGTCACAAACCAAACAAACAAAATAAAGCACAGCCTCCAAAAAGCTGAATGTTGGCTGCTTTCTTCTTTCAGTTTTGAACCAAACTGACTGCTCCTTGTGGCCAAATGTTAAAACACTGTCTGCTCGTCTCCATTTAAACCCATATAGGATTAAAGCAAAGGGGATTCTCTCTTCTGACTATTCCTCTAATCTCCTTAACAATATGTTGCTCCTCTCTATGTTGCTTCTCTCTCACTGAAATTGCAAACTAGATGACTCAACCTTGCAAATGTGTCAGTGTTTGTGGTGTAGATGAATTTTGAATAGACCAAAATGCCTTCCGCTTAATACTTTACCACAAAATGATTGATAAAATTTACTAAATACCTAATTGACTTTCATTCCACAGCTTTTCTAATAAAATAGTGTGTTAGCTATACATTAAATATAGGTTATATTTAACTCTATTTATATATTATAAATACAACCCTGTATGTGGCAAACACGAAATTAACTTTGGAGCATTCTAAACCATATTTATGGCTTGGAATAAAGAACTTTTGGAATTGTGAATTTTATTTATTTATTTATTTATTTTTTAATGAATATTCCTGGAGGTTGGGAGGTGTACCAACAAGGGAGCTATGTTTATACACCTCTCTGCATTGAATCATTACTTATTATTACTCTCTGGCTCTCTTCCTCATCGTTTTTTTTTGTTCTTTGTCTAACTGTCTAACCTCCTTGAGCATGGTTCTTCTGGAGGTTTCTTGCTGTTAAAAGGGAGTTT
The DNA here is from genome assembly GCF_057381845.1 of Rhamphochromis longiceps. Taxonomy (NCBI): domain Eukaryota; kingdom Metazoa; phylum Chordata; class Actinopteri; order Cichliformes; family Cichlidae; genus Rhamphochromis; species Rhamphochromis longiceps. The sequence goes on from NC_140578.1 coordinate 37,882,809, forward strand.
TTCTTCCCACTGTCCCAGAGTGCTTGCTCATAGGCGAACATATGATTGTTGGGGTTTTCTCTATTGTATAATTGTAGGGTCTACCTTATATAAAAAGCACCTTGAGGAAACTGTTATTATGATTTGATGCTGTCTGTTAGACCTCAAACAGTTTGTGCATTTTGGAGCAATTCCAATTGAATTATATGGCAAATAAAATGACAATTCAATGCCAGATTTGTTTTTTAGATTTTAGGCTTGAAAATGTCCAAAATCAAAGGGAGACATTCAATTTATGTCAATTTATGTCAGCACCTCACCTGTTCCTTGTTTCCAGGGTAATCAGCAGGAGGGTTCTTAAGCCAGCACTGCCTAACACTCTCCACCAGTTCTGTCTGCTACCACTGGTGCGGTGTACATTTTAGGACATCGTCAGGTCTCAAGAAAAAAGTTGTCAGGTATCAGACAAAAAATTGTCAGGTCTCAGTTCTCAAGAAAAAAGTTGTCAGGTATCAGACAAAAAAATTGTCAGGTCTCAGTTCTCAAGAAAAAAGTTGTCAGGTATCAGAACACAAGGTACCAGACAGAGAGAAAATCTTCCTGCAGGTGGCGGTGTTGTCATGTCCCACCCAATGACTGTATAAAAGATGGACGACACGACAGCTCCCCAAAAATGAAGCCAAAACGTCTCTATCGCCCCCTGGTGTCTGGCTGCAGTATACGTCATAAAACCCGCCTCCTCCGTGTTAGCGGATGGGACTGGGGTCAGACTAAAATAAAGTTATTCTCCTCAGATAATTTTTTTCCAAAGATTCTTTCTTTTGTCATCAATAGTTCTCATCACGCTGATTGATGTTCAAGGGGTCTCCTCTCCCATAAGTTTGATTCTAATTCCTACCGCGGTGATGTTAAATTGGGGTGAAACGTCATCATAACAGCTTTGACTGGCAGCTGCAGTCACGGAGAAACTTGCGTATCTCTGTTCGGGAATAGCAGATAGAACGTAGGCTCTGAGAGGAGGGCCAGCGTTTACGCTACGAAAACACGACCGAGTGTTTTAACCTGACAGCCTGAGGTGTTCTTCAGTAAACTGGACTACCCGACAGAAGGACCCAAGGCCCTGCTGCACTTTTTTGGTAAGTTAAACATGTTTGTCAGCTAATCCATAACCAACGTCCTTAGCTCAGTCCTGAGACCTAGCTAGCTAAGATGAGGACTCGGCTGTCAGGGTTCGTTTAGCTAATCTGTGCAGGTGAATGAATTTACACCGACTAAAGAAATCAAGAGGGGGAGTGTTGAGTGTTTGTATATGTGTGCATGAGGGTGGGAATGCATGTTTGTGTCTGTGTGTGCCTGTTTGTCTGTGTCTATATGTCAGGTCGGGTCTTAGACTCCACCTCTCTGGGAACTCCCAGGCCCTCCAAGTCCTATCTCCCCTCACCACACTCCCTGCCGGTGACTGATGCCCTCAGGGGTCGGTGCATTGGTGGTTCTTGGTGTCTGGGGCTGGGCGCTCAGGTATGTACCAGCTCACTCCCAGTGGCTACTTGGCGGGGTCTGGTGCCTGTTGCTCGGTCAGGCCTCCTCCGGGGTGTGGGGGGCCCTCAGGCCTCCGGCCTCTGGGCCTGCGGCTCGGTTCACTCTGGCACAGCTGGCTGCCGGCAGAGCCGGTGGCTCAGTGGCTACTGGGTGATGCCTCGTCTGGGGATCCTCAGCCCTTCCCATGAGGGTGGCACGGATGCCCCTCCGGTGGTCCTCCTTGGGCTCTCGCACTCTGGGGCCTCTGGATTTCTGGGGCCTGGATCTCCTCCATGCCTGCTTCATGCCCTGGGGGACGGGGCTATGGCTCTCTACATCCTCTTGCAGACCATTACATGTGGAAACCATTTGAATACAAGCGCGCTGATCCACACAGGTATGCACACGGGTGTTCACTGTTCGTAGACTTAAATTACACCTTTCTTGGCTGCTACTTCAAAGCACATTGTGCGCTGTCTGTCCTGCGTGCTGCACAACAACATTCAATATTTAGTATATACTGCTGTTTACACTTAGCTAGATTAATGCGATGGTGTTGTGTTTAGTATGTTGCTTTGGGTTTTTTTGCTTGTTTTCTATTCTTTCTCTCTCAACAGGTGATCCAGGAGATTTTATTTTATTTTTTCTTATTTATTTATTTTTTCCCCTTTAGAATAGAATAGAATTTTTTTTTTTTTTTTAGAATAGAATTCAACTTTATTGTCATTGCACATGCACAGGTACAGGGCAACGAAATGCAGTTCATCCATCCAGAAGTGCTTAGTGATATAGATATATTACAATATATATTAGCAATAATATAGATATGTAAGTATATTACAGAAATGGGTCTATTATGTTATAATGTACACGGTATGAAGTATGTTGTGAATATTCTATAACTATAAGTATGTACAGGCTGTAGTGAGTACAAGCTATGTACAGGATATGGACAGGATATAAATATGAAAAACTATACAGAATATGAAATAAATAACTTTACAGGAATCTGAGATATACAGCTATACAGAAATGGGAACTATGCAAGTTGTAAACAGTTGTAGGGTTAAAAATTATCGTATGTACAGAATGATTGTTTACACAGGGCTATACAGTAGTGCAGTTAAGGTAAGTGAGGGTGTGGATAATTTCTACAGAGGCTATATAAAGTGCTAGTGGTTGTGAGTGGTGGTTCACTCCATGTTATTATTGTGTGTTTGAGGGTACAGTTGTCTATTGTGTGTGTGTGTGTGTGTATGTTCAGTCCATGAGTTAACGTGGGTCAGATGTCAGGAGGCAGAGTTCAGGAGTCTGACAGCTGTGGGGAAGAAGCTGTTCCGGTACCTGGTGGTCTTAGTCCGGAGGCTCCTGTAGCGCCTCCCAGAGGGCAGGAGGGTGAAGAGTCCATGCGATGGGTGACTGGGGTCTCTGATGATTTTCCCAGCCCTTTTCAGACACCGCTTCCTGTAGATGTCTTTTATGGCAGGAAGTGGTGCTCCGGCGATGCGCTGGGCAGTTTTCACGACCCTCTGCAACGCCTTCCGGTCCGAGGCAGAGCAGTTGGTCAGGATGCTCTCGATGGTGCAGCGATAGAAGTTCACCAGGATGTCTGAGGACAGGTGGTTCTTCCTCAGAGTCCTCAAGAAGAAGAGGCGCTGGTGAGCCTTCTTGACCAGCTTGGAGCAGTTGGTCGTCCAGGTGAGATCCTCGGAGATGTGGACTCCCAGGAACTTGAAGCTGCTCACACGCTCCACAGCCGTCCCCTTAATGTGGATGGGTGGATGTGGGTCAGCATTCCTCCTGTAGTCCACGATGAGCTCCTTGGTCTTCTCGGTGTTAAGCAGCAGGTTGTTTGTGTCGCACCACTCAGCCAGACGATCCACCTCCTCCCTGTAGGCGGCCTCATCGTTGTCACTGATGAGGCCAATCACCGTGGTGTCATCTGCAAACTTAATGATGGTGTTGGAACCATCAGCAGGTCTGCAGTCGTGGGTGAAGAGGGAGTAGAGGAAAGGGCTCATCACACAGCCTTGTGGTACACCGGTGTTCATTGTGATGGTAGATGAGCAGCGGTTATCCAGCCGGACATGTTGGGGGCGGTTGGTCAGGAAGTCCAGTAACCATTTGCAGATGAGGGAACTGATGCCCAGGTCTGTCAGTTTCCTGATGAGTTGTGAGGGGTGGATTGTATTGAATGCTGAACTGAAGTCTATAAACAGCATTCTGGCGTAGGTGTTGTTGTTGTCCAGGTGTGAGAGGACAGAGTGCAGTGCGATGGAGACTGCATCCTCTGTGCTCCTGTTCTGGCGGTATGCGAATTGGTGGGGGTCCAGGGTGGGGGGGAGACAGGATTTGAAGTGTGCTAGGACCAGCTGCTCTAAGCACTTAGTGATGATGGGGGTGAGTGCTACTGGGCGGTAGTCATTGAGGCAAGATGGGTTGGAGTTTTTGGGTATCGGGACGATGGAGGTGGATTTGAAGCAGGCCGGTACCACAGCGTGGGCCAAGGACAGGTTGAATATGTCTGTCAGCACTCCTGCAAGCTCCTCAGAACACGCTCTGAGAACACGCCCGGGGATGCCATCGGGACCTGCAGCCTTGTGGACATTGATCCTGCTCAGCACCGCTCCTACATCGGTGGGGGAGAGAGTCAGAGGTTGGTGGTCTGGCGTCACGTCTGCTTTGGTTGTGGTTGTGGGGTTCCCTCGCTCAAAACGAGCATAAAAGTTGTTGAGCTCGTTGAGGAAGGAGACATCAGAGGATGCGGGGGAGGGTTTGGTGGTCCTGTAGTCTGTAATGGTCTGGAGTCCTTGCCACATGCGTCGGGGGTTGGAGTTGGAGAAGTGTTCTTCTACCTTCTTTTTGTAATGATGTTTGGCTTTTTTGATGCCCTTCTTTAGATTAGCCCTGGCTGTACTGTAGGCGTGTGCATCTCCTGACCTTTCTCACTGTCCCTCTCCCCTTCTGTTTTTCTTTTCCTTCCTCTTTCTTTCTCCCTTTCCTATCCCTCACTCATGTCTGTCCCGTCTGTAACAACTGAAAATAAAATAAAATAAATAATAAAAACAAAGGTCGGTCAAATGGACCAATACGGCAATGCCACGATGATCCGATTGGCAAAATAAATCCATTGGGTATCCTTGTTGGTCTTCAGACAACAATTCTGACGGCTAAAGAACCAAATGGGACAGGCAAAAAAAAAAAAAGAAATCAAGAGAAATGCTCCGGGCTACTCAGTCACTAATTACTGTTACTGTACTCTTATTACAAGTATTATACTGTAAAAGCAACAGGCTGCATCCTGCTTCAGCTCATGTGCAGAGCGGAATATTAAACATGTGCAAACAACAGCATGTTTTCAGTCTCTTGCCACATCTGTAAAGACAATAACTTTAAAAAAAAAAAAAGCTTGTACCTTGTAGCTCCTCATTAGTCAGGAACTATGGATTAAAGTACTGTAGTGTACTGTAGTACTGAAAAAAATGTAAGAGAAGAACTTCAGATCCTAAGTGTGTGAGGACAGAAGAATCAGCTTTATTTCAATTTTGAGGGATAAAATTTATATCTGAGTTTGATGGTTCTGTTCTCTTTGTGATTACAGGAGCTGCCCTCAGATTCAGACCTCAGCACCACCCAGTGACAGCAGACAGATCATCCAACATGTTCACATGTTAACTGCAAAATGAACTGATGAAAACAATACAAAGGTTAAAGTACCACATGTGCTGTAGTGAAAGCTGCAGCTGTTTTATTGATAAAGTTAAAGACAAAAAAACAAAAGGATTAATCACCCATGTAACTGTGTCACTATATATCAGCATTAACAGGACCTCAGTTTTTATCTCTGCACAGCTTCCGTTTTAAACACTTGATGTACTCAGCTGTATAAAGAGCACGTTTGAGTTTCTCTAACACAATTAAATAAAACCTGATGAAGGTCAAAGGTTACAGTTTTCACAGTTATTTGCAGATAGTGTGTTATTTACCATAAAGTGATTCAGAGTTATTCATACCAGAGTAACCAGAGAGGATCATATATTTTTAAATATATAACTTTCTACAGGACTGAATATAATATCTTTATGTAAAAGTCCGGAGCCTCTGGGGAGTATCCGAGTATTTATAAGATTACACAAACCAAAGGTCTCCATCACAGTGTTCATGAAATGCTGGGTTTATCCATCTCCTGGGGCGGGCCTACGGAGGAGTGCTGAAGATTTCCCTGTGAGGGAGCTGCTGGTGAAGATCATGAGTCCTGCTTGATCAATGTGATGAGCTTCAGTGTTCCTGGTGTTTCTTAAATGATGCCTCTTTCAGTGGGTCAACAGAACTTCTGGCACAGGACAGCTGTGATGAAAGAAAGGGAAGAAGTTTCTCCAAACCTCTGGACCCAGGAAACCCAGCTTGGTCCTGATGGTCTCCCTCACTAGTTTCTCTCCAGGGTGAATGTAGCTGTTATACATAATATGGATTATTATTAAATAAAAAGAACAAATTAGACTACACTACTGAAACCTTCTGCTGCTGTTTTTAAAGTTTCCATGTTACCAGGCTGAAGAGATTTAAACAGTTTTAGATCCATTACACTCACAGTCTTAAAAGTTAAAATCTCAAAGGACAGCATTATATTTTTGATATTAACAGTAACTCTGGACTTCAGTGGAGTGTGTAGCCGATCTCATCGCTGTCTAAAAATGGATTAAAAAAAACATAAGAAGTGCTGAATCCTTCAACAACACAGACTATTAGAGTAGCAGCTGTCTGTGTGAAGCACTTGCTGCAGGGTTGCGCCATGAATGTATTCAGCTGCCAACAAAAAGCAGGACTCAGTGTGGGCAACTGCCATGAGTCTGACGATGTTGGGGTGAGACAGTCTCCTAATAAAACAGAAACATCTCCGAATAAAAAAAACAAAAAAATCACATTTCACCACTGTCGCTAGCTAGAATGAATTAGCCAGACAAAAATAGTATTGATTTGGTTTCGTACAAAACTAGCTTTCCTTCTCTGATATGTAACTTTCACAACATAAACGCAACTTAATATAACACAACTGTGGCAAAAATATGAACAAAACTACCTTGTGTCGTTAGGAGCCTGAACCGCGGTAAAACTCCGGTGAGGTCAATGACCTTACACTCTCCCACTGTCACACGTTGATGACGTATTTGGAAATCAATTCGGGTGGGACATGACAACACCACTACCTGCAGGAAGATTTTCTCTCTGGTACCTTGTGTTCTGATACCTGACAACTATTTTCTTGAGAACTGAGACCTGACAATTTTTTGTCTGATACCTGACAACTATTTTCTTGAGAACTGAGACCTGACAATTTTTTGTCTGATACCTGACAACCTTTTTTCTTGAGAACTGAGACCTGACAATTTTTTGTCTGATACCTGACAACTTTTTCTTTTGAGAACTGAGACCTGGCAATTTTTTGTCTGATACCTGACAATTTTTTGTCTGATACCTAACAACTTTTTCCTGACAACTTAGACCTGACAATTTTTTGTCTGATACCTGACAACTTTTATTTTTGAGAACTGAGACCTGACAATTTTTTGTCTGATACCTGACAATTTTTTGTCTGATACCTGACAACTGTATTTTTTGAGAACTGAGACCTGAAATTTTTTTGTCTGGTACCTGACAACTTTTTTCCTGACAACTAAGACCTGACAATTTTTTTGTCTGATGCATGACAACTTTTTTATTGAGAACTGGGACCTGACAATTTTTTGTCTGATACCTGACAACTTTTTCTTTTGAGAACTGAGACCTGACAATTTTTTGTCTGATACCTAACAACTTTTTCCTGACAACTTAGACCTGACAATTTTTTGTCTGATACCTGACAACTTTTTTTTTTGAGAACTGAGACCTGACAATTTTTTGTCTGATACCTGACAACTTTTTCTTTTGAGAACTGACAATTTTTTGTCTGATACCTGACAACTGTATTTTTTGAGAACTGAGACCTGACATTTTTTTGTCTGATACCTGACAACTTTTTTTTCTGACAACTAAGACCTGACAATTTTTTTGTATGATACCTGGCAACTTTTTTCTTGAGAACTGAGACCTGACAATTTTTTTGTCTGATACCTGACAATTTTTTGTCTGATACCTGACAATTTTTTTTTTTGAGAACTGAGACCTGAGATTTTTTTGTCTGATACCTGACAACTTTTTTCTTGAGAACTGAGACCTGACAATTGTTTGTCTGATACCTGTCAACTTTTTTCTTGAGAATTGAGACCTGACAATTTTTTGTCTGATACCTGACAACTTTTTTCTTGAGAACTGAGACCTGACAATTTTTTGTCTGATACCTGACAACTTTTTTCTTGAGACCCGACGATGTCCTAAAATATACACCATACACTGGTGGTAACGAAGCCTCCTTGTGTTCCTTGGTCATGCTTGTCTGTCTTGTGTGTAACAATGCCCTGTTGTCACCAGTTTCTTCAGATCCATCTCCTGTTGTGCTACTCAGCAGTGCTGGTCTGATTTTGAGAAACAACACCAAACAGTCTACTCACCAAAGGTTTCATACCCACCTCATTCTGTGGCCTGCCCCTGCCTGTTGTGCCTCTCTTGTACCTCTCCATCTCTCCTCTTGACACTCTCACAGCTACCCCCTCCTGTGCCAACTGGTTTTTACTCACAAGTAAGCAAGCCTTCCTCTGCAGTACTAACTTACTTCTAGCTATTCTCTTATTTACCTGCCCAGTAACTCCTCTCTCCTCTGTTGCAGAGTTTCCTGTCCCATGCCCTCCTTGTGTTCTCTGCGCCTGAGCGTTTCCCCGTTCTCGACCCATTACTGCCCCTGTCTAGTGTCTGGATTTAATTCCATGTTCTAGTCTTGAGTGTTGCTTCTTTTGTGAAAAAACCTTGTAAATAGTTCATGTGCTTTCTTGAGTCTACTTTTGTGCCCAAACCTCTCTTGAGCCTCCACTCTGTGACATTTACAGCAAGGACATATGCAGTATATGCCAGGGAGACATTCTATAGCTCTGTATGTGTTGGGCTTCCTGCCATCGCAGCTTTAGGGTTGAAATAACTGAGTCAACACGCAGGCTCATCCAAATCTGTTACTGGTGCTGTGTTCATTCTGTTAGATGATGACAGAGGTCTGTACGATGAGATACATACTTTCTTCTTTGTTTGGTGTTATTTGTTTGTGACTTAAAAATTGCGTCAGTAACACTGAGCATGTTGTAGACTTTAAAATGACATCTGTCAGTCATTTAGTTCATACAGATGGAACATGGTGCTGCAACCTTGGGAAAAGAGAGAATTGTAAGGCACTTTTAAACTCTAAAAGAGAGTGTGAAGCAGCAGCTTTGTCTGTGCAATAGTGATGTGTCGGTTGCGAACGAAATGGCTCTTACGGTGTGTTCACACCGAACGCGATGGACGCGAATAGAGCGTCAGGTTTACATGTAAAGTCAATGGAAAGGCGCGATGACGCGCGATTGCGGGTCCCGCGAAAATTCGGAAGCAGATTTGCGTCGCGAAAACGCCAAAACGCGTGAAACGCGCGTCAGTGTAGCGCGTCAGGCGCGTTTGACGCGCGAATAAAACCACGCGCGTGAGTTTTTGTGTTGCACTTTGTGCATACGCGCGTTTCGCGTCTACCGCTCGAGTTGGAAAAATCTGAACTCCAGCGTCAAATCGCGCCGCGACAACCAATCAGGAGCCTGGTGACGTGGCTCTGACCTAGGTCAAAGGGGCAGATCCAGCCAAAGCCCTTCATTCTTCATTCAGTATGGAGGAAAAGCTGATCAGCGCCGTGGCTAACCACCCCGAGCTATATGATGCCAGCTCCTATTTCTACCGAGACAGGAATAAAAAGGACCTAGCTTGGAGACACATAAGTGAGGAGATCGGGCAACCTGGTAAGTTCATTCCTTCTTCTTTTTAATTTTCAGACTGACCCGATGAAGCCGTGCAAAAGCTAGCAAGCGCGCCTACTGTCCCGCGATTTTCCCACTGTTGTACAAATACCTTTCCGCTAACCAGATAATGCGTTTATTCAGAGGACATCTGCAGGAGAAAGTGGAAGAGCCTCAGGGACACCTATAATAAGGAGAAGAGGTCAGAGAAGGAGAAGAGGAGTGGGTCTGCAGCAGGATCGGGGAGGAGATGGAAGTTCTTCGCGGTCATGGGGTTTCTGGACCCCTTCCTCACCCCGCGGGAGACCAGCGGTAATATGGTGCGGACCGTGGAGAACTTCTCCCCCGAGGACCAGGGACAGCCCGAAGAGGCAGCAGGGGAGTGTCAGTCAGAAGGTATGTTTACAATTAATTAATGTAGGCAGTTAATTTATGCGTGTTGTCATACAGGAATATATTTTGTTTATTAATAAACAGTATAAAGTAGTCCCGCTGTTCATCCGTCACTGCCTCGCCTTTTCGCTGATTTTTTTATTGCACCGTACAGCTTTCAACGATGCGCATTGCATTCTGCAGCCCAAATGACAAATCTCCTCCGTGTCGTGTCTCCTGCGCTTGCCAAACTTATCATGTTTGGTTTTGATAACCATCACTTCAAATAGAAAAAAACAGCACAAAAACACTCATAACTATGACCCTCATTCGGAAATAGACACCTGCACCGGGAGCAAAAAAGGCGCACAAAAGTGGCGCCGCAGACGGAGAAAAAGCGCGGCATAATACTTTTACGTTTTAAAATCGACAAAGGTTTGCACTTTGAGAATCAACTTGTGAGAACTGTGACTACTGTTCATGTGCTGCAATAAATGGGAGACCACTGTATATAATAATAAGTATATAATAATATAATATTCTCTATGACTATTGTCTTCAACCTGTTAACATTTAATATTGTCTTGATAGAGTCAAGTTATCATGCAGCAGAGTCCTCCCCTGTTGCTTCTCCTGACTCCCCAGTCCCTGGTCCCTCCACTCCTGCTGCTGCACCCACAGGTATGAACATCAAGCACTGATAGCTTTTTACTTGCTTGGATTCCCTTGTGATCACCTTTACTAAATATCTACAACCAATCTGTTCATATCCTGGTTTTTTTCAATTTTGAAAATGACAATCTAGTAGCAGCCTTCTCATTTCTTTGTGGTGTTTTGTTCTGTTTTTTACAGGCCCACAGAGGAGGAGAGCTCGAAGGCGGTCGAGGGAAGGGTCCCAGGATGGTCCATCGGCGGTGGAGCTGGCTATCCTGGAGTCCCTAAAGAGGCCACGCCCGTCTGCAACAGAGTATTTCCTCCTCGGCCTTGTTCCTGCTCTGGAGAGCATGCCGCCTCAGACACGAGAATTCGTGAAATTCCAAATTCATAAATTAGTTTTTGACAACAGCACAGCTGTGCTAAATTTGGAAACATTGGACCCTAATGATCAGTAGTTTTCTGATGAGGCAGCAGCTCTCCAGGGCAGAAACAATGTTCTTATTCTTCTCCTCCTTCTCCCCTGAGGCTCTTCCACTCCAAGCTGGGTCCTTTTTATTCCTGTCTCTCTGTAAATAGTTAAATTTCATATATTTATGTTGAATCTTTTTATTACTGAATTTATATATTTTATCAAATAAACATTTATAATGACAAATGTCTCTGTTCTACTACACAGCAAATATTGGCACCCGACTTGACACAAGTAGAATTTATTTCATATTATACTAATGACAAAATATACTGATACAGTGGGATGCAAAAGTTTGGGCAACCTTGTTAATAGCCATCATTGTCCTGTACAAATCGTTATTTGTCACAATTTAAATTGTTAGTTAAATACATCATATAGGAGACACACACAGTGATATTTGAGAAGTGAAATGCAGTTCACTGGATTTACAGAAAGTGTGCAATAACTTTACACTAAATAAAGCAGGTGCATATATTGGCAACACATAAAAAGAGAAATAACATAAATATGTAGTGTATATCAATGTGTGTGTCTCCTATATGATATATGTAATTGACATTTTTTACTGTAACCGATTCATACAGGAAAATAATGACTATTAATAAGGTTGCTCAAACTTTTGCATCACACTGGTTATAGGAACATAGTGAAGACAAGTTACTTAAGAGAATAAAGAGAGGTTAGGTTATTTTGGAGTAGAGATCCATTTATTAAGAAAATTTTAAAAAGACAGGAACACTCTTTAGAGGTTTGTGGGTGGCTCTTAAAAGAGCCGTTGTGGGGAAGTCACTCAGACTTCAAACAGGCTACTCCTTTGGTTGCCAAGACACAGCTCCCTCTGCCGAGAAGTGGGCCATGAACTTCTCCCTCACCAGGACAGCCTCTCTGGAGGAGTTGTTTGCTGCTACACGACCCAGGCCTTGCAACGGCTCCACCACAGCAGGTGCCACACCCCTCACAGCAGGTGCCCCTCTCTCGTCCACACAGCGCAGAAAATTGTGGAGAACACACGTTGCCTTCACACACTCTGCGATGGACCGCCAGTCTTCAGTTGAAGGCACAGCCATGAAATCGTCCACTAGACAGTCCCAGATGGCCGTCGCTACCTGGGGGATGATCTGGCTCACCGTGGACACACCGACTCGAAAACTGAACGTGATGGTCCTGAAGGAGTCCCCGGTGGCAAGGAACCTGGACAAAATTGTTTAAAATGTGTATTATGTGTACTGCAGTTACAAAATACATTATTGAAATTCCAAAATTACAAATTCCAAAACATAAATCTTACATAAAACATTTTGTAATTATAAGGATAATTACATGATATATATTTGATATAATCTAAAACAGTCTGCAGTGATTATATACAAATATTCAACTATCCCAGAAATTAAACCAGGTATAAATAAACAAAAGGAGTGTGTATCACTACAAAGATTAACCCACAGTGGTCCTAATACCAGTTTGATATCAGCAAACACCGAGAGCATACCTATGACACCACAGCCATGCTATCATTCAACCACTGATAACAGCATAAATCGAATTAAATCGGGACTTGATGAGACCATCTGAGTATCACTAGAAATATTATAAACAGTACCAGTTTGCTATCGGTAAACACCGAGAGCATTCACTGTTAGCATAGCACATCCATGTTAGCAGTGTATAAACGATACACTGCTAACATGGATGTGCTATGCCATCAGTAAACGCCGACAGCATTCACTGTTAGCATAGCACATCCATGTTAGCAGTGTATAAACGATAGTTTATACACGCCGACAGCATTCACTGTTATAGCACATCCATGTTAGCAGTGTATACACGATACACTGCTAACATGGATGTGCTATGCCATCAGTAAACGCCGACAGCATTCACTGTTAGCATAGCACATCCATGTTAGCAGTGTATAAACGATAGTTTATACACGCCGACAGCATTCACTGTTATAGCACATCCATGTTAGCAGTGTATACACGATACACTGCTAACATGGATGTGCTATGCCATCAGTAAACGCCGACAGCATTCACTGTTAGCATAGCACATCCATGTTAGCAGTGTATAAATGGATGGTTTAGCATATATTAGCACAGGTATCAATAAAGGACTACCGTATTGACCACTTTTACTAACCTCAGGCAGACGGACAGGCGCTCTGCAGGTGGGATTGAGCGCCTGTAATTGGTGTCTAGGCGGGCGATTCTGGGACCGACGCGGGAAAGCAGGTCCTCAAACTGGCCGGGTGACAGACGATGATATCGCTGGAATCTGCCGTCATCCAGGCGCAGCTCCTGGAGCAAATGGTGAAACTCACCAAACTGCTCACGCGCCTGGAGGACTTGATGGACC